>NC_085121.1:4392500-5017500 GCF_030269925.1 Bombyx mori
AATTCATTTCGAGAGGTGGAAATGCTGAATTTGGGTCAGCGCAGTCTAAATTGGTGCATATTTGACGCGTCAAGAGAGTAAGAATGGTTTAATTAAATATTATTAACGACCCTTGCTTAAATATCGACAATTTATTACAATAAATAGTATTGATACTTACATTATTTTCGAAATGTAACGGAATGCATAGTATAATTTGATACATGAGGATAAAGGAGCTTATAAACTTCTTGGTATTAAAAAGGTGGTTCAAAAAACGCTTGGATGGACTGTTTGAAAAAGGATATGCGAGAGAAGGATGTGAGATGACATATGATAGACCTGAATGGAAAAAGAGTACATGCTGTACCGAACCCACATAGTGGGTTAAGGACAAGAAAAAGAAGGCTCTTCCTGGTTGTTGAGTGATCACCAGAACAGCTACGATGTTGAATTCTGAAGCTGAAGCTGAAGCTATTCTACTCTTCAAATAGGAAAGTAAAATTGCTTCACTACACAAACGGGCCGGACGGTGATATCAACGCAGATGCTACATGTCTATTGAATTTCCCATTTCATGCCCAAAGATCGGTGGTATTCACGTAGGTCTATGGGTCCTGGTAATCACTTAAATACGAGGTAAATTGTAAGAAGACGGCAAAAATGTCAACTAATCGTGATCTCGACGTACCTGAATACACTTCATGTACGATTGATTCTCAGAAAAACCATAACCGTCTTATGCAGTCTCGTGAAACTACTTAGCGTTAACTTCGAAATTTGCACGCGGGCCAAGG
The DNA here is from genome assembly GCF_030269925.1 of Bombyx mori. Lineage (NCBI taxonomy): Eukaryota > Metazoa > Arthropoda > Insecta > Lepidoptera > Bombycidae > Bombyx > Bombyx mori. Next base: position 4,393,277 of record NC_085121.1, read on the forward strand.
GTTAATAATAAATACAATAATACCATAATTACTCTCTAATACACACTCACATATCGGACGCTATTACCAAACTAAACAATGATTTAAAATCAATCAAAAATTGGTCCGATAGGTTTGGTCTGGCGGTGAATCCTACCAAATGCCAGGCGATAATTGTTGGTAGCCATCGAAATATGAGTAAGATCAGTAATTTTAAGCTGCTGCCTGTTGTTTTCAATGACATAATCATCCCCTTTAGCCGAAACATGAAAAATCTTGGATTACACATTGACACTACACTTGGTTGGAGAGCGCAAATAACATCCATTAGTCAAAAAGACATCAGGATCTTGCGATCTCTCTATCGGCTAAAAAATATGCTACCATCGAATGTAAAGGCCATGCTTGTGCAGACTTTAATTTTCCCTATGGTAGACTACGGTGATGTGTGCTACTATGACCTGAATGCAGATCTCCTCAACAAATTAGACCGCCTTCTCAATAATTGCATTCGATTCGTTTTCAATCTCAGAAAATATGTCCATGTGTCCGCGCATCGAACTCGTCTGAAATGGTTACCGATCCGTCAGCGTAGAGAAGAGAGAGCGCTTACTACCTTGTTTTCTCTTTTGGACTCTGCCTCCTCACCCTCTTACTTAAAATCGCATTTTAGATACTTGAACGCAAGCCATGAGAAAATTCTACGTTCTTCACATAATCGTCTCTTACAATGTCCTATCCATCGCTCGGATTTTTTACATTCTTCTTTCTTTGTACAGTCCATAATATTATGGAATTCGCTTCCCAAAGAAATCAGGATGATCAGCAATCGCTTTACTTTTAAACTCAAAGTTCGCGAACACATCCATAAAAAACTGGAAGAATCATCTCCAAACTAATTTATTTTATTTTTCAATTATTATTATTATATTATTATATATACCTATATTTACTTTTAGCCATTCTTAACTATAATACTAAATTGTGTATTTTCATGTGTATGTATGTATTTTACTATTTTATACATAGGTATATTAAATTGTAGTATGTGTATTCTATAATACTGAGATGTTATTTTAAGGAAGATTTTTATTTTGAGTTTGTTCTTCTTTTTTTTTTGTTTTGTTGTTGTTGTTTGTTATTCTTTTGTTAATGCACCTACCATGCGTTATCTCTGCACCACCCTATGGTCGACTGGAAGAGAATCCCCATGGCATTAAGTCCGCCTGTGTACAAGTTTTGTTTTGTGCATAAAGTATAAATAAAATAAATAAATAATACCCTAACTAGGACAAAAAGATGAATTGATTGTTAGTTCGCTTTGCTTTTTATTTAATTTTTTATTTCACTCTATGGTCTTTCATTCGACTCAGATATGTGTATGTAATGTATGTTTCGACAAATAGGTTCCGATTTTCTTAAAATTTAGTGTAGTTCTTTTAGGAACTCGGGGTAAGTTTTTGGGAAAGTGTAACATACGTAGGTGACGTATATGGTGACGTAGCTTCAACAAACTGCAGTATTTAATAATGGTTGGTGATAGTTTTAGTATAATATAGTATATAAATTATAATATTTTTACTGGTGGTAGGACCTCTTGTGAGTCCGCGCGGGTAGGTACCATCACCCTGCCTATTTCTGCCGTGAAGCAGTAATGCGTTTCGGTTTGAAGGGTGGGGCAGCTGTTGTACTGAGATCTTAGAACTTATATCTCAAGGTGGGTGGCGCATTTACGTTGTAGATGTCCATGGGCTCCAGTAACCACTTTACACCAGGTGGGCTGTGAGCTCGTCCACCCACCTAAGAAATAAAAAATAAAAAAATAGTTCATGACAAAATAGGTTAAAATAAAAACTTTAAGTCTTTGTGTCAATCTATAAAATTCAAAATCTTGTGAAACAGTTTTTCAACACGCTTTTACGAGTTTATATATTGCTCAATGACATCTCTTAACATCCTGAGACATAGACCTATATAGTAGGGACACGACATATTGTTCTATACGTACAATTGCTTATATAAATAGCACCCATTTTGAAGGCACATACATAAACATATATCTATCTCGTTCTTACTCAGCACTTTAACTCGCAGGAAAACAATATAACAGTATTTCAGCGCGTACATAAAATGAAACATGAATATACGTAAATGTATCCATCTCCGTCTAATGAGGCCGAAAATCCGCCATGTTTAGCGCGCCAAATGTCATTGTCACGTCAGTTCAGCCGTCTGTTTTGGGTTGTACATTATTTATTGACTTTGATATCGATTTAATATGATTGCTTATATAAAATTTCTTATTTTATCATGCTTAAAACATACAAAAATAATAATTAAAACATATTTTATAGGATCTCAAGAAAACCGATGCCCCAAAACTATTATCTATATATATTTAAATTCATTATGGAGCCCTCATCCGAAAAATCGGACACCATTTTTCGGTCGGAATCTATTGATCATGACACTTATCATAAATACCTCTTTAAAATATGTCATGAAAACATATTTAGACATTCTGTTTAGATATTTCAGGAAAAAGGCTACCGACAAAATCTCTTCGGAACTATTTAAATAAAATAGTTTTATTCCGCAGTAAGTAAAACACTATTGTCAACTCGTTAAATATTTAATAATTAAGTGATTTTAGAGAGGAAGTCACAAGGAATGACGTTTGTAATTTTATTAACGAATAAAATATGTTCTGTAGGTGTTTTTTTTTATCAGGCGGTCCCTTGATAAATAAGTTTAAAATTTGAATCACTCTCAAGTGAGAGTGATTCAAATGGTGCGGCGTACCTTCCTTGAGGTGCGCTGCGGTAGTGTGTTACGGACTTTACAGTCAGCAAAACAATTACAATAGATTGTAATAGTCTAAGAAAAACACGTACTCAAAATACGATAACATTCAGCATGCTAGAAATGGGCAGATGGCACTGTACTACGCCATATCTTTATGTTTTGCGGCAAACGCCAACTTTATAAAATCAGTGTAGCAAATTTTAAAAATCGTCATATTGTTTACTTGGCAAATTTGAAGCACGAACTCGTCTTATATTTCACATAATATCTAAATCACATCATCTTTGCACATAACAAAATACTTACTTCCTATTAAAGTATAAATTCTACAAATACATTCATACTCAACAATATTTAAAATAAAATGAACCAAGAACGTTTATCGATAAAACCCACTAACATTAAAATCTTCTGGGCAGCACTAAAACCGCCATGTTTTGTGGCCGGATGACGTCACTGTGGCACGAATTTTTTGTTGACGTTTCATTTCCATAGGTTTCCTACTTCAGTGTCCTGAGACCAATTTAATGTTGAAAATAAACATTTTGACGTGATTGTTGTCATGCGAACACTCATGTACTTACTTGTATAATATATATATGCAGGGGTGAAAGGATATTTAGTTTAAGCAACATTGCGCTTAATACGCGACATTTTTCTTTGTAATTAAAGTTTCGTTTTATTTAGTATTAGCATTTTATTTATTTATTTTTTATTGCATATATGCATGGACCAGCTCACTTCACTCACTCTTCACTCGGTGTGAAGTGGTTACCGGAGCCCATAGACATCTACAACGTAAATGCGCCACCACCTTGAGATATAAGTTGTAAAGTCGCAATATAGTTACAACGGCTGCCCCACACTTCAAACCGAAACGCATTACTGTTTCTCGGCAGAAATAGGCAGAGTGGTAGTACCTACCGGTGCGGACTCACAAGAGGTCCTACCACCAGTAATTGCGCAAATTATAATATTGCGGGTTTGATTTTTATTACACGTTGTTATTCCTTCACCGTCGAAGAAGAATATTCACTTTAAAAAAGACATATAAAACAAAATAACCTTTATATTGATAACGGATTGTCCTTTTCAAAGAATGATGATATTTTTCGGTCTATTAATTATGACAAGAAACCTCAAACAAAACGAACGCAATTGTTTATTATTTAAAAGCAGAATGATTGTGCATTCATGTCGAGCACAATCGCAGCGATACTACTCGGTTGGGCGTAAATAACCGGGTTGGCACGCTTAACCGGCTTACCCGGGTATTTATAGAAAACTGGGGAAAGTGCGGGGGCTTTCGTCTTTTTATAAAACCCGATGATAATATATTTACAGGACGGTGAAATGTAGAACGGATTAAGCTTTGCCGTTAATATTACGAAAGAATTGTTAATGTTTTATATCTTAGGAGTTTGAGTAAGATATTTAGTATAATTCTGCCTGTTTCGGAGAGTACAATCCAGATTTCAACCTCATGTATCAAGCTATTACTTTCACGTTGTATGTCTACGGGCAATGTCAACAATAGGTGGGCCTAAAAACGACTGATATTTTATGTATTTATTTTTTATTGCTTAGATGGGTCGAGATCACAGCCCGCCTGGTGTTAAGTGGTTACTGGAGCCCATAGACATCTACAACGTAAATGCTGCCACCCACCTTTGAGATATGAGTTCTAAAGTCTCAGTATACCTAACTACAACGGCTGCCCCGCCCTTCAAACCGAATCGCATTACTGCTTCACGGCAGAAATAGGCAGGGTGGTGGTACCTACCCGTTCGGACTCACAAGAGGTCCTACCACCAGTGCAAATACGCATCACCTCACAAAAAAAAGAAATAAGTTGATATATCAGAAAACAGGTAAATAGGACACGAAAACAAAATGAATGTTGGTCAAGTATAAAACAAACACTGTCTCAAAGCTCTACCGTTAATTTTACGTTAAACTGCCATTAGTGAATGGACGCGAGTGTGCAGCCGATTTATGGCGGGCCGACACGCCACAGTGTAAACATTACGCAGATGTTGCAATACTGCCAATGAGTTAAGTTACTGTAGGTGCGGTTAGTTCGGGTAATGATGACCCTATTTCTTTCGGTGGCGTCTTTAGTGTGATAACAAGTAAATGGAAAATTTTGCGAGCGGTTGTCATAATTTAATTCATGTTCTTTTACCACTAAACTACCATGCAATATGATGCAATAGGTTGTTATGTTATAGCGTTTCATTTGATTACGACAAAACATATGCTTTGCAATTTTAATTAGAAAGTACCTAATGTCATGGTATCTAGGCTCCACTATCACCAACGCTGGAGGCTGCGAAGATGAGATCCGAAGACGTTGCGCCGTGACAAGATCCTCAGTTGAGAGGCTAACAAAGATTTGGAGAGACCGCAGAATAACCAAAAATACAAAAAATGAGATGCCTGGTCTTTCCAATCTTTCTGTATGGGGCTGAGACGTGGACGCTGAGGATGCAAGACCGTCGTAAGATCGACGCACTAGAAATGTGGTGTTGGAGACGTCTCCTCAGAATTCCGTGGACCGCGCACCGTACCAACATTTCGATCCTGAAAGAGCTCAACATCAAGGAGAGACTATCGTCAACAGTCCAATTACGAATCCTCAAGTTCTTCGGACACATCACTCGTAATGAGGACTCCATTGAGCGGTTGGTGGTGCAAGGGAAAGTCGAGGGCAAAAGATCTCGCGGACGATCTCCAACACGATGGACCGACCTCATAAAATCTGTTACTCACTCCAACATAAATGTTTGCTTTCACTCTGCGAAACATCGTGCCACATGGCGTCGCATCGCGAGAGCATCGGTATCGCAGGATCCGACTGATGCATGACCACGACCACTCTGTCAAGAGTGTACGAATAGGAAGAAGAACCTAATGTCAATTGAAATACGTATGTGTCATATGTTCTGTTGATAATGTACTTCGATTTTGAGCGTTTGGTAAGTATATTACTGGTAGTAGGACCTCTTGGGAGTCCGCACGGGTAGGTACCACCACCCTGCCTATTTCTGCCGTGAAGCAGTAATGCGTTTCGGTTTGAAGAGTGGGGCAGCCGTTGTAACTATACTTGAGACCTAAGAACTTATATCTCAAGGTGGGTGGCACATTTACATTGTAGATGTCTATGGGCTCCAGTAACTACTTAATACCAGGTGGGCTGTGAGCTCGTCATCCAAGTAATAAAAAAAATTAATAAAATAATACTGTGTTTACGTTCGAAAATTTAGTCACCATGTTTGCCAAGAAAATGAAAATGCATTATTATTTCTTTCCTTCGATTTAGAATTTTATTGTAAAATAGCCGTCGTCTTTTACAATTGTAACTTGGAATTCATTTGTCAAGCACGATCGCGGTATTAATCTTATAATGTCTATATAGTAATATGTATTTTGAGCCTAGTTATTCTATCAACACCAATAAAAAAACCTAAAATATTTTAGTGGGTCTGGCGCGTAATAAAGTACACATCGCTCGACATATCGTATAGTCATGTAACAGCCGGTGACTGAAATACCGATCGTATTGGGCGGCTTTTGTTTTTGACGGTAACATGTCTAAGGCATACGTACTTGATTCGCTTCGAAAGCTATCGACTATTTGGGTCAGAGGAGGAGTGTGTATTCATGGGCTAGCGATGACCATGGTGGAAATGGTCTCAGGACAATTACAGACATATTAGGTACGGGCTATTCCTATTAAGTCGCTTATAAGTTATTATACTCTCTGGGGCTGTTGGAAGATGTGATTGTGGTATTTATGTTTCTCTATATTCAAAATCTTCCGTCTGTAGTCGTAATATTCTTAAATAAATTTTCAGTACAATTGATACCTTAATAATTATCTTGATTTTTGTTTGTGGAACGTGGTGTGAGTCCACGTAAGTCGTAAGTAAGTTGGTTTGTAGGATAGGTTTAATTTTAAGTAATTGAAACATCAGCGTTATTTATGATTTGCGAAAACAGTTTTTAGAGCGAGTGAGTCGTGAATGCTTCTGTTACTCCATCATGTTGTTACGTTTCTCTGGGAGTGGGGGGAGCCAGAAAGAATTTGATTTCCGGTACCAACGACCATATAACGACCAACCTTATATAATCATTATGAAGCTATCACTAGTTAAAGCGCCCTTTTTTCATTCATTGTAACAACTAGTTATTTTGTTTGTTTGTATGTAATTATTTTTTGTATTAGTTTTTATATATTAGAATTTATGTTACGACGTAACCTAACCTAATTCTGTGTGAATCTACTTCAGTTGCGAATCAAATATACATCGTAGTTTGAAGTGTAGGACAACCTTTGTATCAACGCAGAAGAGGTTTCGATCTGATATTTCAACGTTGGCAGTGGTATTCAGAATTCTATGAGCTCCGCTAACATACTTTTTTTATTGCTTACATGGGTGGATGAGTTCACAGCCCACCTGGTGTTAAGTGGTTACTGGAGCCCATAGACATTTACAACACAAATGCGCCACCCACCTTGAGATATAAGTTCTAAGGTCTCGAGTATAGTTGCAACGGCTGCTCCACCCTTCAAACCGAAAGGCTTTACTGCTTCACGGCAGAAATAGGCAGGGTGGTGGCACCAATTTTTTTTTTTAACGCTGGTGAATCCATTTTCGGATACCCGGTCCGGGGGGGTAACGAACCGGGTTATGTCGGACTCCAGCGCCTCCTGAGAGGAAGAGGATGACGAGGAGGGTTAAGGTCCTCCACCTCCCCGAATTCTTCGCAGGAGATTACGCCTTGAAAAAGGCGCGCGAAGCACTTGCCCCGCAGAACGACTACCGACTAAACCCCATCGAGCTCCACCACGGCGGCTACACCAGACCTACGGTACCGCAGTGCGCGCCGAAAAAGGGTGGTGGCACCTACCCGTGCGGCCTCGCATGAGGTCCGACCACCAGTAACGATTACTATTATTATTATATACGTAATAATACTATTATTATACATAAAAAAAACCTAGCTATAATAATCGAAAAACTGAAAACGTTCCTTCATAGAAATGCACTGAGAACTTTACATAGCTGTATGTATGTAAGTGTCAGCGATCTACAGTTTGATTTATACAGACGGCTGGGTATCGTTCGCGATCGGATATAGGCCAATTTCCCGATAAAAATGACCGGAGCGCGGACACCGACACCGACGACTGAACGATGGCGTGAATGAGTTTTTTAATGAGTCCGAGAGTTATAGACGATTGAAGTTGGTGGTATTTTCTTCTAGATTAATTGAATATGCAATTTCGAAAAGGGCACATCTCTGAAAATGTAAAATGTTCAGGAATGAAAAAAAAACTGATTATTTTCTAAAGCAGTGTAAAATTTAAAATATTAACTTTTGAGATATATTATAGGGTTAATTAGCAATTGAAAATTACTGGAATTGTTATAAAATGAGTATAGATAAGCCTCAAAACTACATGTATATGAAAAAACGTATTTGACAAAATATGCGACATGTGCCCTTTTCAAAATTACATATTCAATTAAAGCAAGCGTTGTCTGTGATAGCAGAGCCTGTTTAACCAGAAAGACCTTTTTTTCTATTGCCCTTGTAGGCAGACGATCATACGGCCCAACCGATGGTGAGCGGTTACCGTCGCCCATGGACTTCTTCAATGCCAGAGGCAGAACCAAGCCACTGCCTACCGTAAGCTCATCCACCCCTCATCCAGCAATAAAAAATAATTTAAATAAGAGTTGTAAGAAAATGAGTATGATTTAAAAGATACATTTGAAAAGTTTGATATCTAAATCTAAAAATTAATATCTAAATCTATGGTCTAATATTGAGACATAAGTAATGCTAATCAGTAAGTTATTGGTAGCACCGACCTATAAATTACAATATCTACAGTGAGTTGAAATGACATAAATTACATAAAAGTAATTGTTTCAAACTTTCGCGGTTATCTATGTACATTACATAGATTATTATTTAACAGGCTCTTACCACGTCGTATGAGCCCTATTAATAGTGTAAAGACGAAATGAAATTAAAATAAATCTTGAAATTCAAATAGTTTGGGAATATAGAAAAATGTTAATTCTTCATTCAATTATTAAGTTTCAATTGGAAAACAAGAAACTATATCTCTCTCTCTCTCTCTCTTAAAATCATCTGTAATTGAAGATTGAAGAGATCGTTAATTGTGCATCTTTAGCATTCATTTACAGTTGTTCTTGTTCGCTCGTTGAGCATCGATTGCTTTCCGATGAACGGAAATGAGTTAAGATCGAAAATCGCTGAGTATAATTGAGTCAATCAACTTAACGAACATGATTACCGATTCTGTTACCTGATGAAAACAGAGCGACAGTGGCTTTTATTAAGCCCACTTAATTAATAGCACATGGAAAGATATATGTACATACATACATACATACATACATACATACACACATACATATTGGTGGTAGGACCTCTTGTGAGTCCGCACGGGTAGGTACCACCACCCCGCCTATTTCCGCCGTGAAGCAGTAATGCGTTTCGGTTCGAAGGGTGGGTTAGCCGTTGTAACTATACTGAGACCTTAGAACTTATATCTCGAGGTGGGTGGCGCATTTACGTTGTAGATGTCTATGGGCACCGGTAATCACTTAACACCAGGTGGGCTGTGAGCTCGTCCATCCATCTAAGCAATAAAAAAAAACATACATACATACATGAACAGATTTATTTTATATGTATTTTTATATGCGCTCCAGATTGTTTTTGTAGTGTTGTTTTAGTTGATGTAGTGTTTTGTAATTTTGGATAAAACAATCGAAATTTTCATGTTCTTGCCGATTTCGTCTATTTCTCGATTTATAGATATAAAACGACATATATCAAATAAAAGTAGAGCTCATAAGATACAAATAATATTGTATAAATACTTTTTTTTTTTGAGACATTTGACATTACTTCGTTACTTTGTTATTGCCGAGATAAAAAATGTGTAATGACAGAAATTAAGCATTGCGTTTGAATTGTATAGCCTCTATAATTTGTATTCAATCCCACTGTGGGTAGGTAGGTATAAGTCGAAACATCACTATAAAACTACATTGAAACACCTCCAACGCAAGCTCGCGTAAAACATCTTTACGGGCCAGTGACTAAACTAACCGAAAAATCGTTGTCCGTAATGTCAGGGGTGATCTGATACTTGACATTTTCGAAACATTAGTATAGGCTATGCTATTGTATTCTATAAGGCGCATATATGTACATATACATATCAGACGGAAAGTTAATGTTATGCAGTATACTATTTTCTTCAGTGTTCACGTGTCGTAGACATAATTAAGACATTTTATACGTCAATAAATGTAATTAATGTCAATACCTTTTAGTTAGAAAATTTGACGAAAGTTAATAAAAAACTTCAAATGTCAATCGAAGGTTATTCATACGTCACCGGGAAAACTGAAAAGTATTTGAATCGTTAGGATTAATAAAATGAAAATAATATAGGTAAAGTTAAACAATAAAAATATTATTTACTGTTGTATATAATAACAAAAAAAAACGGTAGCGTCAAATATATTTCAAAATAAGTTATGTCAATATGTGTATACTAAGAATAAATATTTCTGCACTTTAAATAAATTTTCAAAAAGGACTTAAAATGATTCGTAATTTAATTCTAAATAGCTAATTCCTATTACTTTTTGTTTATTTACAAATTCATTCTATAATAGATCACGAGAAAACATATATTAATTTATACAGTCAGTATCAAAATAAATAATCATTTTAATTATAAAAACAAACAAATTATATTCAATGAACATCAAAGATTCATTGATGAATAAAAAGGGAAATTAATTTTCAGTTAACATTTATATTTTCCCGTCACATCATCATTCAATACAAGTCGAGGCTCTTTATTAAGTACAAGAAGCCCTGCCGGTGTCTTCTGATAGATGCCACGTGCTCACCCCGGCAGCTGCGTTAAAATAAATATTAGTAGCGTATTACGGAACGCAGCTTTCACTGAGGGTACGGACTGATGAGAAAGCAGGATAGGTATATATTACGTTGCGTGTTAGAGTGAGACGCTGATACTCTGTCCGATCGATAGCCCGCAGCCGCAGAGTGCCGTCTGCGTGACGTCACGAGCCCGTCTCGTCATCTTCGGCTCCGTTCAAGAAATTGTCACAGTATTTTTGTTCAGGTATTAGGTAAAGGCATCGGATTGTAACTAACTAATAGCATCTGCCAATTAAGTCAATAGAAATTTGGTGTGACGTACTATTGTGACGTCACGAATATTGTTGACATTGCAGGAAAGAACGTTTGTATATTATAACACTGAGAGCATAAATCACAGGGCGAATGATGTGTGAATTTGGTAAGCAACGATAATGATATTTATGTGTTTACGACACTGTCGAACTCGTGTTTAGATAGAGGGGTGCTGCTGTTTAATACATGTATAGATAAACTGATAAGCTAACTACATAATAACAAGTTTTATGAACGGTGAAATAGGAACAGTGCTGTAGTAGCGATTAATGAATAATATAGAAGGAAGCATAATAATTTGTTGTTAGGAATCAGTAGGCCGGTACTACGGCCGGCTTCGGCGCTACGCCGTAGCGGTTGTCATCAATACTGTCATTAAGCTCGCTACGCTTCGTCTATATCAATAAATTAAAATTTCGTAAATTACCAACTAGATTAGATCTACTCAGGTAGGGAGGGTATTTTATTAGCCAGCATGAGTAGGTAAATAGTCAAACGTTCCTGGTTGAAGGTTTGGATAGCTGGAAAAGAGCTGACCGATGTCATGATTGAGACCTGATGTCTCAAGGCGAGTGACGGCATTCACCCTGTGTGCTAGCCGTGAGCTTGTTCACCAATCTGTATGTAAAAAAATAATAATGAAGTTCTGTTAAGGCGCATGAAGATAACCACTGCTACGAACTCTCGTAGCACCTCTGTGGTCTACGAGAATTTCATTTTGTATTTATAAGGTAAAAATAGCGTTATGATCGATTTAAAACAAAACTTTTCACGAAGTCGATCAACAGAGCTAACGTCCCGAATTTCACGATGCGATCATCATTATCTTCTTTATGATGTTCAGAACCTACATATACATAGGTTTAAGAAAACTATTAAAGAACATCTGTGCAATAAAGCTTACTATAAAGTCAATGATTATCTAGAAGATTGCACAAAGTGGGAATGAGTTGCTCGCTCCGGGCATTTCAATATTGTAATAATTGTTACGTTATAATACTCATTGTAAAAATAGAGATTTAAAAAAAATCTAATATTTTTTTTATCTAATATTAAAAAAAAAGACATGCCCGCTGAGTTTCTTGCCAATTCTTCTCAGGACGGAGGTTACTTTTTGTGAATTGGCGGTAGTTTTGTTGACGTTCTACAAGTATGTACTTTCATTTATGTTGAATAATTTTTTTTTGATTTGATTTGATTTGATCTTAATAGAGGTTTGTCGTTAAGTTAGTTTTTTTTAAGTATCTGAACCCGTAGCGTCGTGAATCTTTTAAAGCCGTCCAGAGAGAGACCGCACGCGCGCCATATCCGTGTATACAGAGACTTGTTTACAGCAAGGTATTAAGGGCACGCACAACGGCAGTTCTGTGAAGCGAAAAAACAATAAAATGCTCATAATCATATTTCGATGCTGTTTTGTTCATTTTTGAATTGGCCTTATGAGTTATCTTGTGTTTTTTTTTTATTGCTTAGATGGGTAGACGAGCTCACAGCCCACCTGGTGTTAAGTGGTTACTGGAGCCCATAGACATCTACGACGTAAATGCGCCACCCACCTTGAGATATAAGTTCTAAGGTCTGAGTATAGTTACAAGGGCTGCCCCACCCTTCAAGCCGAAACGCATTACTGTTGCACGGCAGAAATAGGCAGGGCGGTGGTACCTACCCGCGCGGACTCACAAGAGGTCCTACCACCAGTAATTACGCAAAGTATAATTTTGCGGGTTGATTTTTATTACACGATGCTATTCCTTCACCGTGAAAGTAAATCGTGAACATTTGTTGCGTACGTATTTCATTACAAAAATTGGTACCCGCCTGAGATTCGAACACCGTTGCATCGCTCAACACAAATGCACCGCCGCACCGAACGTCTTATCCTTTAGGCCACAACAACTTCTCGTTGCATTGCTCTTTTTGATGTTGATATTGTGTTCATAATGGCAATTTTATTGTTATTAGTGTAGATCATAATTAATTTAAATTATAAATTTGAACATTCTTATAGTTATACTAGCTGACCCGGCAAACATTGTTTTGCCATATATAAGATTTCTAGGGAATTTCTAATGTAGAAAAAAAAACTAACTTATTGTAAGTGTGTAAGGATGTGGTAAATGAGTGAAAGAGGTATGTATTGCTGTGAACGATGAGGGAATATATATTAAAAATAACAAAACCTCATTCAACCACATAATACCTCATTATAACAAAAAAAAAAGTCCAAATAAAAAAAAATATGTTAGGGGTGGACAACCCTAATCACTTAGGGGTATGAAAAATAGATAGTAGCCGATTCTCAGGCTTACTGAATATGCATAAAAAATTTCATGAGAATCAGTCAAGCGGTTTCGGAGGAGTATGGGAACGAACATTGTGACACGAGAATTTTATATATTAGATTGTCTCTTTTCTTTATTTATCATTTCTTTAATCATTATTCTATAATTACAGATTCCGCCAAGACTACACTATAGACAAATAATATTAAAGATAAATAAAAATATTAATCTATTCTCAATTTGACCGCAGACTGATAAACAATAAACAAAAGGGTGTATATGCGTGTGTATGTGTGTGTGTGTCAAATACATGGTAGTGTGTGTAAATTTTTTATTGATTTAATGTATTGTTTATGCATAATTAAAAAAAAAATTGTATTCTACACTACTTCTAAATATTCTCTATAAATGTGGGAAATTTCACACTTCTTCGTCCGCCCTATTTTCGTAAAAAGGGAAACAAAGTTTTTGTGTCAGGTATTAATATATGTATATTTTATTGTTATTACACCAAACGTACTTAAGCTCACATTGAATTTCTAATTTAGAAAAAACGAAACGCCCTGTAAATTACAGAATGTGTTTTATGTGTTATTTTAGTGAGCGAATGCAACAAGCAACTCTTTATCCATATCCATAAAATACCAGTCGAGGTCCTACCACCAGTAACCATAGATGAAAATAAGGTAAATTTTAAACAGTGACATAGTTTATTGCATAAGCATTTGTTATAAATGATAAAAATAATCATTTGCAGTCCACTTTGGGGCCTGTGAATAAGAGCACCTTGTATTGGTACAGCTACGACATAATATCAAATACTTCCGACCACCCGCCGTTATTTGGCCTGAATCACATTGGGAGCAGGGCGTATTGTCATCCCACTCGAGTAAATTCACATTGCCAATCTATTTTTATAACGAAGCATCAATAATGGACTGAAGCATTAATAATTACATTATTAAGATTAAAAATTCTCAGGTCTAAAGGTGACCACGGGTATTCACTTTATGACTTGTAAGGTAAGACAGTGAGTTCTTTTGTTTATCTAATTAATAAAAAAAATATGCGATCACAATCGCTACTTTAAATCGATACTTTAAATATCCAAATAATTTATTACATCCCTAAGTGTCAATTTAATCCCAATGAGGATTGACGGCAGTGGAAATTCCCGATTATAAAAGTTCAAGAAAAACCAAGTTAAAACACACGTGCTGTGTCAATCCGAAACCGCGGGATAGGCATATATGCACAAAAGTCTCCATGCTAACGAACGTGCGATCGAATGGCAAGCTCGCTTCGGTTTTGTTTCGAATGAAAATATCGTTTTGAATTTGAAAAAAGTTTAGAATTTTAAAACGATCAAACCTTTTTACTCGAATCGATTCAAAACCCCATACCGATATCCAAAACAACCACAATATTATGTATCGTCCGCACGTACAAAAGAACGAGAACCAGTTACGAGTTTTCTAATTTACAGCGTTGTTTGTATAATGATTTCCTCGTACATATATTTATGAATAAGGGCATTGTACGCACACGCAATCGCATGACGGAGGGCTAATTTCAATTTTGAACATTAAAATCTACGAGATAAGAGATAAAGTCTTTTGAGTGTTCTCAGCTATGATTTAACTAAATTCAAATTTCTGTAATAAACGGGTCTTAATTAAACGATTATCTTTAATAATAATAAAGTTCAATCGTCGAAGAGTTGAAAGTTTATTAACTCACCTTATAGATATTTCTGGCCTTATTTGTGATCCAGACAGAAATGACATAGAGCATTATGTTAACCAACACGCTTTTAATATATGGCTTAAGAGTTATAATTGTAACATAAGTCAACGACAGGCAATACTGCCGTTTGCCGTGAATGTGTTCATTGGAAAGTGAAGAATGGATTTTATTATATTTAATTATATTTTACAATTATTAAAACTCTGTACTGTTACTATAAAATATTCGAAATATCGAAAATAATACAATGACAATGAAAAACTCGAGATTAAATCATATAACTTGTTTTAGTTATATCGATGACTCGCGAAGACCGAAGAAAATAATAATATGTACTATATATTCTACTATTTAGCCAAGCTGCATCGATCGTGTGCTCAAAGCAACTAAATTCACGGGATCCCGTCCAAATGTAACTGCTATAATTTTTATGACTAAAATGAGCGGACACCACCTAATTCTCCAGTAGTCTCATCACGAGACTTGATACGTTACGTATTTGTATGACAACAAACACGGTAAGTGAATTATACGGGTGTAGTTGAGAGAGACTAGTTGCACCTACAGGCGCCGAAGTTTAACATGAAGCCGATAAATTGATTATATTCGGCAAGTAAGTTAGATACGAACTTTCTTAACTGAACTAAGACTAGTGGTAGTTGATTACTAGCTGGACAACATTAAAACGTCACGTTCAAAAATTTGTATGCTCTAGCACGCAACGTATCTCAATTAAAAATATCGTACGGAATCCGCGACAAAAAAAAAAGTGACGGAGTCTACTATATATTTATATATATATCATTCATCGCGTATTTGTGAAATCTCTACTTACGAAAACAATTACTTATGCTTGTCATATTCATGTTTTAGCTTGAGGTTTCTCTACACTTTGTATATCATGTTATTCACAACTCTTTCTTTTGTGAGGGGTAGCTAAAGCTATTCGAGGGAACTGTATTTTTTTTATAGTAAGCATATGTCCATAATTATAATTAACCTTTTACCTTTATAGGTATACGGACACTAAGGAGTAGCCAAAGAATAATAGACGCATGTAACGAAGTGACCATCAAACATTAATTGAAAATTATATGTCAAATGCATATTTAGCTATTTAATCATTCGGCATTGAAGTCGACGACAAACTCTACGTTGTATCAGGCGTGAATTCGAAGATGACTGCTTACTTAGTGCTATGAAAATTCGTATACCAACGGGTATTCAGGTCGACTTCAAACTGAAGCCGGTTCCATGCTGTCTTAAAGGCGAAAAGGTTTGACTCTAAAACGCTAATGTTTTTTGCATAATTTTGGATTATCTATGTTTCAGAATAAACAAAAGGTATTTATATATTATTTTTAGGCAAAAATAGCCCTTACACCACATTACATCACAATCGAATGTATTCTTAACTAGTTCTTCTTTCTTTTTAGTAGTACTTTAGTAGTCTTTACGACTATAAGAAAACAAATAAACGAACATTGATTTTATTTAAAATATTTATTTTTGTTTTTATACTTTAAAAAGTTACTTTAAAGTTTGGATAAGGAAAAGCTGGCACGTGGATTAACCGTATTATAGTACTGTCTCACTCTCTCTAACATGAAAATAAGATAATCAGAGAGTGTCTGCTATGCACTTTCCTTTTAACAGATATACTAACTAACTTTTTACAGATTCGCTTTTTTACATTCGTTTAAATTTTTTTCATTCAATTTTCAATTAACTAGATAAATTTGAGATTTAGATAAAAAACTAATTACAAATTATAATTAATAATATTTTTAATGGTTAGCATGAAGTGACGACAAGTGGCCACGCATGACGTGTAGTTACACACCGTTTGATGATAGCTGAGAGGTGATTACGTCAACGCATGATGTCACTATTAATTGTTCAACAATAAATGTTCAATGTTCTTGATTTAAGTGGTAGTTAATTTGACACGAGTGGAATATTACGATGAGAAACCCGTACTTTATGTTGTCTCAATTGACATCGAATTCGTGTTTTATGTGACATTTACTCTGCAATGATGCATTTTTTTTATTATTTTTTTTAAGTTTAGATGGGTGGGTGGACGAACTCACAGCTTACCTTGTTTTAATTGGTTACTGGAGCCCATAGACATCTACAACGTAAATGCCGCCAACCACCTTGAGATATGAGTTCTAAGGTCTCAGTATAGTTACAACGGCTGCCCCACCCTTCAATCCGAAACGCATTACTGCTTCACGGCAGAAATAGGCAGGGCGATGGTACCTACCCGCGCGGACTCACAAGAGATACTATCGCCAGTAATTACGCAAATTATAATTTTGCGGGTTTGACATTTGTCGCACCTCATGTATTTTGGTGAATTGGTGGACATTCTGTCTAATATATCCTTAATCAGTAATTCAAAGGTTATCATGTTAATATTATAGTGGGCGCATTCTTTAAACTATGGGTAAATGTTACAGTTTGTTGTGAGAATTTGACGGCTATTCTTAATAGTGGGGGTATTCAAGTTAGTTCAAGTAGGCTTAAGCTTCCTAAATGATCTTCTTGGGTAAATTGGCAAACTCATCTCAAAATTAATGCTTAAAAATATGCTATGTACATAGGTTTGAATATTTAAATAAATAAAAAATGTATATACGTATTATATACAGTTAGTTGTACATACATACATACATATGTATTTTATTCATCTATATATAGTTTTAATGTGTATGTGTGTGTGTGTGTGTGTGTGTGTGATGTGATTTGTTATTAATTAAAACATCGATTACTAAAATTCTTACTAGAGTTTCATAAAGCCGTCCAAGAGGTACGCAGTTACTAGGTTAAAGACCAAGGCCAGATTTCATGGCATTTAATTAATGTGTAAGTGACTTAACGAACACCTAGCGCAGTTAATGATACAGCGATGCTGCTGGCTTGCTTAGTACGACAGTCTTGCATATTTAGCAGCAGTTAATGACAGTATATATCTATATATTAATACGTGAAGCAAAAACTTTGTATCCCTTTTTACGAAAATTGCGCGGACGGAGGAGTATGAAATTTTCTACACTTATAGAGAATATAGAAAAGAAGTGCACAATGCTAATATTTTTTTTAAATAATGCATAAAAGATACATTAAATCAATAAAGAAAACACTACAGACACTACATACCATGTATTTGACGCACAACACGCATGCATGCTATTTATTGTCAAACTTGTGTTCTTGACGTCTGTGGTCGAATTGTGAATATATTAAATATTGTTTGTCTTTATTAATATTTTTTTATAGTGTAGCCTTGGCGAAATTTGTTATTACAGAAGTATAAAATACAATCATAATAGTGTACAAACTTACAATTCCAATTAATTATAGTCGAATTTCGACTACTGCGGGACCTCTAGTTAATTTTAATCTATGACAAACGCACTATCGAAATGATCGATAAAAATTTGGGGATAAATTACCTATGCTCAATTTCTTCAATTTTGAAATTAGGATTGGAAATTAAAAATCAGAAATTTTGCAAAAAAAAAAAAAAACGTGTTTAGGAAATATTCACACGAACGAATGTCATAAGTAAAATGTACATGACCTGATCTGTTATTTTGACATATTCTATAATTAATAATTTATATAAAACTAAATTTTTAGAATGTTAACCCTCTTAAAAATCTATCTACACGTGGTCCCGTGTATTTGGGTTTGTTGTTCCGTCTTAATATTTGCTTGTGTGTATGATATCATTTTTCTTTCACTTTAAATTATACAATAACTCGTGGCATTCACGATTTAGGGTTACCATATGAGTACCCTGTAGGATTTATAGTAGTAGCTCATTCAAACCGCTATTGTTTTTCTTTTCCTTAAACCCAGTTTGAACCTCAAACGTGTTACGTAACCCGGGGAAAAGCCGAGTGCCGAAATTTCTAACCAAACAGGAGCGATTCTTTACTAGTGTTGATGAATAAATGAGTTTATGGCCTACCCGATATTATGTGAAGATGGACATAATAATCTAAACTAGTGGTCCCGCAGTAGTCGAAATTCGACTATAATTAATTGAATTTATAAGTTTGAACGTTATTATAGTACTACTAGCGACCCGCCCTCGCTTCGCTTCGGAAATATTAAAACAAACATGAAACAAAAAATAAAAAATAAAAAAAAGTAGCCTATGTTCATCAGGGACAATGTCGGCTTCTAATGGAAAAAGAATTTTTCAAATCGGTCCAGTAGTTTCTTAGCCTATTCGAAACAAACAAACAAACAAATCTTTCCTCTTTATAATATTAGTATAGATTGTTAAAGACTATTATACTTCTATAATTACAGATTTCGCCAAGACTACACTGTAGACAAATAAACAATATTAACCTATTCTCAATTTGATCACAGACTAACAAAAGTTTGACCATAAACATAGAAGTATTCATATGCGTGTGTGTCAAATACATGGTAGTGTGTGTAACCTTTTTTTTATTATTGATTTAATGTATTATAAATGCATAATTTAAAAAAATTACCACTCGGCACTCCTTCGTTATATTCTCTATAATTGTGGGAAATTTCATACTCCTCCGTTCGCGCAATTTTCGAAAAAAGGGATACGAAGTTTTTCCTTTACGTATTAATATATAGATACCGCTAATCATAAAGAGAAATTGTTGAAGTCTCTATTGTATTATTTATTGTCTCTCACTAATCTAACACAGTGAATGGTATAGTGGTTGTTACTCAGTTAACATTATTTCATTATTTATTGTATTAGTTCTTTTATTAATTTTAATTTTATATTAGTAGTTGACAATTTTAATTTTAATAATTTTGATTCGGTTTCATTTGATTTGGTTTCATTTTTGTTTGTTTTTGTTTTGAGGAATTCTGATAAATTGTAATTTTAATTTTATTGTATTTTGATTTAGATGTTATGTAATTGTATATGAAATATTATGGGCTTGAGTTGCCTGAAATAAACGCATTTCATTAACCATTTTCTCACTCTTCATACCGAAATGAATTATTTGAGATTAAATAGATAACTTGTTGGTACTATTTTGTTTTGATTCTTTGTGTAGATATGTATAATAGTTATAATTAAAATTGGAGCTTCTATCATCTAAAGTGGTTGCCGAGACACTGCGGAAATTCTCCGAATAAAATTCCCTATTTCCCACTAGCTTGCGAACGTGCGTCATACGCATAGCACACCTTCGTTCTTTGACTATGTCAATTATGTCTATTTATAGTTCTTTCCCTGTCTTCTATAGTATACGAGTACATAATATTTTTTTGTATTTTTGGAACGAATTTCCTTATGGGATGATGCGGAGGGGTACCCTAACCGGCAAAAAACGTCCGTAACGTAAGATTTTTATTAGTAATGCACACAGTGTACGACTTAACTTTGTAATAACGTACAAAAAAATAACATATTTTTTTATCATTCATTGACCACGATCTCAGAGCGTTCGTTTGCGCAATACACTAACTCTTATGCAAACAACCATGAATGAAGTGTACCACAATAAGTTCGCACGTTGCCGAATGACCGTGGGTTGTTGCGAAACCTCCAGTTTTATTTTCTTTATACCTCGAATAGAACTTTAAATTAATATTTTTATAATAAGGAACTTCGTTCCTATCCGGTGTCCCACGACACCACACATCTTTTTTTTATTTAAACTAATTTTGAGGTACCAATTAATTCGTTTATTATTTTTGTTTCGTTAGATTTTGTTTACCCTTTTCGTGGTCACGATCTTTTAGTAATAGTAATTTCTTATGTCCTAGCGATGGTACAAAAAAAAAAGAAATATTACGTAAAATTAATTACTGATACTGAAACGCATCGTTTTAATTTTTTATATTTATTTAGAAATTATTCCTTGAAATATTATATTTTTAAATTAATACAAAGCTCGCTCTATTACAAGCTTAATTGGTCTTCGTTGATTGCGACTTGTTCGCGCCATTGCTATTACTATGAAACAGCGAATAACATTAATTTCATGCCGGCATATATAGTTTCTTCGCGGCAGAAATAGAAAAGAAAGTATTATCTACTCTGGCAGACTCACAATAGGCCCTACTACCAGCATACACTCTATAAAGCCATTAGTGAACACTTGTTTGGTATTTATTTATTAATTAAAAAGGGACCTTATTTCTATTTTCACTTTTAATTAATAGTCAACGTAGAAGCAATTAAATAATATAATTGATTATACATACATTCACAGCTATCCAGTTAGCAATAGCTTGAGCACCATTGATCGAATGCATCAAGCACATCTGCGGATCTAAGTTTAATTGAAATCGCAATTTATGCAAATAGAACCGGACGGTAACTTCATATTCGCCGGGGGAATGTAATCCCGGATATAGTTCGATAATTGCCAGCCGATCTGATTTTGCTACTATTTGCCTTACTATTTACATTAGAAATGGAAAACTACGGAATGAAACAGATAATTGGTGCAAACTCGACACAAACTCGATAAACTCGACTCAAATGCAGCATTTGAGTATCGAATGTGCGCTTTTTAAGCTATTGCATAGCTTTTATCGCGCGCTTTGAGCGCGGCGACGGAATCAAGAAATTCCGTAACGAAAATAAAACCTAACACTCCCACTCCGCCTACCATGTAACTCGCGCTCAACACATTCACAAGTTGCGCTTGTGTAGTGTTTGTGAATAAGCGCGCGGCGTCTAGCTTATGAGTGGGAAGGGGACAGTTAGTGCTTTGCTTTTGTTAATGTTTATATATATAGCGTGGTCTTATTTTATTATTGTTTTAATATTAAATTATTATTGTTTAATTATAATTGCATAAGTTGACAAAAAATGCTACGTAATAGCTTTACCGCGGCAGTCCCCGAGTCCCACACGTTTTATTTTATATTTTTTTAATTCAATCATAATATTTTTATTCTATGATAATTCAACAGAAGGTAATTGTTTTAGTTTATATATTTTTTGGATTCTTATCTTATAACATTTTTATCTTATTTTATTATTAATTTATTTTTTTGATTCGATATTGGGTTTGCATAATTTTATATATCCTTATACATATATGAATAACTAATATATATGTAAAAAGTATTCGCTATTTGGGATCTTGGTTTAATTAGCCTTGTCACATCTAGGTTTGTACTGTCTGGTGCTGTCATCGTCGTTGAATGTAGAATTTTTTTTATTGCCTTTGTAGGCAGACGAGCATACGTCCCACCTGATGGTGAGTGGTTACCGTCGCCCATGGACTTCAGCAATGCCAAGGGCAGAGCCAAGCCGCTGCCTACCAAATGTAGAATTGTTTTTTGTTTTTATTCGAAGATCATTATCAATTAATTAATACGAAATATTATACGGTAAGAAACGACAGTCAGACGAATTAATGAAGCGACGAAAAATCAAGATCATACATATATGTACGTACGTACATGAAAAATAAACTATTATAGATTATTTTCGGTATTACTTACGTTATATGCCCAATTTAGTAAGTGTCTATTGGAAAATATAGATTTCATGGTATGAATGTTGACGAAGAGATGAATTTATGGCCCACGCGTATCATAATGTGGACATAGACATGATAATGTAAAGACCGCTAATCACAATGAGAAATTGTTGAAGTCTCTTTTGCATTATTTAACCATTTTCTCACACTTCATACCGAAATGAATTATTTGAGATTAAATAGGTAGCTTGTTGGTACAATTTTTTTTTCTTTTTTCTTTTTTTTTTTTAAAGCTTTGTGTAGATAATATCTATAATAGTTATAATTAAAATTGGAGCTTCTATCATCTAAAGTGGTTGCCGAGACCCATCTTGAGAAGAGTTCCTAATACTTGCCTATCCTTCGAACCATGCTTCAAATAAATTTTGATAGTGTTTTTAATGAAGTATTGATTTAAAAAATCAACGTTTGTTTGACGAACCATTTAAGAGATGATACAAAGGAACGAAATTGTCTATTACATTGGCGCATTAAACGTGGACCGGTAGAAATCTATTATCTTCTCAATTGCTGGTACATATAACAACTATCTATTCAATTTCAGTCGCATATCCTGTTAAATAGATTATTTCGATTCACGTGACACGTTTAAGAGCTATTTGTATGTATAATCATAAACACTGCTACTATCTAAAAACATCTAATGGCTTAGTTTTATAAACCGAGAGGAAACTTTATAGGATGAGGTCTACTGTCACATCTATATATTAATACGTAAAGCAAAAACTGTGTATCCCTTTTTACGAAAATTGCGCGGTCGAGGAAAATGGAATTGCTCACACTTATAGAGAACATAGAGAAGGAGTGCAGAATGTTAATATTTTTTAAAAATTATGCTTTAATAATACATAAAATTTATAAAAAAACATTACACACACTATCATGTATTTGACACACACACCTGTGTAGACTCATTGTCAAACTTTTGTTATTGCATAAAGTTTGTGGTCAAATTGAAAATAGGTTTTTAATATTGTTTGTCTTTAATATTATTTGCGAAATCAGTGATTATAGAAGTAAAATAGTGCTTGATAATAGAACCATAATAATGTACAAACTTATGATTTCAATTAATTATAGTCGAATTCCGACTACTGCGGGACCACTAGTTCTAATTCAAATACACCGTATCGTCGTTGTGTCAGTCAATAATCGGCCGAAAAATATGTCAAATAATTGTTATTTCGAACAACAATAGTATGGTATTTAAGGTGTACAATTACAGGGTGAGCAATGGTGGGCAATGACGTCACTCGGCGGCCATTACGTTTCGATAACACAACGTCAAGTCTAATTGATCAAGGCTGCGGGAGCTCTGTTCGATGACGGTCATCGACTAATCACAATCCATTAGCAGAAATCAGAAATCGACATCATACAGATCGATCTGTTTAATCATCTGATACTTAATTGTCTTGTTTAAGTTTCATTTGATGAGCGTTAATCAATATTTTTAAGGCTTTTAGTAAATTAAAAATCTAAACGATTTCTATCCTAAAAATCTATATTAGCTCGTGATGAAGTCGTCGTGGCCTAAACGATAAGACGTCCGGTGCATTCGTGTTGAAGCGATGCACCGGTGTTCGAATCCCGCGGGCGGGTATCAATTTTTCTAATGAAATACGTACTCAACAAATGTTCATGATTGACTTCCACGGTGAAGGAATAACATCGTGTAATAAAAGTGAAACACGCAAAATTATAATTTGCGTAATTACTGGTGGTAGGACCTCTTGTGAGTCCGCGCGGGTAGGTACCACCGCCCGGCCTATTTCTGCCGTGAAGCAGTAATGCGTTTCGGTTTGAAGGGTGGGGCAGCCGTTGTAACTATACTGAGACCTTAGAACTTATATCTCAAGGTGGGTGGCGCATTTACGTTGTAGATGTCTATGGGCTCCAGTAACCACTTAATACCAGGTGGGCTGTGAGCTCGTCCACACATCTAAGCAATAAAAAAAAAGAGTTCCTCGTGAGTTGTAGACTTGAAAATTTGAATGTTACCTTCAAAAATAATATCAATGAAGTTGAAAGTAAAATAAAGGATCGTAAAAATGTTGTTAGGTTCAAATACACTAATCACTTATTTATTGAATTTAGAAGTAGACAAAAATATTGCTTTTTAATGATAGAATTTGTAGTACATAGTAGACTTCTTGTCGTTTTGGATGAGCAAGGAGTTGGGGCTTTCCATGGACGGGTTCAAAACACTCTCCACACCGCCAGAGACAATAACATAGATCTTGCAGAAGAAAGTTCTACAGAAGAGAGAGAGAGAAGAGAGAACATACTTTATTGCACACCAAAACACAATTAACATCAGAAAACAGTCAACAAGCAGATACATTTTTACAATAGGCGGTCTTATCGCTAAAAGCGATCTCTTCCAGACAACCGTTTAATTACCCTAAGTTCTGGACATATAAAGATACAGCAGGTATGTTGCGGTGTACTATTCAAATCAAATCAAAAAAAATTTATTCAACATAAATGAAAGTCCATACTTATTGAACGTCAAAAGAACTACCGCCAATTCACAAGAACTAGCCTCCGTCCTGAGAAGAATTGGCAAGAAACTCAGCGGGCATGTCTTTTTTTTTAAGTATTAGATTATTTTTTATAATATTAGATTTTTTTTTAGATATTCATTTTTACATGAGTATTATAACATAACAATTATTACAATAATGAAATGCCCGGAGCGAGCAACTCATTTCCACTATAGACAACATACATACACATAATAAATTAACAGTAAGGATAAAGCATAAACAAGCAAACAACACTATATAATGTTCCTTCACCATTATTTTAAGGAGGGGTGGTCACGACCCTCAGCATTGAGGAATACGATACATAGAGGAGACGTCATGTAAGTCCGCACTGGTACATCTCTCCGGCTTTGAGAGGTAGCCGGTCGTTATTCCGATTCACATTTTATGGGTATGAGTTAGTAGCACTTTATGGAACATTGTGGGGGCCATCAGCTCGATTACCTACGCTCGATAGTCGTCATTATGCTCACGAGTTCAGAGTTCAAATTAGTCGAGGCCTAAAAGATATAAAGGAATAAATAATAAAAATAAATAAATATTTACTATCTAATCTAATCACGCCACGTTAACTGGTCCCGTGCTAAGTTCGTAAAGAACTTGGGTTACAGGTACCAGATAACAGAAATAAATGTAAGATTTTTTATATTTAATATACGTCCATAACCCTGGAAAAGACATTTTATATTTATCATACAAATATCCTCTCTTGGCGGGATTCGAAACGAACCCCTTGTGTAGTGACCATGTCACTTACCACTACACCAGACGGCCATTATATAGGATAATCTTCCGCAGTACTCATACAAAACAACGCGACCATACTTTGGTTGATGTATACAAATAGGTATAAGCGACCAGGATGAAAGAAATAGGATGTGTAACACAAATCACAAGCTGCCCATTTCAGTCCCGAAGTAAAAACATTGAAATGAATATGATATCTACAGTTAACTTGTACGAAGTCGTCGTGGCCCATAAGATAAAGGCGTCCGGTGCATTTGTGTTGAGCGATACACCGGTGTTTGAATCTCAGGCGGGTACCAATTTTTCTAATGAAATACGTACTCAACAAATGTTAACGATTGACTTCCACGGTGAAGGAATAGCATCGTGTAATAAAAATCAAATCCGCAAAATTATAATTTGCGTAATTACTGGTGGTAGGACCTCTTATGAGTCTGCACGGGTAGGTACCGCCACCCTGCCTATTTCTGCCGTGAAGCAGTAATGCGTTTCGGTTTGAAGGGTGGGGCAGCCGTTGTAACTATACTGAGACCTTCGAACTAATATCTCAAGGTGGGTGGTGTATTTACGTCGTAGATATCTATGGTCTCCAGTTACCACTTAACATCAGGGGAGAGCTTGTCCAAACATATAAGAAATAAAATAAAATAAAAAATGTAATGTTTTAGCAAACGTTAGTAGGCAGCTGCTTGACTCTGCCACTGGCATTGCTGAAGTCCATGGGCGACGGTAATCACTCACCATCAGGTGGGCCGTATGCTCGTCTGCCTACAAGGGCAAAAAAAAAACAAACGTACAAACTATGTAATGTGGTTCTTTGAGAGCGTCAGGTCAAACAATTCTCAGTTATACCTACATAACTGAGGTACTCACACTCTGCCCTGACACTAATACATCACAGCGTACTCAATACGATAAACTAGGTTAAGTTTGACATTCAGCGTATGCAGAAACGAAAACCGAGTTAACGCTAAGGTCTTTTTTGAATTAAACAGAAATAGGCGGGGTGGTGGTACCTAACCGTGCGGATTCACAAGAGGTCCTACCACCAGTAAAAATACCATACCATAAATTTTTAATTTTAGGGAACCTATAGACTTTTTTGAATCAGGAATTTAATATCTTAATTTTCCCGTCCTTAAAATCATTATATTGCTAATATACTATAGATAAAAATAATCTCACGGCTCATATAATTTTAACTGATTACCAGAATTTATTATATTTTATAGTATAAATATATATTTCAAAGTGGAATACATAAGCAAAAACATGCGATGAAGACAAAAAAGACACTTGGAAACAATATAATATTTACCTTCTAAGCTTTTAATACCAGAACCATTAAATTATATGTATATGGAACATCACATTAGAATTTGTTATATTACATACACCGATATTAACATCTTGTAAGATATCCCAGTTCTGTTTCCTCGGCACGACGTATCTTTGTTTAAGTTAAGCTTGATCCAGAAATGACATCTAATCCCCTGTTGATATGTTCCAGAATGCAACAATAAATTGCTTACGGCTCGTCGGGGCTTCTCTATATATTAACACCTAAGCAAACAGTTCAAACTGGGTCGCAGTTAAACTACGGCTGGCATATATTGCGATGAAGCCTATCTTGAAAATTAGAATTATTTCACATTGAATGTCGTCCATTACTTTCAATAAATATACTAAACATGTAGAAATAGATCCTTGAGTGAACAAAAAAGTATTTTTCAATTTTTCCATTAATTATTCATACTAAGACAACAACTATGGTAATGATTAAAACATTTAATTCTGTTCACACGACACCTTAGTGTGGTTATGATAATATTCCAGAAATCGTACCTATAGTTTACATTAACAACTATTTAAAATTTCAACTCAATCGCATCCGATTATATGGAGTACGCACACACTGACGTCTTTTAGAGCCGTCGTGTTGGAAAGAAAAATATACCACAGCAATCGTATAGAGTGAGACAAGTCGGTGCTCAAAATCCGTAGCGAAGTCTCAATCTGTCAAATTGGATCGGAAATTACAAATGTTTCATGGTTAATAATCAGATTATTTGAGCACAATTAAAGTTACTAGAGGTCCCGCAGTAGTCGAAATTCGACTATAATTAATTGGAATTGTAAGTTTGTACACTATTATGATTGTATTGTATACTTCTATAATAAAAAATTTCGCCAAGGCTACACTATAAAAAAATATTAATAAAGACAAACAATATTTAATCTACTCTCAATTTGACCACAGACGTCAAGAACAAAAGTTTGACAATAAATAGTATGCATGCGTGTGTGCATCAAATACATGGAATGTAGTGTGTGTAATGTTTTCTTTATTGATTTAATGTGTCTTTTATGCATTATTTTTAAAAAATATTAGCATTGTGCACTTCTTCTCTATATCTTATACCTTTAAACGACCAATTCTTGTATATTAATATATTATATATAATCTGAATCTCGGAAACGGCTCCAACGATTTTCATAAAATTTGGTATACAGGGGATTTCGGGGGCGATCAATCGATCTAGCTACGATTTATTTTCAGAAAATGTTGTTTTATTCGTGTTTTCAATAATCAACTCTTCCCGACATCTATTGGCGAATAGTAATACTATTTTTCTTAATTGAGGGCAACTAACCGCTTTAAAGACACAACAAGATGGCGCTATCAAAAAAAAAACCGAGCAAAGCTCGGTCATCATCTAGTTTTCTATAAGTGTGGGAAATTTCATACTCCTCCGTCCGCGTAATTTTCGTAAAAAGGGATATAAAGTTTTTGCTTCCCGTATTAATTAAAGTTATAGTGACAGCGACACTGACAGAACAGTGAATACAGTACTTTAAAAGTTTTTCGTTCGAGAACATAATTTATTTCACGTTTCAACTTCGTTTCCATGCATAAATCCAATTATCGGGTCGACCCGATGTCTCTCGTACGTTCAACGCGTGTCAAAAGCAAATGCGGGGGTGTTTTTTTTTTTCAATTGACACATCAGATCAGAAACAGACAGACCAACAGACAGACATTACAATACTGACAGTGATTCTACACCTTAATTACGATTGTTTCAATAATTCTTATAAAGTTTTTTTTTTGGGAAAAAGTATTTGTTGTTAAGTTTGTTTATGACTTAAAAAGTTACCTCGATATATTTTTGTGTGATAAAAAAACTGTATACAGCCATTTTGTTCGTAATCTAAATTCTAACAAAACCGTAAGTCACACTCGACAGAGATATTCAAATGGTTTTTTTAGAATTCATCTTGGGTTATATTTGTCTCTAGGTATTGATTTATGCTCGAAGACCACTATCATTGTTCCTAGTTGAATGCGACATCACGAGCTCTTACGTATCCTCTTCGTTTATAAAACCACACAGAAGGGTATTGCTCAGTATAGTCACGACGGCTGCCCCACCCTTCAAACCGAAACGCATTACTGCTTCACGGCAGAAGTAGGCAGGGCGGTGGTACCTACCCGTTTGGACTCACAAGGACTACCAGTGAAACTGCAGTAACCGATTCCGAAAATACGAGTACATAGTCATAAGTAATTTTGAAGTCGTCGTGGCCTAAAGGATAAGACGTCCGGTGCATTCGTATCTAGCGATGCAACGGTGTTCTAATCCCGCAGGCGGGTACCAATTTTTCTAATGAAATACGTACTTAACAAATGTTCACGACTGACTTCCACGGTGAAGGAATAGCATCGTGTAATAGAAATCAAACCCGCAAAATTATAATCCGCCCGTCCGCCCTGCCTATTTCGGCCGTGAAGCAGTAATGCGTTTCGGTTTGAAGGGTAGGGCAGCCGTTGTAACTATACTGAGATCTTAGAACTTATATCTCAAGGTGGGTGGCGCATTTACGTTGTAAATGTCTATGGGCTCCAGTAACCACTTAACACCAGGTGGGCAGTGAGCTCGTCCACCCATCAAAGCAAAAAAAAATAATCATTACTTATTGTCGAATCTCGATTAAAATCTAAATAGGACCTTGATTCGTTCGTTTAGATTGTTTTAGATCTTCCTGAAGTAAAGCGTTAAATGGAAACTGGGAAATTAATTAAATATCCGTACTTAACGAGGACATAAAGAAAAACCTTTAATGCGTATGTTTTCTGCGTACTTATTGAGATTGTGTTTTTTTTTTCATGAAATAATGTTTTTCGCCAGAATCCACGCTCGCGAATCCCGAATCGCTTTGATTGCCTCAGAATAATAATTTAAAAGTTATAAGATTTTTTTTAGCTATTGAATTAGAATTTCGTACTTCTAGGTTGGAAATTCAACAAATGATTAGTAAAATTATTAAAAACGATCAAGAACTGCTTTAATTTAGCTGTTGATTGTGCCAAAATTCTTATTTTATTTCATGTTTTTTTTTATTGAACTTACATTGATAATGCCCTGCAATGCAAATCATAAATCTATACTAATATTATAAAGAGGAAAGATTTGTTTGTTTGTTTGTATTTATAATAATATACTTTAATAGTTTAATAATAATTTATATTTATAATAATTTAATAGTCTCCGAAACTACTGAACCGATTTGAAAAATTCTTTCACTGTTTGGAAGCTACACTATTCCCGAGTGACATAGGCTATAATCCTTTTTGAAAAAAATAGAGATACCTGCTAAAACTCTAATAATGTAACCCAAGGTGTAAAAAAATTACCTAAAATATTCTTTACATCGCAACAGCATAATAATATGTCTAACTATTATAGTTATGCCGCAATAAGTGCTCTTTGATTTAAAAAAATAAAACAACGTCAAATATCGTTGAAATTTTTGTTAAAGACCCGAGCGGAGCCTGAGCGGGCCGCTAGTAATATATAATTTTAAATGTTCTATTATAGTTTTTGTTCATAATCTCATCTCTTTCACCTAATTAAATTGAATTAGATTAACGTGAGAATAAATCTCTGAAGGCAACGGGTTGAACACATAAAGACACCGACAGGATACAAATAGACTGTTAAGTAATCGACACCGCGGGCGCTGATTGATCACATCCTGAGATCGTTGTATTATCCGGAACAACAAGTACTAAGCTTTGTTAGGCTCTAATGTATGTATCATATACAACTGATTTATTCTTCACTTTTAGATAAACCATTTTAAATTTCGAATTCAGGAGTATAACCTCAGACTCGTTAAGGTCTGGTCGGAAGAACTACATAGAATGTTTTTGTGTTGTAAGGTGAATTATTTTTGTACTATAATAATAATAATACTTTTTTTTAGTTGGTGTTAGTTTTTCAAGGTCGATATTATTCATAGTACAATAAATCTAAGATAGGTGCACGCGTAGTAATATATTTTTCACATATTTAGCGATGCCTTAATATATATAGCTTTAAATTTAGCATGCTTAGAGAGCGTTGGTACCATCCTCACCACTATTTGGGCGGTAAAGTCGAAATTCGAACCTCGAAAAATTAACTCGTCTGTGAGTTTAATTGCCGATTACCTCATCTTAGATATATTTGTCATTGCTTGTCCATTTTATCTAAAATAAATCCTTACCAAACTAACAATATCTCTAAGCCTAAATTCGGTTTTATTATTTTCTTGAAATAACGTACGAGTTATTTTACAAAAAAATCTTACCAGATAATTGTTTTTTTTTTTTTTTTGCTTAGACGGGTGGACGAGCTCACAGCTCACCTGGTGTTAAGTGATTACTGGAGCCCATAGACATCTACCACGTAAATGCGCCACCCACCTCGGGATGTAAGTTCTAAGGTCTCAGTATAGTTACAACGGCTGTCCCACCCTTCAAACCGAAACGCATTACTGCTTCACGGCAGGTACCTACCCGCGCGAAATCACAAGAGATCCTACCACCAGTAATTACGCAAATTATAATTTTGCGGGTTTGATTTTTATTACACGATGTTATTCCTTTATCGTGGAAGTCAATCGTAAACATTTACAACAATATCTTACCAGATAATTGTTTTTGATGTTGTAAGCTAACAAATTTAATCTGGTTAAGTACTGAAATGTAGCACAAAGCTATTAATGCATTATGTTCTCCTCATTTCTCATTCGGCCTGGCAAAGAATCAACGATGAGTCGGCTCGATTTTACAAAGCAAAGCTTGCTGTTAATTTAATTTTTTTTTTTGCTCAAAGGAGTTTTGAAAAATATAAAAATTATTACAATATCCACCAATATTCGTGTTTAACTGACCCAATTACAAACGGCTGCATCTTGTCCTATTTGCTGATTGACCTGAAATCTGGCTCGATTTAGCGACAATTTCAAGAGGAATACCGAAATAAATGGGTTAAAATTATTCAGTAAAACAATTCACCTGATAGATAAGGTACAGTTATAACTGTAATATAACTGTCTAACAGTTGGTTTATCCTAAGCAAGCGAGGCTTTCAGGCGACATATCAACATTCCTACAGCACGGTGTTTTTTTTTTTAAATATTATTAGACGTTTCCAAAGCCCGTAGACATTAGAACGTGAATTTGATCCTATCACGGCTGTTTTGCCATTCAACCAAAACGCTTAGCTGCTTCCTGACCAAAAAAGAAAGATAGTGACATCTACCCATTCAGACTCAGATTACGTACTGCTAGTAGTTATGCATTTTTATTTTACGAGTGGAAGTCGTTTGTAAACATATTCAAGGTAAAGTTAGAAAAATTTACACCTGCCTGGGGTACCTGAACCCTAGTGAGATTGCTTAATACAATATTACAAGTACATCTGGAGTCTAATCATTTAGAGCATGACCACTCAATTTTTTTTTAAATTACCTTTGTAGGTAGATTAGCATATGGCCCACCTGATGGTAAGTGGTTACCGTCGCTCATGGACGTCAGCAATGCCAGGGACAGAGACAAGCCGCTGCCTACCATTTCTTTCCACCATACCTTTCTTAAGTTATATTGTGCCACATTATGTTTACTTTTAGAAAAAATTGTACATAGAAACATTTTCAGATAATCTTTAATTAACAAAGTGTTTGTTGGGTGAATTGAATTAATTACCCTAAAAAGATATACTTTATACTTGTAGATATTGATGTCGATATATGCTTGGATTTATGTCAAATGTGTCTGCTAAATGCACTAATACTATGACTTTCTTTACTTAATGTTTGGTTAATTGGTAGATAATGTTTTAAAACATAAGTCAGTACTTTGTTAATAAGAGTTTGGTAGAAAACGGACTCTACGGGCGGAGATAGCCACTAACCATCAGATGAGTCGCATGCTTGACTTATCTAAATTATTGGCAGTAAAAGTATTGTAATGTTCTGATAATAGCCAGATATAAAATTATTGTGATTCTTTAAATTCAGTAAATACTGAACTAAAAATAGGTATATAAAATTTCTCCAAAAGGAAAAACATGTAATATTTATTTTAAACAAGTAAATTACGTGTTTTGTTGTTGTTAAGATGTAATCAGCGGGTTCTTTGAAATGGTAGAAATTTAATGAGAAGTACGCTAAGTCTGGTGAACTCAGCGAGTCAACTCGAGTCACGCATATTCAGTTTTCGTTACCACATAACTCATATGCTTGGA
This sequence comes from Bombyx mori, assembly GCF_030269925.1. NCBI lineage: Eukaryota > Metazoa > Arthropoda > Insecta > Lepidoptera > Bombycidae > Bombyx > Bombyx mori. The sequence continues at coordinate 4,426,759 of NC_085121.1, forward strand.
TGGATAATTGTATTATCTTTCAACATAGTGCATCCTGTAAATTGGTTTGAAATGTCTTTATAAGAATTTAATTTCAAATTCAATAGTGTTTAATACCACTAAAGCCATTTATTTTTATCAAAGACCAATGTTGCGTTCGTAGATAACAAAAGCGTAATTGTTTTTTAAACGATAATTACCTGTCTTGGTGCCGATAGCCCGTGTTTAAAAGTACTGGTGACTCAAAGCGTGACTGTAAGGATATTTGGCGTTTGGAGGTATACGACAAAGGGAAGATCTTCCACCGAGCGGGTGATATTTGCTCGGTAGACCGTAGAGTATCTGTCAATTATCTTGCGTTTTTTTATGATGGCTACCCGCCACAGGCGTATGGTGAACCCGCTCGGGTTGTTATTCTGTATATTGAGGCATTCATATGTTTGAAAGATAAAGAAATACACATCAGGTAATCACACACATCGTTACAAAACGATTGAGCTTATATCTCAAATTGGCCGATGGTATTAATGTTGTATTTGTGGACTTCAGTATCGATTTTATTAAATCCGTTATTTCTAGGTAAATTTCTAAGAATAAGTTCAACTTAGAAGAAAGCGATTGTTCAAAGAATCACAAATCGTCTTATTTCTATTTATTGTTATCTGGGCCTTCTTTTAAGTTCATAATAATAGATGTGGGTGAAGACTGCGTAAGAATGCTTTGATATTTTATTTTGAGTAGCACGGTTCCAGGTAAGAATGTCACATAGAAAAGAGATTCGCTTAAATGTTATGTCGTTTATTTTAGGCGATCATAGAGCACTCGTTAATAAAATAGTAGATTCTTTAACATTTCCAATTCTATGTTTGGTCTACAACTTTTGCATCGTATTGTAAGAATAGCATGGATTTTTTGATAAAGGAATTAATGATGGTCATAAGATAGAAGATTTCACGGCCGATCTGGTATGAAGTGGTTTCCGGAACTTATAGACCTCACTACGCGAGTGCTGCCACCCACCTTGAGGCATGAGGTCGATGTCTCACCGTCTCGTTAAGCGGCTGTGCTACCCGCAGATTAAGCAAAATGACGGAATATAGCGGTCGACCTTAAAATACACACTCCCGTCAGTAATTACGCAAATAATTTAATAATTTAATAATTTTGTGTGTCAATAAATTGTAATTATGAATTAAACTCTACATATTTTTTTTTGCCTTTAACCTGTTCGATTTATATGTATTATACTTTTTGTTTTCTTCTAGAACAGTCTAATAACAATGTTGCTGTAAACTAAAACAATATTAAAATATCTTTGTGTTGCAGCACACACACATCGAAGGCTTGCAATTTAATTATTCAGTCATATGTAATACATATTCTATGCAATTAGTTCCAGCCGGTACAGTATATTTACTCGCATCGTTACACGGGATCGATATTATTTCAAACGGCAAGACATTTTGAAATGCTTGATATCCACTGACGAATGTGTTATTAGAGTTTTAGGCATAGACAACAACTTTGCATAAAGGGAAAGTGGTTACTTTTTACGAGTACGATATAAAAATACAGAAACCTTGTCAAATCTATTTTAGTAATACAAAACAAATTTCACTGAAAACAAAACAGCACACGCTAGTGAGCTAATCAATATTTGTTGAATTCACTCCTATTGACCCCGAACGAAGCTTTCGTTAGTAAAACGTAAAAAGTTTATGGTAAATATTCTGCTTTTTTTCATCCAATTTCGTATGAACAGCAAAGTTATTGGCTTAAGGTGTCGGAATACACCTACGCGGAGTTTCCCGTGAAAATGGCACGCTACGAAGCCTTACAATCTACCACTCACCAGACTTAGGGGCATGGGCGCGGCGCGTCGCTCGCTACCCACCACACTCCTTTGACTAAATGAATCCACGACTATTTTCCGTATTCAATCCCAACATTTTATCAATTAATCCACCGAGCGTTAGCTAAGAACTAAGGACCGTTCGCGACCGCCGCCACCGTTGTTGCCAAGTGCAGATCAATCGCTAACTCTCCGGGGTTACATGAATGAAACCCACACATTTGCTGTGCGTCACGAAATTATGTAGAAATAATAACAAATATAAAAACTGGAATATTTAAAAATATGTTACAGGTGATTAGATATTTATGTTATTTTGAAATTCAGTCTATTTGTGAGTTATTTAGACGTTATATTTGGCACGTTCGAAGGGCGGAGGATTAGTGTAGATCCTGACGTGTCAGAGCCGTGTGGCGAGCGTGCCGCAGACGGCGGTGGCGGAAGGTCGGGGATGCCGGGACCCCGGCTCGAGCCCGGGCTCCGCTGACGTCAGCGACGGCTCGGCGCCGACCGGCGGTGCTCACCACCGGCCTGCCAATTATTATTTTATGTTCACGAACGGCGCGAAACAAAAGGCGGCGACGGTAACGGCGGGGAGCGGGCGGAAAGCGCTCGCCGCAGGAACGACCTTCGGCGCCATCTAGCGGGCCTCGTGGCACCACTCGCGCCAACTACTTTCAGTCTGCAGACGATCGAATAAGAACGAAACCCTTACGCTGACAGGCTCTCACTGGTCATTCGAAAGTCGTGCTCACTATCACTGATAGAGGAACGAATGGCGCAACAAGGGCCAAAGGTCGATGCTTGGCAAACGAAGCCGCGGTCACTGGTCGCGCGGTGGTGTCATAAGGATGCGTACCGTCGTCAGAGCGTGGCTGCGTGTGATGGTGGCGGTCGGGTAGGCCATGCTGTCAGGCTGCGCGGGAGAGGCGCGGGCCGGGCATGGCGGGCTCCTGCTCGACACTGCGGTGCGGGCGTCCGCGGCGCGCGCTGCACGCCACTGACCCGCGCACCGCCCGCGCCCGCCACCGTTGCGCGCGCAAACCCGCACCGCACCGACAGGCCGCACCGCGCCTTTGAGGCTTCGGCCTCCGGCCTGCAACCGCGTGCACTGCCACCACACCACACGCTGTCACGCAGCAAGCACAACACGAGCTCTCAATCGATTCCCAACTTTGATTGAAGGTTCTAAGACATTTGCATTATTTGCATAATTAAAACCTTTGTGTATGAAACCTTCAACTATATTCAAAATAAAATCTGATTAATGTTTCTAGCGTAATACCTGCCACGATAACCATGATATTTGATATCTGATTCGTATCTAATGCGGAATAATACTGGGCTATTTAAAATTTTTTTATTTGTTTATCTTTATTTATTTTCATTTCCAAAACTTGTATTAAAATATGGTAATAATGGTGGCAGTAAACCATATTTACGTTACCAATATTATTAAGTATGACGAAAAACTTATAATTTTGCATAACATAGGCTGTACCTTTCTTATATATATTTACGCATCTGGGTCCATAGTCTCTCATTCGTCAATGAAATACAAATGTTGTGATTCCAGTATAACGACCCCTGATTGCAAGCCTCATGACACATTTTCCTAAACAATAACTATACGTAGAACCGAAGATATACAGTTTCACGGAAACAAGACGTATACAGTATGATGTTTTTGTAAACGTAAAAAAATAGTCAATAAGGTGATTATTATGTCTGAGTATATGAATGATATTTTTTATAGCGTTTTTCGTGTGACTTGGCAAAGTAGTCACAACAAGACGAATGTTTTGAAATCAATTATAATCTATAATCTTCTTCTTCTATATATATATAAAAATGAATTGATGTTCGTTAGTCTTGCTAAAACTTTAGAACGGCTGGACCGATTTGGCTAATTTTGGTCTTGAGTTATTTGTGGAAGTCCAGAGAAGGTTTAAAAGATTTAAAATAAATATGAAAATGCTCGGAATTAAATAAAAATAACAATTTTGGTTAACCTTTGGTAACCCTTCTTACGGATTCCTTTTATTTGTTTTAAGTTTATTTTATACAAAAACTTAGGTCTTTTATTTATCGATTGAGGCACTACGAAGTCTGCCGGTTCAGCCAGTATTCAAATAAAATAAGTGTTACGCTATTTTTTTAATTCATAATACCTCAATGATACTCAAGAGCATTCAGTACACTTGAACTGTTGACATGAATGCTTCAGCCAACACTGATTTCGATAAAAGAGCTTCTGATACTACGGACGGTTGATAGGGAAATAACTTGCATCCGGCAAAACCTCGATGACTTATGCCTTCTTAATAAACCCATAAAATAAATATTCTTTTTTTTATTGATCAGACGAGTGGAAGATCTCACGGCCAGCCTGGCATTAAGTGATTATCCGAGACTACAGACATCTACAACGTCAATGCTGCCCCCAACTTGAGACATGAATTCTAAGGTCTCACAGTTTTTACAGTAAAATGGCTGCCCCACCCTTCAAACCGAAATGCTTCACGACAGAAATAGGCAGGGTGGTGTTACCTACTTGTGCGAACTAACACAAGACGTCCTACTACCAGTAATTATACGAATTATAATTTTGAAGGTTTTCTTTTTGTTACACGATGTTATTCCTTCAACGTAGATACCATTCGTAAATTACGTATTTCATTGGAAAAACTTTTCTGACATTAAACACTTCAAATATTGATATTAGCAACCGATAATTGAAAAAAAGTTTACACAGACTGTTCGTTAGGAAATTGTACTGCTCGCGCAAGATTAAATTACGCTCACACTCTCTTGTCGTACCAACCGTAGTTCAGTAAAATACAAACAGTCTATGTCTGAAAACCATTATCAATCATTAAGTCATGTTTTAATTTTATTATTTCGTAAATCGGTGAACGAACTTATAACCCGTATAGTTAATACCGTATTCTATAAAAATTATGAATGTCGCCACCGAGCTTGATACATGAAGTCGAAATCACGTTTGTATCGTATAACGGCTTTATTTATTTTTTCGGGCCTAGGCCGAATCTCCTATGAGTTCCCTGCACCTAGGACGCGCGCAGGGTATGTAGGTCTAGACGGTCCGCAGATGATGGGAGCCTAAGGGGATAGACTTTAGGGCACTACCCACAAAGCTCTGAGATGCTGCACTCTTTCACCTGGCGTCCGATTTCCGCCCGGGGTAAGAACGCGGTCACAGTAGGAATCGTATATAGGCTGTACCGTCCTTTCAACAGGAACGCATGACTGTTTCACCGAAATAGACATATAGTAGGTTAGTTTGCTAACCAGACACATAATATCTGAGCAAGATGCAAGCGCTGTCATTATAAAAGAAACAGTTAGTTTTTTCTACGAGTCATCAATTTATCTTGCATTTGGGGCTGTCGAGACAGTTGCTCAACACTGCGACCCTAGGAATCTGCTATTTAATTTCCCTATCTTCTTCGCCTGATCTTCAAACACTACCAGCATGACTCTTGCAACAAGCATTCTTGCTTGAAGGATTAAATATTCATTATCCTTATCCAACTTATAGAATTCTGTCAAATGTTTTACGGTATGCGACATGTGCTACCTACAGGGTCCATTACTCTTTTAACATCAGGAATGCTCAAACTCATAAATATGCTAATCTAGACGCGTTACTCAGTATTCTCCTTTTTCTTCACCTTATCTCACAGGTGGGGTCGACACAGCGAATTTTTCTCTTCCATTCTCTTCTATCAGCTCAACACTTACTCCTATCTTTCATATCATCATTCACACACTCCATCCATTTCTTCTGTCGATCTCTTCCTTGTCTACCTTGCACTACCATTTCCATACATCTCCTAGTAACATGCATCTTCTCTCTACGCATCACAAGTTCATACCACGCTAACCGTCCGCTCTTTAATTTGTAAATTACCGGGGCTACTTTCATACTTCCTCCGATATACCTACTCATTCCTTACGTGTTATTATGTAGTAAATTAACATAATTTAAAATCAATTCATTCGTTTTTTCATTCCAAAATCCGCATTAATAAACTACCGATGTTAACTAATAAAGATATCAACGGCATGTACGTTCATTATATCCCGGGAAAAGCTTACAGATGCACTGAATAAACAATGTTTGTCGAGCTCCAGGTCGGATGGCATTTAGCAACTATTATGCCCGCTCCGACAAAGAACGGGCCGGCTTCCTCGACCTACTTGTATTCAAAGGCAGAACGCTACGCTAGTTTGCGAATTCCTGAAAAGCATAAATAATACTATCGTTATGATTGTAAATGCAATTCACGATATGTTGCACGAATATATGTTAATTGTTAATTTTTGTTAATATTTTGTTGAAGATGTATATGATTTCGTGTGTCATCTGAAAAGTTGACTTGAGGCCTTAGATAACCGGGTTCTGACCTCGGACAGAGTTCGCACGTCGAGTGTAAGAGTGTAGGGGAGTCGTTGAGTGCCGTAGAGCCCTAAAATTCCTTGGGCTCGGGTTCCTTGCAGATCGTCAAGTCCCACATACGCCACGCGCCCCCTAGTCGCGGGAACCTCGTAGGAGAGTCAGCCCCGGACCGAAAAAAAAAAAAGATTCCTTAGATATCGTGATGTCAGAGCCATCGCCCAGATTAAGATATGAGCTAAAACTCTCAATTGTATCGCGTAGCCTCTGTCCGATCGTTCAAACTAAATCAAATGACTATTTCTCAGCAAAATAGTTTGTACTTGCCCGTACGGATTTATAGTAGAATATACCTTGCTGTCATCAGTAATTACGAAAATTAAAAATTCTTTCCCCTTTAATTATTTTATTATGCTACGTTTCATTTTTCATCGTGAAAGTTGTTGGTGAACGCCTGTTAAGAACCTATTTCCGTATTTCCGTAGAAAAGTTGCGTTTTCTTAATGCCACAAAAATATATTTTTATTTACATGGGTGGACGAGCTCATGTCTCACGTGGTGTTAAATGGTTACCGGAACCCACTAACAACGTAAATGCCGCCAGCATCCTTAACACATGAGTTGTCAGTCTCAATTTACATATATAGTACAACTCCTGCCCCACCCGTCAAACCAAAATGCGAAACTATTTCACGGCATAAGTAGACAGGATAATGGTACCTACTCTTACAGGCTCATATGACGCCTTATCACAAGTAAAGTCTTCGATGTTTAGAATACTTTGCAGTTTTCGTGGACACGGACGATCGCCATAGTCACCGCTTGACCCGTTTGAGCTTAAGTTACGACGACCCCAAAAGTTGAAAGTTGACTTTAGTAATCAATCATACAATGTCGACAAATAACACCTTAGTCGCCCGTGACCGTAAAACTCTAAAGTATACGAAACCACGGAAATAATAAAATTTAATAATAAACACGAGATTACGGCTTAATAAAGTAGTTAATTTTTTATTATTATTATGTCTTTATTATATAAAGTACTAGTGGACCTGGCGAACTTTGTTCCGCCACACGGTTTGTTTCAAACACATCAACCGATCAACTTCAAAATTCTACTATAATTAACCATAGAATATATTGCGTTTAGCTGTCAGTTGCGTTTTGTTATTCCATATCAGTTGCGTTTTGTTACACCACGTCTTATATCGCGTCCCACGGGAACGTTATAAAAAGTATCCTATGTCCTTCTCTTGGGTCTAAGCTACCTCCTCACCAATTTTCAGCCAAATCAGTTCAGCCGTTCCTGAGTTATAAATAGTGTAACTAACACGACTTTCTTTTATATATACCTATAGATATACCTATATAGTGTTATATAAAGAATTACAAAAATTCTAATCAAACCGGGAGGAATGGCGATTGCTCGTGAGACGCATAACATCTACCCACAGCAATGATACTGAATGACGACCACGACCGCTCTGACAAGAGTGATACGACAAAGGAGGAAAGGAATCAAACCGTCATCTATATTAAGATTTCCTTATTCGAATCAGAGCAAATTGGACTTGGATTACATTTTTTGTAAAAAAAAAAAACTTTGGTATCTAACTCAAGTTTAGAAATTTGCGCAATTAGCAAGAACGTGTATAGCCCCGCACAATTATTTTCAATATTTCGTATATATTTGTACTGCTCAGATGTAATATGTTTATAATAAAAGTATCATAATATCAAACATTTTTTTAATGCCACTTTAACTGGTCCCGTGATAAGTTCGTAAAGAAGCTGTGTTACAGGTATCAGATAACGGATATAAATGTAAGATTTTTATTATACACATACATATATTTAATATACATCCATAACCCTGGAAAAGACATTTATATTTATCATACAAATATCTTCCCTTGGCGGGATTCGAACCCGCGACCCCCTTGTGTAGTGACCATGTTACTTACCACTACACCAGACGGCCGTTAAAACATAACTCGATATATATATATATATATATATATATATATAACTAAACATAATTCGATACTCTCGTGTCTAAAAGAATACAAATCTACGATGTCGAACAATTTGGAAATATCGACTTGAACCGGAACGAAAATGCCAAAAAAAGAGGATAGAGAGATATAATTCTTACTGGTGTTGTGAGTCCGCACAGGTAAGTACCACCACCCTGTTTTTGCCGTGAAGCAGTAATGCGTTTCGGTTTGAAGAGTGGGGCAGCCGTTATAACTATACTGAGACCTTAGAACTCATATCTTAAGGTGGGTGGCAGTATTTACGTTGTAGATGTCTATGGGCCCCGGTAACCGCTTAACACCAGGTGGGCCGTGAGCTCGTCCACCCATCAAAACGATAAAGAAAATATCTAATATTTTCTTAATCAAAACGAGACTTTGATTTAATATCACAAATGGCATGCACAGACTCCAATGCATAATCTCAGAAGTGCCGTAAATGAGTCGGTCCCTCAATGCTACCACACAGAAAGTCAAAATATGTAAAATTATTTTATATTTTAAGGGAAGCGTACCAGCGGTACATTTAAAGTAATTTCCAACAAGTTCGAGGGCTCGTGAGTCGTGCCCCACAGGAGAAACACGCTCAGAGTACGTACATACATATATCACTGGTTTTATGTTGAGTCCCTGTTTCAAACTTTTGCTGTTAAAATTTTCACCTTCAATGCATCGCCTCGGCGCAGATGTATCGTGTAAAAGCGTGTATTGCCTATTGAGTTTGTTTAAAAAAGAACTGTATTTTTTCAGAAATTCGGGTTTAATATGCCTATATGCCTGTAAAGTGGAGATAATAAAATAAATAAACTATAAGGTATTCTCTAAGTTTAAATGTAAAATTAGCATTCGCAATTGCCTCATTATTTAGATTAATTTGCATGAAATGAGTATAATAATAAATACTTTTTCCTTTTTTTTGCAACGTTAGTTGTGCTTGAATAATTTGTTTAAAAAAACCAATGAAAACATTGAAGTAAAATGCAAACAGCAAAGCACGCAAATTAAGTCGTCTGAAAAGTATAATATAACACTAAAACGGACTCTACGACAAAGACAATTCCATTAGCATTGCATTAATTCGATAAAAAACCTCGCTTCGAAACGATATCTTCGCTTCGGTCGATATGTCTTCCCACGAGAACACCGTCACGCGAAACCGCCACTTACGCAAATTACAATTACGGGTTAAAGTTCAAGTGTAGGTAGTACGGCGGTAGGCGGTAGTAAGTTGCGACGGCAGGAGTACGGCGCGAGGCTGCGGCGGCGACCCAGTGACCGAGGTCAACGGCCGATGCACCCGCCCTGCCCTGCGGCTGACCCCTGGGCCTAGAAATGCACGAGCGTGCCACGCGAAAATATTCCTAGCTTACAAGACTGTGTGTACCTACTTTTTTATTTTTTATTGCTTAGATGGGTGGACGAGCTCACAGCCCACCTGGTGTTAAGTGGTTACTGGAGCCCATAGACATCCACAACGTAAATGCGCCACCCACCTTGAGATATAAGTTCTAAGGTCTCAAGTATAGTTACAACGGCTGCCTCACCCTTCAAACTGAAACGCATTACTGCTTGACGGCAGAAATAGTCAGGGTGGTGGTACCCACCCGCGCGGACTCACAAGAGGTCCTACCACCAGTACCACCACCTTTACATATAATTAAAAAACAATAATAAAATAGAATTGGTATATCTTATTATTAACTAAGCATTCGATGGCCCTTGATTTGTGTACTGACTACGGAACTTATAAAATATTTGAGAATTCAGACGTTATTTATTAAAACCGATGATTTTGTCAAATTAATTTGAGTTTTACCAATTTTATTTAAACAGTCCGTCAAAGCAGATGTTTTTTGAAACTGCTTTGAATGTAAATGTTTTCTTGACACTCAATATTTCTCTTGTGTACCCTAAAGACTTAACGCTTTAATAAAATTACACGAATAGCAGATAAATTTTAATGATAATTGGTCTGGCAAACACGGACCAGGTCAAGCTGTAGTACCACCGTGTATCCATTCGTAAAACAGTAGATACTGTTTGACTTACGAACTCCCACGCCTCATGACTATTGCTGGTGAGCACTTAAATATATAATTTCATGAAACTCCAGGTGCGACTAATGCCATTGGGAATTAAATCTCTTTTTTCATGTCTATATTCTACGTACGAGTATGTAGTAGTGATGACCTAGTTGCTCAACTCTCGGCCTATAAACACAAGAATTACAGCGGAATATAACTTATAGTATAGCGATAGTAGGTATATATCTATATATTAATACGTGAAGCAAAAACTTTGTATCCCTTTTTACGAAAATTGCGCGGACGGAGGAGTATGAAAATTTCCACACTTATACAGAATATAGAGAAGAAGTGCACAATGCTAATTTTTTTTTAAATAATGCATAAAAGATACATTAAATCAATAAAGAAAACATTACACACACTACATACCATGTATTTGACGCACACACGCATGCATACTATTTATTGTCAAACTTTTGTTCTTGACGTCTGTCGTCAAATTGAGAATATATTAAATATTGTTTGCCTTTCTTAATATTTTTTATAGTGTAGTCTTGGCAAAATTTGTGATTAGAGAAGTATAAAATACAATCATAATAGTGTACAAACTTACAATTCCAATTAATTATAGTCGAATTTCGACTACTGCGGGACCTCTAGTATTATATAAATACCGATTAATTTAATATAAAAAACATAAAATATTTCGCAAAAATGACACGATTGTATGCGACAAGTCGAGTTAATTTAATAACTTAAATACTTTAATATATTATATGATTCAAAGTATTTATGATATAGATAACTAAACAAGCATATAGCCCATCTGATATTAAATAAGAGCCCATAGACATCACAAAATCGATGTTGCCGTCGTGACACTTAGGCTTAGATATCGTAAAGCGACTGGTACCCTTCAAACATGAACCCATGACTGTTCATGGCAGAAATATTACTGGTGGTAGTCGGTGGTAGTACCAATTTTTCTAATGAAATACGTATTGTTCACAATTGACTTCCACGGCGAAGGAATAACATCGTGTAATAAAAATCAAACCCGCAAAATTATAATTTGCGTAATTACTGGTGGTAGGACCTCTTGTGAGTCTGCGCGGGTGGATATCACCACCCTGCCTATTTTCTGCCGTGAAGCAATAATGCGTTTCGGTTTGAAGGGTGGGGCTGCCTTTGTAACTTACTTGAGACCTTAGAACTTATATCTCAAGGTGGGTGGCGCATTTACGTTGTGGATGTCTATGGGCTCCAGTAACCACTTAACACCAGGTGGGCTGTGAGCTCGTCCACCCAACTAAGCAATAAAAAAAAAATGCAATAAGCAATTTAAGCCTACACGTATATATAGACTTATGATTTGATTACATAATATTTTTCCTACATCTCAGAAGCCGTATTTGAAAATAAAATCATATTTTGAGAACGTGTCTTCCGTTTCGAGAACATTCATATTATTATTACGAGCATAATTACGTAGGTATAGAAAAAAGTAGCGAGCCGAAACATTAACTTCGATGGCTCCAATGAACACTAATCTAACTCAAAATTTTGAAATTGTCGTTTTTCACGCAAATCGCTTCACTATTTTACAAAAGTATTTACAAATTCATTATTGATGGGGTTCGAAGCAAGAGTAAATCAGCTAGTTACATAAGAAAAAAACCATAAATATATCTGCAACTAGCGACCCGCCCTCGCTTCGCTTCGGAAACATTAAAACACACATGAAACCAAAAAAATAAAATATTTTTTTTTTTTTAAAAAGTAACCTATGTTCATCAGGGACAATGTCGGCTTCTAATGGAAAAAGAATTTTTCAAATCGGTCCAGTAGTTTCGGAGCCTATTCGAAACAAACAAACAAACAAATCTTTCCTCTTTATAATATTAGTATAGATATAGATAATAAAGATTATAACAGCCTTTTTTCGTTTAAACTCTCCTCTTGTAAAGCTACGAATTTGGAGTTAGAGTAATGTTCATTGGAGGCATCGACTTGATAGTTTGAAATTCTAACTAACGTGTTTCATCCCGCGAGGCTGTCTTGATTGTAAGACTTTGTACATTTATATACATTGACGTTAATGACATAATTGAGGATTTTAATGTGCTCTGGTCATTTCACGAAAAGTTCGTTTTGCTTCGCTGTAACAATATGTTGATTGTTACTTACACGCTACTTGTTTACGACGTGAGAAGCCTTCCATGATCAGTCAGCATATCTAACTATACAGCTAAACAAATTCAATAGGGAATCGACAAAGACAAATTGTCAAGGATATTCACACTTCTTTTTCACATTTTTTATAGCGAATTCTTCACATAAAGCTATGTTTATTGTTAGTTAACAAAGATAATATATAAGACTAGCCGCACTAGCCCGCTTCGCTGGGCATTTAAAATTAACATTATTATTTATCGTCATTATTATTAGGGAGTCCAACACTCATATAAATATTAGCCTATTCATTAAGTACATGTATTTTCTACATGGATTCCAAGTTTTAAGTCAATCGGATGCATGGTTCAGTAGTTATAACGGAACATACGTAAAAACCACTGTAGATATTTATTAGTCTAGATCAGTGATTCTCAACCTTTTTTTTTGTTGCGGCACATATTTAACGATTTCAAAATTTGGCGGCACACAAAAAAAAAGAAAACTTAATGTTAACTAATGTTAAAAATATTTTTCTTTTCAAACTATATAATTTAATAATATTAACATTATTATATATTTGCAAAATTTGGCGGCACACTTTTGAAATTTGGCGGCACACAAAAGTGCCGCGGAACAGTGGTTGAGAATCACTGGTCTAGATTATAAAAAAGAGAATACTCTTAATTCGCCAGTTCTTGTCAGGAGTATATGTTTTGAAACCGGCTCTAAAATTACGAGTCTAAGGGTTTAATATCTTGATTCTATTATAATTTAAATCATTTTTCATATTTCAGGAGTATTTCAAATTACTATTGCGAAAGAACATTCCAGTATTAAAACGTCAAACGTTTGAAAAACGAATACTTAACGGCCGTGTCGCGTGGAAAACTCTAGAACACATTCTGAAGTAGTGTTAATGCAACGGACGAACAGATCGCACAAAGGAAAACGTGATGGCCTACAAATGAATGCCGCGCCATTGTTCCGCTTGTTTTAATAGTTCTTGCACCCGCCCCAGGTCTGCGATGAGCCGTGCTTTAATTGAAATTCTAAAGTGACCTTTTGGTTGAAAACGATACTTTGGGTACGCAGTTAGAAGTTGTTTAGATATTTTAGTAAAATCGTCAGCGCTTTATAATGAAATGGTACGAATGAAGTATTACTTTACTACTCTGTTATGTCACAATTTGTTATTAATTTGAACAATTCTGACAATCTTTCATTTTTATTTAAAAATGAGTTCCGTGATCGGCCCAAAACTAAAGTCAACAAAGACGAATTAAAGACGATAGTGGAAGCTGACGATACTCAATCTACTGTTAAATTAGTAGCAGCTTTCAATGTTAGTATGGCAAGAAAATTGGTATATTTTCGTTAAATTTTTATTTAAAAAAAATTTTCATAAGTGGGTTCCGTACGAACACTGCCTCATATTATAGCACAACGTCATACAGCACAACAGACGATGTCTTAAATACAGGAACTAGGGTTGGAAGTTTTGCGTCGTCCGTCGTACTCATCAAACCTTGCGCCGACAGAGTTCTGCTTTTAACAAAGTTTGTATAATTTTTTCGCGAGAAAATAATTCAATATATAGTCTATAAGTATTCTTCTTCTTCTATATCGTTCCCTCACTACTGAGGATCGCGACCACATGCGACGTACTTCCAATGTGCTCGATCATGGGTGGCATGGACTGCATGGTACAGACTACCACCGAGTGCTTCTCTTGCTAGATCTGACCATCTGGCTGGTGTTCTGCCCACGGCGCGCTTGCCTTCTATTCGACCCGTAATTATGAGCTTCTCTAATTCATGTCTGGGAGACCGCATGATGTGTCCGAAGAAGCTCATAACATGTTCCCGGCAGATGGAAGAGAGCCTTTTTCGGATGTCTAGCTGCCTTAGAATGGACTCGTTTGTTCGCATGGCAGTTCACGGTATTCGCAGCATCCTCCGCCACACCCACACTTCAAAGGCATCGATCTTTTTGATATCCCGGCTTCTCATGCACTATAAGTATTAGTCAACTGAATTTTTAACAAGATATTTTTAAAAACATGATTCGGCATATTAGAAAATAATCTATATAGAAATTTACAAAAAACGAAAAAGTAAGTAATCAAAAATATACATCTGCAAATATCATTTTGTTCTTGAAAATAATATTATAAGATAAATTATAGAATAAATATAAATATGTCTATAGTTACGCTAAAATAAAAGAGCTATGCAGATCGTTTGGAACCTCTGTTCCCTCTGTATTCTGTACCGTATGTTCCATGGGGAGTGCTCTGAGGAATTGTTCGAGATGATACCGGGATCTCGTTTTTACCATCGCACCGCCCGCCACCGAAGTAGAGTTCATCCATACTACCTGGAGCCACTGCGGTCATCCACAGTGCGTTTCCAGAGATCTTTTTTGCCACGTACCATCCGGCTATGGAATGAGCTCCCCTCCACGGTGTTTCCCGAGCGCTATGACATGTCCTTCTTCAAACGAGGCTTGTGGAGAGTATTAAGCGGTAGGCAGCGGCTTGGCTCTGCCCCTGGCATTGCTGAAGTTCATGGGCGACGGTAACCACTCACCATCAGGTGGGCCGTAGGCTCGTCTGCCTACAAGGGCAATAAAAAAAAAAATATGTTTACTTTTTCCTTTGGGAGAACATAAACTGCTGCAATGAATTATGTTGGGTTATTGTTTACATCTTAATCTTAAAATCTTATTCTTCATTTCAGAACGTACCGTCCCTACAAACGAAGCTTTAATATAAAGTCGAAGACTGAGATTGAAAACTGTGCTAATTTGAAATTGTGGTCTGCAAAGCAACAATATAGCAGACTTGTGTTGTAATGCTGCAGCCAGTATTGTGTTAAAATGCATATATGCATATTTTATATTCGAATTATTTTTTCGAGTATGTTTCATCATCATCTCAGCCAGTCTGCTGTCCACTGCTGAACATAGGCCTCTCCAACTAATGTCCAGTACAGCCGGTCCGTTGCCATCTGCACACAACGTGACCCAGCAATTTTCACCAGGTCGTCGGTCCATCTGGTAGGTGGCCATCCCACACTGCGTATACCAGTACGTGGTCTCCACTCGAGGAT
Source organism: Bombyx mori (assembly GCF_030269925.1). NCBI lineage: Eukaryota > Metazoa > Arthropoda > Insecta > Lepidoptera > Bombycidae > Bombyx > Bombyx mori. The sequence continues at coordinate 4,442,358 of NC_085121.1, forward strand.
CTTTCTGTCCCATCGGCCGTCCGATCTTCGCGCTATGTGGCCAGCCCACTGCCACTTCAGCTTGCTAATCCTACGGGCTATGTCAGCAACTTTGGTTCTTCTACGGATCTCCTCATTTCTGATTCGATCTCGTAGAGAAATACCAAGCATAGCCCTCTCCATAGCTTCGAGTATGTTTACCGCACCCATAACACAGAGGAACATTTTAGCGAAGGGAGTAATGCGTGCTTCTATGTATGGTAATGTTTTAATTTTGTAGCTATTCCATATGGTCACACAAAGGGGAAAGTTTTATAAGTACATTTTCACTTCCCCACTCGCCAACATAACGACGAATAAGTTGATGAAAGTGAAAATCTAATCGAGTGAAAGTTTTAAAAGGGTTAACGCCTAAATGCTTCGTCCTTCAAACGAATGATAAACTTGATTAAAATTCTTGATTTTAGTATATTTTTTCTTTATTTTCAGTCATCAAAGCCATAGGAGAAGGGCTGTGTCAATTACAAGCCTACTTTAAGAACGCACACATTCTTATGAAATGCATTTTTCTATGAGATGTTTTCCAATATATGTATATTTTTTTGTAACTTTTCAGATACAATATATTATGTTATATATGATGTATATTTCAGAGACAATCAATTATAAATACACTGCTCGTTAAGATATTTCCGTCAGACTCGCCAGAGGAGTCTAAGAAGAGTAAATGAAAGTACTGAGTCTATATACTTTGCTAGTGTTGAAACATATTGGCAGTCATTTTTTTTACTTAGATGGGTGGACGAGTTCACAGCCCACCTGATGTTAAGTGGTTACTGGAGCCCATAGACATCTATAACGTAAATGCGCCACCCACCTCGAGATATAACTTCTAAGGTCTCAATTATAGTTACAACGACTGCCCCACCCTTCAAACCGAAACGCATTACTGCAAAAATAAGCAGAGTGGTGGTACCTTACCCGCGCGGACTCACAAGACGTCCTACCACCCGTAATTACACAAATCATAATTTTGCGGGTTTGATTTTTATTACACGATGCTATTCCTTCACCGTAGAAGTCAATCGTGAACATTTGTTGAGTACGTGTTTCATTAGAAAAATTGGTGCCCGCCTGAGATTCGAACACCGGTGCATCGCTCAACACGTATGCACCGGACGTCCCTTTAGGCCACGACGACTTCAAGTCGCGTAGTTAGCCCTTCCGTAGTTTTACGGTAAAGCAGCTATGCGTCCTGACTCGAAAATTGTTAGAGTCGTTGTACTATAAGCCCCCGACTTCATATCTGAATGTAGCTATATCATTCGTGTTTCCATGTTTATGTGCTTCAGCAATCACTTTATAGCCGTCATCTTTAAGCTGGCTCATCTAGATTTTTTACTGATAGAGTTTAGCTAGTAGGGATGTACTTGTATAACTTATTCCAATGCTTATTTCCCTAACGAGCTAACTGCTATAGGATTAAATTGTCGACAGGGCATTTCATAAATCATATTAACTCGTGCTAATTGCCGGTGGCATGGCTGAATGAAATGATTGTAAATAAGGCTTTTGTAACCATAAGCCGATTCCACATATGGTTACCACATACCTAGTAGGAGTATAACATATTGAATTTATCATTTTAATACGCTTTTATTAGCTTCAGACGTATGTATGTAACGGAATTTTTGAACATGATTTTGACCCCCTTCAATACGTCGGATTAACTCGAATTTTTGTATACTTATTAAGGATAGATGACAATTCAATATTTAAAAAAAATTTGAAAAAATTTAAATTCAACTAAAAAATAGAAAATAAATTTTAATAAATTTGAATTAAAAATAGTTTAAGAAAAAATGATTTTATTGTAAAAAAAGGCGTGGGTGCATGTTATCAGTAGTTATAAATATTTTATGAACAGATATGTGTAGAAGGGTTATTTTGATAATATCCTGAAAAACCCCGCACGCTTTTTTACTACAAAATCAGTTTTTCTTACACTATTTTTAATTCAAATTTAGTAAAATTTATTTTCCATTTTTTAGTTATATTTTCTATAAAAGCGTATTTTGTTAGTTTTTTTTTAACTATTATTTATTTTGTAATCATATTTTTAAGCCATTGAGGATGGTAACGCCATCTAGTTACGAATCTTGCAAAAATGTTGAGCCCTATAAATTCTCATTCATGATCGTTACATATATTTACTACTACATACATAATATGTATAATAAGTGACTGTGTAAAAGTTCCCGCGTCCCACCACTAGCTCTGTAATTAGACGCCTGCATCTCTAGTACTGGGAACAGGCTTAGCGACCCCGATAATCGTAGTCTTGGAACTTACCAAAAAGTTTGACGTGAAACCTAACCCATACATCAACCCGCCGAATTTCTCGCAGGACTGGTTTTTACTGTTGGTAGGACCTCTTGTGAGTCCGTGCGGGTAGGTACCACCACCCTGCTTATTTCTGCCGTGAAGCAGTAATACGTTTCGGTTTGAAGGGTAGGGCAGCCGTTGTAACTATACTTTAGACCTCAGAACTTATATCTCAAGGTGGGTGGCGCATTTACGTTGTACGATATCTATGGGCTCCAGTAACCACTTAACACCAGGTGGGCTGTGAGCTCGTCCACCCATCTAAGCAATGAAAAATAAAATAAAAATGTTTTTTAACTAAGTTGTCGTTATCTACGAGCAATTAAAATCTACCATCATATCAGTGTCTCTTATTTATCATTTCTACGTTTGTGTTTCCCGGTAATGTTCAATAGACTATTACGAAAATCCTTGAATCAACGCTGTGTATGTTACGTCACCGCGTGGTTCCAATGACAGACGTAGCACTCTATCGAATTAATCATTTTAATTTTGATTAAGTTCCATAGTTAATAGCAACTTGTTAATTAAAAAAACATAGAATGGCCTTTCATGTTACTCAATTTGTGAACAGCTTAATAGGTTTTGCTAACATCAACATTCTGTTTTAACAATAAAAATAATGTAAGACTATACGTATGTAGGTGCTAAACTTTTTACAAGATTTGACAATGTCCAAATACTTGCTAAAGAACACAAATCAATTCCACGTGTTTTGCGCGAGAACATTGATATAAATAAAAACACCCTAACTTTAATAGAGGAGATGGTTGGCGTCTATCTAACATGGGTATAATCTCATCGTCAAACAAAAGCCAGACCTCAAGATACTATTACTTTGTTCTGTGTGAAATGAAACGTAAAGGTCTAGAATTTTTTTTTATAGAAAAATCGACGGTAGCTAGCACAATATTGAAATGTCGACGAACCTTAGTTCTTCTGTAACCTCTAATTGTAAAATATTCGACACGGCGGAAACAACATAATGACAGTAAAAAACCGCGGGATTAAACCGTAAAACTAATTATAATATTATAAAAATAACTTATAAAGTCATAAGTACCTAATGATTAGTGGATCACGAATTTGTTTAATTGAAACTAATATTAACTGAATGTATATTTTTTGGTTGAATTTCCTAGAAATAGATACTGTTACTATATGCAAACGAAATTATTATGTAATTGTAAATTATTTTTAGATACTAAAAATGTCTATCGGAACCAGATATTTTAAGTAATTTGAGGTAAATTAGCCTATTAGATTTATCTTAGAAACAAAATATAATGTGGTCTTCATTGTAATGTTTTATTTAGAAACAACGCGTCAAAGTAACTTTTCACCTCAGTATTTAGGCTGTATTAATATAGGGAAAGCGGCATAAAAAATAGGTCATATATTGGCGGTCAAGTGAAACAGCAAATACCACAACAATTTTTGGTATAGCGGTGTCTCGTTCTACCGCCGGAAATCAATAATGGCATCTAGCCACGTGGTGCCAGGAAGTGAAGTTCCATTTACACCGGACGAATGCCGAAAACGGACGACTTTGACAACTCTCCATTATTAGAAAATTGAATTGGAGCATCTTCTGTGCCTCGGGAGCTGAGATTGAATTTCGATCTGAATGAATTATTCGGATGTGGCAATCGAGACGGACCCTTTGTTTCGTAGCCGAATCCGTAGGCAAATTGGTTTAGTGAATTAGTATTGTAGCTTTGTTCACCCAAGCCTACTTCAACAAAGACCTCTTGAATATACATATTAACTTGTACATAAATAACAATAACGCTGTGAGATACAAACTAAATTCGTAAAATAATGACGTAGTTACTATTTTATTACGATGTTCGTTTTTTAAATACAACAAGCGTGTTGTTTTTGTTTTTAATAACTGTGGCGCCATCTACCTATACAGAAAGTGTTTTATTACAAATAATATACAAACCCTACGCGGAATTGTCAGATCTCGTAAATATTTCGAGCTTCACAATGTCAACGATAGGTGACAGCATTGGCACGAAAATTTGTTAGTTCCAGAATTTCCCGCTAAATGGTGGGGCGTTGTTGTAGCTTTGCGACGCTTTTGAGGTCGTGCAACACTCTAAATGGAATGAGTTACGAGCCCGCTGTATAGATGGCGCGCTCTTTGAGAATGTTCCAAAGTAATTTTAATCAAGCTTTAGGAACTTCAGTATAATTAATATTTGATAAATTAGCAATGAGAGCCTTTTTAGGTGTTTCCTCTATTATAATCACAATGAATGAAACATAATTTGACGCTTTTGCAATGATTCACTACATTTATTTGGATTAAAATATTTGTGCTGTTTATAGAAGCTACAAAGTTTCTTAAGATTTTTCTTTTTTTATTTTATTTTTTGTAAAGAAAAGTTGACGAATGTGAAACAAATTCTCGCTTTGTAATGAAGTCGTATATTTTTCTCACAAATGAAATGTACCTACATTTTCAAAAATTAAAGTTCACACTATGAAAATTATTAAATTGTAAATCATCGTTGGTTTAACCTAAATACAAATAAGGTAAATTTCTGTAAAATGATGTTCAAAAAAATAATGATATCATCATCTATATCATTATGATAACATAGATCATCGTATGATCATCTAATGATATCATAAAAAACTACGCCACTCACATGATGTCTCCCAACTTGAGCCTAGTGTGTATGAGGGCACAAGTTTTGTGGTCTGATACGGCGAGGGCGGCGCGGCGGCGGCGCATCGGTCGCGGCGACGCCGGCGGTGAGTCGCCGACCGCCGCGCCCATGGCCAACCGCCGCACGCCCGGCGAGCTGCCGCGCCGTCGCACCGACGCGTGCCGCCCTCCCACGCCGCCAAGCATCCTGAAACATAATTTAAAACGCATTAGACATACAATAGACACTACGCATAATTAACTGTTGATCAAAATACTGTTACTAAACCTTATAATAATATATAAAATTCTCGTGTCACAATGTTAGTTACCTAACTCCTCTGAAACGGTTTGACCGATTTTTATGAAATTTTATATGCATGTTCAGTAGGTCTGAGAATCGGCTACTATCAATTTTTCATACCCCTAAGTGATAAGGGTTGTAATAATATTAAATTATTATTATTATCTAATTGTAATTGCATAAGTCGATAAAAAATGCTATGTAATAGCTTTACCGCGGCAGTCCCCGAGTGCCACACGTGTTTTTTTTTTGTTTTAATGACGAATTATGTAGTTGAATGAGGTTTTTTATTTTTATATTTCCTCATCGGTCACAGGGCTATATTCCTCTTTCACTCATTTACCACATCCTTACACACTTACAATAAGATATTTTTTAAGCTATTGCATAGATTTTATCGCGGGCTTTGAGCGCGGCGACCGAATCAAGAAATTCCGTAACGAAAACAACCTAACACCTCTCCACCTACCATGTAGCTCGCGTTCAACACATTCACACGTTGCGCTTGTGTAGTGTTTGTGAATAAGTACGCGGCGTGACGTCGCACTGCATGCGCATCATGAAAAGTCTGTCCATCTCTCTCTCGCGCGGTCTAGCTTATGAGTGTGATTATTATTGTCTAATTATAATTGCATAAGTTGATAAAAAATGCTATGCAATAGCTTTACCGTGGCAGTCCCCAAGTGCCACACGTTTTTTTTTTTCTACACTAGAAATTCCCTACATATCTTACATATGATAAAACAACCTTTGCCGGGTCGGCCAGTAATCTATATTATATATTAATACGTGAAGCAAAAACTTTGTACCCCTTTTTACGGAAATTGCGCGAGCGGAGGAGCATGAAAATCCCAAACTTATAGAGAATCTAGAGAAGGAGTGCAGAATGTTAATATTTGCTTAAACTATGCATAAAAAATAGATTATCTATAAAAAAAATTTACACACACTGCCATGTATTTGACACACATACGTATGCATACCATTTGCTTTATTGTCAATTTTTTTCTTATTGCTTATAGTCTGTGATCAAATTGAGAATAGATTAAATAAATTAGATTAGATTCGATGTAATAAATAAATTGTCTAAAGTGTAGTTTGGCGAAATCTTTGATTATAGAAGTATTACAAATAGTCTTTGGCAATAGAATCATAATCTATATATATAAAAGAAAGTCGTGTTAGTTACACTATTTATAACTCAGGAACGGCTGAACTGATTTGGCTGAAAATTGGTGAGGAGGTAGCTTAGACCCAAGAGAAGGACATAGGATACTTTTTATCACGTTCTCGTGGGGCGTGACATAAAACGTGGTATAAAAAAACGAAACTGATATGGAATAGCAAAACGCAACTGACAGCTAAACATAATAATATATTCTATGGTTAATTATAGTAGAATTTTGAAGTTGACCCGTTAATGTGTTTGAAACAAACCGTGTGGCGGAACAAAGTTCGCCGGGTCCACTAGTAATATATAAATTTATAATTTCAATTAATTATAGTCGAATTTCGACTACCGGCGCACCAGTAGTAATGATAAACAGTTGAATGTTATTCGTTTTTTCGATACTCATGCCTCGAAACGATTTTTTTTTATTTTTATTTTTTATTGTTTAGATGGATGGACGAGCTCACAGCCCACCTGGTGTTAAGTGGTTACTGGAGCCCATAGACATCTACAACGTAAATGCGCCACCCACCTCGAGATATAAGTTCTAAGGTCTCAGTATAGTTACAACGGCTACCCCACCCTTCGAACCGAAACGCATTACTGCTTCACGGCGGAAACAGGCGGGGTGGTGGTACCTACCCGTGCGGACTCACAAGAGGTCCTACCACCAGTTTAAGATCTTTTAATTGCATTTTGTTTACGACTCGCAAAAAAATTACGAATCGTATCCTGTTATTATAGAAAAACACTTTCATAGCTGTCGTACCGTACTTATACCTTAGTGGATTAGCTACAACATTAATTCTTCTGAGTTTACTTAGGAGGATTCGGGTAAAAAGTTATTTTTTTTTTATAATATACTTTTTTTTTCCTAAACCGATATTTCCACTTACATACATATGTATATACTATAAGACGACCGGATGAAATGCTTACCTACAGTATATTATTTATTCATAAAAGTACTGCGTTAAGTAATTTTATTGCAATGCATCTATATATTAATACGTGAACGAAAAACTTTGTATCCCTTTTTACGAAAATTGCGCTTACGGAGGAGTATGAAATTTTCCAAACTTATAGAGATTATAGAGAAGAAGTGCACAATGCTAATTTTTTTTTAAATAATGCATAAAAGATACATTAAATCAATAAAGAAAAAATTACACACACTACCATGTATTTGACACACACACGCATGCATACTATTTGTTTATTCTCAAACTTTTCTTTGCAGTCTGTCAGTTATAGTCTGTCAAATTGAGAATAGATTAAATAATGTTTTCTCTTTATTAGTATTTGTCTAAAGTGTAGTCTTGACGAAATCTGTGATTAAAGAAGTATAATAGTCCTTGACAATAGAATCATGATAGTGTACAAACTTACAATTTCAATTAATTAAAGTCGAATTTCGACTACTGCGGGACCACTAGTTCTTATTAAAATAAGTGTGACAGTTAATCTATTGCATCGTTATTTGAAACAACATCATTTAATTTTTCCTCAATTAAATTACAAATTACATTAGAACGGCACTCTTCCTCGATTTCGTAAGAATAAACTCCACTTTATTGTACAGCTCCGAGATTAAAGGCGATTATCACGTAGAAAGCTTTTTTTATTAAGACAAGAGATAAAATATCACGTAGCGCTTTACGTAAAATTGTTTGTGAATTGTAAGAAAAAACTCCTTTTTTCTTCTGCTGCATTGAAAAGTGAGCGAGTTCACGACCCAGTTTCAGTTAAGTACATACCGGAGCTCCTAAGCATAACAACTCGAATAGTGCTATCCACCCTGAGACAATAAGTTCGAAATTTTAATTGTATTATGACTGACTATGATTATGAATGACTACCTCACCCTTCCAATCAGAATGCTAAGTTGCGTCATAAAATCAAAAAATGTTTATTCAACATACCTAAATGAAAGTGCATACTTGTTGAAAGTCAAAAAGAACTACCGCCAATTCACAAAAACTAGCCTCCGCCTTGAGAAGAACTGGCAAGAAACTCAGCGGGCATATCTTTTTTTTTATATTTGAGTTTTTTTAAATATTAATTTTCACAACGAGTAAAAGGATAATGATACCTACCCGTGTGGGCTTACATGTGCACTTTCATTGGTCGAACATGTTTGAATTTTTACGCCTAAGGGGCGCACGTGGTGTGTGGGATTTGGTGCTAAATGCTACAACCTGCCCGCTAAACATCTACTCTGCATTTTCGCCTAATGCCCGATTCCTGCCCAGAATAGAAGCGAGGTAAGAGTTACTGTGGTCAATGTTACAACCAGATTTGCAGCTCATCTTAAGGACGTCCTGTCAGCTAAACGTCCAGTAAGCAGTCTTCGAGGCGATACTTGACGAATCTATTTCGCCCGTCATGTCAGAATATCCTCTACCATTTTTCTTTTACTTTCGATCGTTAAACCATTGTCAGCGATGTTCAATCTTCCAAGATTACGCAAATAATTAATTACTCAATTCGTTTTGGAAAAATAATAATAACATGTCAAGTCTGAAATTTTACAAGAGGTACGATGACTGGTTGGTTACCTGAAAGATGACATTATCACAAGATGCAGACGTCGAATGGTGACATTATTACTTGAGTCTTAATGAAACTATCGATTCGATTTTAATTAATCGTTATTTTTACGTTTCTTTTTTTACTGAATAGTAACTGACAAAATGATAATAATGAATGGCCACAAATCACGCACGGTCATTCAGAGACGCCTGGCCTTGAAAAACTAGTCTTCTTCACCGAGTTCTCATTTCTGGATATGTGACCAATTTTACTATTCACATCTTTAATTTTATTATTCTTTAAATGAGGTTTTAGGAGAGTGCACAGCGGAATATACTGCTTGACTGTACGCCTGACATTTCTGACTTCCACGAACAAGGGTCCACATTGATGATAATATTGATGGACCCTATGCTCTTATACGCACAAATACCATGAAAAAACTTTAACAAGAGGTTTTACAGTCCAATTTAAGATTCATCACACAGTGTTTGCCCTATGTGGAAATCGAACCCACGACCTTCAAGGCAACAGTCAGGGGCAATAACTATTGCACCACCGAGTCAGCCCAAGTCCAAAAAGATAATTAAATTGTAAACACTTATTCCTGGAATCGAATCTAATGAAAATGAATTCGAACAATAAAATCTAAAAGGAGAATTCATGAATTTAATTAAAATCACGGTTGCTCGCTGCCAGCGAAATCTGTTACAAGTCCTGAGGTGAGAATATTACATTAGACTTTTTTTTTAAAAAGATCTCATTCGAATAATTTTATTAATCTTGATCTCACAGCCTCTTTGTTTTGAGTCACATTTAGGTAAAATGTGTGCTACTTACACACAGAACCAATCAGAATACCACACCCAAAATTTGCTCTTTTCAAAATAGATGTCCTATCTATTGCTATACAAAAATTTACTATGTTAATAAAATGAGCATGACTGGAACTAGAGCAGGTCACAGAGCACATTGCTGACCACTGATCACATAATGATTGAAATCCAGCTTTTGTAATTTGAACCATTCCTAAAAGAAAAATTAATCTCCCCAAAACCTGCCACCGTCCTCCTTTTTCTGTCTCAAATCAATAGACGAAGAAAAAGAATAAAGTAGTCTCAATGGAATGGCATTGCTTATTTTTACGAACGTCTGAGACAGTCTGTTTGTCGCATAAGAAAAAAGTGCTAATAAAATTACAACCCTGAGATGATACACTGAAATTACTTTTGAATCTAATTAGCAACTAAATAGATATTTCAGAACTAGAGATTTTAAAATGCTACGTTTCCAGCTTACAAATCTCTAAGTTGAAATTCTGTGCAGAATTTATTTAAGTCACTTTACTTGGGGCTCTTTGTTAATTAACTAAAATAATTTCACATTTTCCAATTGTAAATAGCGGTATTCGCCAGATGTTAAGAAATTATAAGTCTTGGTAATTTGTGGATGTATAAATTTATTCATGCGACCATTAAGAAGTTCGGTTCAAGTCGATGTTAGCTGAATCATAAATGTCTTTCACAAGTCTAGTGCGGAAAACGTATATGTTTTAAATTTTTCTAACAATTCTATGTGCATAATGGGAAATTTCCCGAGTGCTCTTGGTTAGAGGCTGGTCTTAACAATATAATTAAAACTTTGACTTTTAAATCTTATTTTTTTCTTTTTTTCGCAGGGACTTTGCATTTCTCTCCATGGTTTGTTCATAATTATGTTTCATATTCTGAAGAATTATTTAAGATGACTTTGTCATCTCTTTTTATATTCGCATCATCCACCACCGAAGAAGATTTCATCCATACTATCTTAACAATTGCGTTTGCCAAAAGTGAATTTCTAGATATCTTTTTACCGTGCACTCTGGAATGAACTCTCCATGATGCTTCCTGAGCATTATAGCTTCTTTTGTAGGTGGATAGTAGGCAAGATGGCCTGGAAGCCTTTAAACTTCTTAGAACGGATGACAGAGGAATGACAGTTTTATCAAACGAGATTTTGATAATATTCTTGTGGACTTAGAGAGCATCTCAGCTATACGCCTGGCTGATCATCTTTATTGCCCTTGTAGGCAGACGCGCATACGGCCCACCTAATGGTGACTGGCTACCGTCGCCCATGGACCCCAGCAATGCCAGGGTCAGAGCTTGATGCCAGCACTGCCACTGCCTAACGTTGGCCAAGCCGCTGCCTACCGTTGCGTTTGGGATCTGCGTTTGATACCAATTGGGCCGTACGCTTGTCCCCCCATATTAGCAAAGAAAAAAACACGTCTAAGCAATAGCTACATTACATCAACAGAGTTCGTAATTAAATAACAAATGGAAATTACCTCTATAATTGAGAATTCAATGCCAGTGGGTATTCGTTGTGAACGCAATTACCTACATTATTTTATCTATGTCTCTTAATAAGATCTATTTACGTAAATTGAGTGCTTACTGAAGCGTGGCGCACGACAAAGTGTTAGCGTACATTACGAGTATTCTAGAGATAGTAGTATAAGTGGTAAGTATTTTTATTCAATTCTCGACTTTAAGATAAGTTTGCCTTGTAATATTAAAGTGAAGATTTTCTAGGTGCTCCTTCAAATATTTTAAACTTCATGCTTCATACATTATATGTGGTGGCTAAGTGAAGTTATGAAGTCTTCGTAGCCTGTGGGACTGAGGGACTGATAACCACTTAGCATCAGGTGGTCGATGAACTCGTCGACCCATCTTAGCAATAAAGAAATAGAAAGTGAATAAAATTTTTCAGTGGAATTTAAATCTGGTCCTGATTCTGTAAGCCAAAGATCTCTTAATCAAAGTTCGAGTAGACGAGTCTGAGCATCAACCATCACTTCCTCAGTATCCTAACTAACTTCATCTCTACTCTTTCTCTAGTTCTCTCCACCTAAGGCTCAAATGCCTTTTTCTAATAAATCTGAAACTTTTATTTAGATTGACGGTACTAAATTTAATAAACATTGTGAAAATATATTTTTTAATCTTACTCTTCTTGTTCTACTGAAACACGTTATTTGTTTAAGGCTTACCCAGATTCAACTGGGTAATAAAAACATTAAAAGGGTCACTTTATCTTAATACTTTAATCTCATAAAAGATTAATTTAAAAGACGCAGGCGCTCTGTAACATTCCCCAACCGCTTTCATATATGTTTTCATTACGATTAATTAATTAAATTACGTCACCGTTGAGGTACGTTTATTAGTTCTGGCGCTCTTTAGTTATCGGTAATCTTATCGCATCAAAAAGCACGTAAAAATATAAATAGCCTATAATAATATGAAAAAGTATTACCTATACTAATATTATAAAGTTGAAGAGTTTGTTTGTTTGAACGCGCTAATCTCAGGAACTAGTGGTCCGATTTGAAAAATTCTTTCAGTATTAGATAGCCCATTTATTGAGGAAGGCTATAAGCTATATAACATCATGCAAAAACCAATACAAGCGGAGTACTAATAAAGAATGTTTCAAAATCGGGGTTTTTTTTCCTTTTGAGAGCTTCTGCTGCGTGCGCTGCGGAAACGGTTAAAGTTACGCTAAAATAATGTATGACAGAATTGTTCCCCTTTAAAAGATATAAAAAAAACCGCGACCGCATATGCCTGTATGTTAAGGTTGGCTCACTATAAGATTTTTTATGTTCACCACATTTGTTCTAAAATAAAGCATTATTTGTGAACTATTCCACGCGGACGAAGTCGCGGGCAAAAGCTAATTAAATATACAAGTGGAATGTGTATTCAATGAGTAATCGACACCATAGTATTAAGAATAAAGCTATGTTTCATTCCACTAGCAACTTTCTATCGTATTGAGTGTCATCTTATATGTATTTATTCACATCTTTACTGGCACGGATACCTCAACCAAGGTGATGTTTATCGAATCAGGTCTGGTACCTGATTACAGGCAGAACGTATGAAAGCAGTCAAAAAACTAAGAAATAAAATCGCATATTTCTGTTTAATGTATGTTTTGAAAATCACTAAAGCCACTATTGGTTTGGCTATGTCAGTCAAACCATATTGGCTTGGTTTGACTGACATAACCAAAGTGATTGCTCGGAAAAAGTGGAAGTGGGCCGGCCACATAAGCCGTCGCGATGACAATCGGTGGGACACAAAAGTACTGGAGTGGAGACCTCGTACTGGACGTCGTAACGTCAGCAGACAGCCAACGAGGTGGACCGATGACCTGGTCAAAGTGGTTGGTAGAGACTGGATGAGAAAGGCAAGAGGCCGAAGAGAATGGGGTGTATTTGAAAAGACCTACACTCAGCATTGGGTGGACACGGGTTGAAGAAGAGAGAAAGCCACTATTATTATAATATTTTACTTGAAAGCTACTTTTTAGATTAAGTGTACATCTCCTTCGCCCACTAGTTTAAGCCAATACACGTCGTAGAAAAATCACAACGTAATTGTAATAAACGAGGGATTACGTTATTTATTTTGGCGCGCTAACACCGGCTGTTGTTGCAAGGGAAAATGGCGATAGGCACTTTCGAACGATAGGAACTGTTTCTACGTGCCGCAATCAAAGAGAATTCTCGTTTTTTTTCCCCCTAAAAATTACGAATGCTACCTGGCATTTCGGACGTAGTGATAAAATGGAAGTTTTGTCGTTGTTTAATTATGTCGCAAACTCTTTTTTTTTTAAACTTTAAGGCACTTGGCTAAAGGCAATTCGTGCGTGATGCCAAAAATAAAATAAAACCAGCCCTACCTATCAAACAAGCAACAAGTACAAAATTAATTATTAAAATTCGATTCAAGCTTACTCAACCACAGAAATGTTATTGTTTACACTGTAATAATAATAATTTGAATAAACAAACGAATAACAAAAACTCCGATACGTAGCAGTTAATTAATTAAGTCTGCGATGGACTTTGATCCTCGCAAGAGAACGCTTATTGCTTCGCAGGGTTAATTGTTTAATTACCATCTGTAAGCAAACGTTTTCGAACTGATACCTTTTCGGGTCGTGATATTCGAAGTCGAAAAAGATAAATTGCTTTAGTTTATGCTAATTTTTAATTTACTCAACATTGATTAAAACACGGGAGATACATCGACGTGCAACGAACTTAATGGAGGTATCTTGGTAGTTTTTTTCCCGCTTTTCTACGACGCTTATAAAAACTCAGGTCTAACCAATAATAGCTAGACCTGTGTTTTACTTATGTAACGTAATCGTTAAACATATTATACTTTAAGTAATTTCAAGACGTCCCAATTCACTGGCAAATTTGCGAAACTATTAAGGACCTATAAAGATAACACCATAATTTTATTTACCAGAAAAAAACCGTTTAAATTGTTAGTTGCTATTAAAACTTTTTCTTTGTTTTAACCAATGTACATAATTCTATGTCTTCCCAAATAGTTTATGACCCAATCGAATAAATATATCGAATAAAATCAAGTTAACAAGGTGCCAAACCATAACTTCCGTAGAAGCATATTTATCTATTTGCTCGTTCAATTATCTAAGATTTTTACAACAATTCGTGTTTAAAACGTGATAATACAATCGACAATTAAGCTAGGTATTCGACTTGGATTGTAAGTATATATGAGCACATTTTACGGTACATCCCTTTACGTAAAAATGCTTTGCATGGTATTGAGTCCGGTGGTACAAATGCAGCGACATGCGATGATGCCGGCCGCCTCTCGCTACTGTTGAAACTACTCCCACTATTTTCTACCTTAAATACCGTTAACAGGTTAGATCCTCGATGGGTGGATAACACAGTCCTTCTTATTTCTGCTACGAAGCAACCTGAAGGATATGTAATAGAGACTGCGACCTAAAGTACAATTATCAGTTGAAAAAAAATCGGTTGAATTCGCGTTCTACCCTCAAAGCAGCCGGGCAGTTGTTCTGCTCTTCAAACCAGAGCTCATGACTGTTTTATGGGTGAAGTATTTAGGATATTGATACTCCGTACGGGCTTATAAGACGCCCATCAAGAATTCAATGTCTCAACTTGGTAAACGGAATGCTGTTTGTGTGTCTGCATTCTGAGAATGTTAGCTTTAAAATCAAATACCTATATAGAGCACCAACAATAAGCAAATTCAATTTTTTTTATTGCTTAGTTGGGTGGACGAGCTCACAGACAACCTGGTCTTAAGTGGTTACTGGAACCCATAGACATCTACAACGTAAATGCGCCACCTACCTTGAGATATAAGTTCTAAGGTCTCAGCTACAACGGCTGCCCCACCCTTAAACCGAAACGCATTACTGCTTCACGGCAGAAATAGGCAGGGCGGTGGTACCTACCCATGCGGACTCGCAAGATGTCCTACCACCAGTACACAAGAGGTCCTACACTATTTAATGCTTCCTTTCTGTTCATGTGGAATATTTTATTCTTTCTATGGTACATGTACGTAAAAATACATATAAATTCATCACATTACGGTCCACATACCATTGCATTTTACTCGTACAATAACACATAAAGCTGAGAATCGTCAGAAATCATCTTACTCGGATCCCTAAAAGCTATTTTTTCCAAGTTGTTCCGTCGAATATGATTCGATTTCTTTTTTTTTTGTGAGCTAAATGTGAAAACACATTTTCCTGATGTATTCGGTCGATAAATCATATCAAGATGCTTTGCTAACAAATTTGATACGGCATTCAAAACGAGACCCAAGGTCAATCGTTATAGCAGCTTCCGCGATAATCTCACCATAAGCATACGAAATAAATAATAATGCTTTTATTACAATTTTTATATTTTCGTATTCAATATTCCGGTGTGTGTGTGTTTTATTGTTCTTTAATGTGTACCTATAACCATCATCATCTCAGCCTGTCTGCTGTCCACTGCTGAACATAGGCCTCTCCAACTGATGTCCAATGCGGCCGGTCCGTTGCCACCTGCATCCAACGTGACCCAGCAATTTAAACCAGGTCGTCGATCCATCTGGTAGGTGGCCGTCCCACACTGCGTTTGCCAGTACGTGGTCTCCACTCAAGGATCCTTCTGCCCCATCGGCCGTCCGATCTTCGCGCTATGTGGCCTGCTTACTGCCACTTCAGCTTGCTAATCCAACGGGTTATATCAGCAACTTTGGTTCTTCTACGGATCTCCTCATTTCTGATTCGATCTTGTAGAGAAATACCAAGCATAGCCCGTCATAGCGCGACACTAAGCTTCTTAAAAAGATCCCTTGTGAAGCACCACGTCTCGAAACCGTAAGTTATCACTGGCAACACACATTGGTTGTACACCTTTGTCTTTAGGCACTGAGGGATTTTGGACGAGATACCTATAATAATCTTAATTAATACATTCTTTACGGACACTGATGAAACCATAGAGTGTTCGCAACGTCGAAAATAGATGTTAATAAAATTTAATAATTGAACGAATTTAATGATAATAAAAATACGCGAGATTAAACCATAAAAGTAGTTTTAATTACTTCTGGAACACGCGAAAGCCGAAGACAAAATACTCTTTAGTCTTTCCTAGAAGTAATTTCATTTTGTGTAACTTTAATTTTATAGTAGTTAAATTGTTTTTCATTATGTAAATAAATGTGAAGAAAACAACAATATTACAATGCGGGTGTATTACAAAAATGTCATAACAATTTGTTTGACACATATTATAGTGTCGAACCGGGTATTTTCATCTAGACTCGAAGAAATAATAGCTTTCCTCTTAAATTGCTCAGATCAAAAACAATAATAATTGTTCGTGTTCACTATCGTAGTTTTAACGATTCTTAAATACATGTAATTAAAAACCATGAAAGAAACACGAAATGAAGCCGTAAACGCTATTTATTAATCATGTTACACAATCTTGTGAACTATCGTTCTAATTATGAAAAACATTATTTCATAGATTATAAACTTTACTTTTTTACTGGTTGTAGGACAAGCTAATACCTAGTCAGGTCATAAGTATTGTCACACAGTAAAAACTTTTCTTTTAGAATGCTGGCCACAAAAAAGTTTATTGAATTCGAATTTCGAATTGTTCATGAAAATAAAAATGTATACTTTTAGAATTTTACTCATTTTTAAATATGGAGTGGACGCTTAAAGAAGACCGTGTTGCAGTTATTGCGTTGCATCGTTGCGGTTACGCGCCAATTCAAATTTTTAACATACTGAAAAATTTTAATATAACCAAAATATTCGTTTATCGTACCATCAAACGATACAATGAAGACTCTAGTGTAGATGGCAGGTCAAGAAGTGGTCGCCCTCGGTCTGTTAGGACTCCAGCAGTGATAAAAGCTGTGTAGGCGCGAATTCAAAGAAATCCCAAACGTAAGCAGAAACTGTTGGCCCTTCAGATGGGGTTTTTTTTTTTTTTTTTTATTGCTTAGATTGGTGGACGAGCTCACAGCCCACTTGGTGTTAAGTGGTTACTGGAGCCCATAGACATCTAGAACGTAAATGCGCCACCCATCTTGAGATATAAGTTCTAAGGTCTCAGTATAGTTACAACGGCTACCCCACCCTTCAAACCGAAACGCATTACTGCTTCACGGCAGAAATAGGCAGGGCGGTGGTACCTACCCGTGCGGACTCACAAGAGGTCCTACCACCAGTGCAAGAAGGGGTTAAGAAGAACCACGGTGAAAAAGGTGTTAAATGAAGACTTAGGGCTTCGGGCATATCGAAGAAAAATAGGACATCGTTTGAATGCTCGTCTAATGGACCTGAGACTGAAGAGATGCCGCGCTTTGTTGAAGCGGTACGCGGGAAAAAAATATCGGGAAATTATTTTTTCGGATGAAAAAATTTTTACCGTAGAAGAGAGCTACAACAAACAAAATGATAAGGTGTACGCACACAGTAGTGAAGAAGCGAGCAACCGTATTCCGCGTGTCCAACGAGGTCATTTTCCATCCTCGCTCATGGTTTGGTTGGGAGTTTCTTATTGGGGCTTAACAGAGGTACATTTTTGTGAGAAAGGTGTAAAAACGAATGCAGTTGTGTATCAAAATACAGTCCTGACGAACCTTGTGGAACCTGTTTCTCATACCATGTTCAATAACAGGCACTGGGTATTCCAATAAGATTCGGCGCCAGCTCATAGAGCGAAGAGCACACAAGACTGACTGGCGGCGCGTGAAATCGACTTCATCCGGCACGAAGACTGGCCCTCCTCCAGTCCAGATTTGAATCCGTTAGATTACAAGATATGGCAACACTTGGAGGAAAAGGCGTGCTCAAAGCCTCATCCCAATTTGGAGTCACTCAAGACATCCTTGATTAAGGCAGCCGCCGATATTGACATGGGCCACGTTCGTGCTGCGATAGATCGTTCTAATTATGAAAAACATTATTTCATAGATTATAAACTTTACTTTTTTACTGGTTGTAGGACAAGCTAATACCTAGTCAGGTCATAAGTATTGTCACACAGTAAAAACTTTTCTTTTAGAATGCTGGCCACAAAAAAGTTTATTGAATTCGAATTTCGAATTGTTCATGAAAATAAAAATGTATACTTTTAGAATTTTACTCATTTTTAAATATGGAGTGGACGCTTAAAGAAGACCGTGTTGCAGTTATTGCGTTGCATCGTTGCGGTTACGCGCCAATTCAAATTTTTAACATACTGAAAAATTTTAATATAACCAAAATATCCATCACATCCTTGAT
The DNA here is from genome assembly GCF_030269925.1 of Bombyx mori. Lineage (NCBI taxonomy): Eukaryota > Metazoa > Arthropoda > Insecta > Lepidoptera > Bombycidae > Bombyx > Bombyx mori. The sequence continues at coordinate 4,461,054 of NC_085121.1, forward strand.
TAAGGCAGCCGCCGATATTGGACATGGGCCACGTTCGTGCTGCGATAGACGACTGGCCGCGCAGATTGAAGGCCTGTATTCAAAATCACAGAGGTCATTTTGAATAAACTTTAGTGTCATAAGAATCTATGTTTTGTTAAGTTCATTTTGGTATATGAATGGTTAGATAATGAATAAACTTGTTTCAATTATTTTATATTAAACATGTGACAGAATTTATGACCTGACTAGGTATATAAACAAATTTAATTATGAATGCTATTTTAAAGAAAAATAATTAAGGAAACTCTGTAAAGGCCATCAATTATGCGATGTTAAAAAAAAAAATATATTACTTACTACCATTAACTTATCTGCATTGAAAGTTTTACACAAATGATATTGCTTTAAAGTACCGACTTTAATTTGCCCCCCGGCATTCATACTCTACGTTTTGACTCTTCGAGTTGAAATCGTTAAACTATTCCTGACAATAAGACTATTACTTCTGCAAACTCAGAACAGCTTTATAGAAATCAGCACAGACATTTGCTTCGGGTCCTAATAGTTATTTGTGCAACAAGAGAGCAAAGTTTTTATTTTGTTTCAAGTGCTGATTTTAAGTCCCGAGCAAGCGAAGGATCCTATGATTCAAACTTAGAACTCTAAGCGTAGTGAGTGACTCAACAGCACGAGATGCAAAAAACTTTGCTCTCGTGTAGCACACATAATTTTTCACCTCAGCAGTGAGAACACATATTACTTAGAAATGAACAGAAATAAATTTAAATTACGTAATTTCTTTATTATAAATATCTTTAAATTTTAGCTTATGCGTTTCCGAACGTGTTTTCTTTGAGGTCGAATTCCAAAATCGAATTTCGAAGGGGTTTGTTTTTTCACTCGCTTTTTTATATGCATGTGAAAGAGACAGCACAGTAAAATTCGAATGTTTCTATGGCTGAACAATGTCAATTCGTAGCACTGAAGATTGAAAAATAAAACAGCTACTTTGACCCACGCTCGAATCAAAATCGCGTTTTGTTCACTGTTGTCTCGCAGCAAAAGTGGCATGTTTGAGCTGCTGAGGTGAAAATTAAATTTCGGTGATGGACGCAAGATCACCTTGGCTGACGACTTAACCTGCCGATTCTGCATTAAGGAGGTGGAAACTATGCATCACACACTTTATAGGTGGGAAAGCTTAGCCAGAACAAGAATGGAAACCATTGGCAATAATCACCAGGAACATGTGTACAGACTGTTATCTCCAAATTATATTTCAAGATTCATGAATGTCACAAAAGATCTGTCAAAGAAAACAAAAGTCTAAGCGTTCAGGTTCTAAAAATCAAGATAAAATAAAGAAAGGATCATACAGGTGGTAAAAAAGGTAGTGGTAAGGAGCTCGCACAGGTAGGCACCGCCGCCATAGGTATTTCTTTGGCAAAGCAGCTATGTGTCGAAACTCAGTCAATACACTTATGTTAAATCTTAAGGTGTTTGGCGATATTCACGTTGTGAAGACTATGGAGTCCATTCACTTAACACCATGTAGTCCATCAGTTTGATTACATCTCAAAAATCTCTCTTAGAAAGAAAATCTCTCTCAGAAGATATATCAAAGAAACAAATAATCGTTTTAAATTAAAGCAAGTATATCTTTCTCAACAAATTTATAATAATTATTGAGCTGTCGAAACAATCTACCGAATTTGCCGAGCTGTTTATAAATGATGTTGATCGAATCTTATTACTTAAGCCATTCATCAGGGATTTGTTTTAAATAAGGAATTCGATTTTCTACATGCAAAATAACAAAAGCCTACAAGTTTGTTAGTCAGTAACTTGGTTTGCCAAATTTGTTCCAATGAATCTAATTGGCCTTTGTTGTACCTTTGTTAGCGCCTTTCACCGTGTACCTAATATGGGCTATATTATAAAGGAATTGATTGAAACTCAAACCGTATATGCTCCGAGCGACTCAGATTGGAAAAAGGGGATATCAAAGGGTAAATACGTTTTATGAAATCAAATTATTCTGCAATATTATGTAAAAACTCACTTAAGTTGTTTTATTTAAAACAATACTTCTTAACAGTCCAACGGTACTAATGCCAAAGATTATATTAATCTCTCATGATTAACATAATATACATATGTACAACAACGTGTTTCTGAATATCTATACTAATATTATAAAGCTGAAGAGTTTATTTTTTTGAACGCGCTAATCTCCGGAACTACTGGTTCGATTTGAAAACATTCTTTCAGTGTTAGATAGCCTATTTATCGAAGAAGGGTATAAGTTATATAACATCACGCTAAGACCAATACAAGCGGAGCACCAATAAATAATGTTTCAAATCAGGGTTTTTTCCGTTTTGAGAGCTTCCGCTGCGTGCGCTGCAGAAACGGTTAAAGTTTCACTAAAATAATGTAACACAGAATTGTTCCCCTTTAAAAGATCTAAAAAAAAATCCGTGATAGCATATGTCTGTATGTTAAGGTTGGCTCACTAAAACGTTTTTTATGCTAACCCAATTTGTTCTAAAATAAAGCATTATTTGTGAACTTATTCCACGCAGGCGAAGTCGCGGGCAAAACCTAGTAGATATATATATAGGTGTATCCATTATATTCATATGGAAAATATTCGGACAAAAAGCAATTAACGGGGCTTTTAATTTTAACTACAACATGGTTCGATGCGCTGCACATAACCGCAGCACGATTGCTGAATGTATGAATATTGAATGACGTTTTTTTTTAATTAATCCACGAGCTCTGAACGAATAAACAGTTAAAAAAACTAATATATTAGTTCCCAATAAGGTAACAGGTTAGCATTTTCGTTCTTTTTTTGGAAGCCGTGTGCCTCTACGGACGATTAAAGCAAGTCTAAAATTAAAACTTATAGGCACTTTTACGGTAAAATCACACATTTTATTTTATCTCAACATTTCGAATACTTAACAGCTTTCGTAAGCAGTTGTCGCAGATGGCGAAATGAAGATAATAAATACGAGATTGAATCGTACTAGTAATTTTAATTAGGTTGTCAATTTTTCATTTTTTATTTCAATCCTATTCACTATTACTTAAAAATATTTGTTTTAACTTAATTTGCACTTGGCACATTCATCATATCTCGATACACATCTATTACCTATCTAGTGCCTAAAAATCCGTTATGGGATATTGTTTATTTTCCATAATTATGTGCTTTTAATTTAACTAGTTAAGGCGTCATACACTCAATTCAATAATGGGTCATTAGAATACAACAACCTGGATTTATTAGTGATTTTAAAAAACCTTAGAATAAAAATAAGCATAACACCATAACACTGGTGGTAGGACCTCTTGTGAGTCCACGCGGGTGGGTACCACCGCCCTGCTTATTTCTGCCGTGAAGCAGTAATGCGTTTCGGTTTGAAGGGTGGGGCAGCCGTTGTAACTATACTGAGAACTTATATCTCAAGGTGGGTGGCGCATTTACGTTGTGGATGTCCATGGGCTCCAGTAACCATTTAAAACCAGGTGGGCTGTGAGCTCGTCCACCCATATAAGCAAAAAAAAATAAAAAATAAAAAAACACTCCACACGAGTGCCTACTCAGATCAGTACGAAAGACCGTAACTAAAACATTCAAACATCATTCCCGTGGAACCCTAAAAGCATTCGATAAAATGTAAAACAGGCAAAGTGCACGTTGAACGCAAACCACGACACGCTGCAATAAAAAAGGGAAGAAATGCTAGCGAACAACAGATGTCATTTGTAGCGCTTTATGTAGAGAAAAGTAATGTACTTATAAAGCTTAGTACGTTCCAACAATGATTTTTTCTCGAACACTATACTGTATTGCTAGGGAAATGTATTTTTATTTCAATAACAAACACAAACCATTCATATAGTGTAACAACATCTTAAGGTATGACGTGCGATTTTATTTAAAAACGCGATCAGCGTATTTTTGTTTTTAACTCTAATACAAAATTCAAAAGGCGTGACCGACGAACATCACCTTTATTTATATCATCATAATTTGTACAAAAAGCTAAATTTTAACTTTTGACCTGATCGCTTATTTAAATTTAAAAATAATATAGCATCACCGGCTGCTTTCCTGCATCAAAATATTTGATTTGACATTTTCACAGATGGCCGCCCTTCCTCGAAATAGGGCGCCCCATTCATAAGTTTCTGTAAAGAGCTACGCGGAAACCGGCGACTTGCAACTTTGATGAGTTTCGTCTCCCCGTGTAATGGTAAACCAGAACGGATTGTTCCCAAATAGTTTAATAGGATTTCGTATCACAATGAATCGAATTGTGTGATGATCATATTTAGTTACATATTTTTTTCTTTCTGAGCATCTATTTAACTTGGTAGTAACTAAATAGCAGTCTCTCAGGCTATTTATTGATCAGAATATCAGAGACTTCGTCGTTGTTCACTATTCCTATCATTCGTCGGTCACAGCTTTATTTAATTTGCCGTACACTTGGTACCAGAACCTATAGATATCACATTACGAGTGCCGCGGCCCAACTTTAAGACGAAGTCTCAATTACATTCCAATAACTAAATAATTTACTACAGCTTGTTTCATTTCATGTAGCATTTTGTTAAGTATTAAAGTATTTGTAACATCAGTTTCAAAAAAGCCATAAAAGGCAAAATAAACAAAGCAGGCACATAATTTTCTATGTAAATATTGTATTTATTCACACAACGCAAGTAATGTTAAAAAAAATTAATAATATTAAAATGAAAAGGGTGGAAACGAGCACTTTGGATAACTTAATAGATAATCATTTACTTTCTAAAATATTTTGTTGCGTTCTGTGACTGATTCCTTAAATCTATGAACAGGGAGCTTGTTGATCACATGCTCACATAGTTGGCAAATCGGTTCTATATTTGTTAGTACTCAAATTATACAGATCATAATAATAATAAGCTTTGAACAGGGTACTTATATTTGTAAAAAGTTTTTGTACGCTAAATATGAAGTTCTTAAAATCACAAGCGCTACATCAGATGCGTGTTATAAATTACCTGAATATCCCTCTTCTGAAAGAAAAAAACCGTTTCAACATCGACACATTGCGCCAAAATATTACGCCGTAGAAAATAACTAAATAAAATAACACTACCAATATAACTGAAATAAACCAGACGCACCGTATCCACGTTAATATTAGTTAGTAGTACTTAGTATTTCTCTATGTTGCAGAAATATTACAAAATACCTATCGAACCTTATAGAGCTTTTACGACAATGAGCCCTATCGAGCTTGTAGGACAATAAAGAGAGCTGCTATGGCTTGCATCTATTTTGAAAAAGAGAGACATAAAAGTGGACCTCTCATACCAGGAACCAATGCTAGACAACGCATTTAAGTCTTAGATATTAGAAGCCTAACAATGACGCAAATATACCAAAAAGACAACAGCAGCTGTGACACGAAACATAACAAGGTTTACACATAAAAAAAACCCCTAATAAATTGCAGCAGTTAACAGCTTAAATACCTCTATTATACTTATATACGGCCAATGATATCATTATAATAAAATAATTTTTAAATTATTTCAATCGTTTTAATTGTTTATATAACTTTTGTCAATATGTACCTTTAAGCAATTTCCTTATTGACAGTTATAAGAACCTTAAAAATAAATTAAGAAAAAAAAAAACTTTGTTACATTATCTGTGAGAAGCAAGCTTCCAAACCAGAGATAAAGTGCTCGATGGTTGAGCGAATTAATAACCGAAGATTAGAAAAGATTTCAAGTAAATCTGACTCTAGCGACCCCAAAGACTGTAACTCAATGATAAAAGCACACAGCTACTTCCATCCTTTAAGATAACACCAATTGCTGTTTTAGGACGTAAATCTTCTTAGAACACAAATCAGATCCGGTAAAATAGGACCGCGTGTTTTTTTCATACGTAATTTATTAAATAATAATGACATTTTGATATTAATGAGAATGACACGAACTAATTATCTTGTTTCGAAAAAAAATGTAACGCGTTTTATAAAAAAATGTCTAATTTTACTTAATTTACTTTTCTAAATATTGTTTATTTCTGATGAAATTCGACCTTACTTTTAACAACTAATATCTCTTCGGTTTTTCTCTCTCTCTTTCTCCCTACTCTCTCTCACTCTCCCTCCCTCTCTCTCTAGATCTCTCTATCTCTCTCTCTTTTTCTCCTCCTCTCTCTCTCTCTACTCTCTCACCCTCTCTCTTTCTCTTTCTCTCTGTGTGCTCTCTCCCTCACCCTCTCTCTTTTTCACGGTGATAAAAAGGCACAGATAAAAAATTTACAAATCGAATAAAAATCGCCATGAAATTTAGTATTAAAAAGGTTTTATCAAAAAACGGAAAACTGCAATCACGAAAACACCTTTCCAGCATCAAAAAAAAAACTTCGTAGCATAAATAAACGAAAGAGATTTTCCAGTAATAACACGCATAATAATTGAAATGAATACAAAAAAAAAAAAAACGAAATTTATCGACAGTTTACGGAGCTCATCAAAAGTTTGCAGGGAAAGTTTGAAGCGAAACAAGCTGATGGATTTTAAGAGTCCTCAGTGAATTTATTTCGTTTTCGAACAAAGTTGTAACTCCAAGTACTATGGGAAAAGGCAAGGCAGAACTGAAACAGAAAACAGAACAATAGGCATAAAATACCAACAGCTTTATTATTTTCTAGAAGATACAACCGCACGAACTAACTCCCTCTTCATCAAACTTCTATTATAATTATAGTTATATGCTTTATTACTGCTTAAATGAAAGTATATTTTAAAGAGAAAGGGCCCTAGGGCTTTAAATGGTTAAATGAGTACATAGGCCTTAAAATTTGATTAACGCCACTAACAATGACAATTGAAAGTCTGAATAAAAAGTAGTTCACGTTGCTAATAAAAGGAAAAATTTTGGTACTGTTGCGAGCTCACTACATTTTCTACCAAGCAACAACACGTCATAATCCTCAGATTTAGCTTTCAATGAACCTATGCTAGTGATAAAGACTAGCCTTAAAAATTATCGTTCGAAAAAAGGAAGTGGCGTCCTATATTTCCAATCTCGACCGCTACCATTTTTTATTGTTGTATTGATAGATGAGGGAGCTAAAAGCCAACCTGGTGTAAAATGGTGCCAGAGCCGATAGACGAACAGCGTGAATGGCGTCACCTCATCTTGAGGCATGAGATCTAAATCTCAAATGTGTTTGTAAAGGTTGTCCACTTTTAAAACGAGATGACACGAATGCTTCGCGCCAGAAATAGGCATAATGACAATACCTATCCACACGGACTTACGATTCGCTCTACCTACCACCTGTTATGCAACATTAATCACAAAGTTTCGTATTACGCGCTGTTTATACGTGCCATCGATTTAGTATGAAATATAATACAGCGTAACGAAATATTTATGGCTCTTCATTCTATTTCAGTTGCGGAATTCACATCAAAATGTTTTTCACGTTTCATCATAGTGTTTTACACTGACGTAGCCGGATTTCGCATTTATATACACCTCGTGTTTGTTGGCCGATAACGTGCTAACGGACTGTTTATGCGTACAACAGTTTACGAGTTAAACTGATTATAGTTATAAATCGATCTCTCTTTGCTGAGCTTCTTCATTAAATTAGTCAAAACCAGCCCGTTTTGCTAGTTTATCTTTGATTTGACTACAATCTCATCGCTAACAAACTTCACATGATCAGCTACTGGTCCAATCGGAAGATTTTCTGAATTATAACGTAATCGCTCTAGTTATTTCGTAATCTATAGAGAACATACACACACGACTTTTACATACATCCCTAACGTTTAAAAAATACATCGGCCTAATAAATGTGTTGATAAATGTCATGTGAAGTCAACTAGAAATGTACTAAATATAAAGCATTTTAAGAACCTACATGTTATGTAAGCCGTATGTACGTTGGCAAGGTAAAAAAAAGACAAATGGTTGTAAAAGACCAAGGGACGAAAATTCCAGTAGATTTATTGAAACAGTCCTCATAGGTCTGACAAGTTCTAAATTCACTACAAATTGGATCACCCGTGAATACGTTATGAATTTCAAAAAAGTTACGATGTGTGTTATATTTTTTTTTAGGTAGGTTAAATTTGTCTTGGCCCAAAGAATATGAAGCCGGGTGGATTAATTTCCAGTGATATGACTATGCCAGTCTTCAAATCTCAAAGGCAGCTACCAAGTTTTCTAATGAAAGATATACTTAACATGTGTTCAGGAAAGATTAACACGATGAAGGAATAGCAACGTGTAACAATAACCAAAACCCGCAAAATTTATAGAAGCTTAATTAGTATTGTCTTTATTTTTTGCGAGTCTTATACATTTTTATGGGTGGACGAGCTCACAGCCCAACTGGTGTTAAGTGGTTATTGGAGACCATAGACATCAACATTTTGTCTATTTCAATCGCGAAATAACCATGCATTTCCATTTAAAGGGTGAGATACATTATCCCAATGCATTTGAAACTTTACCATTTATTTTTCTATGCTTTAAATACAAGGTTATACGGTATCTAAGTCGCTAATAATGACTTGTTTTTTTTATAAGTCAATAGAACAGTGTAGACAATTCGTTTATTATAACACATTAAACTTAAAGTACTTTAGAAATTCGACAAAAACACGAAATGAACGCATTGTTCGCGTGAAACTTGTGAACCCCTGCCGCTGAAGGCAACATCAATCAAACCTGTCGAGTGTGAACGAGTAACAGTCGAGCCGGACAGGTGGCCCGTAACCTTACACCGTAGTGTAACAATTTTAAGAAAATCTGAACAGAATGCTGTAAAGAAATTGAAAATCACTGAAGCCAATTTTGCTTCACAATGCTTTAATGAATGGCGTTTTATTGTTCTTCGTTTAATACACTTTGATCGGTTCTGTAAAGTTTGTGAGTGATTAATGAGGAGTTCACAAGTCTTGACAAGAAATGCGAATCTTTGAAGCCAGAAGATCTAAAGCATGACAGGTCAGATTATTTATCCGAACGCACAGTATTACGTCAATTTCGCTTGATCCCATTTTAAGTAATCGTTTCAGTTTAGTCTTGGATTTCATACTAATTTTAGGTCTATACGTTTTATATAGTCTATGTTTTATGTGATCTTTATGCTCTCAAGCGGCGAGCGTGACGTGTTCTGAACATACAATGTTCAATAATTTTATGTACTTATTGATGTTACATATACGAGTCAAATAATCAACAATGTTTGTTGTGTGTCATCCTAATGATTTGGAAACCTTTGTTTTCTTAATTTTAATTTCGGTGATGGTAGAACTCGCTGTTAACTTTTTTATATTTTTTTATTGCTTAGTTGGTTGGACGAGCTCACAGCCCACCTGATGTCAAGTGGTTACTGGAGCCCATAGACATCTACAACGTAAATGCGCCACCCACCTTACCGCTTCGCGGCAGAATAGGCAGAGTGGTGGTACCTACCCGCGCGGACTCACAAGAGGTCCTACCACCAGTAATTACGCAAATTATAGTTTTGCGGGTTTGATTTTTATTACACGATGTTCTTCCTTCACCGTGGAAGTCATTCGTGAATTAGAAAAATTGGTACCCGCCTGAGTTCGAACACCGTTGCATCGCTCAACACGAATGCACCGGACGTCTTATCCTTTAGGCCACTACGACTCCCACAAGCCGTACCGTCGTTCTAAAATGTATGCAACGAACCAATTACATGATCCGGTTTAGAGGAAACAAGTGAATGTGAGGGTGAGCCACGGCATTCACGCTGTGGTAGCTGACGTATTAATAATACCTTTACATAAATACTCGACACGCTCAGCAAATTTTTCGGACACTAGCAATATCTAAATTGTTATTAAAACTAAATTATTAAAACATTTGAACGAACACGGTATAATATTTTTTGTGTCCGAAAACAGTCAGGCTTGAAGTGTCATGTAGTTTGAAAGTTCGCCATTGTGTTTCGAAAATGACTGCTTAACATCAGATTAGCTCTATTTTGTACTAGCCGCACTCGCCCGCTTCGCTGGGCATTTAAAATTAACATTATTATTTATATTGTCATTATTATTAGGGAGTCCAACACTCATATTAATATTAGCCTATCCATGTATTTTCTACATGGATACCAAATTTCAAGTCAATCGGATGCATGGTTCAGTAGTGATAACGGAACATGCGTAAGAACCACTGTAGATTTATATATTAATATAGATATATAATATATAAGTTATAGTATCACAATAGCATTTTCTACTAAGTAAAGTTAAAAATACTCTGTGTTTCCCCGAACAACAGCTTCGAAGTGTCGATAGGTCGAAGCTTTTTGTGTGTGACGTCACTCGACATCTGTCAACGTCAGGGCGCTTGCCTGTTCTTTGCTTTTGTTATTATAATAACCTTTACAAACACACGGGATTTTGCGTCACCTGCTTTTCTACACAAGGTTAATTTTCTTTTTTCCTTAAACATTTTTTTTTCAATTAGGCGTTGTCCCGATCGGAATAGACTGTCAGTTAAATTGATGTACAATGGACATCGCTCATAGAAAACAGCAATAACAGGAGTACCAAGCCTTTGTGCACGTTCATATTTATTATTCAATCACGTTTTTATTATTTTTAGCTTCGTTATTTCTCTTTGAAGGGCTTATCCAATTTGGTAGTTATTTTTTCAATGTGAATAACGTAACGGTTTATAAGCTCTCGTAAATGCTCATAAAATATTCGTGAGCACCCTTCAATTCAGATATTAAAATATAGTGTATAAAGATAAGACGTTGCCATTTCAGAAAATCTAAAAATATAACTACGATCTCAATCTTGAATCTCGTATGAAAAATGCTTTAGGAGAGGGTAATACATGTAAATATAAACAGATATAGGTAAGTGCATATATAGGTAAAGTAACCAAACCAAACCAAACTGGTACGGACTCTAGTCTTCTCGACTTTTTTTTTCGTATGGCGCTGAGACCTGGTCACTCAAATCTGCAGACCGGAGACGCATTGACGCCTTTGAGAAGTGGTGCTGGAGAAAAATGCTGCGTATTCCGTGGACAGCATTTCGGACCAACGTATCAATTTTGCAAGAACTCAAAATCTCCCCGCGGCTGACATCCGAGTGTGTTTGCAGAGTCCTTGAATACTTCGGTCACATTGCACGGAAGGATGGTGGCAATTTCGAGAGGCTCATCGTGACTGGTAAGGTAGATGGGAAAAGATCTCGAGGGCGCAACCCAATACGTTGGTCTGACCAGATCCGCACCGCTCTTGATTCCACGTTTCACAACGCCCTCCACACTGCCAGAGACAAGAATTGATGGAAAAAGATCGTGCGTGCGAAGGTGATTCAAAAGGTCACGACTCTCAGCAATGAGGAATACGACGCAAGGAGGAGGAGGTAAGTGTAAGATGTTTGTTTGTATTCTATGATGTTTATCTAGCCAAATCAACGATACTTGTTGGCATTTTAGGTACATTTCTGGGAACGCGCAATCATACGATCGAAATACGTAAGGTGGTAAGCAGTTTCAACAAATATAAATTAAATGACAGCGACTGCGACGCATGACCGGGATACCTACAGTGTATTGTAATAATATTGTGACTGCCCGTCAAACGAACTAACAAAGAGCATCCAGGTTCTTGGAAAACACAACAATGGCGTCGAATGTGATGTCGATTGTCTATGCTACTGTACGTTTTCAGAAGTGTGTTTATATACGTTAAATAAATTGACAAGGTTACTATATGCGCGATAGTAACTAAGTAAATTATGTGACCAAATTTATTTGTTTGTATGTAATAGTTAAACAGCATAAAAATCTTAACTTTGCGTAATTACTGGTGGTAGGACCTCTTGTGAGTCCGCGCGGGTAGGTACCAGCGCCCTGCCTATTTCTGCCGTGAAGCAGTAATACGTTTCGGTTTGAAGGGTGGGGCAGTTGTAACTATACTGAGACCTTAGAACTTATATCTCAGGGTGGGTGGTGCATTTACGTCGTAGATGTCTATGGGCTCCAGTAACCACTTAACACCAGGTGGGCTGTGAGCTCGTCCACCCAACTAACCAATAAAAAAATAATAAAAAAATTACATTAGTATCATAAAATATCTCCTCTTCTTCTATTTCATCGTGAGACAGGTAACAGAATCACTTAACACACGTTGAACTGCAACACTGTATCATAAAGCGCCTTCTTCTTGTCCTTATCTAGTACATTAATTTGTCTACAGTTTTTCAATTCGTTACCAATTTCTAAAACCTTTTAAATATTCTAATAAAGAAATACTCCATCCGTTATCTGGCCTAATTATTATTAGTGAAATTAATAGCTCAATGCTACGTCTTAACTCGCCTTGAAATGATAATGGACTAAAAATAAACGCGCCGTGCTACGGGCTACGGGGCTACGATAGCTCTACGTGCTACGAACACGCACCTACTCATAGGGAAACTTTTGTTTTAAAACTTGCACAATTATTGTTTGGGTGTTGATGGGGCTTCCGTGATTCAATAGTTAATTTCAGAATTTTGTTAGGTTCTAAGTAGAATTTTCATTTTGGGCATTCACGTAGAACAATCGCAGATATCGGAATGTAAGTTGAGTCTACGTAACTGAAAAAATTCAAAGTCGAAAACCCGCCTCGAAATCGAACGACCAAATGAAATGTTTTTTTTTCTTCTTTTTATTGCTTAGATGGGTGGACGAGCTCACAGCCCACCTGGTGTTAAATGGTTACTGGAGCCCATAGACATCCACAACGTAAATGCGCCACCCACCTTGAGATATAAGTTTTAAGGTCTCAAGTATAGTTACAACGGCTGCCCCACCCTTCAAACGCATTACTGCTTCACGGCAGAAATAGGCAGGGTGGTGGTACCCACCCGCGCGCTAAATAATTATTTGCCTTTTAGTGAGCGTCACTGCAAAATCAATCAGTCAGTAGCATCATTTTTTATGATTTAATTTGATTACTCAAAAAAATACATCGTCTATACTAATATATAAATCTACAGTGGTATTTACGGATGTTCCGTTATAGCTACTGAACCATGCATCCGATTGACTTGTACCCATCTAGAAAATACATGTACTTCGTGGATAGGCTAATATTTATATGAGTGTTGGACTAGGTTGGACGGTAGGCAGCGGCTTGGCTCTGCCCCTGGCATTGCTGAAGTCCATGGGCGACGGTAACCACTCACCATCAGGTGGGCCGTATGCTCGTCTGCCTACAAGGGCAATAAAAAAAAATAAAAAAAAACTCCCTAATAATAATGACAATAAATATTAATGTTAATTTTAAATGCGCAGCAAAGCGGGCGAGTACGGCTAGTTTATTTATAAAACAGAAATATTAATTCCGAAAACGTGCTATATTTTTAAAATTAAATTTACCATTTGAACATTGAATTTATTTTAGAATTTTATACATAACAAGCGGCCCGCTCCGCCTCCGCTCGGATCTAACAAAAATTTCAACGATATTTGACGTTGTTTTATTTTTTAAATAAAAGAATACTTGTTGCTGCATAACTATAATAGTTAGACATATTATGCTGTCGCGACACTTTTTGTAAATGATAATGTGTTCTATAAAGTCGTAGTATATTACTTTATTCTATCATCAATAGCTTTCGCAGGGCACGCGATGTAAAGAATATTTTAGGTATTTTTTTTACACCTTGGGTTATTATTGGAGTTTTAGTAAGGATTCCAAATTTTTTTTAAAAAAGATTAGTGTAGCTTCCAAGCAGTGAAAGAATTTTTCAAATCGGTTCAGTAGTTTCGGAGCCTATTCAATACAAACAAACAAACAAATCTTACCCCTCTTTATAATATTATATATAAGTATAGATTTGATCAAATCCTATATTTAAAAAAAATAGTTTTTCTTTTTTATTGCAATCGACTATATTAAACACAGTCATTCTCGCACACGAACATACCATTTACAGAGTACCTAAATACAAACATTGACTGCAATATCCAACGCGTGGATTTGTTTGCGCGCGTCACTCAAATTTCAATGGAACTCCGCCAATATAAATGTAAATCGTACGAGGAATATTCTGTATGTATTTAAATAAAGCCCATTCGTTTTGTGCGAACAACGAAGCTCAGATCTCTTAGGCATTCCGTGCGTCGAATGTGTTTTATCGTTGACAAAGAATGAAATAAAGATAAAGTGCTCTCCGTGTATTAGTGAGAAGACAACCTTAATGCTTTCTTAATCTTAAATAACTGCATCATCCGTCCAGTCGTTCCTATCGTCGTAAAATTATCACGCGTTTTGATTAAAATAGTAGGGTAGTAAAACAGTAAAATAGTAGGCTGTCTTCACTGAGCCGCTAATTGGAAAAGGCACTCGATAATAAATCATAACTATGCAACAGTTAATATACAAAGCTAGAGAATTTAACATATTGATTTACATCTGTTTTATTGATTATCATGAAGCATTTGATTCTAATAATTGAACAGAGCAATAGAAAACTCTTTGAACTTAAAATACTTTTATACAACTTCACGATTAATATCAATTTACGTAGATTATCTGGCAACGAAGAACTATCTTTGGTGTATTTTAATTAAAATCCAAGATAACATCCAAAATATTATTCACCAATAAAGCCTAGAGTAATATTAGGTATTCGTTAATTCATAATGGACTTCGTCAACGCCAATTCACGACCACAGCTCCAAATTTTAATGGAATCTGTCTATTAACATTATTTAAATCTCTATCTAACCAACAATCGGAAGTATCGAAGAATATTTCATAAATTATCTATAATAAACGATACGATAAAATTTGATGCTATAAGTATTTTGGGTCACTCAGTGCAAACAAACACGTGATTCAAGGCTGATTTGATACTAATCTTTTTTTTTTTACTGCTTAGATGGGTGGACGTGCTTACAGCCCACCTGGTGTTAAGTGGTTACTGGAGCCCATAGACATCTACTACGTAAATGCGCCACCCACCTTGAGATATAAGTTCTAAAATCTCAGTATAGTTACAACGGCTGCCCCACCCTTCAAACCGAAACGCATTACTGCTTCACGGCAAAAATAGGCAGGGCAGTGGTACCTACCCGCGCGGACTCACATGAGGTCCTACCACCAGTAATAGTAATCTGCTTACAAATAATCAATGTGTTTGTACGAACTCTTATAAAATTCGACAGCATAATTTTCAAATAGCACATATCACGGCGACATCCAATAACGCATATTTTATTCTAAAATTTGACTACAAACATCCTGAGCTTTTAAAACACGCATATGAATGCGTTTTTTAGCGACTCGTTTAATAATTCACAAACTTATTCAAATACATGTTTAATCTTTCATGAATTCCTTTTAAAAGCTATTTCTGAATACACAATTATGTTTGACAGCCAAAATAATGTGTATTGAACAAGTCGAGAATAATTATTTAAACAATTCAAATGCAGATTTCCTAATTGTCCCTTTATGTGATGTCTCACTTCTCGTGCCATTGTCAAATCGGCGCGTTTTCGATTGAAGTACAATTCAATTATTTTCATATGAAACATTAAACAGCTTTATAGATAGTGTTCTTTTCGATTTTTACGATTCTAAAACATTATTAAAACTCTTTTTATGGTTAAATCTCGCGGTTTTTATTGTCATTCTATTATAATGTTTTCCGATCTTTCGAATACTTTGGGTTTTCGTTATCAGGGATGACTGAAGTTCTATTCGTCGATATTTGAAAATTGTTGTGACTACCGTCAATTTTTTTTAAAGAATTATTTTTAGACTATTACGTTACAGCTCTATTGATATACGATATCAGCTGTTGAATAGAATAAGTGTGAGTTGTCCGTAACTCTTGGAAGTTAGTTACTGGTCTTTTTGTGAATTTCTGTATTTGCGTTATTGTTACTTATTAGTGACTTGGCTATGCCCCTTTATTTGCTAATAATTAACAGAAACAAGGTAGGTTTTATGCTCAATCTTCAAAAGCAAAAAGAATCGGTTTGTTTTCCCTACATAAATCAATAAAAATGGTTTAGTTTCGTAGGCTTTGAATAACCTAGAAAATTTCGTTAGAAATAAAAGGGCTTTATCATGTTAAAAACTTATGCAAATGAATTATCTCATTCAATCACGACAAAGCTAAATTAATTATTAATCACACACAAGCGGCAGCGTAATTTTTTCAACTTCTCAACGAACTGTCTCTGTTTATTTAAGTATTTCAACCTGTTGCAAGCCCACAGCGGTTAAAGTAAAATCAACTTATCGACCCACGCAAGAAGGTCTATAATGAAATTTGATTATACGATGGAAAAAATACTTCAAAAGGAAACATTAAGGGTAAACTCAATTTGGCGATGCGTCAAACGGTATTACCTAATACGAGAGCCGTGAGTTTTCGTCTTTCGAAATTCTCCCCCCACTCTTGACGTGAATTATGATTGAAACCTGCAAAAATAATACTCTCCGTTGCCGTTTTGTTTACGTTTCACGACAAAAATTCCACGACGATTGAGAATTTTCCGCTTGATCTTTCCCACTGTAATCAACTTCGCTGAATCGTGTTTGTAATTTTTGTTTTGTTTACAACCAAATATACAGGGTGACTTGTAATTCGACGTATTCCTCTTGGGATGTGATAATACATCTAATTTCCAACAAAATTAACCCTGATGTCCCTAATACCAAAGTGTCTCGTTATCGAGATATTCAATATTGTTCGTTTTGTTTTAAAAAAATCCGAATTAACTGCAAAAAAATCATTAAATAAAATGCTAGATTAGTGTTTTGAATTAAGTTGTTTGAATTTTTATCAGCAACTAACATTTTTATTAATACTAATGGCACGAATGTCAAACATTTTAAAATAGCAAGTGATTTCTTATAAAATTTTGTTTTGATTCTCTAATTTGGTCGATAAAAAACTGGATTTATTTTGAAAAATCAAATAAACACTATAGGATGATTTATACGTAATAAATTATTTAAGATGACGTTTACATCCTGTAATGAAATGCAATTAAGATAAGGCTATATACTGGTATCGTTTTTGTTTGTTTCACTAAAGTATAGAACAATATTGAATTAAATATAATATGTAAATAAATATGTATGCATAAATAATTATGTAAATATGTAAATAATAATGTTGGTATTTATTATTATTACGTAAACGTATGAGCGAACTGACGGCCGACTGTTGAGTGGTTATGGAGCCCATACACATCTTAGTGCCAATGTTGTCATTCACCTTGAAACTAGTTGCGACTTGAGGTCTTGATTTTTAGGCACACAATACACATCACAAGCTAAAAAGATACACAAAAAATAACCATAAGTAAAAGAAAATTGCGGGTTTGATTTTCATTACACGATGTTATTGTTATCGTGGAAGTCATTCGCAAACGTGTGTTTAGTGCGTATCTTATTAACTAAAAAAATGAGTACCTCCCTGCGGAATTTAAGCAACGGCACTGTCGCATCGCTCGAACCGAGTATACTGGAAGTCTTATCCTTTACGCCACGACGACTTGTATGCAGAAGGTTTTATATTCAGAAAAGTAATATATAAATATTAAAAACTAGCGACCCGCCATCGCTTCGCTTAGGAAACATTAAAACACACATGAAACAAAAAAAAAATTTTTTTTTTTTTTTTAAAAGTAGCCTATGTTCTTCAGGGACAATGTCGGCTTCTAATGGAAAAAGAATTTTTCAAATCGGTCCAGTAGTTTCGGAGCCTATTCGAAACAAACAAACAAACAAATCTTTCCTCTTTATAATATTAGTATAGATATATGTATGTAATAAAGAATGTGCCTATAAAATATTCTTATATTCTTCAATATTCTTATATTCTTAAAACTTAAGTGAATTTTGTTTAAACCAACATGACGTTCGTTGGTCGACTTCGTTGTATACATCCCGATCATTGAATTTACAAATGAACTTTTTTTTTATTTTTTTTTATTGCTAAGATGTGTGGACGAGCTCACAGCCCACCTGATATTAAGTGGTTACTGGAGCCCATAGACATCTACAACGTAAATGCGCCACCCACCTTGAGATATAAGTTCTAAGATCTCAGTATAGTCACAACGGCTGCCCCACCCTTACCGAAACGCATTACTGCTTCACGGCAGCAATAGGCAGGGTGGTGGTACCTACCCGCGCGGACTCAAAAGAGGTCCTACCACCAGTAATTACGCAAATTATAACTGTTACCGTCCATTATAATTATTAGGGCAGTCGTTTGTTGACCGGTTATTGCCATAGCGACCACACCAACGAAAAACTTACCCGGTTTATGATCAACCTTCATCGCGGTAAGTGTCACAAAGTCTACAAAGGCACTATCCACAAATTTGACGCGTTCGTCAAGTGTTTATGACGGGGCGGACGACACTTTATTAATTTTATGGTCAAGGTAGTAAAAAAGAAATCACTATACAGCCAAACGTATAGGATGAATTTCATAAAAGACACTTAATGTTTTCTCATCGTTATAAAACTTCATAAAAATACCAAACTCAACCAGTATTTACAATAAACAATATTTTTAGTCTCTTTATCAAAACTATTGTTAGTCCTCAAGATTTCGATTTATTTTGTATCTTACATTTTCTGTTTTTTTTTTTTATATTAAAAATATTTTTCTGATAAAGTTTTAAAAGTCGGGTGGACATTGTTTTGAAATTGAGATGTTGATATCATCTCAAGATGTTAGGCGGCTATCAGGCCGTAAAGTATTTGGATGATGGATTCTGGAAAGCTGGTAACCATATAGCTGTTACATATAGTAGTATACTTGATGTTTCCTAATGATGTATTTTAAATTATCTATACTTCTATACTAATATTATAAAGAGGAACGATTTGTTTGTTTGTTTGTATTGAATAAGCTCCGAAACTACTGAACCGATTTGAAAAATTATTTCACTATTTGGAAGCCACACTATTCCCGAGTGACATAGGCTATATTCTTTTTTTTTAATTAGGGATCCTTACTAAAACTCCAATAATGTTATGAAAATTAGACAAATAATAATATAAAAATAATAATAAAATAGATCAAAACAAATATTATTTAAATGAAAATAAATGTTCATTAAAATAATGATAATTATTCAAACTACCTTTATAATTTTCTATTTTTAAAAACCTGACCCAAATATAAGGGTCAATGTGTGTGTATTATAATTTTTTATTTTGAAATTTTTGTTAAAGATCCGAGCGAAGCCGGAGCGGGCCGCTGGTTTATTATAAATTGAGTGGCACCAATCGAAAAATTACAATATCAGTTTACAATCAATCAATATTTCAATCAATAAATAAATAAATCAATTACTCAATATTTATGGGCTTGTATATTGTATATATGTATTGTTGTATATAACATGTACAGCCACTTGTATATACGCTATATTTTACCTCAAGCGTTACTCCTTATCTGAAACTTTCTTTTTTACGTCGCCCACATTTTTTACACTGCCTTTATTTTTAAAACTCGTTGTAGGGCTGTCAAATGTGATGCAATATTCATGAATTTTATGCCGTAAATGAATGTATACAAAATACATTAACTGCAATAATTACACCAAAACTTTATTTAAAAATAATAATGAAACGGTAGTGTTGCCATTGTAACAAAATATAAATTTAGAAGTATGAATTTTACACTGTTATTTTATAATTCATAATAGTAAATATTTAGTGGTGGTAGGGCGTCTTGTATTGGTATCACATCCGTGATACTTTTTTTTTTTTTTTTTTTTTTTTTATTGCCTTTGTAGGCAGACGGGCATACGGCCCACCTGATGGTGAGTGGTTACCGTCGCCCATGGACTTCAGCAATGCCAGGGGCAGAGCCAAGCCGCTGCCTACCGCTTAATACTCTCCACAAGCCTCGTTTGAAGAAGGACATGTCATAGCGCTCGGGAAACACCGAGGAGGGGAGCTCATTCCATAGCCGGATGGTACGTGGCAAAAAAGATCTCTGGAAACGCACTGTGGATGACCGCAGTGGCTCCAGGTAGTATGGATGAACTCTACTCCGGTGGCGGGCGGTGCGATGGTAAAAACGAGATGCTGGTATCATCTCGAACAATTCCTCAGAGCACTCCCCATGGAACATACGGTATAAAATACAGAGGGAACCGAAGTCCCTCCGCAGACCCAGAGGCTCCAAACGATCCGAGAGAATGGGATTATCGACAATCCGAACGGCCCTCCTCTGTATGGAGTCAAATGGAAGAAGCTGGTATTTGGGAGCCCCGGCCCAGAGATGGGAGCAGTACTCCATGCGAGGCCGGACTTGTGCTTTATAAAGCAAAAGTCTTTGTCCAGGCGTGAAGTACCGCTTCGCTCTGTTGAGGACTCCCAGCATTTTGGACGCCAACTTGGCTTTGCCTTCCAAATGACTCCGAAACTGGACATCGCTCGAAACGTCGACCCCAAGTATCCCGATACTCTCGGAAGGTTGCAGGGATACTCCTTGGAATTGCGGCGCCATGACAAAGGGGTCCTTCTTCGCAGTGAACGCGCAAACTTGTGTCTTTATCGGGTTGAATTGAACCAAGTTCAATTCACCCCATTCGGAGACTCGCCCCAGAGAGTTCTCCACTTCAGACACAAGTTTTGATCGTCTCTCTTGCACCACGCTCCGAGAGAGACTCTGATGGCCGATATATCGCGCATCCCCCGTGCTGTCATCCGCATAGCAATGCATGCCATCAATAGACAGCATGTCATTGATATACAGGATGAAAAGCGTGGGGGAGAGCACCGAACCTTGTGGAACGCCAGCGTTGATGGTCATGGTATCAGAACAGTCACCGTCTACAACGACCGTGATGCTCCGCCCATCCAAAAAGCTAGCGATCCACTTGCAGAGACCCTCGGGGATTCCGTAAGATGGTAACTTCGATAGAAGTGCCCTATGCCAGACCCTGTCGAAGGCCTTCGCGATATCAAGGCTCACAGCAAGAGCCTCGCCCTTGCTCTCCAAGGCTTCAGCCCACCTGTGAGTAAGGTATACAAGAAGATTGCCAGCTGAGCGACCGTGACGGAAACCGTACTGTCGGTCACTGATCAGCTGGCGATCTTCAAGATACTTCAGGAGTTGTGTATTTATAATTCGCTCCATCACCTTGGGAAGCAAGGAAGTTATCGCGATAGGCCTGTAGCTCGATGGGTCCGACCGGTCACCCTTCTTGGGGATAGGGTGGACGTGGGCGGTCTTCCATGAAAACGGAACCCTGTTAGTGCAATAAGAGAGGCGATACAAACGCGTTAGCGCAGGTGTCAGCTCAGGGGCGCACGTTTTCAAAACCACTGCGGGGATGCCGTCTGGCCCACTCGACTTATGGACGTCCAGGAGTCGGAGCTCCCGCCTGACTGCACACTGTGTGAAGCAGATATCCGGCAGGGAGCTATCACACCGGGGGATGTTCGGTGGTGTGGCACCCCCGTCGTCCACAGTCGAGTTCGAGGCGAAGAGTTTGACCAGAAGGTCAGCCTTCTCTTTCGCGCTGTGGGCCAGATTGTCATCGGACTTGCGCAGTGGTGGGAGACTAGACCTGCAAAAGTTTCCTTCTGCAGCTTTGGCGAGCGACCAAAAAGCACGGCTCCCGGAGGGATAGCTCTTCAATCGCTCGCCAACTCTAGCAACTTGCTCCGACTTCGCCTTGGCAATTACCTTCTTGTAGGACCTGGAAGCGGCGTTATATTTCCGCCTTTCCCCTGAGATGTTAGAATCCCGACGTCTCCTGGCATTATCCCATGCCACGTATGCGGACCGCTTGAGGCGTGCAGCATCCCTGCTGGCATTGTTATACCAGGGTCTGCTGCGACCCCCAACGGGCACTTCAGAGGAGGGAATAAACAATTCCATCCCCTGGAGCACCACGTCTTTAAGACGGTCCGCACAGACGTCAGGATCAGCAGAGGAAAAGCAGAACCGCCCCCATGGGTAGGATGCGTAAAATTCACGCAATCCATCCCAATCTGCTGACATATACCGCCAAACTCTTCGATACCCGGTCGTCGTTCGACGATCAGGACGAGAGAGTGGTACGGCAGCACGAATAAGGCAGTGATCAGACGATCCAAGCGGAGCGTCGACCACCACACTGTATCCGGCCGGATCTGTGGTCAGCAGAAGGTCCAACAAAGAAGGCTCGTGCCCCTCGATATCTGGGACACGGGTGGGCTGTGTCACCAGCTGGGAGAAGCCGTAGGCCAAGGCGAAATCGTAGGCAGTCCGACCCGGGAGGTCAGTGGTTCTGGACCCCAACCACTCTTGGTGGTGAGCGTTAAAGTCTCCAAGAACCACCACCTCCGCAGATGGGTACTGCTCAAGCACGCGGTTAGTCCCCTCTTGCACATGCTCAAACAGAGCTGAACCTGCATCACTGCTGTGGGACCTGTACAGGCACGCGTAGATTCGGCTACGGCCCCCGTGGTCTACGCGCAGCCACAAGAGGGACAGGTCCCGTTGTTCGAGGCCCCGAAGACGGCGACAACAGACATCAGCCCGGACGAATACGCACACCCCGGCTTTACGCAGGAAGTTGTGCTCCAATACGTAGCCGGGGTACTCAAGGTATGAGGTATCATCCGGAGCAGATATCTGCGTCTCCGTTAAAAAAAGCAGGGCAGGCTGCGCCGTCTCAAGGTGGTGGTGTACGGCGTCAAGGTTGCTATGTAGGCCCCTGACATTGCTGAAATCCACATTAAATGTGGAATGGGGAACCGCCTGTGAAACCCTTTTCTTTTTTTTTTTCGACTTCATAGTTGTTCAATTTTCGGAGAGTAGGATTAGGAGAGGTAGGATGTTGGAGGTGAGACCGAGGCAACACCTGAATGAAGCGCGGAACATAGTACGTGCTCGACCACGGATTGCGTGAGAGACCGACGCAGGGCATGGAAGGGCCCCCAGTCCACTCTGCATGCGATCGCCGGGATCCACTCCGGTCTCCGACTCCGGCACGACGACCGCACGACAGGATTTTACACCGGTTGGCGGGACAGCTTCCCGGGGCGGAGTTTAGTAGAGACACCCGGGTTCAGGTCCCCTACTGACCGGCGGGCGGCAGCGGGTACCGTTTCACTGGGTCTCCCTATACCCCCGTCAAACAATCACGCCCCGTGAGTTCGCACGCACGTCTGCTCCGCAAGTTCCAGGCGTCACCAAGACTCACCCCCAACAAGGAAGGGGAAAGGGAAGGGATAGAACTGGCTCTCCAACCCACACGCCGGAACACAGCTAGGCTATTTGGCGGCGGACTCTAGTTGGAGGGTGGTCGCCAGCCAGTCGGACTAGGTCCTACCACCGGTTTTGTTTTCGGCTCCCGTTTAGCACCACCCAGGGGTCACTTGTAGGGAATCGCGGGTTAAACCTACGGAAGCGGGAAGCACCAACCCCCATTAAACCTACGGAAGCGGGAAGCACCAACCCCCAAATATACAGACTTTGACCACATATCTCAAGGTGGGTGGCGTATTCGGCTTTTGAGGTCTAAATGTTTTAAATGCTCTTATTACGAAAGCATCGAAGCATGATCACTAGGGTTATGGTCACCTACCATGATGACGTCAGCATAACCAGTCGACGAACGACTTCTAAGCCTTACGTGTATATCAAATATCAGGTATTAATGAGGGAGAAGAGTGACCGTAAAAAAATAATCGCAACTTATGGTTTTTATTTTATTTTTATTAAACGTATACAGAATATCTGGATGTTGAAACGAAAAAAATTACCTAAAATAAAAATTTTGTTAACAAATATCAGAAAAATTCCTGAACGACACACAGCAATACAGTCAAAAATAATTGAATTAATTTTAGTTCATATTTGCAACCCTCATAATAATTCAGTATAAATAAAAACTTTAAGCAGTAATTTTTAATCAATTGTAAAATCATTATAAAAAGTATGTCATTGTTAAAAATAATTTATACTTTAGTCCTAGTTATAATATAATATTTTAATTAAAAAAGAAATATATGTTACTCAGCCCTATGATCTGAAAGATACTAAATTTAACGGGGACCATGATTACGGGATTATCCTATAAACCCCCGGACTGTGTTTGGATCCGCATACGTTGACAGCTCAGATTGAATGCGGAGCTTTCATTTCGGGTAATTGTATACGTTCAAAGTAATCAAAGCTCGAAACAGTCTAACGAAGAGCTTAATTAAATAAATTTTGATTATAAATTAAATTTCCTAATTATTCTACCAAACAATATTTGTATGAAAATAGAGATAAACACTTTATGCTATCTGTGGTCTTTCAAAACTAGGCTTTGTAAATTTCGTTTTTGTCGACGAACAATTTTATCGCAAAACACACACATTTCCACATTATTCTGTTTTACGGAAACAGCGCTGTATCCGTATTTGTACTAAGGAATAAATTCTAAATTCGTATTTTGTGGTCAACACTGATACTGTACCAACATTTAGATACAAAAAGTTAGATTTTCCAGTCATTTTTTTTTAATCATCAAATAAGTGAACCTATTAGCGATTTAAATTAAGAATCTTTAAAAAAAAACTCTAAAATTTGAAAATCATTTTATGAAATGTATTTTATTTAAAATAAAACGATTCGTTCACAATACAAAACTCTAAAATTTGAAAATCATTTTATGAAATGTATTTTATTTAAAATAAAACGATTCATTCACAATACGTCTACGGACGAGTCGGAGAATAATTATTTCGTGCATTAAAACAACTTAATTTAATTCTGCTTAGAAACTTCTGGAAACATCGAATTATATAGAAATTAATGTACTTAAGATGCTTTAATTACATTAAGTTAAGTAAAAGATGTTCTCAAAAAATTCAAAAGCAAACAAAAATTCACAATAAATCTTTTTTGTTACGCTAAAACTAAAAATTGTGGAGTAAACCTTAAAGTAACAAATAAAACTGGTACTTTATTATTAGCGGCGTCGTCGCTTCGAAATCTTCCAGGTAACACTGTAGAGATATAATTACATTTACTTAACCGAAATAAAATACACATACTTATGTAATATTATGTGGGAATTAAAATTTATCGCAATCAAGCTAGTTTTACTACTGCTTAAGAGATATAAGATAATAAAGAAACATCTTTTTAGTTGCAAAATTGAGAGATCAATTTCCCAGTCCCAGGCTGACTCCTGCTTTTCGACAGTAAAGCTCTAGTAAAGTTTTCAAAGGCAAAGTTATCAAAAACGAAAAAGTATTAAAATAATTTAAATATTTTTTACTCTTCTTCTTTTTTCTTTAAATATTTTTTTTTCTTTCTCCTTTTTTTTTATATGTTATTTTTCGGCGGCAGATAGAAGCAAATGGCCTGGAATGAACCGGAATAAGCTCTTGTTGCGAGGAGGTGGTCACGACCCTCGGCATTGAGGAAACCGAAGCTAGAAGAAGAAGAAGCCTGTTAGATGTTATAACAAATTTTATAAAGCGTAGCTGTTAGCAAATCCGATCCCTCCTCGCTGAGCCTTACTCGTCCACCTGTCCTGGTGAAACTGGAAAGGCCTCCGGGCCATCAGTAATACTCCAATCATAAAAAAAAAAATAATATATTAATAAGAATGTAACTTTGTCTAATACGTTTCAACGCCCAAATTATTGAAAGGCTTCTGACGAACTACGGCGTGGAACTAATTTTAATCCTGGGAACGAATTTATGTTACATCTCATAGGGCTGCGGAGGACTTGTCTCCGCCAACACCTTTAAATAACAGGCCATGCAGACGAATTTATAGGTGGCGAGCTATTTTATATTTTATTGTCTATTTTATAAGTATGCGTAATGACTGATAGTAGGGAATATTATGAGCTATCACGTACTGGTGGTAGGACCTCTTGTAAGTCCGCGCGGGTAGGTACCACCACCCTGCCTTTTTCTGCCGTGAAGTAGTAATGCGTTTCGGTTTGAAGGGTGGGGCAGCCGTTGTAACTATACTGAGATCTTAGAACTTATATCTCAAAGTGGGTGGCGCATTTACGTTGTAGATGTCTATGGGCTCCAGTAACCACTCAACACCAGGTGGGCTGAGAGCTCGTTGACCCATCTAAGCAATAAAAAAAAACCATACCGTTCCCCTTTGTCTATTTAAAAGGGGGAGAGGCTGTCATAGTAAACAGTTCATAGTCCGAACTCAGGTCTCAATGTGAGCATTGATATTGTGTGTGTTAGTATGCCTTAAATTCGTTCATCAGCCCAGTGCAATTAAAAAAAAAACACTTGTTTTTTTAACATGATTCTAACCGCAGCGTGTTAAAGACTAAATTCCACTGCATACGTTGCCTTTTACTTGGGCGCTCGCAGATCGTCGGGCACTCCATAAACGTTCGAGGCTCGCAAACCAATCTCTTTACGACCGCTCCCGCCGTCTTTATTATTATCCTAAATGATTACACCCGGGTATAACCGGGAAGAGACAACTCCGCCGCCCCCGCAATTTTAATGATCAGACGTTTTACGTTAATTAACAATGAAGTTTTAACGTTAATAACTCAAAACGTGGATGTTATTGTACGAGTAATAATGTGAATTTTAGTTTTTAATTGAGATTTTGATTAAACGTTAATTTACCGGTCGTTATTCTTAGTTAATATGTTTACGCAAAGGTATCAATAAATTAAACAGCATAACGCAATTCCTAGAGATATCCGGCATGTAGCATACATTTTAATTGATAGCACTAAGCGAAACATTCCGATTTGAGCAACCGCCGCGCGTGGACGTGCTCATTGTTCGTTCGATCGCCCGACCTCGGTTCGTGGCACATCTGGCGTCCAAGTGTTTTGTCGGAAGTGACTACCGGTGATAATAGATCATTGTTCGTGGCACATCTGTGTTTAAGTCCCGGGGCAGCCCCCCCTGGGCAGTCCGAAGAAATGGAGTTCTCTCCAACCAACACACTGCTCGCGGAATTCTTAAGCGAGAAATACCCGGCCCTCGAAACAGAATTTTTAGCTTACAAAGCTAAACGCGCCGTGAACTGTTCTGCCGTGCCCGCCGCGACCGCCGTTTCCGCTACGCCTGCCATTCCCGCGTCCCCTGCAAGCGCGCGCAAAACTCCCGCGCCGTACACCGCAGCCTCCGTCGCGCCCAGCACACCCGTGTCACCCATACTCCCGCGAAAAACTCCCGCGTCTACCGCGGCAGCTTCCGTTATACCTCAGCGATCGTCTGCGGCCTCCGTCGCGTCCGCCGCTCCCGCGCCTTCCTCCTCGTCCTCCGACTCTGACTCGGATATGGAGGTTGACCTCGTTCCCGCCTCATTGACAGATGGATTCACCCTCGTGCAAAAGGGTAAGAAGCGCGCCGCGGAGTCCCGAGCTTCCGCGGCCGCTAAAATAAGCAAAGCCGCGAACGCGTCGCGCCCCCGCCCTCCGACCCCCGTCGCTCCCTGTCCCCGTGCCACGCCGTCGCCGCGCCCGGTGGCACAAACGGCCCCTCCTCCGTTAATTCTTCAAGAGAAGGCTGCTTGGGACCGTGTCTCCCTGGCCCTTAAGGCCAATAACATAAATTTTGTCAGTGCCCGTAACCTCGCGAACGGGATACAAATAAAAGTAGCAACACCCGACGACCATAGAGCCCTCTCAAGCTACCTCCGAAAGGAGCGTATAAGTTATCATACGTATACGCTCCAGGAGGAGCGTGAGCTCCGTGCAGTCATACGTGGCATCCCCAAGGAGTTAGATGCCGAGCTCGTAAAGGCCGACCTACTCGAACAAGGCCTACCCGTAAACTCCGTGCACCGCATGCACACAGGACGCGGGAGGGAGCCATACAATATGGTTCTCGTCGCCCTCCAGTCTACCCCCGAAGGTAAACAAATCTTTAACGTCCGAACGGTCTGTAGGCTTTCCGGAATCACTGTGGAAACCCCTCATAAAAAAGGCACTCCGAGCCAGTGCCACAATTGTCAGTTGTACGGGCATTCTTCCCGTAATTGTCACGCGCGCCCTCGATGCGTCAAGTGTTTGGACGATCACTCCACGACTCTTTGCACTCGCGATCAAAAAACCGCGACTGAACCACCTAGCTGCGTCCTGTGCCGAACACAGGGTCACCCCGCGAATTACCGTGGATGCCCCCGAGCCCCTAAAATAAATCGCCGCGTCGCGCGCCAAAACCGCCTCCGAGCTTCCGGCCCTGACATCAAAGCCACGGCACCCTCTGTGCCGAAGGCTAAGCCTGCCTTCGTGCCGGCGCCGGTGCCCAGCGGCTCGGCCTGGGCTAAACCGTTGCCGTACACGAACACGGCTGTAGCTCCCTCCCCCGCGATTCGTCCCGCCCCCGCGTTACGTCCCTCCCCCGTGATTCGTTCCTCCCCCGCGACCAGCACTCCGACCGCGTCCGACAATCTCGCTCTAGCGATCGACTTTTTTCAGTCGATCAACTTTGAGCGTGTTAATGCTTTGGGTGACGCCATTCGCGCCGCCTCCACTGCACAACACTTCATCGCCGTTGTGCAAGAATACGCTGACGTATACGCGTCGTTAAATACGTACGTCCTCCCCTCACTCCGCCGGTAATCAATGGCGTACATAAGTAGAATAAAGCCCCTATCCGTAACGATAGGATTTTTTAACGCTTACGGTCTCGCAAATCAACGTGATCAGGTTTGTGATTTTTTGCGTGACCATCAAATTGACATCTTTTTGGTGCAGGAGACCCTGCTTAAGCCCGCGCGCCGCGACCCTAAAATCGCGAACTATAACATGGTTAGGAACGACAGGCTTACTGCTCGTGGTGGTGGTACCGTCATTTACTATAGACGAGCCCTGCACTGCGTCCCTCTCGACCCCCCCGCGCTTTCTAACATCGAAGCATCAGTATGCCGAATCTCACTGACTGGACACGCGCCGATCGTTATCGCGTCCGTCTATCTTCCACCGGACAAGATCGTTCTAAGCAGTGATATCGAGGCGCTGCTCGGCATGGGAAGCTCTGTCATTCTGGCGGGCGACCTAAATTGTAAACACGTCAGGTGGAACTCACACACCACAACCCCGAATGGCAGGCGGCTTGACGCGTTAGTCGATGATCTCGCCTTCGATATCGTCGCTCCGCTAACCCCGACTCACTACCCACTAAATATCGCGCATCGCCCGGATATACTCGACATAGCGTTATTAAAAAACGTAACTCTGCGCTTACACTCGATCGAAGTAGTTTCAGAGTTAGATTCAGACCACCGTCCCGTCGTTATGAAGCTCGGTCGCGCTCCCGATTCCGTTCCCGTCACGAGGACTGTGGTGGATTGGCACACGCTGGGCATCAGCCTGGCTGAATCTGATCCACCATCGCTCCCGTTTAACCCGGACTCTACCCCGTCTCCTCAGGATACCGCTGAAGCCATAGACATCTTAACGTCACACATCACCTCGACATTAGATAGATCATCGAAACAAGTTGTAGCGGAGGACTTCCTTCACCGCTTCAAATTGCCCGACGATATTAGGGAACTCCTTAGAGCTAAGAACGCGTCGATCCGCGCCTACGATAGGTATCCTACCGTGGATAATCGTATTCGAATGCGTGCCCTACAACGCGACGTAAAGTCAGATGGTCTGATTTCTTAGAAAGACTCGCGCCCTCCCAAAGGTCTTACTACCGCTTAGCTCGTACTCTCAAATCGGATACGGTAGTAACTATGCCCCCCCTCGTAGGCCCCTCAGGCCGACTCGCGGCGTTCGATGATGACGAAAAAGCAGAGCTACTGGCCGATACATTGCAAACCCAGTGCACGCCCAGCACTCAATCCGTAGACCCTGTTCATGTAGAATTAGTAGACAGTGAGGTAGAACGCAGAGCCTCCTTGCCACCCTCGGATGCGTTACCACCCGTCACCCCGATGGAAGTTAAAGACTTGATCAAAGACCTACGTCCTCGCAAGGCTCCCGGTTCCGACGGTATATCTAACCGCGTTATTAAACTTCTACCCGTCCAACTCATCGTGATGTTGGCATCTATTTTCAATGCCGCTATCGCGAACTGTATCTTTCCCGCGGTGTGGAAAGAAGCGGACGTTATCGGCATACATAAGCCCGGTAAACCAAAAAATCATCCGACGAGCTACCGCCCGATTAGCCTCCTCATGTCTCTAGGCAAACTGTATGAGCGTCTGATCTACAAACGCCTCAGAGACTTCGTCTCATCCAAGGGCATTCTCATCGATGAACAATTCGGATTCCGTACAAATCACTCATGCGTTCAACAGGTGCACCGCCTCACGGAGCACATTCTTGTGGGGCTTAATCGACCAAAACCGTTATACACGGGAGCTCTCTTCTTCGACGTCGCAAAAGCGTTCGACAAAATCTGGCACAATGGTTTGATTTTCAAACTATTCAACATGGGCGTGCCGGATAGTCTCGTGCTCATCATACGGGACTTCTTGTCGAACCGCTCTTTTCGATATCGAGTCGAGGGTACCCGCTCCTCCCCACGACCTCTCACAGCTGGAGTCCCACAAGGCTCTGTCCTCTCACCCCTCCTATTTAGCTTATTCGTCAACGATATTCCCCGGTCGCCGCCGACCCATTTAGCTTTATTCGCCGACGACACGACTGTTTACTATTCTAGTAGAAATAAGTCCCTAATCGCGAAGAAGCTTCAGAGCGCAGCCCTAGCCCTAGGACAGTGGTTCCGAAAATGGCGCATAGACATCAACCCATCGAAAAGTACTGCGGTGCTATTTCAGAGGGGAAGCTCCTCACGGATTTCCTCCCGGATTAGGAGGAGGAATCTCACACCCCCGATTACTCTCTTTAGACAACCCATACCCTGGGCCAGGAAGGTCAAGTACCTGGGCGTTACCCTGGATGCATCGATGACATTCCGCCCGCATATAAAATCAGTCCGTGACCGTGCCGCGTTTATTCTCGGTAGACTCTACCCCATGATCTGTAAGCGGAGTAAAATGTCCCTTCGGAACAAGGTGACACTTTACAAAACTTGCATAAGGCCCGTCATGACTTACGCGAGTGTGGTGTTCGCTCACGCGGCCCGCACACACATAGACACCCTCCAATCCCTACAATCCCGCTTTTGCAGGTTAGCTGTCGGGGCTCCGTGGTTCGTGAGGAACGTTGACCTACACGACGATCTGGGCCTCGAATCAATTCGGAAATACATGAAGTCAGCGTCAGAACGATACTTCGATAAGGCTATGCGTCATGATAATCGCCTTATCGTTGCCGCCGCTGACTACTCCCCGAATCCTGATCACGCAGGAGCCAGTCACCGTCGACGCCCTAGACACGTCCTTACGGATCCATCAGATCCAATAACCTTTGCATTAGATGCCTTCAGCTCTAATACTAGGAGCAGGCTTAGGGACCCCGGTACCCGTACTCGTCGAACTCGACAAAGAGGTCGACGTGCAACCTAACCCATGCATCAGCCCGCTGAGTTTCTCGCCGGATCTTCTCAGTGGGTCGCGATTCCGATCCGGTAGTAGATTCATTCGCGAAGCAGCTACTCTTGAGTTGTTAGGTCTCCTTCGGAGGCGCTCGGGTAGCTGTTAGCAAATCCCACCCCTCCTGGCTGAGCCTTTGCTCGCCCACCTGTCCTGGTGAAACTGGAAAGGCCTCCGGGCCACCAGTAATCCTTCAATCATAAAAAAAAAAAAAAAACTAAGCGAAACCTTATTGTGTAACAGACAAAAGTGACTTTTAATATCGTTTCATCTTTTTCGTGGATTAAAATTGTTTGCTTCTTCTTTGGTTCCAACAAAAACTCAACATCGGATGTGCATAAGCTAGTCTATCCAACCGGTGGACATAAATATATTCAACACATACACAATGCTTTCTACCATATAAAAATATTTTATGGCCAAATAAATTCCATTGTCATTTATGTTTTAATAATCAAAAATTATGAAAGCTATCTAAAGACTTTTGTTACTAATTTTTACGATCTAACGAAACGGTTCGCGGCTGTTTTATCGATTCGTCCGCGATATCATTTATCACCCCGTAAAGCCCGTGATAGATTTAATAGCTTCCGAGAAATGGTATTATGAGTTGATAAATATGAACAAATTGATTTGTCGAATACGACGCCTCCGGGAAAAGGCTGTCAGAATCAGATACCAAAATTCAATCGTCGGATGTTTGTATAATGAAAATAAAACGATTCTCGAATTTCTGAGATTTATTTTGTTTTATTGCGAAAACATATTGACGATCCGCTTTAGGATTTTATCATGATAACGAAATTCGATTTACTGTATTTAAAAACACAACTAATTATGTCAATCGAATATCTAAGTAAAGTTGACGATCCGCTTTAGGATTTTATCATGATAACGAAATTCGATTTACTTTATTTAAAAATACAACTAATTATTTCAATCGAATATCTAAGTAATGTTGACGATCCGCTTTAGGATTTTATCATGATAACGAAATTCGATTTACTGAATTTAAAAACACAACTAATTATTTCAATCGAATATTTAAGTAAAGTTGACGATCCGCTTTAGGATTTTATCATGATAACGAAATTCGATTTACTGTATTTAAAAATACAACTAATTATTTCAATCGAATATCTAAGTAATGTTGACGATCCGCTTTAGGATTTTATCATGATAACGAAATTCGATTTACTGAATTTAAAAACACAACTAATTATTTCAATCGAATATCTAAGTAAAGTTGACGATCCGCTTTAGGATTTTATCATGATAACGAAATTCGATTTACTGAATTTAAAAACACAACTAATTATTTCAATCGAATATCTAAGTAAAGTTGACGATCCGCTTTAGGATTTTATCATGATAACGAAATTCGATTTACTGTATTTAAAAATACAACTAATTATTTCAATCGAATATCTAAGTAATGTTGACGATCCGCTTTAGGATTTTATCATGATAACGAAATTCGATTTACTGTATTTAAAAACACAACTAATTATTTCAATCGAATATCTAAGTAAACATTGTGTATTTCCTTATACGAAGTCAATATTATGATATTAGTGAATTCAGATCACGCTTAACAATGGATATCGTTACATAAACACGATAAACATCAACTTGTTAGTACTAGATAGACAGCTCTGGGCTATGTCCTTGGCATTGCTCATGTTCATTATTATTATCAACAGGTAGGTCGTATGCCTACAATGGAAATAAAATGAAAATAAAACTACTTGGCCCAATTTGTTGTACATTAATGTTCCCATTATTACTAAAAGAAAGTACAGTATTGCAATAAAGTCCTTGGCTTCAAACCGGGTTGCAAGAATAAATTCTGAGCGGCAGAAATAAGTATAACAATTTCACAGTTCCACAGTTATTATCTATGACCAATATGAATAGAGAAAACGCCATAGATAATACACATAAATTAGTTATAGATAAGCAACTCAAACACTCATAAAAAAAAATTGCGGGCGTCGACCACTAGATGGCTTCGCCTCGATTAGTTTCTAATTGCTCCTCTAGATGGCAGTAACATATTACCTATCTTATATTCTATTTTTAATGAAGGATTTTGTAAATTTTCAGAAATCACAAATCGATAAAATTCAATCAACTTGTCTATAACAAAATAATAAAAACTTGAATGATTATTTTATTCTGTGTTTAATTATACAATAATTAAATATTTTAACTTTAACAACTCAATAAGTTTAGGGGCATCCGCGACAAGATGTCGCTAGTTTTCATACAAAAGTTTCAGGGCCCTGGAAATTGGAAAACGCTACAAACAAAATAAGTTATGTGCCTCGAAAGCGTGAATGTTTAACGACTAATTAAATAGCAAGAAAGTCACATTCAACAGGTCTTATGTTCAACATAGTACGACGTCCCTTGGCGACACTCCGGAATATTTCCACTAAGTTTCCCTGTCTGTTTGATTTCTTTTCATTTCACCACTTAGTTTCTGCGTTAGCGTTTCGGATTATTAACGCTTTCTCCTCCACATTTTGATAAGTGGACATTAAAGTTGCTTGCCCAAAAAAATGGTTGGTGTCGAATTTTCTGGAAACATGAAAAGGACGTTGGCATAAAGCGTTAATTTAAAAGTAGTTTCGTGGCTTATAATTGAAGACATAATAGTATTTAATATGCTATCGGTAAATCATTTATAATCGCCGATGTCATTTTAAAAAGCCTGAATTTTTTTTAGGAAGGAAGGATTACTTTTGGCCCGTTGTCCCTTCCAGTTTCACCAGAACAGGTGGGCAAGCACGTGCTCAGCCAGAAGGGGTGAGATTCGCTAGTAGCTACTCCGAAGGAGACCTAACAGCTCAAAAACACTCAAATCATAGAATTGTTTATATATATTATACGTATACATTATAGTTTATATATATATATATATATATATATATATATATATATATATATATATATATATATATTATAATGTATTATATTAACATGCTATAACTTTTTACTTTTCATCATCGTAACTATTTCTATCGTAAAAAAATACCGCTTCTGTACAATACAGCTATTAATCAATTAAGCTGAGACATATGTCTCAAAATTAATAGCAGCATTCACAATGTTATATCTAAGGATTCCAGTATCCACTTAAGATTTGCAAGCTAATTTGTTCTTCTAATGCAATAAAAGAAGAAAACTTTTCAGTTGAAACATTCCCAAACAAAACAAATAAATGTACCAAACAAAGAAGGAATCCTTTTAAAAGAACTAACTATTAGTATCATTAAAGTGGACATTGTTGAGACCCCACCCGTATATTTTATGAGGAAACTCGTAAACTACTCAGCATTGTCATAATATGTGGAAACTTTGTAAAGTTTGTTAACTTATTTAGAGCGACCACTCTAATTCTCTGCAATGTCCATGGAAGCTTTGAACTCAATATAGTCGGTACAGTTTCACGGAACTCAGGAGTTCTTTTCAAAGTAACCGACCTGACTACTCGCCGGTCTCGTATAGTTGTGCACGAGTGATTTCCTGTGCTTTTTATAATGTGAATGTTTTCAGTCAGCCTCCTTCTCGTGTGTCTCGATTAACTTAATTAGAAAAAGAAGCGTAGAAGTTATTTTGTGTAAATAGGATTGATTTGTAGCTAACAGCGCTGTTCCCTTACTATTACTAATGTACATAAGCGGCGGTGACTGCTTACATTTAAATCAGCCATATTCTCGTCCACCTACAAATTTTATATTTTTTATTTGAATTTTTGATGAGGCGAGAAATATTGCGAGATTACTACTGTCATTATTGATAAATTTTTTTCGAAATAGTTAAAGCTAGGCGAATTCTCGCTTTAGAAATGTTCAAGTTTGAATGGTGAGATAGCAACTTTACTAGTCCATTCAGGCTTCTATCTGAAATCTCAAGTAGGTAGATGGCGATGATTATTTAGAATATCTATTGGCTTCGATAAACGAGTGGGACGTGACTAGTTTGATCATTTACAGAAAAAAAAACATGCATTTGCTGTGCTTCATTTTCATTTTACTTTCCACCTATAATTTCCAAGGTATCGTTACAATACGTATGATTGCTAACCAGATCTAAATCATAGAATAAGAAGTCACTACAAAAAAGCGAACATAATACGGAACAAAACCTTTTTTTAAATGTGAAGAAAATTAATGTTCCCATGTTTGAATGCAGAAGCTAGATACAGTCAACAAACTGGGGTATGAGAGCATTTTCTGCTGAATGAAACTACGGAATGATCCGACGCGAAGCCACAGCCTAGTGTCCCGAGATACAGTAGAGGATTTCGACGGATCTCAGCCGGATTTCAGAAAACAGTGGACAGTTTCGAGAGCTCTTTTGTTTCAATGCCTACTGTTCGTTCTGATTGTCCTAAATAATTAAATTATAATTCAAAATACATGGATTTTTTATACTAAGAAAGCTGGTACTGTAATTAAATTAGAGTGTGTAATATTTTATACCTTTAAACGAGCAATCCTTGTATATATAATCGCGGAAACGGCTCCAACGATTTTCATAAAATTTTGTATACAGGGGATTTCGGGGGCGATAAATCGATCTAGCTACGAATTATTTTCAGAAAATGTTGTTTTATTCGTGTTTTCAATAATCAACTCTTCCCGAAATCTATTGGCAAATAATAATACTATTTTTCTTAATTGAGGGCAACTAACCGCTTTAAAGACACAACAAGATGGCGTTATCAAAAAAAAAACCGAGCAAAGCTCGGTCATCATCTACTACCTACTAATGGGTAATATGAAGTACTACTA
The DNA here is from genome assembly GCF_030269925.1 of Bombyx mori. NCBI lineage: Eukaryota > Metazoa > Arthropoda > Insecta > Lepidoptera > Bombycidae > Bombyx > Bombyx mori. The sequence continues at coordinate 4,497,365 of NC_085121.1, forward strand.
ACGAGTAATATACCTACTAATGTAGAAAAATAACAGATTTATGTTTCTGCGGTTATTTAAGCACAAATAGGTAACAGTATGATGTTTTAAAAATCTCTGTAATCAAAATGTCTAAATCTTTTTTTTGTCACACACCAACCATTCGCAACAAAATCATAACTTAGTCCTTAAATTACCCCACGCATATGAATACTTATTATATTTCATATACGAAGATGTGAGCATTTATAGATTTGGTCTGCAATCTTCATAGAAATAGAGAATCTCTAGATATCGTCTGGATATATCAATATGGATATATCGATATCAATGAGCCGTCGGACATAAAAACGGTTCAATTAAAAACAATTAAGAAAATGTTTCAAACAAAATCAAATCTGGCCTTCCTGAATATTAAAACCGAAAAATCTCAGAAGACAACGTTTAGGGCCAATATATTCTTAAAGCTAATCCAGACAGTAACGTCGGGTTGAATATTTTTTTACTCGTCGATCATAAATCGAAAACCCAAAAAAATACATCTAGTTACAACGGTAAATACCTATGTCAAAACATAATAAACTGTACTGGAGTCCTTTTGGAACACAATAGAACCGAAAACAAGCAGAGATAAGCACCGAATGAAGCATTGTGCTGTTTTCAAAGAACATTGAATCTTTAAAGGTATTATGAGTGTGTTTGTCCACAGAGTATTCATTGAACAATGCTCGTGGATACAAAATAGTACACTAAGAAAATGTATAAGTCTCTTTGCGAGACGGATTGATTCAGTTATGTATTCGTAATAAATTCCTATTCTCTAAATGTAAAAATGGTTTTCGTTTTATGTAGGTAAGTAGAAATAAAAATGTTGATGCTTTTTCGCAGACCATTGCTCGCCAATTGATTTGATGAGGCTCGAATGTTTTTCAAACTCATCACTAGCAGTAGGTATGATGAGGATTGCGTGAACTTCGTTCCTCATTGAAGACCAAGGAATAGGGAAACGTTCCAGACAATTTTTTTCTTTGTGGCGGCCATCTTTTCGGTACCCCTATTATATGGATTAATAAAGCTATAATACATTAAAGTTCCCATAAAACCTGACTTATCTCTACTCCTTCTCCACCTCCTTGCATCGTTATTCTTATTACTGAGGATCGTGACTCCCTCGCTGCATCAATCTCTCTTGTACGATTGTTCTCCATCTGCTGCGATCTTTGGCCTCGGGGAGGATGTGGATCTCTGCTATCCATCTAATTTGATCCCAAAATGACTTACCTGTTACATATAACAGCATGTGCGTAATGAATACATGTACTTATCCAGGACAATCAGACAACGTTTGTGATACTACAATGAATTTAATGTATCATTGAAATTGCTTTATACACTCAACCACTTTTTAATAAAAAGGTATAATCGATTGTTGTCGAAGTATCATTTAACGGGTCCCTTACCTTTCAAACAGACACCGACGATTGCTTCGCATATTTGATGTGATTTAAATTTAAGCTCGTCAAAATTTATTCTTCTATTGATGTTATGCTTTCATCGTGAAAGCCGTAAACGGAAACGCCTTAAGTATTTTACAGACTTAAATTTCATAATATTAAACTGTATTATAGATTCTAAAATAAACACATAGATGTACTCCACAAATACAAACAAACATATCAATAAACTAGCGACCCGCTCTCGCTTCGCTTCGGAAACATTAAAACACACATGAAACCAAAAATATAAAATAATTTTTTTTTAAAAAAAAGTAGCCTATGTTCATCAGGGACAATGTCGGCTTCTAATGGAAAAAGAATTTTTCAAATCGGTCCAGTAGTTTCGGAGCCTATTCGAAACAAACAAACAAACAAATCTTTCCTCTTTATAATATTAAGTATAGACAACCCTAATAAAAAGTAACGTTATGTTTCACATTCCTTTATATTTTCTTTTACTACACGAGATTATCCGCTTATCTTCGGTCGTTCCTTTAATAATTAACGAACAAAAGGTACTCGTTACGGTTCCAAGGAAAATTAATAGTTGTGGCAGATCTACCGTCATAAGCCAGAGTTGGACAAATTAAATTATGGCCTCATGACCCTCGTCGTGGGCAAGGTCCGATTGAGATAACACTCGAGTGTGGTCCTTTCACCAAAACAAGGCTTTAAATCTCAGCTATAATTGATATGCTCCCGTCGTGGTCCTATAATTGAATCAGAAAGCTATTTCTGTAACAAAGCAACAGTGAGCTCACTTTGATAGTTGGGTTATACATAAGTTCAATACTTGTTGACTTTGTGTTTAAGGATAGGTTTTGATAACGTAGGTGGGGGCTTTGTACACTCACATGTTGAATTCAATTACGCTCACTTATTATACCTACGTTAGCAAAACAATTAGGCTAATCCTGATATTCGATTGGCCCAACTGAAGGCGATAACATTTGAAGATGTCCTTAGTGAAAATTTTAATGGAATTTATTGAGATTAAAATTTTTAATAGAGCTTAAAATCTATCTTCTTAATTTCTTCTACGTCTTTCTGTTGTAAGTAGTTGATCAACAGATCATATCGATATTAACCTATGTCTAGTGCGGCTCTAAAAAGAGATATGATAATAAAGCCAAACAACTCTCTAATATAAACTAAAATGCTTTCTATCGAACTGGTTTATCACGTCAGCCTAATGATTGAATTGATTACCTTAGGTATCAATTAAAACCGTCCACAATTATAATTTCTTATGAATTGGCCAAAATACTGTATGGTAATGTGTGAAAAAAAGTTTTCTCACAAAGTCCGATATCTATATCTATACTAATATTATAAAGAGGAAAGATTTGTTTGTTTGTTTGTTTCGAATAGGCTCCGAAACTACTGGACCGATTTGAAAAATTATTTTTCCATTAGAAGCCGACATTGTCCCTGATGAACATAGGCTACTTTTTAAAAAAAAAAATTATTTTATTTTTTTGGTTTCATGTGTGTTTTAATGTTTCCGAAGCGAAGCGAGGGCGGGTCGCTAGTACTGAATATTTGTACACTCAATTATGAATTCCGTTGCTGTTTTCTACTTCATACCATTTATTTAAAAGTCTAAATTACAAAATTAATGATCTTCAGTATTAAATAATCATAATATCATTCGATTTGATTTCATTAAAATTTAAAAGTCTTCATTTTAGTAGCGGCTTGTAACAGCCCCACAAAATGTACCCGTTTCCAGTATGTGTCTCAACCATTATTGTTCCACCTATTAAATCGTAGTGAACCGACCCTCACGCATGGAATCCTGCAAATAGACGACCATCAACGTAATTGGGTATTCGACAATGTGACAATAGCCGTTAGTCTGTATTAGTGAATTTGCCTCACTACTTATGGATTTACGCTCTTTTGGTCATTGCAGTGTCACAAAAGTTAAAAAAACGTTAAATTTTTTATATTCTTTTTAAATAATGTAATTTTTATTTAATTTGCATTAATTTGTATGACACCATTATTTGTGATTTATAATTCTTTAATTTCTTAGAAACGGAAGAAGACCACGAGGTAGAGGCCTGAGACGTTGGACTGACCAGATCCGCACTACCCTCGACACCACAGTTCACGATGGTCTACACTCGGCGGCAGATAGAGGCAAATGGCGTGGAATGGTCCGTAATAAACCCTTGTTGCGAGGAGGTGGTCACTACCCTCAGTATTGAGGAAACCGAAGCAAGAAGAAGAATTTCTTAGAAACTCGACATAAGGAGCCGGTTTAAATCTAAAAAACAACTTTGCTTGTTGATTAAACTTCTTTAAAATGTAATTCTTTAAAACTTAATGTAATTGAATAAACTTCTTCTTTCTTTAAAATTCTCTTTAGATGCCTATCAGAATATCAGTCTATTATTCACTAACATTATAACAAGAGTTTCAATTTAATTAGTCGGTTTTAAATTCCCTAATAATACGAATATAGATTAATTTCGTTAAATTACCAAATAATAACCAGAATGAATCGAAAGCCAACCTCGGCCTAATTGAACAATCTCTTCCAATTACCTATTGTACCGAACGAAATACTTCCCTTGTTCATTTGAGATCGCTCAAGCAGTGAATTAAAAATATAGATTTACCGTTATATCTTGCTATGAATACCAACATCCTAAATCTGAGTTGGTTCTATTTGGATTCATTTACTACCCAATCCTATCCTTACTATCCAAAAAGCAACAAAAAAATCAATTCTTTTTTTTTCATACTTAAAAGACCTAATGTGATATTTTTTATTGCTTATATATGTATAGACGAGCTCACGGCCCCCCTGGTTTTAAGTAGTTACCGAAGCCCATAGAAGTCAACAACGTAATTTTTTTTTTATTGCCTTAGTCGGCAGACGGGCATACGGCCCACCTGATGGTGAGTGGTTACCGTCGCCCATGGACTTCAGCAATGCCAAAATAAATACCGCTAACCAACTTGAAAAATGAGTTCTAAGGTATTTACAGTACAACGGCTGCCTTATCCTTCAAACCATAACGCATTGCTACTTCACGGCAGATATAGGCAAGGTTGTGAGACCTACCCATGCGGGCTAACAAAACGTCTTACCATCAATAATTTGTAAATCTCGTTAAAATCTTATTTGCCGCTAATCACCTTGAAACATGAGGTCAAAATCTCGATTAAAATTAGAACCATATTATATACTATGCACTGCTGCTCTTCAAACTGGAAGGCTTAGCAGTTTCGCTACAAAAATTGTTTCGAGCTAATCTTTTTGCCATGTATCATCCGCTACGCTGTGTCTATTAAGCACTAAGATACGTCCAATTTCACACCACGCTTCTTCTAACACATATTATTTTATTAATTATCCGCACTGTCTGCTTATTGGAAGCCCGAATAGGTTAGTACTATAATCCTGCCAATTTCTGCCGCGAAGTCACTTGTATAATAATAGAAACACCATGCTCTAATGGATAATTACTACCATTACGAATGAGTAGCTCCAGGAAGCTTCCGATGACTGCGAGCTGTATTTTACGAGCGTGGAAAATCCTCTAACGCCATATTTAAGTTACTGCTCAAACTATGCCCTAACTAGATTAGTCTACAGCTGGACTAAGTTAAATGAGATAAACTGCAATCAGTGAGTCAATTTTGCAGCCGCGAGACGCAACTCTGAATTACATTTCGTTCGTTTTAGCCCGCGTTTTACAGTTTTTTTTTATTACTTAAAATTTTATTTCATTATATTAGGATGGTATAATATTTTTAATATATGCTGTGTAATATCTAAAAAATATTGAATAAAACACAAAAGTTAGAAAGTATTTCTAGCTGTGTCACTCACACCTGTATCATTAAATAGTTAATAAGGTCTCAAGTATAGTTACAACGGCTCCCCCACCCTTCAAACCGAAACGCATTACTCCTTCACGGCAGAAATACATATATAGAATTCAATTATGTATAAATTAAAACAAATAATGTTACATATTCATATTTTGAATAAAGAGATCTATGTAGATTTTTACTCCGATGCTCATTCAGCATATCACACTGAAAATGTTTTTCGAAACTCCGAAATTCGGTAGATTGCAATCTCCTGCATTCAGTGGTCCATTCACCACCGTCTCTATACCTTTTACTCGCAACTAGGAATGTTAGTTTGTGAAATTCCATCGCCGGCGTCCTAATTAAAAACCGATCGATATGAACTTGGAAGTTAACACTATTTTTTTTTTTTTTTTTTTTTTTTTTTTTTTTTTTTTTTTTTTTTTTTTTTTTTTTTTTTTTTCGGGCCGGGGGCCGAACCTCCTGGAAGTTAACACTAGAGCTATCCCGAATCAGACATCATTGCCTATTTATTTTACAACCTAAACTTCTCGTACCTCTTTTTTCAAAACGGACATTTTGGAACAAAGTTCCTTATGGGACGATGCGGAGGGGTACCCTAACCGGGAAAAAACGTCCGTAACGTAAGATTTTTATTAGTAATGCACACAGTGTACGACTTAACTTTGTAATAACGTACAAATTAGTAATACACACAGTGTACGACTTAGCTTTTTAATAACGTACAAAAGATAACATATTTTTTTATCATTCATTAACCACGATCTCAGAGCGTTCGTTTGCGCAAACAACCGTGAATGAAGTGTACCACAATAAGCTCGCACGTTGCCAAATGACCGTGGATTGTTGCGAAATCTCCAGTTTTATTTTCTTTATACCTCGAATAGAACTTATAACTAATATTTTTATAATAAGGAACTTCGTTCCTATCCGGTGTCCCACGACACCACACATTTTTTGCTAAATACACAATATGTTGACGGAGAAATGAATTGTTACCACTTCATCTCGGTGACTGTTGTGAAACCTGCTTAAAGCTAAGCTCAAATGGTTTTTTGGAATTGATCTGCAAACTTTCTCACCATTCTTCTATCATTGAGCTATAAATGGAGCCCATACAAATCACAAAGGGAATACCGCCGATCCCTTTGAGACACGAGATCAAAGCCTCAACAGCTTTCGAAAAACAGCCACTCTCTTCTTCATACTAGAAGGTGCTACAGAAACGGTGATGGTACTTAGCATATTAGTATAGTCGTTATAGTATGCTAATAAATGTTACCAATAGTATTTACATAAAATAAGGTAAAATGTACCTCGCCTTACTAATCGTAATAGCGATAACAAATTAACAAACTTTCAACCGAAACACATAAAATAAGCGTGAGCACCTAAAACACGAACAGTCGAAAAAAATATAATACCTATTTTAGACCAAAAAACTACTACCGAAGTTTGAATTACCACTAAAATGCGAACTAAAGCATTATTCTATGAAATGCTGCAGACAGACCAATCGTTGGCAATAAATGGCTTTCTCGTCCGATATTTACCAGAAGCCGGTCTCGGACAATCTAATCTTCTTGCAAATTGTAATTCGCTTACGGACGTCGCAACGAGTACACTAGCATCCGTGTATTTCGTACTTACAAAGCTTAAGCTTCATATAAGTCGCATAGAGTAGCAACGAGTACATCCCTGAAGCGCTCGAAGCCGGAAACGGGGTGGAAATGCGGGATCGAGAACCGGGAGTACGTATATACAATGCATAACAATAGATCACACATAAATACCCATAAACTTCTTAACATTGGAAGCCCGAATTACTGGTGGTAGGACCTCTTGTGAGTCCGCGCGGGTGGGTACCACCCTGCCTATTTCTGCCGTGAAGCAGTAATGCGTTTCGGTTTGAAGGGTGGAGCAGCCGTTGTAACTATACTTGAGACCTTAGAACTTGTATCTCAAGGTGGGTGGCGCATTTACGTTGTGAATGTCTAGGGGCTCCAGTAACCACTTAACACCAGGTGGGCTGTGAGCTCGTCCACCCATCTAAGCAATAAAAAAAAAAAAAATGCATGATTTAAATAAAAACTTTCTCGAAATTTTCTCGAAGCCCCCATGATGGCAACAAAAAACTACAAAGTATATTATTATGTAAAAAAAATATCCTCATCTCGTATTAAGAACATAATTATCGGAGTTACGGCCCCAGTCAAACTCTTCAAACCAGGAGATACGGTGGAACCGACCTCACATAAATACGAAAATGTATTATTGTGGCGGCTTTGATTTTAATTACACAATGTGTAACTCTGTCGTGAAATTTGCTCAACACGCGTACAGTAAATATTAACTTACAGTAGCTTGGTACAAAAATCGAAATAAATGTAACTATTAGAAAGATCAAAACATTAAGAAAACGATTATATAAATTGCAAATTAAATATTTACTTACAGTAACGTGGAATGAAAACCGAAATAAATGTAATTAGTAGAAATATCAAAACATCAAGAAAACGATTAGATGATCAAATAAAATGCAAATTTCTAAGTTTCATGAATACACCGGTTTCTTCCACAGTCGAAAGCGACTGTGATTGGAATAGGAAGCATCGCAACAGGTGACTTGGTATTGCCAAGCACGCGTCAAACTCGATTTGCAAGACATACATTAATCTTAATGCACGAATTCTTAGGCTCCACAAACATTCAAACTAAGCAATGTATTATAAAGCGCGCTGTAGTATCGTTATTTTGAAATCACTAAGCCTCTCTTGTAATGAAAATCGTTAATGAACTAACGAACATAACATTTATTACATAATTAAAACAAGATTTAACGTTTTCTATAGCTTGTAATTAAATTTGCGTTTTGTTTTTATGATATAAATATATTATTTAAGAGTTAAAACTATACTAAAATACATATTTCATTCGTGCTAAGACATAATTGATGTTCTAGCAGTATTTTACAAATTCTGTCCTGTAAATGAACATTTGATATGCTTGTTGAACTTTTTCTTTTAATTTATTGCCTTTCTGACTTAGCTTTATCGCGTCTGGGCTACAAGCGTTTTATTACACTCATATAAATAGTTGTAAAAAGAAGATTAATTCGTTTTGTTACGCTACAAACGCGGTGGAGAATTGTTATGTCAGTTTTCAAGGCCGCTAAAGTTCTAAATTCGGAACTTTTGAATTTATATTCACAACTTTTGCGCCTTGTTGTTTTATGAAAGAAATATCATAAAGCAGAAACGTCTTAAGCCTGGTAAGTAAAGATGATTGAGTTCATGAAGTCTGAATTCTACGATACTACAATCTTGGGTACATTTTTGGTTCAATTACAAGTCATTTAAAATAAAATAAAAAGATAAATTATAATTTTAAAAGAAAGGCCGAGAAGTTATCGCCGTTGCCAAACCAATATTTCCCACATTGCATATAAACATGCAAAAAGAATCTGTAAAATTTCATCTGAAACAAATTTGAATAATATTATTATAATGCCAGTCATATAACAATTTATTTATACGAAAATTTGCTTAGTAAATTATTCGTAACAGTCAAAACTGTCGGAATGTCCAAAAAATTGATATAGCAGATATTGGTTTGACAACGGTGTTATTATGTGATTTTCTGGCCCCAAAAAAAAAAACTCTGTCGGTCCATTGTTTTGTCGCTAAATAAAATAAATTCAAACTGTCAAACCTTAAAATATGAATGACAAGATTAATAATAAGATAAAATGTTTGTAATTATTGACGACAGTGTTCAAAGTTACTGAGACTTTGACTTCATATGTGAGTAATGTAACGTAAGGTAACGTAAAATATGTTAGTAATATTTACGTTGTGATGTCTAATGGATTCCCGTAGCCGCTTACCGCCAGACGAACCAAAAGCTCGTTTGTCCATTTACGCTTTACTTTTCATGTAACTTTGCATTTGACATCGGCTAAAATTGTTTCGCTTAAAAAAAAAAGGAAAAAAATTTAATAGTATAGTATGTACTTAAATATGAATTAAGGCTGTTAATAAAGGCTTCTGTATCTTTATCTTTTCATGTTTTTTTTTTCTTTTATTTTTTTGGTCAGGAGGAAATCGCCGGACTTCCGCCCTCCGCTGGGGATGGAGGGCGGGGCATGTCAGAGTCGAACTGACTAAAACCTCCTGTCGCTCAACAACCAACGTCCAAACCTCGCATGAGACAGAACTCATGAAGAGACAGAGGGGGGAAAGTGAAGCGTTTAGTGCGGATCTCTCCCATCACCATCGGGTCGCCGGACCGGCGGTCGTCGGCGCCACGACCACCAGCCCTCTCGGTCGGCAGGCTATCCGAAGCCCGCCTAGATGGCGCCGGTTAAAGTGAGCTATCCTACGGAATACCCCGCTGGACCAGAACTAGCGTAGGTCGAGGATAGCCGGCCTTCCATCACCCGGATGCTCTTGCGTAAAACGCATGCAGAGCAGCTTGCACGTCGTCTTCTTAGGCCCCCCTCGCCGGTCCCCAGACCGACATGTGAGGGGGACATCTTTTCATGTAACTTATAAACTTTACTATACTGTTGTAATGTACGGATATGTTATAAGTGTTGTTACTAACTATATCTATGTAGTAAGTCGATTACTATAGCGGCAAGTGAAGTGCCACGTACGACAACGTGCGAATGTTGGAAGACTAAAGTGAATTACACCTAACTCGTGAACTATAATACGATGCGACACCGCGTTCAACGACATAGGGTTCAAACTTCTTCAGGTAAAAATATATTTTAAAATACATTGCTCTAATTTTTAAATATTTTTATAGACGGAGTGTAACGACCTTGCGGCACACCGTGTGCTAATTGGTTACCGGGACTCATAGACATTAACAACGTAAATACCATCACCTGTCTGAATGTTGTTGTTCGGAACTTGTATATATGAGAGCTTATATTGAAAATGTCGTAAGCGAGATTCAGGCCCCCATCAAATATCTTGTGATTTACGTTGGCTAACCGCCACATTTGATTCAAATTTTAATCTTTTTAGACTTATCGAAGAGGCAGCCCTGGGTTCATCCGTTATTGCATTACATTAGTAAGTCCTGTGCATAGAATACATTCAGCCCAGTTTTGACTATGTCTATTGTCTTGTAGGGAGACAACTATACGGCCTACCTGATGATAAGTGCTTACTGTCGCTCATGGATGTCGCCAATGCTCTTTTGCTTTTTATTGCTTGGATGGGTGAGCGAGCTCACAGCCCATTTAGTGTTAAGTGGTTACTGGAGCCCATTGACATCTGCAACGTAAACGCCGCCACCCACTCTGAGATATGAGTTGTAAGGTCTCAGTATAGTTACAACGGCTGCCCCGCCCTTCAAACTGAGACGCATTATTGCTTCACGGCAGAAATAGGTGGGGTGGTGGTACCTACCCGTGCGGACTCACAAGAGGTCCTACCACCAGTTAGCTCGGGGCACAGATAAGCAAATTCAAATAAGAGATGGCTTGTTTTTATTGCGCTAAATGAATGGAAGATTAGGTCATAGAGTTTCCGGAAGAGCTATTGCACGGTGAACCGATGACATAGTCAGGACAGCGGATCGGTCGTGGCTAAGAACAGTGCGAGATCGAACATTAAGGCATAAAAAGGGAGGCCTATGCCCAGCAGTGGGTATCAAAAGGCTGAAAAAATAAATATGAGAAGGTCATGAAAATCAGAAAATGCATGTCGCCAAACATGAGGACGAAATGTCAATTATTATTGTGCCACTTAGAATTACGCTTTACATTTTTTCGTTTTTGCGGGTTTCGTTTCACTACTCCTTAAAGTATATTTTCAGAAGCTTTTCAGCAAACCAGATGCTCAGCCAATCAACTGTAATATTGGAAATTTTTGCTCAATAATAGAGAAATTGCATCAGAACTTACCAGCGGCTGTTAATATATTCAATCACCTACGCAACGAGCCCCAGAAGTCCTCGAATTACAATAACCGAACCCTAAAAGAATAGTTAATCTCTTCACGCAGAGACTACGAAACAGAGGCAGTCCTAATGATCATTCATTACACAGGTAAGTGCATGCTTTGTGCAGAGTGCTTTATAATCTACGAGGCATTATCCACGATAATTGCACTCGCTACTGGCGGCAGACAGGAGCCATGTTGGCTATTGAAACATTATAGGCCGCATAAATCCCATGCGGCGAGAAACTGGAATTAGTCGCTACAATGTATGGCATCTGTTCTGAGAATTTGTAAATTTTATCACCCAATTTGGTCTATTTTACGGTGTTAAGACAAAGTTATTTGATAATGATTAAATTCTTCAATATAACCTTATGGATGAACGCCTTCTAAGCTTCAACACAGTATAAATTTATAGTATTTGCGCTCATGATGTCGCGCTCTTTGAGATCCAACGAAAGCGTGGGAATTTCAAAAATGGATCGCCCAAACAATAATTTTAAAATTGGAAATTTAAAATTGGAAATCCAATTATCCCGTTCAACGTACAACAGTGCTGTTGCGTATTCGTATTTATAACAAACAATATTCTTAATTCAATAAATCTAACATACGTAAATACATGACATTGTGAAGTGCTCCTGTTCGCTTCTTGAAAACCAGTGAGGATCGTGTGGTTCCGCTGGACAAAACGAGAACACAAGGCGAGTCACGAGTCGAATAAAAATGTATAGTCTAGAGGTCTCGATCGCAAGAAAAGGGTACGAAAAGTCCCAACAAATAATAGGTTGGGGAAAAAGTATTTTCGCATTATAGTATGTATGAACTTGTCATCAAATCTCTTTGGCTATAGTATCTGGCTGGTTTTGGTATCATTAAAAGTTTAAATTGTAAAGAAGATAATTCCAAATTCAAATTAGGAAAATGTGTGATTTTTATTTATTTTTCTTACTGTCAAGATGAGTGAATGTAATTAAGAAATTCGATACATTGTCGCGGTATTTTGATCAGAAGCCCCAAAATTTCTATAGCAATGGGATCATGTCCCTACATACAAGATGGCAAAAAGTTATCGAACAAAATGGTACCTACATACTTTAGTTAAATGTAAATAAACTATATTAAAAAATGTTGTGAATTTTCTTAAAAAATGCGAAGAAACTTTTTTCCCAACCTATTATGTGTACGTGTGTTCTCAATTCGAATCTTAATACTTTATGGACAATCGTTTTTGTAACTTATACTAAAATTTCCGCAAAACCGTATCTTAAAACTGAAGTTTTCGCTGTCGATTCCACTTCCAAAGTTATATTGGGGCCGTTTGATCGTGACAGCATAGATTGGAGTGTAGTCGTGGCCTAAAGAAAAAGAGGCCTGGTGTACTCGTATCAAGCCATTCGTCTCAGTGGTCGCAGACCATATGCGACTCTTCGACTCCTTAGCTACTTCTGCCAAATGTTTAGTTCAGACACGGAAAATTACTTATTAACTTGCCTTGTAAGAAACCAGTAAACATTTTTAAATAAATGTTTAAAAAAAAATGGCTCTTTTTACTGGTGGTAGGACCTCTTGCGAGTCCGCACGGGTAGGTCCCATCACCCCGCGAATTTCTACCCTGAAGCAGCAATGCGTTTCGGTTTGAAGTGTGAGGTAGCCGTTGTAACTATACTGAGATCTTAGAACTTATATCTCAAGGTGGGTGGCGCACTTGTAGATGTATATGGGCTCTAGTGACCACTTAAAACCAGGGGGGCAATTGTGTGTCATCTATATTTGACTCTTTTAGTTGACAAGGCTGCATATGCAAGGATTGGTATATGTTGATGTTCGTATCCCACAGGCAGGCACTATATTATGAATATGAACTTATATGAATATATATGAACTTAACGCATATGAGAATAAAATCACATTTGATAAAAAAAAAACAAGAAAGCATTTTAATCTGCGTGATTAGGTACTGGTGATATCTACCCTGTATTATAAGTCCGCGCGGGTAGGTACTACTGCCCCTATTTGTGAGGGCGGCCATGCGTCACGGCTTGAAGAACAGTTCACCCGTTATATATACAATTGAAACTTAAGCCTTACCTCTGAAAGTGGGAGATGGCATTTATGATGGTAGTTTTGTTTATGGACTAAGTTTAACACTTAATACCTGGCGAGTGCTTGTTCATTGACCTGAGCGATAAGCTATAAAAAAAATACAAAACTTTACCACATTCTATGTTTTTATTGAGATATATTGTTTCTTCGATATTTTATTATAATTAACGCCGTGTCATAGCTCAGCCTTAATCAGTTAACCTATAAATAAATTGATTAATTAGGAATCTATACTAATATTATAAAGCAGAAGAGTTTGTTTGTTTGAATGCGCTAAACTCAGGAACCACTGGTCCGATTTGAATAATCCTTTCAATGTTAGATAGCCCATTTATTGAGGAAGGCTGTAAGTTATATAACATTACGGTAAGGCCAATACAAGTGGAGCACCAATAAAGAATGTTTCAAAATAGGGGTTTAAATAGCTCCTTAACATTCTATAATTCAAAAATATTTTCACTTTCTACGTAAATGAAGTGGGGGTAAAATTTAGCGTTACGCCAAATAACTATTCCGCGCGGACGGAGTCGCGGGCAAAAGCTTACATTTTTTTTTTAATGCAATTTATGATTGGACGAACTAACTCATCGACATCACAAGATGATTGCCGCCACCAACCATGAAACACGAACCAAAAATGCTCTGTACTACTTCTCATCACAAATTGGCTGCTTGTATATAATATTAATGCGGAATAACAAACACAAAATATATCCCGTCCGTCCCAGCTAAGTAGCAAACTCTTCGAAAACGATCCGCGTTCCTTCGATCCCAAAAAAATAAACATTTAACAACAAATAACATTTTAACAATTAAAAACGAAATATTGTATAAACAACAATAAGCCTATGCTTCAAAACTTCTCAATTTCGTTTCGCAAAAAAGAGATCCTGTAACTGTAATAATTATTATGAATTTACCCAAAAGTTTACACGTAATTATTATGGAATACCTTTCGCTAGCCTTTCTCCCCAGAAGCCATTATATGGACTGTAAACAGGATCTCGAAACTCCGTAATGAACATAAATTTTCAATCAGTCCAAAAAGCTATAATAAGCTCCCGACAACTTATTTAAGGAAAAGTTTCATAAAATTTATTAATAAACAGACTCCTACTGAGGGTGTAGCCTTTTGTACTTTTAGTACAATTGTCGCGGGTCCAGAAGAAAAATATAATGAATTTCACAGAAGAATTATTCAATCCAACTAACAGTAGTATTGAGGGAGTCAGTTAAAATCGGTTGTCTGTAAATTCGTTGAACGTGACAACGTCATAAGAAAATACTGATGGAATGGTTTCATTTTTCAACTATCGCAATTATCGTTGCTATAAATAATTGACACCACATTCACTTTTCACTGAACTTCATACTTGACGAAAATATGTAAATGTATTATTGTATAGCAGCTGTCCACGCGGATGCATCGCTCACTCAAGTAGGGGAGAGACAGATTTCGAACGCTGCCGAACGCGGAGGCCGATTGTGCCTCTTTGTCGCTCGTTGCGCGCTCTCGCTTGCTCTTCAAGCCTTAAATGGAGAATCACCTCAGAGCGAAGTAACGCCGCATGAGTCATGTTTTTTCGTGTGTGCAGGCGGCTCCATCGAATTATAAGATGTTGTCACGTCAAAAAAAATCTAGGCCGCGAAAAAAATACAAAAAAGAATTATTATTATTTTAGCTTAAGGCCACAAATCGTTGTACATTGAATTGAACAGCGCTTTCTGTTCCTCAATTAAAACAACGAACACATTCTACACAGCCTATATGACACGTTTAATATTCATAATTATAACATTGCGTAATATTCCCGTTATAAAGGCAAGATGTGTTTGATAGCAACGTGTTAATAAACTGCTCCGCGAGGCGAATTTTAATATACCTAAGTACACGCTTTTGATCCGCCCATATTTTAATCACAGCTGAATTTACTGTGACAGGTTCTATTAATTTTCAGAGACAGGTACAAAATTGCGTCTATTAGTAGGATAATCGTAAACTCACTAAAATCCCTAGAAACTAATTGCCTATGTTCGCAACTTCGCAACGGCTTCTGAAAATCTGATATTTTTTAATTGAAGAATCTATATCTACACTGTCTTATCGGTTTCACTTTTTTAAAATTTTAACCAGTACCGCTTGGTATTTGCACAAAGTAATTTTGGGGTGCAGAACAACACCAAGGTGTAGTATACTGACAGTTTGAAATAGTCCTATATGGGCCATAATGATAATGAACGAATATTAAGAAACGTAGATTTGAATAAATAATGTACTTAAATACTAGACTGTGGTTAAAACTTGACTACGAAAAGTATTCCAAATACTTGTTAAGGTCTAATAGAATTTAAAAAAAATGTGAAATGTCTTACAATATGCTTTTAACTGACGCGTAATCATGAATTATTTTTATTACAAGTACGAGGATTTGGTACAAAACCACTGGAAATCGATTCTAGGTTCCGTTAAAGTCACACCAAATTTTTCTAGCCATTTTGTCGGAGAGAATTAATAGAATTAAATTTTAAGATTCACATTTTCATTCCCGTCGCCGTGTCAAGAAAACGCAAATCAAGGATCATAGCGCTGGACATATTTAATTAATCTTTCAAAAATAAACTTGAAGAACTTCTCATTGCAAGCTCTAAGCGTACGCGATTCCAGTGAAAAGAACATAATAAGATAAACAGCCCATAATTAATGAGGTGAAACGTTGTAACAATAGACCCACTGAACCCCAAAACTTATGAAGCCGTGATATTGTGTAGGCCTAATGATAGCCCTTACACACACTGATTATAATACTACATACACGTGATACACGACTACGATAAAATGTATTGTTTTACTTGAATGCTTTAATGTAAGTATGTAGTATTTACGTATAGTATAGTATTATATACGTATAGTATTTAGTATGTAGTATTTCATTTTAATCAATTAATCGAAGCTCTGGGGAATATTATATCTATATCTATACTAATATTATAAAGAGGAAAGATTTGTTTGTTTGTTTGTATTGAATAGTCTCCGAAACTACTGAACCGATTTAAAAAATTATTTCACTGTTGGAAAGCTACGCTATCCCCGGGTGACATAGGCTATATTTATTATATTTTCAAAAAAATTTGGGATCCTTACTGAAACTCCAATAATGTAACCCAATGTGTAAAAAAATTATCTAAAATTCTTTACATCGCGTGCGCTACTTCCCAAGCGAAGCCGGGGCGGGCCGCTAGTTATTTAATAAATTTATTCGGTGATAAAAAGCCTTTTTAGGGAATTAATAGTTCGAACCTACCGTGGTGAATATCTAAAAAGACTTCGTAATTTTAAAATTAAATAATCACAGATTAATTTACAAGCAAGCTACCAACGAATGAAGCCGGAATTCCTCCCTTCTACATTTGTAATAAAAACAAAAAAAAAAAAACGCCTTAATGGACATCGGATATCATGCAAATTTATGAGGTTACCTTTGATGGAGGCAAAATTGTGAAATAGAATACGCTTTACAAATATTCAACTTGTATACAAATGCTTAAACTTCTTCACATTTTACCTACTAAAATTATCAACGTACAATAAGTCCTTAACTATGAAATTGCCATTTTACAATAAAATCAATTTTATTTAAAAAAATAATGGAATTCTATTTTCAAATTCAGTCAATTATCACTTTGATTTCACTACATTTGTACGTTTTTCTTCAATTCGAACACAATTAAAATACGAGTAATAATTGAATACGAGTTCTATGTAATTGAATTTGAATTTTAATTTTAATTTATCGCGGTAACGTGTATGCAGTGAAAACTAAATATACTCGAGAGCAATGAATGCGGGTCACCTAAAGAAGCCTTTCAATCTTAGAAACTAAAAATGCTAGCTTATCAAAATTAACGGTGTTTAATACACGATATAATACCCCTTAAATGAAAGTAATAAAATTTATAAGTCACTACATTTTATTTATTAAAAATTACATAAAGAACAAAAAAACTTCTGATCCCCTTAAAACAAAAATAGGAAACATGTAATTTTTGTACAACAATATGATTTTCTTGAGTGGGTCGCGTTTCCGATCCGGTGGTAGATTCTGCGAAGTACGGCTCTTGCTAGGGTTCGTGTTAGCAACGTCACCAGGTTTGAGCCCCGTGAGCTCACCTACTAAAGTTAGGGTTACGCTGACATAGCCGCTAGGGCAATCAGCTTAGGTAGGAAATAAAAAAAAAATGAATCCAAAAAAACCTACACAGTCATCTAATTTAAAAGTATATATTAAAAAAATATTCGTATATACATATTTAAGATAAATCCGCTAGTCACATTATACTCCGACGGAAACAATTTAAAAAACATATTCACGCCTATGTTATACAGTATTCTGAACGCCGAAAAGCCCAGAGCGAAGATCTGAATGATTTAATTCAGGTTGTATCATAAATCACATTGAGATGTTCCACGATATATGGAGAACAGTAACACGCCTTTGAAGTTGTAGAAAAATTCATATTACGATGGCAGACAAGTTGATGATTTAGAATTGTAGCAAATCACTTTAGTTTAACATTTAGAATGCACATAAATTGTGTATAACAGTGAAAACACGTCGGTTGTTAATAGTGATTGCACAGAATAGAATTGTTTTTCCGTGACTCGATTGGTTGAAGATGTTTTTCTCGTAGTGCCTCGGAGCCCTCCTGATGGTAAGCTAATGAAGTCCATAGACATCAGCCCGGATATATCTCCTAGGTGCTAGGTACTAGCAGGTTTAAGTGACAAATATAAAAAATATATTAAAGTTTTGATGTATATGAACTCTGACAACTTTTTATGAGAAAGACATGAGGCATGCTCATTTATCAACAGAAAAATAAACTAAATACAGACACGTGGTTGTATTTAATAATTAATTATCACTTGCCTTACTAGTTTCACTTGATCGTGAAAATGGGTTTGACAAAATGTGGCCTGGGAGTCACGCTCGTGCGGTCTCTCTGGCCCTTCACTCAAGCGTTGCTGATTTTGTATTCGACTCTTGTGGCTTATACGATATTCATCAGAATAGATTTATTTTCATCTATCGATTTAGATTATAGAACCAAAATATCTTGTAAAATGTACGTAATGTTTAACAACTAAACTTGGCAACACTAACAATAATTTTGGCAATATAGTTCCTTCGATTTTAATTTCATATTTTTATTTGGAACAGAAAAAGCATTATATTAAAATGAATACATGTTTTTTGTTAGTGAACCAACAGTTCTAATGTAACTATGTAAGGTACAAATTATGTAAATAGGAAATATTGTTTCAAAAGCTTTGAAATATGTGGTATCGTTAATAACCATTTGTTCCAGAATTTTCTTGAGTGGAGCGTGTGCCCGCAATTTTCAACAATCTATACTGATATTATAAAGCTGAAGAGTTTGTTTGTTTGAACGCGCTAATCTCAGGAACTACTGGTAAGATCTGAAAAATTATGTCAGTGTTAGATAGCCCGTTTATCGAGGAAGGCTATAGGCTATATAACATCACGCTGAGACTAATACAAGCGGAGCACCAATAAATAATGTTTCAAAATCGGGGTTATTTTTACCTTTTGAGATCTTCCGCTGCGTTCGCTGCAGAAACGGTTAAAGTTTCGCTAAAATAATGTAGCAGTAATGCGTTTCGGCTTGAAGGATGGGCCAGCCGTTGTAACTGGATATACTGAGACCTTAGAACTCATATCTCCAGGTGGCTGGCGGCATTTAGGTTCTAGATGTCTATGGGCTCGGGTAACCACTTAACACCGGGTGGGCTGTAAACTCGTCCACCCATCAATTCAATTAAAAAAAACCCCATCATATCCGCTAAATTTAACGCAATAAAACAAAATATTATGAAAATACGTCTATATTATCTCTATTGATTAGCCGATTGTGAAGATTAACATGGGTTCAGCTCTACAAACTCAGATATAACCGGTTTTATTACAATTCAAAACAGTTTTATAAAAATGTTTCACAACCCTTCAGTCAACCGCTGATTTCACATTCGACTCCCGCGCCTTTATATAAGTAGTCCTTGCCAATCCCGGATTACGCGAGCTAAACTTGTGCTTACAAGGGAACAGTACAAATACTGAATGTAGAAGGATCAAAGGTTCCTTGCAAATAAACTGAGGAATAAATTTAAGCTGTTACGTAATAACAAACGTTGGAACTATGAATCCCTCTAACCTACTTTTTCAGAAATATACGGTCCACGGAAAAATAATCAATAAATTAATTTAAACACACTTTGCTTTGATAAGCCTAAATAAAATAATTAAGAAAATCTATAACTCATATTATTGTGTTTTGACGCATCGACCTCGTGTGTCCGGCATGACTAAATTGACATTGTAGTATCTATCTGGTATTCACCCGCCACTCGCACCATTGAAACTCCTGTGGAGTCAAGATTGACAGCGACAGCCATACCAATAGACTCTGAATGATAAAACTTGAGTTACTAGACCGAAAGCTAAATTGTCTTCTGCAACAACTTAGTAAACTTAGGAATATATAATTATGTTGTGGTCTATAGATTCTGGTAACCGCATAGTACCAAGTTAGCTGTTGACCAACTGGCTAAAATACATGTAAAAAATATTTTATTCAAGTAGCTATTTAAAAATTTAATAACATTACTACCGATACGAATGCCGTTCAACTAGGGAAGAAAAACCCACCATAAATTCAGGGTTTGCTCTTTTACAAATGTAACATATGTGTTTATATATTAATATAGCTATAACTATAACTATTTAATGCCTTCAGCGTCAACTAGATATTTGATGTTTAAGGTACAGGAAATTATGATCGAGATTTTTAAATGCTCGGCTTCACTTAAATATGTCTTATATATTATGTCCATAACACTTTGTCTTTTTATATTTGAAGTAAAGCTGTTGTATTCTTTGTACGAGGAACACTGCTGCTTGAGATACAGGTTTTATCACCTAGTTTTAAGCACAGATGCAAATTATGATTTTGTTTCTACTTCTATGTTAACAATAAATAACTAAAAAGAAAAAAAAAACTATGTTTCCGTAGACGACTGTACCGGCACCGAATCAAGTTAGTATTTTCCGCGCAGCAGTACCGTCCAACTAAAAACAAGAACATCAAATAAACTCTAATATCACAAGATAAAAACTTTACAAACAAAAATACTTGGAAGACTACAATGTGCTAAAGGTTATGAAGCTACCAATCCAGCTAAATTTAAGTAATTCTGTTTAATTTAAGACGAACTTTAGCAAGATCAAACGAACGATCAAGTCAAAAGTCACTAAAATATCACACGCCAACACATTGGAAACTACATAAGTTAAATTATTATGTAGATAATCCTGCAGGTTCAGGCAGACCCTCTCGGTGTCGAGGGAGCGTGTACTTTGGTATTGAATTAAATCACATTTCGGACGACTGACCTCTTCCGTCGATTTATTTAGGGCGTGAAGAGAGTACTCCTGATGCCGACACGGGAATAAACTTTTCCTGCATGACAAATCAATATTCATATACTAAACTTTACATTAATGTTGTTTTAACGCGTGTTGAATGTTGTTGTGGTTGTGGTTTTTGTGAATTCGGTGAAATAGTAGCACTCAGTAGGCAGATAGATGACACGTGCTATCTCTAGTTGACACGTGTCTTCTCTGCTTAAATGAGTATGTATTAAATATGCTATCTTTAGCTTTACTACTCTTATTATTTCTTCTGTTCGTGGTAATATGTCACTGAACTCCTCCTAAGCGGTTGGACCGATTCGAATGTTTTTTTTGCATGCATTTGGGTGGCACCCTGGATGGTTTAGATTCACAAATCAGCCCGACAAATGGCACTGCAGTCGGTATATAGGTTATTTATCTTTCCTAGAATTAATTTATATGGCAAAACAATGCTTGCCGGGTCAGCTAGTGTCATATTTATTTTTAGCCGTCGTGGGTAATTTTTGTGGCCGACTACCATATTTTTGTATGTGTATTACTATATATTGTGTATAATACGTATGTGTATGACTATCAAAAGACTACTCATCATCGGCAAAGTGGAAGAAAAGAGGCCTAGGGGGCGTAGGCCCATGCGCTGGTTTGATCAGATTAAGACGACTTTGGACTACAGCATCAATGTCGCTATCCACTGCGCAGAAGACAGGAGGGAATGGAGGAACATAGTCCTAACAAAAATGCTCCGTAAAGGTCACGACCCTCAGCGCTGAGGAACATGACGCACGGAGTTTTTTTTTGCTTAGATAGGTTGACGAGCTCACAGCCCACCTGGTGTTAAGTGGTTTTTGTAGCCCATAGACATCTACAACGTAAATGTACCGCCCACCTTGAGATATGAGTTCTAGGGTCTCAGTATAGTTACAACGGCTGCCCCGCCCTTCAAACCGAAACGCATTACTTCACGGCAGAACTAGGCAGGGTGGTGGTACCTACCCGTGCGGACTCACAAGAGGTCCTACCACCTGTTGCTTCATAGACATGGTTGCTTCGAAGAGATAACTCTAAACGATAAGTCCGGCAATTTTTTCGCAAAGCTATAATGGATAGATATCAGTTTGAAGGGTGGATAGTCGTTGTACAAAACAACGATGACTTCGACCTCATGTCTCAAAGCGATTGGAGGCATTGTGGAGGGCACGGCTAAGGATCAAATACCGGGATGGTCGTGAGGCAGTTTACCGATCTAAGCCGTTAAAAAGTACATATTCTAAACCTAATAAATAAATTATGTAGGCATCGTAAAAAAAACTTCACGACTGATGTTTCAGACGATAATTTAATCATCATGAGGTCGTTAATTCTACATAAATCTTTTGTTAATCATTCCTTCGTTTTATATATTTATTCGGTCGAATGATTTGTTATTATGTTTCTGTACACGATATAACAGTTCATTGGACTTTTCAATTTGAGT
Source organism: Bombyx mori (assembly GCF_030269925.1). Lineage (NCBI taxonomy): Eukaryota > Metazoa > Arthropoda > Insecta > Lepidoptera > Bombycidae > Bombyx > Bombyx mori. The sequence goes on from NC_085121.1 coordinate 4,519,719, forward strand.
AATTCAATCCGTTTTTTTTGTTATAACACTTTTTTTAAGTTTCCCGCTTTCAAGATATTTTTTAAAATAGGTTTTTACTATTGCCATTGAAAGTCGTAATGCATAATAATATTTCACAATTCATGAATACTTCAAAATATTCGTAATAAATATCTTTATATGAGACTTAGAAATATGAAGTATACATATATGTACTACATATGTTTTATTTATATTAAACGTAGTGTAGTAGCTTTTTTCCATAATTTTTTTTGTAAGCTTTGAAGACTAATGTGCATTGCAAAAAGAATTCTATCGGGTTCGTTTCGGCATTTGAATTTGAAATTAGTTTTACAAGGTACTAAATAATGCCAACATTTTTTGTTCAATTTCAAAAGTCAATTAATTTCCGATGTGTAAATAAGCTGCCCGAACTCATTTTGAAAAGCGTTTTTCAATAAATATCGGTAAAAATACTTCGCGGAAGGTTGACTTTTATGTTTAGGTAATTAAACGCGTGGGAAGACGTCCCTACTGATTAATTTTTGAGGTTACTTTTTGTGAGTTTATGTTATGAACCACATCTAGAATAAATAAAAGAATAATTTCAATTATTCGTTTTTTATTTATTTAAACGAGTGAACGAGCTCACAGCCTACCTGGTGTTAAGTGATTACCGGCGCCCATAGATTTCAAAACTCAACGACCAACTCTTTTAAAACAGCAAAAAATTCTTATCTTAAAACCAAATTAGAAAATATTATTATTGTGCGTCCACTGTTTGTTATCCTGTGATTTCCATAATACCTACGTGCTACGATAATCAAATGTACTACGACGTAGTCTCTGATTTGCTACGAAACCTAGCATTAGCTACGGAATAAACCCCTTTGTAGGCGTATTATTATTGTAGTGGTATCTGGTCCAGACTACAGCAGTTTTTTTTTAATAGACAAGAAATTTTAATTTCATGTTCTGATGTCGTTCCTATTTGTGCTTATCTCGTATTTGTATTTCAGGCACTCAGAACACACGAGAAAATCTTACTTGGAGATGATGAAAGTGACATGTTATTAAAACCATTCATTTGTGTCGTATTAATGATTCGCGTTCTTTAAATGTTGATTTTAAATACCATCGAGACACATCTCTCAATAACCTATATAAGGCGTTGGAAGGTCAATGAAATATTGACTGCCACTTAGACCTTTTCCTCAATACAATGTAACTTATAATTTAACACGTTGACTGCCGTGTAGGTCAGCGGTGCCCTAGGTGGGGCACTAAAGTAATTATGTCGATTTCTGTCTTCGATCTTCTTACTAAGGCGTCGGAATATCTAGTAGACTCTAGGAAAGATGAATTCGAAGATACTAAGATACATAAATTAGAAACAAAAAAAGACAAAGTTAGGCAATTCCGGTGCTCACTAACAGAAATCGACATAATTTCTTCAGTGCACCACGTAGGGCACCAGTTACCTACATGGCAGTCAAAGGGTTAAGACATTTAACATAACTATTATAGGCTTAACATTACTTCACAGAGCCACAAAATACAGAAACCGCTTGCAAATAACAATTCAGTGAATTGCTAGTTATTTCTCAGTGCCACTTTTATATAGGAAATAACAATTGGACTCGACTGCGTATCCTCAGATTAATAGGATCATTTTGCCGTCAGCGTTTCCAATAGGAATCGACTCGATGTTTGGCACCAATCCCTTGTAGCCTGTTCCAAAGTAAAATAGCGCATTTATTTATACTTTATAGCTTTATTATTTATAGCTTATTTAACGGCCGTCTGGTGTAGTGGTAAGTGACATGGTCACTACACAGGGGGGTCGCGGGTTCGAATCCCGCCAAGCGGAGATATTTGTATGTATGATACATATAAATGTCTTTTCCAGGGTTATGGATGTATATTAAAATATTAAATATATGTATGTGTATAATAAAAATCTTACACTTATTTCTGTTATCTGGTACCTGTAACACAAGTTCTTTACTTATCACGGGACCAGTTAACGTGGCGTCATTGTTAGTAAATATTTATTTATTATTTATTTATTTATTTATTTATTTTTATTGCTAACACAGGTGGACAAGCTCACGGCCCACCTGACGTTCAGTGTTTACCGGAGCCCATAGGCACCAACAACATAAATGCCGCCACCAAACTTGAGAAATGATTTTTAAATCTCCGATTTTTAGAGTACAATGGCTGCGCCACCCTTTGCATTACTGCTTCGCGACAGAAATAGGCAGGGCGGTGGTACCTACCCGTGAGGACCCACCCTACCCCACCAATAATTACCCTATTTATATTTATTGCGGCTTTGATTTTTGTTACACGAGGCATTTCCAACATTATGGAAGTCATTCATGAACATATATTAAGTAAGTATTTCAGTAATTATTTGCTACCAGCCTGCTGAATTCGAACATTGACACAGTTGCATCGCTCGATATGAATGCACTGCGTGTCTTATCCTTTAGGCCACCACGGCTGCAAGCTTTCACGTTAGGTAGCTCACCAATCAACTTTAATTTGGCAATATCCAGAATCCGTAGATGCCACAATATGAAGATTGCATTGGGCCATATGACCAAAGCTTACCTGATAATTAAAGACTATGTAACTAATTAATAAAAAGTCATTTTCATTTCACGTTCATTTTCACGGACGATTTGAATTTGGTTAAAATTACATTCAATGATTCTGTTACAGAGTCAAGCAAATATAGGTATTTTTAAAAAGGAAAATCGAAAATTGATGCCTGCATCGTATCGAACCACAACACGAATGCACATTGCATATGAATACATAGGAATGTCTCACGGGAAATAATCTGATCAATCCTGCAGTGGAAAATACCGAAAAAATTATGAGGATTTTAACACGCACGGGTAAATAACAACGTTCCTTTTTTTATTTTATTTTAGTGCCGGTGTAGGCAGACGAGCATACGGCCCACCTGATGGTGATTGGTTACCATCGTCCATGGACGTCAGCAATGCCAGGGGCAGAGCCAAGCCGCTGTCTACCGCTTAATACTCTTCACAAGCCTCGTTTGAAGAAGGACATGTCATAGCGCTCGGGAAGCACCGTGGAGGGGAGCTCATTCCATAGCCGGATGGTACGTGGCAAAAAAGATATCTGAAATATTGTGAATGAAAGCAGTGGCTCCAGGTAGTACGGATCAACTCTACTCCGGTGGCAGGCAGTATGATGGTAAAAACGACATGATCGACATCTCAAAAAAAATCTCAGAACAGGTCATTTCTTACCTATTTCAGCCGTTTGCCAATCATGTGTTACAATTAAATGCGTCATACAGTACAATTAAAACGTCAACGTGGCATATAAAATTGAATGGCCAATTCACTCTATGCTCTCTGTGGACTCGGAATTTTACCTGCTTCCTGCACTTTGGTTAAGTGGGTAGACAACTGGCACTTATGCTATTCTACAAGTGATATCCCGGACAGCGCTTTACTGCCAGGATCGTTTTATTTTTATTGGAACATAAAACATTCTTCCTCTCAATCACCAGCCCACTAATGGTACTTTCCGTGATACATAAACAATAACACAAGAGCTTTCAACTTTTACGAGTGGCCGTAAAAAAACGCGCTCTTGCTTGATGTATAGTGTGTTCTCGATGTCATTATAGGGTGTAACACGATAAAATATGAACCGATAAGAATACATACTAACCTATGTTACAATTTACGGCTTGCAAATAAATCTAATCGCGGTTGACACCCGCTGTATGTTATCGTCGACTGTGTCGTGGTTAAATTCTTCTGGCTCCTACTTTTGATTTCAAATCCAATCACTTAAGACGTACTCAGAATTACTTTTGTGACGAAGATATATTTTGCCATGTAAGTTATCTTTTTTTTGTAAATTTGAATTATTATTGGTGCTAAGGTGCACACTGAGTTTGCACGGGTAGGTACCCTTCTTCCCTACTTTGACCGCGAGGCATACATGAACAACATCAATTGCTTCAGATTAACGATTCATTTCAAAGAAATTTAAACTATGACGTCATGTATCATGGCAGTCACGTCATGATGTTTCCGGGCTCCGATGACCACTTAACGATAAAAAATCATTAAGTTTACTCATTTGACACGCTTCATCAGTTGCCAATAAATAATAAGATTTTATTAGTTTATACTAATGCAAAACAAGTCATCGCGAAGTGGACATACATGAGTCGACTATTATCAAAGCCGGCAATGTGACTTTTGGATAATTATTGATAAATCAGAAAAACGAATTATTGACTTTGTATTCCACTGGCAGTCACAAAACTCTTCTGAACGACATCTTAGATAAATAACAGGTTAAGTATTAACCTTTATTTAATGCAGGCATGCAGAACCGTATTCTTTGAAGGAGACGATTATATTCAAATCAATCTGTATTGAAATATCAATAATTTTTTTTTGTCCTAATGCACAGATTGCCACCTTTGATAATAGACGACTCACATAATTTACTAATAATACGAGTATTGTTTACGCGTTGACAATCGTAATTGTCAAAAAAAAAAAATAGTTAGGTTACGTAAATAGGTAAAGGTCTTACCAATCGATGGTCTTACAAAATTACAGCTTGATAAATTTCCTGTTCAAGAAATCCACCCTACGGATGATCCAGTATAAACAGAATTGTTTTAGAATCCCAGTGCTGTTTAAGTAATACTGACCTGAAGTGCTAGTGTCTGAGCGGCGTGAGGCGCGGCCTGCCACCGTCGTCAACTTAGCGGCATCTCTGCGGCCGCGACCGGCCCTGACTCCTGACAAGGCTACCACCTCACTCGCTTAGAGACTCATAACTACTACACAGCACTTCACCAACACCGACCACTCTCACTTTACACCTGAAACAAGCAATAAACGATTTTAACACTCTTTAATATGCCCAAATAAGCTCCGAAAAGTATCTTGGTTTGTGATCTACTGGTGGTAGGACCTCTTGTGAGTCCGCGCGGGTAGGTACCACCGCCCTGCCTATTTCTGCTGTGAAGCAGTAATGCGTTTCGGTTTGAAGGGTGGGGCAGCCGTTGTAACTATACTGAGATCTTAGAACTTATATCTCAAGGCGGGTGGCGCATTTACGTTGTAGATGTCCATGGGCTCCAGTAACCACTTAACACCAGGTGGGCTGCAAGCTCGTCCACCCATATAAGGAATAAAAAAAAAAAAACTTGTCCTGTCTATTTTTAACGCACTAGCTAAGTAAATCAATTCATAACTAAAAATGATACTAGAGATCGCAGACGTCACAACGTGTGAGAGCCTCATGGTAGAAATAGGCAGTTGGTGGTGCCCGAATGTTAAGCAAATCAATAAATTTTACAAACTTCATTTTACAAGTTCGAGTCGTTGGTATTTTGCTCAAGATAAGTATTATAATTCATTAGAAAAATTTGCTACATGCCCACGTGATTTCAAAACGTATTTTGTCACATCCCTCAGAACGTTCAAATTTGTTATCTCATTCATTAAACTATGAACTCTTCGCTGAACTTATAAATTTTATAGCTTAGAATCAACAACAAATTAAAATAAAACAACTAAGCCTAGAACAAACCTAAGCCCGAACCTGAACATAGATCTAAACCTAATTAACTATATACTTATTAATAGACTAGCGGCCCGCTCCGGCTCCGCTCGGGTTTTTAACAAAAATTTCAACGATATTTGACGTTGTTTTATTTTTTTAAATAAAAGAACACTTATTGCGGCATAACTATAATAGTTAAACTGTCGCGACACTTTTTGTAAATAATAATGTGTTCTACAAAGTCGAAATACTTTATTTTATTCTACCATCAGTAGTTTTCGCAGGGCACGCGACGTAAAGAATATTTTAGGTAATTTTTTTACACCTTGGATTACATTATTGGAGTTTTAGCAAGGATCCCAAATTTTTTTCAAAAAAGATTATAGCCTATGTCACTCGGGAATAGTGTAGCTTCCAAACAGTGAAAGAATTTTTCAAGGTTCAGTAGTTTCGGAGTCTATTCAATACAAACAAACAAACAAATCTTTCCTCTTAATGAGTGTGAGCGTATGTGAGTATGTATACATCGTATTTAGGCATCTGTTCAGTTGTAAAAAAAAAAAAAAATTCTGTATGCACCTGTTTTGAATTGAATATTAGTAAAGATAGATTCGAAACTCAAATATCGGAATCGGAGTATCGAGTATCGAAATTTTCCAGCTCCTTAATATCATAATTCTGAACTATTGTTGTACAGCCTTTTGCAAGTAGCAAAAGTCTTTTAAATTAAAACGCTTGTTTTATGGATCGACTAACGATCATGCTCTGCGAGATACCTTGCGTGAACCGAAACACGTGCCAGGAATACAAAATTAGAATTTGCATTTTATACTGCATTCGTATTCCTAATTGAATTTTTAAAAGACAATAAAACGCTTCGCTCTGTCTACAGCAGCGGTCGGGGAACCGGGGTAAATTACCCCAAATGGGGTAAAATGAAGTTTTGGGGGGTTAAAATGAAACTTTTGTGAGTAAAAACAAAATATAGAAGTCAAACTTCTTTAAAATCGTTAAATTTTTAGTTATTGTTTTCTTTTCAAAATTATCATGTGGGCTTTAATATGAAAGACACTGAAAAGAAGCGATTTCGTTTTTTTTTTGTTCTTCACCATGGGGTAATCAACTTACACAAAAATATTTTGGGGTAATAATTAAAAAAGTTCCCTGAACGCTGGTCTACAGGGTCACCTAGAAGGTATATAAAAATAATAGGTCGCCTATAGCCATAGTTTAGTTCGTCATAATATTTTCTTTGGCTTTCACGAGGAAGCTGTCAAGTATTCGTACCATCAGAAATAATGAAATGATTCCATTTCAAACTTCGTAAAAGCAGTTTTCAGTATCTTTTGTTCGCTATGTGGCAGCATTGTCTTTTCGTTTGTGGTGCTCGATTGAGAGTTTCCTGTTTCACTATTTTCTCCAAACACTCTTGATCTAATTGTATTTAATTGCTGTAACGTGAATCTTGTTCTTACAGCTATTGTCACTTTCCGTATGAGCGTAGATCTAACACTAACACCATTTATAGATAAAAACTATTAGTGTCATGCGTGGTTAGGCCTTTTGGTCAACCTGTTAACATTGAAGTACATCTCAGTCGATGAGAATTCTTCGTAAGCACATCCAAAAATTACAGTTTATAATGTATCGAATAAAATATAAATGATACATAATGAAAAGTGGTAATATTTACACTCCGACCCGTAAAATTTTATTGATCTGCTGGAAAAACGCATAACTCAAAATAAGACAGTAATGCTCGTAAATGCTTAGTAATCGTGAAATAGACAGTCGTTATCGTGCGAAAATATTACATTTGTTTACATCAGGTGTACTTTGTGTCGCAGTACTCTTAATATAGTTATTTTCGATACAACTTAACTTAGGGCATAAGTAACGAATAAAAACTAATGCACTTTATAGATTTCGACAGTTGTTTGAAACAAAAAAATGGTACTAGTGCAACTTGGCGCAAATGAAAGAAGTGAAACTTCTTTTGCGGTCTGCAGTATTGTGTTTCTCTTCATCTTTCATCCATAAATCAAATTTCTCTTGTAATAGGGAATACTGTGTATAAGAGAAACGACCTAGCTCGTTTTTGCTTTCCCTCTCCACCGATTGAGTGGTTCGCGAGACGCTCTGGCTATTTTCTCACTCTCGCTCTTCCTGAATTGTATATTTTCTCTCTAGCCGTAACAAATCTGTTGCGAGTTAAATTTTACTCTCAACGTGCCTAAAGAAGTTTCACTTCGAACAATCATATTTGCATCACTGGTTTTCAAAAAAAGATTCCTAATTCGAGCTTAATACAGATATCGAAACATTATAATAATCATATCTTCAAAATACTAATGAACCCGTTTTTCAAGATTATAATAAAGACGTAATTAATTTTCAAAACGCAGAAATATTAAATACCCACTTTCGTTAATGCTGAATATTGTTTGACAGTTTTCCGATAATTTACCAAACCTAACAGTAAGTGACGTAGATGTCACGTGAATCGTTGACGCCCACGTGTTTGTGTAATCAACCTTCTGTAATTTTGAAGACAAATTCGATAATCAGGAGGAATAAGGCGTTAACTTGATTTATTTGTTTTTTTAATACCTATAGGCTGTTGGACACAGTGAATAAGTAATCTTCTTCTTCTTTCTTTCCTATTACCCTCTGCTCTAATCTTTCTCCTAATTCTTCCATTTACATCGGTCTTGGGCAGTCTGTTCTAGCTTCTCCCACATCATGCCCAAGACGCGTAGCTCCTGCTCCACCGAGCGACGCCAAGTTGTTCTGGGATGGCCTCTCTTCCTTTTGCCAGACACTTTCCAGGTCAGTGCTCTTTTGGATAAGTGGGTATCCAGCTTTCTCAATAAGTGACCAATCCAATGCCACTTCCGCATAACGATCTCTTTCTCCATTGGCTTGGTGATAAGTAAACTAAATAAGTAATGGCTAATATTGTTCATAGTTTTGCTGATTACGACGAACGATTTTGAACAAAAAGCTATATTATTTTAAATACTCAAATGTTCTCTTTGGTTGAATGTGTTTGGGGTCCATGGTAAGAAATAAAGTCATACGACGTCTAAGGTACTTTTATTGCATATCTTAGCATCAACACGAAAGATTGGCTAACGTTAACTGCAACTGATTCTCTAATATAATAAGTAGAAAAATAAATAATATACACAGACCGGTATTATTCAACATCATCATTACTAGAAGTACAATTACAAATTTTTCTTTGATCTTTAATGTTGAATTAATAAATAATAAATTAGTGATACAAGCTGTGCAAGCTAAATCATATAAGACATACGCTCAAACGTAGATTTTAAACGTATTCATCAGACTGTTTGATTTAGTTATTTCTGTTTGATGACCAAATTACTCCACCTTGTTTATTATGTGGCGTGTTGAAGATGTACAAAGACCGTGTATTGATCGGGCATTTTGCCAGTCATAAGATTGGCAACATGCACCAGTAACCATTAAAATGTTTATCGGTAACTGTGATAAGAGAACATATGCTTACGTACATTTAGAACAAAGGTAAGCCAGTGTAAACTAATAAAAATAGTTTCATCTTCCTACTTTCCTAGCTCAAGATCCAGCTGACGTTTCGCTTACGAAGCTGAAGCTTTAAGAAAAAACATAAAGCAGATATGTTTTATAAAAAATACATATTATACAAGAAAATGTGTGCGACGTTCCACCATTGCAATCGCTTTATCTATTGGTAACACCCATTTATTGAAATCACACCCACACCATCGGATGTACATACGCTGATTTTACCAACCCGTTTTTCCGTTAGAGAATTCATTTTACGGATACCCAGTCGAAGGGGTAACAGAATGGGTTTTGTCAGACTTCATCACCTCCAAGGGATGGAGCCTAGACTGTTCTCGTCCTCGGAAACGATGCCTTGAAAAGGAAGCACGAGGTGACGCGCAACGTGAGCCGTACAAGTCTCGCCCCACAGTACGACTACCAATTATGCCCCAAAGAATTCCACTTCACCGGCTAAACGAGACCGTGCGCGGCGCACAGGAGACACCTTCCATCGTCGCATCAACGGTTCCACCGCCGAGCACCGGGCATCCGGCATTCGATGGACTCTACGGGAGCTGTACGGCGTCTCAGCACCCGCACCACCCATCTGCCTTCTGCTTTAAGTAGCTCTCAAGAAGGATCCCACAAAATTTCGGGCTCTTTAGCCACGGGGTCGTAAAAACCGGCATGGTATTCTACGACCTTCGCTGCATTAAATAGTGGCGTCCTTACATTAAATAGTGGCGTAAAATGGCAATCTTACTGGAATTTACATTACCAATGACTAAGGCAACATGTTATTATAATCAGTTGTTAGGATTCTATTATAAGCGATTTAAAAACAACTCTCGTTATTGTGACCCCACTTCCTACCGTTGTATTTAATATGCGTTCACGCTCCTACACCCTTTTATTTCGGTTCTATGTGAACTAAACCTCTCAACCATCGACTGAATAGTCTTTAAGAAATAATAATGGGTGTAATCCAAACTTTGTAGATGCGCAATTATAACGTTTTTTGATAAACGTACCAATTGTATTTAAAACTATTTTTACAGTGACTATGAATGATCAAGAATACGTATCGCGACAGCCAGCAGAGTCTATCGAGAAACTTGTTGTTTAGGATAAGGTCAATGGTAAAATATTTCGTGGACGAAGCCCTATGCACAGGATCGATCAGGTGAAAATTCTTTTTTTTTATTGCTTAGATGGGTGGACGAGCTCATAGCCCATCTGATGTTAAGTGGTTTCTGAAGCCCATAGACATTTACAACGTAAATGCACCACCCACTTTGAGACCTAAGTCCTAAGGTCTCAAGTATCGCTATAACGGCTGCCCCACCCTTCAAACCGAAACGTATTACTGCTTCACGGCAGAAATGTAATGGTGGTACCTACCCGTGCGGACTCACAAGAAGTCCTACCACCAGTAAAACCTTACTAAAACCCCACTTAACGAGTGCGTGCGCCAAGCCTCAGTTCAAAAAACTACGGAGAGCATCTGTCAAGGCTATATTAAACAAGAATCCCACATGACCACAACTGCTCTGCCAAGAGTTACCGACTATGATGATGATGAGTGATCGTGTAAACTATGAAACTAACTTTAATGACCAGGGCCGTCAGTCGTTCGTTACCACGAGAACCATAAGGTATTCGGAACGCCGGAACTAAGATACCGACAATAAAAAACGCAATAAAATCGTAAAAGTAGTAGTTTTAATTATGTTTACGACTTGCGAAAACCTAAGAAATTACGATTCCATTTCTAGTTTCAGTGGATTTTATGTAGAAGCTACTGGAAAACGGTCTCAGGCTGTGACTATAGTTAATTGTAAAAATCAATTTCTTGATTCTGATAGTGTGAATATGCTATAATCAACAGCTCAAAATCGCCATCGGCTGGACTTTCCCAAAAGCTCACTATAACGACTGTTCCTGCATTGCTCGAGTTTTGTGGGCTCAAGATTTCTTAAATACACTATATAGGAAATTCTTTACGAAATTTAGACGTCACCCCAGGAATAATTTAACTGCATCAGTAAAACTACGCGAAATCACCATGGCCTAAACTTTAGGCCCTAAAGGATAAGAAGTCCGGTGTATTCGTATCCAGCAATGCGACTGTGACGTTGTTCGAATCCCGCAGGCGAGTACCAATTTTTGTAATGAAATACATACGTGCTTAATAAATGTTCACGAGTGACTTCAACGCTGAAGAAATTACATCGAGTGGTAATTTACTGGTGGTAGGACCTCTTGTGAGTCCGCACGGGTGGGTACCATCACCCTGCCTATTTCTGCCGTGAAGCAGTAATGCGTTTCGGTTTGAAGGGTGGGGCAGCCGTCGTTACTATACTTGAGACTTAGAACTTGTATCTCAAGGTGGGTGGCGCATTTACGTTGTGAATGTCTATAGGCTCCAGTAACCACTTAACACCAGATGGGCTGTGAGCTCGTCCACTCATCTAAGCAATAAAAAATAAATAAAAAAAAAGTAATAAAAGCCGCAAAAACTATAATTTGCGTAATTACTTCTTCAGTATAAACCTACAATGCACGTGCTCTACGTACGTTTTTTCTGGGAATTGTTGTTTGTGTCTTAGTAATTTGACTTGTTTAGATAACTAATAAAACAAGGAAGTTTTTCTAGTAGTTTTTGTACGCTTAATGTTTAGTTGATTTTTCAAAATTAATCCAGTTTTCTATCGACCAAATTAGAGAATCAAAACAAAATTTTATAAGAAATCACTTGCTATTTTAAAATGTTTGACATTCGTGCCAGTATTAGTATTAATAAATGTTAGGAGACACTTTGGTATTAGGGACATTAGGGTTAATTTTGTTGGAAATTAGATGTATTATCACATCCCAAGAGGAATACGTCGATTTACAATTCACCCTGTATTTCTTACGTGAAACAGTAATGTGTTTTACCTTGAAGAGTGGGGCAGCCGTTGTACTATAAAAAATTGAGACTTAGACACATATTTAAAGGTAAGTGGCGCCATTTATGATGTCGATGTCTATGAGCTCCAGTGATCACATAACACCAGGTAGACCGTAAGCTACCTATTTAACTTCCTATATGTCAAATTTCAACAACAAATTGTACTTATTATTTCTTGGAACGCCTGCTCCAGTTAAAATAGCACAATACATATCTTTGACCTTAGTACATAAATAGTAAGTATATTATGAACTATGATTAGCATCAGCAAATTTCGGTAAGATATTCTTTGAATGACAGCCGCCTTGGGGTTTCTGTCACTCAAAGAAACGACTTTAGATACTCGTATAGCCAACGATGTTCCGTAGCGTGTGCCAGTGAAGATAGTTCTCACCTTTTAAAATATACAAAATGCTATATTTATTTATTTAATTTTTAATACAAAATCTTATATGTGAAATTTACATGTTGGCTTTATATGTATGGCTAAACAAAATTAAATTAAATTTTCCCTATCAACCAAGTAATTTTATCTGGTAAATGATATGATCCAAGCAACGCCGGGTATTTCTACTATATAATAGTTAGGACAGTGTGCATTTATCTATATATTAATACGCGAAGCAAAAACTTTGTACCCCTTCTTACGAAAATTGCGCGGACGGAAGAGTATGAAATGTCCCACACTCATAGAGAATATAGAGAAGGAGTGCAGAGTGCTATTTTTTTTTAAATACGCATAAATATACGTTAAATGAAGAAAAACAAACATTACACACACTACCATGTACTTGGCACACATACGCATGTTTATTATTTATTTATTATTAAACTTTTCTTCTTGCTTATAGTCTGTGGTCAAATTGAGAATAAATTGAATATTGTTTGACTTTATTAATATTTTTCTAAAGTGTAGTCTTGTCGAAATCTGTGATTATAGAAGTATAATAATGTTTGACAATAGAACCGTAATAATGTTCAAACGTATAATTTCAGTTAATTATAGTTGAATTTCGACTACTGGGGACCACTAGTTAACTAAGTATAGATTTGATGAACACATTCAACCAGTGCTAAATCCACACGTCATTCCGATAGTAAAAATATGACTTATTGCATTAACTGTGTTTCTATGACGTAGGCCAAGGCAATCAAACAGTTCCGTGATCATGGCGCTGATGACCTGCGGCGATCGTTGTGGACAAAAAGCGTTGCGTTCCTAGCTTAATTCCTCACCTTACCCTGTCTGTCTTTGTTCAGTTCTGTCATTAGTAATTCAGACACAAATTGTTGTTGACCGTCAGGTTTGAGCCCCGTGAGCTCACCTACTAGCCACGGTTACGCTGAAAAAGCCTCTCAAGGCTATCAGATTAGGTAGGAAAAAAAAAAAAAAAAAATTGTTGACCCCCTAGGTTCTACGTTTCAATCGTCCATCCCATCAAACGCCTAACGTCCTTAACATGTAAACAAGAGAGGCAGTTTTCCTACAAACCCTAAAGGCGCTTTAAATTATATATTTTAAATTGGCATGTTTTTGTCGTCTATTGTCGGCAATTGACGATTGTTTGCATGAGCGTACCAGGCTCACCATAAACTGGGAGAAGTGGCGATTGCTCGTGAGGCGCATAAAATATGCCCACAGCAATGATACTGAATGATGATCACGACCTCTCTTATAAGAGTGATACTACAAAAGATATCGACGCTTGAAAGGCAAACGTGTCTAAGCGATAATGCGTGAACTTTACAGTAGACTAATTTAAAGTTGAAATACCTGAAAAAAAATCTATTTTAACGAATCTAGCTGTAGGATTGAAATGATTTTAATAGACCTAGAAATATATTTTTTTTTGCGCATCGAATATGGTTATTGCCTATCATTTATGTACAAAGTAGTTATTGTCGCTTAGTCACGTTTGCCTTTTCAAGCGTCGATATATATTTGGTAGATAAACTACCTCTACCATTCAGAGCTATCTCTTTCCGTTTGAAAAAGAAAATTAATTTAAAATATGTTTTCACTTTCAAGTAGGCCAAGGTTGCGAAACTATAACGGCTACAATAAAAGGCTGCACACTAATGTCACGGATTCGCGACCCCGGCTAGCGAGAAGGCACGCACTCTACAGATAATGCGTTATCAGAGATTTACAACATTACCGCAGATAGTGCCAGATATATTTTTACCATGTTTTATTGACGTTGTACTACGTCAGAGTAACTGATTTCATCCGGTGTCAGAGATAAGAACTCAACCCGTATTTATCTGTTATCTAGTGGAGTTTTTTTTATATATATTCCAAATTCTTTTTCACGGCTCAATTTAAACTTTCCCGGTTTACCACCTTAGAAAAAAGTATTATTTAACGACTTCTCTACCGTGATTTTTAATTATAATGAGTTCCCGATATTTCAACACTAATACAAAAGCTATGATTACGGTAAACTGAAGACTAATGGTAGGTGTTAAAAGCAGACAAATCTGTCTATTTCCTTTTCTACTTCGTTCTGGGTGCTACCACTGGAACTCGATAACAGCCCCCCCCCAACAATATACACCATTAGTATAAACCGTTTCTTAGGATACTTCGAGAACGCATTCTTTTTTTATAAATTTAATCAAATCAAATCAAATAAAATAAAAAAATATTCAACATAAATGAAAGTACATACTTGTTGAACATCAAAAGAACTACCGCCAATTCACAAAAACTAGCCTCCGTCCTAAGAAGGATTGGCCAGAAACTCAGCGGGCATGTCTTTTTTTTTTAAATATTCCTTTTTTTTTAATATTAGCATATAATGGATTCTACTCACTTAATAACGCGGAGGCATCAATCACCGTTTTTGACATTTTCACATAACATAAAAACGTGTATATTAAACAAAAATTTAATCAAATCAAACTTGAAACAATTTTATTCAATATCGGAATATTATTCAGACTTCAAATCATGGTAGTAGTTACATAAATAGTGGTTAAATTTCTTTTTCTGTACAACCAATCAAATACTTGATATAAAAACTGAGAATTAAAAAGAACGAACACAAACTCCACATTATTAATGTTTACATTTCACTCTTCGGAACAACGTAATTGCAGTCGGCTCTCCATTTCCATAAAGAAATTTCATTACTTGACGAGCCACTAACTGAGATGGAATTATTAAAGATGACTCAATAAACCTCATATTGCTTACTTTATGTCTATATCTATATTACTGTCGTAACAGGTTTATGCCAAGATTTTTATCCTTGATCTGAATGCTATTACCTTGTGGGATTCTGATTACGATAGCCCCAGGTCCAGGTTTCTCTCGGAGTTTAATCATTTTTGAGTTTATGCATTCATTCGAAGGTATTTAGTAGACGCTGAATACGTCTGAGCGTTCTTATTCTTTTCTCGAATGTATATTTTCGATACCAGAAGAAGACATTATAATACTATATATTCTAGGTTAAGGTCATTGCATTTGGAACTGGAAAAAACTGAAATTCAACTAAAAAATTAAAAATAAATAATAGTTTAAAAAAACTAACAAAATATGCTTTTATAGAAAATCTAACTAAAAAATAGAAAATAACTTTTAATAAATTTGAATTAAAAATAGTGTAAGAAAAATAGATTTTATTGTAAAAAAAAAGCGTGGGGTGCATGGTATCAGTAGTTATAAATATTTTATGAACAGATATGCGTAGAAGGGTTATTTTGATAATATCCTGAAAAGCACCCCACGCTTTTTTAAAATTTACTAAAAAAATATTTTCTATTTTTTAGTTTAATGTTCTATAAAAGCGTGTTTTGTTAGTTTTTTATACTATTATTTTTAATTCAAAGAATTCTAGTCTACTATGGGACTTTTGTTCTCTCAGTGTTTTTTACCGCATATTCGATGGTGAGTGCTCTGAGAAATTGTTCCAGATCCCTCCATTTCCTTTTCACCATCGTACTTTCTGCCACTGAAGCAGAGTTAATCTATATCTATATCCCTATACTATATCTATATCTGGAACCCCTGTGTTCATCGACCGCTATGACACGTGCTTCTCCAAAAAAAGCTTACAGAGAGTACTCAGAAATAGGCAGCGACTTGGCTGTGCCCTTGGCATTGTCGACATTTATTTATTTATCGTATGGCATTCGTTTACACTGCGTGGTTATAATTGAAATTTACAGTTTGTGATTAGGGTTTTATAATTGACGCCGTGTAGTTGGAACCGGGAGATCCTCAGGAGGACAGTTCGGTTGCCAGGTTGTTGCACTATTAGCACCACCCAGGGGTCACGTGTAGCGGTGGGTAATCTCCTACGGACGTTATGCAACTTCGACATGAGCGACGTTAGCACAGGTGGTAGGACCTCTTGTGAATCCGCACGGGTAGGTACCAGTACCCTGCCTATTTCTGCCGTGAAGCAGTATTGCGTTTCGGTTTGAAGGGTGGGACAGCCGTTGTAACTATACTGAGACCTTAGAACTTATATCTCAAGGTGGGTGGCGTATTTACGTTGTAGATGTATATGGGCTCTAGTAACCACTTAACAACAGGTGGGCTGTGAGCTCGTCCAGCCATCAAAGCAATAAAAAAAAAGCCATACAAAATTATGACGCAGCAATTACTAATTTCTAGTAGGTACAACCGTCTACCTTTTCTATCCCGAATTAAATGCGTTCCCGATATAAGGGTGTAGTGTAATAAGTTAGATATTTAATAAGTAAGTTAAGACTTTGACCTCATATCTCGAGTTTGATGTATCACTTACAGCCCTCGATAACAGATCGACACCAGACAATCAGTGATTTCATCTGACTCTGAATTATCACGTGGATATTTTTTAATCGATTCAATGTGTTCATTCTCTAGTTTATTTTGAAACGGAGAAATCTGGATATATTAAGTAATTTGAAGTACAACGACTAATTAAACGAAAAATAAAAATAAAACCAGCGGTTTTTACGAGTTCTTTAAAAACATCGATACCATTTATTTAGCACGAAAAAGCTATTGTTTCTAAAAGTGTGAGTGCTTCATATAAAGCGCTGCCTATAAAATCCGTGCAAAATTCAGTGTAAAACGTTTATGTTTCTAAAAATAAAAGAAAATGTAAAAATAAAACGGTATTGACGGAACAAATTGCTTTATGTAAATTTCAATAAAATGTGACTGTTTATGTGACGCTTTTCGCAGATGTATTCGTCGTTAACAAAATTACTTTATTACACATACATTAACAATATTTACTATACATTACTATGGTAATTAATGTATTTTTTTTATTGCTTAGTTTGGTGGACGAGATCACAAGCCACCTGTAACTATACTTGTGACCTTCGAACTTATATCTCAAGGTGGGTGGCGCATTTACGTTGTAGATGTATATAAAAAAAAAAAAAGTGATTACTGATGCCGACATAGACGTCTACAACGTAAACGCCGCCACCAACCTTGAGATATGAATTCTAAGGTCTACAGTTTATACAGTACAACGGCTGCCCTACCCTTTTTTTTTGTTTATTGCCCTTGTCAGTAGACGAGCATACGGCCCACCTGATGGTGAGCGGTTACCGTCGTCCGTGGACTTCACCAATGCCAGGGGCAGAGCCAAGCCACTGCCTACCGTTAAGAACTCTCCACAGCCTCGTTTGAAGGACGTGACATAGAGCTCGCGAAGCTACCCTTCAAACTGAAAGCCAATACTGCTTCGCGGTAGAAATAGGCAGGGTGGTGGTATCTACTCGTGCGGACTCACAAGACATCCTACCACCAGTCATTACGCAAAAAATTTGCGGGTTTAATTTTTATTACACGATTTTATTCCTTCACCGTGAAAATCGATCGTGTAAGTACGTATTTCATTAGAAAAATTGGAACCCGCTTGCGGGATTCGAACTCCGTTGCATCGCTAGATACTAATGCACCGGACGTCTTATTTTTTAGACCACGACGACTTCAAATGTATTTAAGACATTTTCATTTTTAAATTACAAAAATACATACACATAAAAGTCCATCACATGACAACTTCACAAAAACACTCACTACTAACTAATAATGATTCACAATGTTTGATTGAAACAATACTTTCAAAAAAACAACAACATACATTCACAACTTAAATATCCCGCCAAAAACGTTCCAAAGCGTCCGCAACGAGGCTGGCAACCTTACGTCAACAGGTCGTATCCCGTACTGATGTCTGGGCCGATCCCGATCGCGCTCGCGCCAAAAATAATACACAGAGAAGGACATCGGAGGTTCCCTACGACCCTGTTGCTATTGGAGAATAGCTTTCCCTGTTACTTTATTGTCATGTACCGTCTCGTTGAGATCCACGTCGATTTGTTTCCATACCGAAACAATGATTCATTAGGGACTTCGAGTACGCTATGAGAGTCCCTTTCAATCGGCTTAAATAAACGTAATATCACTAAAGACGTTATTGTTGTAGATTCGATCGATATGCAACAATATTAGTTAAGCATCAAATTCAAGATTATTAACGTACATGTTCAAAGCTGACGGCATTTCTGTTATGTATCTAGTATTTTCCATTTTAACTATGAAACCGTCTAGAAGCGTTCAAGTTTCGAAGACAGGATATCTTATTCCAAAGCAATTTATACTCTTGGCTCTTGTCTCATGACAGTTAGCAGTCACTTTACGCTGTAAACATAGGCTTCGGTGACAGCTTAATACCAGTTACTTACCAGAAACGAGGAACGATGATCTCGTCTACGCATCTGTGCTAATAAAAAGCGAATGCATTATTTAAACCAGAGTATATCTCAATCGTGTCACTCTTGAAAGAGTCTTCATTATCGTCATGTAGTGTTGGAGTGGGCACACTTGAGGCGTCTCACGATCTCCCGCCATCTTTCCCTGCACGAGGTCATCCTACTACACATATTTGGGATACCTCTCACTGTACTTGTAATTTCGACGGTTCACCGCATTAGCGACTTCCCATACGGCTTTGTACTTTTCACTCTTCCGTGTACGACAAGACTTTACAGTTTTCGTGGTCATGATCTCGAAAGAGTGGGATCGAATCGTAAAAGTAGCTTTAATTGACTCGAAGATGTTGTGGGTATATTGTATGTGTATATAGTGTGTGTATTTTGTGTGTGTGTGTGTGTGTGTTATGTACACGAAGAAGATGTTTATTTAATTCAGGCATCGTTTAAGTAAAATCCTCTTCACCGAACGCCGAACAAAAGTTTTTCAATTATATCAAAGTAAAACCCTGTAAAATATTTTTAATTGAACGCAACACGAAAATAAAGTGATTTCGGAACTTCTTATATTTTGCCGGCTGTGAAACGATACCGAACTTTTGGCTGTAAACAAGAACCGTAAGTAATTAAGTAACTTGCCTAATGAGAATTCACAAAAAGAAGCCTTGTTAAATTTGACCGAGATTTACATTAATTGGATACTTTATACTAACTCGCGTACATAATAACAGACGTCGGCCATAAGTATTTCTTATCGATAGACTACCAACATCATAATAAATTTGAAGGTTTTCAATTTAAAAAAATTCAACACCTCTCACAAATATATATTCAGCGTAATCTTATTTATCACTCAAAGTCGTATAGACTGCACCGCGGTCACTAACATCAGATTGTCAAATGGCTTTAACGCATCACTAGATGCTACTTAAGTTACGTTAAACAGCCGACCTCACCTAAAGTGGGATAAGGAAAAGAAGTAGTATAAATAAGTAAAGTAAATAAATAAGTATAAGTAAGTAAATCTTAGTGATATATTGTAAACGACTAACATAATACATTTTGTACACGTCAATTTAACTGTATTTTTTATTATTGCTTAGATGGGTGGACGAGCTCATAGCTCACCTGCTGTGAAGTGGTTACTGGAGCCCATAGACATCTACGACGTAAATACACCACCCACCTTAAGATATAACTTGTAAGGTCTCAAGTATACGGTAGAAATAGGCAAGGTGGTGGTACCTACCCGCGCGGTCCTACCAACACTCACAAGAGGTCCTACCACCAGTAATTACGCAAATTATAATTTTGCGGAACAATATATTCCATAGTTCCATAGATATTAGATAGTCTATACGCATTATACACAGTATGTTGTGGAATTTTCACGTTTTAAGTTGAAGATATACATTATAAATAAATATAAACGTAAATGTTAAATATGTACATATAAAGATATTGGAATATCTTTGAGTCTTGTCGCGCCTGCGCTGATTGAAAAGCAGTACGAATTAATGTGGAAAGTCAATAAAAAAGCGACGACAGAGTTGAAAAAGTATTAAATTAAGAATTTAATTTATATTCCAAACTAGCGACCCGCCCTCGCTTCGCTTCGGAAACATTCAATTTTATTATTGATAGGCGAGTCCCGCCATGTTGCGTGCGGTACGACAATAACTGCGGGTGACGCCGCGGGGCGAAGCTAGTCTAAAAAAAGTAGCCTAATTTACTCCTTATATCATCAGCTACCTATTAGTGAAAATCTCATCAAAATCGGTCTAGCCGTTCCAGAGATTAGCCGGAACAAACAGATAGACAGACAGACAGACAAAAATTGTAAAAAATGTTATTTTGGTGTATGTACCATATATATATTCATAAGCATGTAGTAAAAAGCGGTTATTTCAATATTAGAAACAGACACTCTAATTTTATTTATATGTATAGTTTAAAATATAGTTTAAAATTGTGACCTAAATTATTATAAAAATAGACTTTAAATATTGTTCATATATTTTTACAGATTATTGTAGTAGTATTATTTTAATATGTAATTGAAATAAATAAACTAAAATACTTTGTTTTTACACAGGAACATATTGGATTAGAAATAATAACAAAAACTACAAGTAGACGTTTATAGTTTTTAATTTAAGGGAGAAATTCAATTGAAAGCCAAAAACAATGACCAATATTTAACTCTAAACACGTTTTTAATATCTTAGAAAAGCTAAGCGCATATACTGTGGTTATCTTCGATCGACATCAAAATTTTCGAAAACATAGCAAAGATTTCGTAACAAGCTTAATCGAGCAATAACACGTTTCCTAGCGTTGGTATAGCAGAACTGTGGCATTGCGGTCGCTAGCAATCTACACAAGTAACCACTGTTGCCATGGCGGTATAGTGTACACGGACTTTAACAGTGTTTTGTCTGTTAGTACATTTATGGTATACTAGACGTCACGCAGTAGTCGAAATTCGACTATAATTAATTGGAATTGTAAATTTGTACACTATTATGATTGTATTTTATACTAATATGTATAATCACAAATTTCGCCAAGACTACACTATAAAAAATATTAACAAAGACAAACAATATTTAATCTATTCTCAATTTGACAACAGGCGTCGAGAACAAAATTTTGACAATAAACAGTATGCATGCGTGTGTGCGTCAAATACATGGTATGTAGTGTGTGTAACGTTTTCTTTATTGATTTAATGTATCTTTTATGCATTATTTAAAAAAAATATTAACATTGTGCACTTCTTCTCTATATTCTCTATAAGTGTAGAAAATTTCATACTCCTCCGTAGGTATACGTCAGACGAACATTGGAGCTCTTTAGAGCAGTGGTAGAATGAAATATTATTAAAAGAAAGAAAATAGAAGAAGCTACTATATCAAAAATAGGTGCTCGACTATAGAAAGAAATGATTAATCTAATTTAAAATATATTTACGATCTTGTGGCTGGTATATTGATGTATTTAAAAAAGGTCGATCTATTTACAGACTCCATTACATCGTTACTAATAAAGGTCGAGGCAACATGGCAATTTTGCTTTATAACGAACTCGGCAAAATTTGGAATTTACAACCTCTCCAACTTTAATGCTAATGTACAAATTACGTCGATACATCTCTTTAATATCTTCCAGTGCTTTTTACAAATAAGACGTACAAAAATGACTAAAAGTCACAAGGTCACATTTTATTTCAGGTACCTAACCTCTGATATGCTTTGATTCGTGTATTGTAGGGTAATTAATGATCAATATCCTTAACACACGTGTTCTCTTACATGACCAATGGACAATTAACAAGTAAGCAAATATTACTTAAATGTAGTTATTTAATTAATACCAATTCAAATTCAGCATTCTTATATTATTTTTTTACCTTGGGCATATAACCTTCTGCTAATATCACAGTCTTACACTTCCTGTATTGATCCAATTGATCCGCAACACTGGAAATTTGTAAATTTCATTGAAAAACGATCCCTATTTTCGGAGCCCCATAGTTCTACAGACCAACGCATAGAATAAGAATTTTTGATGTCTCTGTATCGAGCAAAATCCAGTTTGAGTTTCACACTTGGCAAAAAAGAGCATATCTATAAGTAAATCATTAATGTTTAATTGTAAATAGCATATGTAGGATTGGTAAGAACGGAACGTATGAAAAGAGTGTGGAACGGAGAGTTAAGATATGATTGAGAGAAAACGGAAAGAAAGGGAGAAGAGAATGACAGACAGAATGACAGAGAATTGGAAGATGGTGAAGACGGTTGAAATATGAGCCAAACGTAATAAAAGTGTTAATTATTAATTATTATTAGAACAGAAGATTTTGGAACAGTGGAAGTTTTATTTTATGCGCTGCGATCCCTATTCTACACATATATAAATTATTAGCATTATAAATAAATAGCAGGCTGGGTTTTCCTACGGCCTTGTCGGTATTCATAGGTGGCAACGGCCATTTGTTATCAAGAAATTACCCTGCACCGATCCCTTCTATAGCAAAAAGAGATAAACAGAGAGATAAATTCATGTTAAATAAAATATTTAAAAAAACAAGCCTTTTCATTGTCAGTCTTCAAATGGGGAAAAACACCGAAATAACTATAACGTCTTCATCGACTAAAGTGTTTCAAAAGATATCGTGAGACCAAGTTAATTGGCAACCCTACAGGAAAACTTGATGTATGAAGACAAACGTAAGTACCTTGTATTCGGAAGGTCTGTATTAACGTTTGAGAACTGAAATGCTTCCTATGTAATCCTATTAAAGAGGTAATGTAACTCTGTCCTAACGAATACATCCGTTGCCACGAATTTACCGAAGCTTTCTATGTATATCCTTCTACTAACAAATAGAATGTTAACTTATTATTATACGTTATACACACTTTATTCTCATTAATATAAAATTGAATTAACTAATCTTGAAGAGAATGGGATGCGTAGTCTAGAAAAAAATCAAACCCGCAAAATTATAATTTGCGTAATGACTGGCGGTAGGTCGTCTTGTAAGTCCGCACGGGTAGGTACCACTATCCTGCCTATTTCTGCCGTGAAGCAGTAATGCGTTTCGGTTTGAAGGGTCGGGCAGCCGTTGTACAATAAAAACTGAGACTTTAGAATTTATATCTCAAGGTAAGTGGCGGCATTTACGTTACGGATGTCTATGGGCTCTGGTAACCACTTAACATCAGGTGGGCTGTGAGCTCGTCCACCTATCTAAGCAATAAAAAATAATAACATATAATAAAAAATAATTAAACATTTAATTATTTAACAAAAAATTACTAAATAAACTATATACTTATACCAAACTAAAAATATAACTAGATAATGTAAAAAATCGACCCCAAATCGCTGCGCTCGCAGGGCAGGGTGCCCAAGAGGCTGGCGGCATTTCCCCGTTGAATGGCCAGGCTCAATCTTTGTCCGAAATGCGCGCCAGCCCTTGGATCCCCCGAGGCGTCGAAGAGGCGTGCGGAAATCTCCTTGAACATTTTTTTTTACTGGTGGTAGGACCTCATGTGAGTCCGCGCGGGTAGGTACCACCGCCCTGCCTATTTCTGCCGTGAAGCAGTAATGCGTTTCGGTTTGAAGGGTGGAGCAGCCGTTGTAACTATACTGAGATCTTAGAACTTATAACTCAAGGTGGGTGGCGCATTTACGCTGTAGATGTCCATGGGCTCCAGTAACCACTTAACACCAGGTGGGCTGTGAGGTCGTCCACTCACTTAAGCAATAAAAAAAAAAGAACAGCTGACGCATTCGCACCCCAAGGCCCCAAGGTCTCCACGGCAAAAGGCGCAAATATATTATTATATATATACCGCCGTATACGGCTCTCCCAATAACAAAATATATTTTATATGTATAATAAATATTAGCCTTGTTTAGCATTTAGCATCTTTTGCATAAACACGTTCACGTCTCATCTTTAAGCAGCTTCACTTGATAATGTTCGAATATCTCCTTTCGAGTGTTACACAAAGATGTAATTACCAATATATTATGTAATGAGACACCTGTTTCTTGGAATAATCAACGACGGAGCTCAACTCGTAATCTTTTGCGAACAAGAAACGGTAATGTTTGTTATGGAATAACTCATTGTTATCAACAGGTCACAAAACAACCACAGAGTTTTAACGGCCGTCTAGTGTAGTGGTAAGTGACATGTTCACTACACAAGGGGGTCGCGGGTTCGAATCCCGCCAAGGGAAGATATTTGTATGATAAATATAAATGTCTTTTCCAGGGTTATGGATGTATATTAAATATATATGTGTATAATAAAAATCTTACATTTATATCCGTTATCTGGTACCTGTAACACAAGTTCTTTACGAACTTATCACGGGGCCGGTTAACGTGGCGTGATTGTTAGTAAATTTTTATTTATTATTAATTAAAAAAAAAAAAAAAATATTTATGGCATAATCTCGTCCTGTAGCAATACGGATTAAAGACCTTGCCTATTTATGCAAAAACGTTGTCAGTTCCTTAATATGGCCATATTCGGATCTTCCTAATTTGTTTACCTTAGATAGCTATGAAAATCTTAAACTTAGACTATTTAGACTACATTAATAATCTAAAACATAGACTTATGATGTGTGAGTTGCAATTATTAATGTAATAATAATAATAAATACACCGTGTGATCACATCTATTCACAGAGTAAATATAGTCTAGTTCTAGTTATTTGAATAATCAATCTTAATCTCTAATGGCAGAGTAAAAAATTAAAATTCAAGAATTGATTATTCGGTACAAAGGGTTATGATGCAGCGATACATGTAAGAAAATAAAAGATAAATAAATGTCTAGAGATATATCCGTGAGTAAGTGCTCTTGCTATTCTCAGTTTTATGAAATACGAATGCCATCTGTGTAAAGTGAAATGCGCTAACGAGTCCTGAGGGAACGGTTGTCTATTAGCAATGAATATATTAGCTTTACTTACTTTATAATGATAGAGAAATAAAGACGATTGCCTTTATAGTTTAAGCCCGTCGCTTACCTGCCCTACTATGCACCGAAATAAATATAAGGGTCAATGTTCCTAATATAATATCACAAGCAAATTTCAAATTCTTCGTAAACAGTCTTCACTTGGCACAAAAACAAAGCAAAGCAAAGCTCGAATATTATCATGAACTTATACGTATACTTTACAACTTCTATGGCTTCTACTCATTCGTTTTAGAATTTTCAGAGTTTCGTATTACACAGTTGTGGTGCTATCGGATGAGAATCGTCTGCACACTTACGACAACATTGCAACAAGTTAACGAGTCGTTCAAACACCAGATAATACTAGGATTAGCTTACATATTGTTACGCCGGTAATTATAACGCCATCTATAATCGAATAGGAAACGAATATCAAAAGAAAGTAAAATTGAGAACGCTTGAGAAGAACAACGCCATCTATTGTTATCAAATAGCGGAAACACACGCATCGAAACTACTCGACTTGTCAGGAATGTTCTTGATAATTCTAGGGATGTCGTATCGACTTAAAAGCTTTGCAGAGATGACACCAAGGTAGCTAGTAATCGGATCTACTCGAAGCGAAACAGCGAACGTTTCACCTGAAGCGAAGCGGAGGAAGTGAACTGCGAGTAGTAGAGTGTTCTGTAAGTGTTTTATGTGGTAAATAGAATTTTATTTGACTTTGGTGGAAACAGCACGTAACAATAAGTATAATACTACCTGCTTTGCATGACAACACTTGAAAATTGGCTCCTACAAATTTATCCCAATGGCTAAAAATATTTTTTATGGTTTTAAACATATTTTTTTTGTTCCTTAGATGAGTGGACGAGCTCACAGCCCACCTGGTGTTAAGTGGTTACCGGAGCCCATAGACATCTAAAACGTAAATGCGCCACCCACCTTGACATATAAGTTCTAAGGTCTCAAGTATAGTTACAACGGCTGCCCCGCCCGTCAAGCCGAAACGCATTACTGCTTCACGGCAGAAATAGGCGGGGTGGTGGTACCTATCCGCTCGGACTCACAAAAGGTCCTATCACAACCTATCTAACGCCTCCAATTTATTATGGTATAATTGTTTTATTTTCGGATATTTTGAATTCATTGTGCGTCTACTTTTGTAATAATAATAGTGTAAATTCCCAGTTCTCTTTTTTCTTATTGTTCCATTTACTACATACAAATTAGGAAAAAAAAATTGAGATCCGTTTTATTTTCAGCATACTTACATAATTAGGTGTTTGTAATCTAATTTTACATATTATCAAAGTATATAATTTGAAAAGCATCTACGAAGCAATTTCTATCGCCTAGCAATCGTGTGGGCGTATGTGTGTGTTTTTTTATTGCTGAGATGGGTGGACGAGCTCCGGGCCCACCTAGTGCTAAGTGCTTACCGAAGTCCATAGACTTAAACAACGTAAATGCCACCACCCACCTTGAAACATGAGCTCTAAGGACTTAGTTTTTACAGTACAACGGCTCCCTCACCCTTCTAACCGTAACGCGTCATTGCTTCATGGCAAAAATAGGCTGGGCAGTGGTACTCACCGGTGCAGACTTACAAAATGTACCACTACCACCAATAAATTGAATCTGATATGGAGTCAAAGTGAGATAAACAAAATCAACATTAAACCAAATTTAAACCGAAAACATAGCGATTTTAGTATTCCCTAATTGAAAAGATCAATCGAAAATGAAATACACGTGCAATATATTTCAATCTTCCTATAACATTGCGGCATTCGAGGGGTAAAACAGCCTTATTCTGTACAACATGATTTGCCATTTTATTATTTAAAAATATTCTGCCGCGGTATTCAGGTAATAACTGATCATAACTACGTATATCGGTTAAGTGGCTTCGTAATATCATGAAATCTGTGTTTTATTTAATTTGAAATTAAGTCACTTTTTATCAAGAAAATAAACGAGACGTGTGGATCATAGAACACAAGATATTTCACAGATGTATGAATCAACGACATTTTTTCGACAAGATAAGTTTCCATATAATATATAGGTTCCCAACAATAATAGCATTTGGACGGTCGGTCTACCGAGCAAATTCACCTGCTGGACGGAAGATCTTCCCATAGTCGATACCTCCAAACGTGGTTCATAAACATTGAACAGACAATAATAAAAATTCAATCTAATTTTTTATTCTTAGCTATACTATTTTTTTATTGCTTAGAGGGGTGGACCAGCTCACCTGGTATTAAGTGGTTATTGGAGCCCATAACATACACAACGTAAATACGATATAAGTTCTAAGGTCTCAGTATAGGTACAACGGCTGCCCCGCCCTTGAAACTGAAACGCATTACTGCTGAAATAGGCAGGGCGGTGGTACCTACCCGTGCGGACTCAAATTCTATTTCTATCAAAAAAAAAACATAACCTACTTCTGTATGCCCACAAGAATAGGGATTTGTAGTAAGGTGAAAGGCACCTATCAGCGTATCGGACGGAAATTGCGCCCCCAAGAAAGGTGGCGATCTAATCTACCCGTTGCGTGTACCGACCGCGATCATTAGCGCTATCCACCTGATAGCACCTTTCTTTGCTTTCCACGAGACTTTTATAACCTCGATTTTAGCTTGAAACTACTAAGGTCAACTACTAACTACTCTGGCAAATCAACAAAGTTTCAAGTCATCCTAAAAGAAAATTAATTGCAACTGCGCTTTTACGATGCTGTTTTCAGAAAATAATTAACCTAAATCAACTAATTTAGTCTTATAATATACATGAAGAGCTGGCAAAAACATTTGTTTTCTCAAAAAACGATTTATCATCTTGTTAAAGAAATTAAATCGCAACGCTCTGGTATTTAGATTCTAAGCTACGTTATTTGACTAACCAGATTGAACAAACGAACAGGAATAGTTCCAAGCTAAGAGGTTTGTATAGCAATATAACTGAATAAAGGTTGTGGGCTTATTGACCGAGTCGCCATTGATCGGATTCATAAACGCTATCGTTCAAATTTTGCGGTCCAACAATTCATTCGCTGTAAGCGATTGATTAACCTTTTTAAATAATAGAATAAGTACGTTACAATGGAATTTAACGGTGTTTTTCGTTTCAAGTGAATGGTACAGTATAATGGAAGCATCTGTTTTGTGGCTTCGGTTATTTTTAATTACCCTCATTTTAATGCTTATTTTAATGGGTAAAAGAGCTCACGGTCCACGTAATGTAGAGAAGTTACCGAATTCTATAATATAAGCGTAATATCGGTGATACCCCTATGAACATTTAGACAGGTATTTGAGGTCAAAGTCACAATGGAATTGTGCGATAGAAATAGGCCTAGTCGAGCGAGCCCATAAAACTATACAAATCGTTTTTACATTACTTCGTGACAAAACTAACAAAACCATCATCACCCAATGAGAGTGGCTATAGTTTTTTTCAAATATCAGTCTGAATTATCACATAATGCACTCTAATAAGGAATTTTCGATTTTTAGAAATGAATTGATGACCTAATTAATAGCTCTGCGTTTCGATTTAGCGATCTTCATACTGTCGTAGATCAGTTTAGAAGTGGCATGGTTTTTTTTATTTTTTTATTTAGGCCACGACGACTTGATTTATAAACCCACACGCACATGCGCTAAAGCCCGCCTAACTCTACCACTTAACAAAACCAACAGTCAATGTATAATGAAGTAGAAATCTCCATTTAATAACTATCCCACGGCTTGCAAATGACTGCTTTTCAATAGACCGATAGATCCATTGCCTTCCTTCCTGCCTATCCTTCAGATAGGTAAAGGCACGAATTGTGCGGATCTAACACGCATTGGATTATGAGAAAAAATGATTGTCTGTTATCGCACTTTTTTTATGATTGAAGGATTACTGGTGGCCTTGAGGCCTTTCCAGTTTCACCAGGACAGGTGGGTGAGCAAAGGCTCAGTCAGGAGGAGTGGGATTTGCTAACAGCTGACCGAGCGCCTCCGAAGGAGACCTATCAACTTAAGAGCAGCTGCCTCGCGAATGAATCTACTACCGGATCGGAATCGCGACCCGCTGAGAAGTTTTGGCGAGAAACTCAGCGGGCTGATGCATGGGTTAGGTTAGGTTATTATCCCGCTCTATGGGCAGACGCGCACACGGCTTAGTAGAAGATGATTAACGGAGCACATAGTCATTGCAATGTCATGTCAATCGCCCTTCCCACTTCAGACAAGATTTTAGAACGTACTGTAAGCCCACGCGGGTAGATACCATGCTCTGGCCTATTTTTGCGCGAAGCAATCATTTATTCGGATTTGACTCTATTCAGAATGGAACCCAAGATTGCATTACGAATACAAAACATATTAAGAAATTGCAACATGTTTCTTCGAATAAAACGGCATCGGCATTCACATTGTGATGTTTATGAGCTCCGGCGATGAATTAACACCATGGGGGTCGTAGTAAAACAGTTCAGTGCAGCGACGGTACCCACTGGTGCGGCCTTACATTTCGCCCGATTGTAAGCCATGGCATAACTTTTATCGCGGGCTTTGAGCGCGGCGACTGAATCAAGAAATTACGTAACGAAAATAAAACCTAAACCCCCCCCCACTCCGCCTACCATGTAGCTCGCGTTCAACACATTCACACGTTGCGCTTGTGCAGTGTTTGTGAACAAGCGCGCGGCGTGACGTCGCACTGCATGCGCATCATGAAAAGACTGCCCATCTCTCTCTCGCGCGGTCTAGCTTATGAGTGTGAAGGGGACAGTTAATATTTTGCTTTTGTTAATGTTTATAAATATAGCGTGGTCTTATTTTTTATTGTTTTAATATTAAATTACTATTATTGTAAAATTATAATTGCATAAGTTGATAAAAATGCTATGCAATAGCTTTACCACGGCAGTCCCCGAGTGCCACACGTGTTTTTTTATAAAATAAACTCTACGACTATGATTTTTAAGAACTTTTTTTCAAGTATGACACAACATATTTGTAATATGTTATTGTCACCGCAGTAACACATGTTCCCGCAACAGGAAGTCAGTGACGCGGAAACGGACCCTTCGTCAGGAATTATTACCGCGACCAACTTTTGTATTGTTAATGTACCGTATAAGTCACATCAAAGTTTTTCCTGGAAATGTTTGAAACTATATTAAGTTCACACACAGTTAGTTGTTTACAAGTGTATTATACTAATAATCCGTAAAAAATATATATTAATTGATATATTTTATAGAATACTAGCCGTACTCGCCCGCTTCGCTGGGCATTTAAAATTAACATTATTATTTATTGTCCTTATTAATAGAGAGTCCAACACGCATATAAATATTAGCCTATCCATTAATTAGATGTATTTTCTACATGGATACCAAGTTTCAAATCAATCGGATGCATGGTTCAGTAGTTATAACGGAACATCCGTAATAACCAATGTAGATTTATATATTAGTGTAGATTGCCCAATCGAAATATAAACTATGTTCACAAATCATCCATGATGTATTTTTAAACTTATAAGAAGAGCCCTTAGTCTAATACAATACTATACTATCCTATACATAACTAGACTTATATTGTAGATTCGCGTTGTGATATCTATGAAGTCTTATTACCACTTCACAATAAGCGGCTGTGAATTCGTTCACCCAGCTATGCAATACAAAATAAAACTACCTTAAAGTATTTTTTATTTTTTTTTATTGCTTAGGTATGTGGACGAGCTCACAGGCCTCCTGGTTTTAAGTGGTTACCGGAGCCCATAGACACCTACAACGTAAATGCGCCACCCGCTTTGAGATATAAGTTCTAAGGTCTCAGTATATGTAGTTACAACGGCCCCACCCTTCAAACCGAAACGCGTTACTGCTTCGCGGGAGAAATAGGCGGAGTGGTGGTACCTACCCGTGCGGACTCACAAGAGGTCCTACCACCATTAATTACGCAAATTATAATTTTGCGGGTTACACGATGTTATTCCTTCAGCGTGGAAGTCAATCGTGAGCATTTGATAAGTACGTATTTCATTACAAAAATTGGTACCCGCCTGCGGAATTCGAACACCGTTGTATCACTCGATGCTAATGCACCGGACTTTAGGCCACGACGACTTCAAAGTACATAATTTGAGCAATAAATCTAACTACAATAACTCTTTAACTCTACAATAGCCCTCATAGGAGGGCTTCGCACACTACACATTCTCATTTGATCCTTTTGTGGGCCTTTTTGATGAATTAAACTTTAACATACTGTCCTTTTTAACTATGTAAATATAAGGAGGGACTGAACGGCCTGCCTTGTTTTGAATTTATTAACATCGTTTTATCCAACTTCATTAGCAACAAAACTATTTACAAGTGTACTTATTTACCATCATAAATTAACTAGATTCCATAAAATTACTCATAGTTATTCTAAAATAAATAATCGAGATGGTTTATTTTATTATCAAAAATTACGACTGAATCGAATCGAAAAGATACGATATCTTCATATCGAATTAGAACAAGTTGGAATCGTGACTAGTAATGTGGAGACTGAATTTACCGTGCTCTCATTCCAAATATTCCGAAGCATTTTTATAATACGGTTCATCTTCGAGAATGTTACAAACAATTCGAGATTACTTTTATTATTAGTTCCTATCTATTTGTCTGCTAAACATTTCCTAAAGAATATAAATCATCGTGTCTAAACAGATGTTTAAAAAAAACGGAATTGCATCAACAAATACGTTAAACGTGTGTTTCAATGTGTTACGAGCACGTCTATAAATACTGTCCGCAAATGTTCTTGAACAATCTACGCGATGAAACAAAGGATTCGCCCGCCGGATCTTCGTTATGAAGGCGATAATTGAAATTAATAACATCGGTCGAGTTATTGAACAAAACTTGTACATTTTAATTACGTACTAATTGCAGTTGTTAATAAAGAACACTGGTTCGTTTTTTTTTTTTTTTCAAAGAATTAAAAGACTAGATAAGTTGTGTCTAAATAAAAGTAACGAATTATTCTGGGTTTTTTCCTGAGTAACAAATAATGTAGCCGTTGTAACTATACTGAGACCTTAGAAATTATATCTCAAGATGGGTAGCGCATTTACGTTGTAAATGTCTATGGGCTCCAGTAACCACTTAACATCAGGTGGGCTGAGAGTTCGTCCATGCATCTAAGCTATAAAAACAAATAAATAAAAAACCTGTTTCCCAAATCGATAACTATTTGTTCTCAACTTCAACTGAAACAAATACTATGGACTACGGCGATCGTCGCCTATATAGGAGGATATTGCGGGACATTTAAAAGCACTAGTGGTCCCACAGTAGTCGAAATTCGACTATAATTAATTGAAATTGTAAGCTTGTACACTATTATGATTCTATTTTCAAAGACTACTTCTGTAATCACAAATTTCGCCAAGACTACACTATAGAAAAATATTATTAAAGACAAACAATATTTAATCTATTCTCAATTCGACCACAGACGTCAAGAACAAAAGTTTGACAATAAATAAATAGTATGCATGCGTGTGTGCGTCAAATACATAGTAGTGTGTGTAATGGTTTTTTTTTTATTGTTTTAATGTATTTTTAGGCATAATTTAAAAAAATATTAACATTCTGCACTTCTTCTCTATATTTTCTATAAGTGTGGGAAATTTCATACTTCTTCGTCCGCGCAATTTTCGTAAAAAGGGATACGAAGTTTTTTCTTCACGTATTAATATATAGATAAGAAAATACGCATTCGTTATCTAATGACATATGTACTCACAATTTTGTTCTAATAAATTGTATCTTATCTTGACCACTAATGACATCAGAAATAAAAAAACAATAACTATCCTATAAAAAATTCTATTTTATGAGCAGCAGGATTATCATATCTAGGCATTTCACTAGAAGATTTTCTATACGATTCCAACTAACGAAATTGTAAATTCGACCTCCATAACCCTTGTCAATACACTTCAACACACTCCTTAGCTTTTCCATCTACCCCGTCGCAAGCCCCACTTGAGGAGCCTTTCCAAAGCATCTGGTCTGCTCTGATTGGTTATTTCGTGTTCGTGTCACTATCTTTATCAACTCTTAGGCCTTGCGACTTATTTTATAATCATCTCACAAGTTTGGTGGTAGGACCTCTTGAGTCCGCACGGGTACCACCGCCCTGCCTATTTCTGCCGTGAAGCAGTAATGCGTTTCAGTTTGAAGGGTGTGTGAAGCCGTTGTAACTATACTGAGACCTTAGAACTTATATCACAAGGTGGACGGCGCATTTACGTTGTAGATGGGCTCCAGTTACCACATAACACCAGGTGAGCTGTGAGCTCGTCCACCCATCTGAGCAATAAAAAAAAAGATAACTAAGAAAAACAAAAGATCAAAACAGAGAAGACTTAAGGGGAGAAAGAAGATAAGAGTGATGCATTGAATCGCTATCTCATCATCCATACCAACCATCAACATGAACACTCTTGCCCTCTTTATAGCCCGGACAGAGGGTGACCCTCCAAGGCCCAATCCAGTCCTCCCTTACGGCGTTACGAAGACCCTACAACACGTTGCCATGTAACAAAATTTTAAAATAAATTAACCTCCAAATGGCTAAATTAACTAAAATCATCCACTGAGAGAAATGTCTAATTCTTTATTTTTAAATGTCTATCATTGTTATTTGAACTCATTAGCGTAGTAATATCGATAGTTGAGTCTGGATTGTTTCCTAAAATAATAAATAAAGATCCAAGTACACGTCATGACTTACATAAATCAGTCCTTTCCGCATTATAAAGTATTATTTCGAATGCGTTCAAATTTATTTACACTTCTTTATTATACATTCAAGTAATTTAAGTGATTGAATACGTTTTAGTGACTTAAAGAGTTTCCGAAATCGATTTCGTTTTATGAACTCCTTGGACAAGTAATTACGAAAACAATTTCGTGAAATGGTATGACGTAATCATTAAATTCGGTTAAATTTATTTTGCCTTATTTTATTAAAGTAACAGTAAAGCGATCGATGTCTGTGATATTTAGAATCCAAGTACTCAAGTACTCATGATCTTATACCTTTCAACGAGCAATTCTTGTATATTAATATATATATAATCTGAATCTCGGAAATGGCTCCAACGATTTTCATAAAATTTAGTATACAGGGGATTTCGGGGGCGATAAATCGATCTAAAATCGAAAATAAATCGTTATTTTCAGAAAATGTTGTTTTATTCGTGTTTTCAATAATCAACTCTTCCCGATATCCATTGGCGAATAATAATACTATTTTTCTTAATTGAGGGCAGATAACCGCTTTAAAGACAGCAAGATGGCGTTATAAAAAAAAAACGAGCAAAGCTCGGTCATCATCTAGTGAATTATAATTCGAATGAGTACAGAAAATTATTGCCCACCAGAAATTTCTTTACAGTTATCGGATTTGTTAAATACATTATAATTGAAATTTGACAAAAATTAAACCTTACTGTTGGTAGGACCTCTTGTGAGTCCGCGCGGATAGGTACCACCACTCTGCCTATTTCTGCCGTAAAGCAGTAATGCGTTTCGGTTTGAAGGGTAGGGCAGCCGTTGTAACTATACTTGAGACCTTAGAACTTATATCTCAAGATGGGTGGTGAATTTACGTCGTAGATGTCTATAAGCTCCAGTAACCACTTAACACCAGGTGGGCTGTGAGCTTGTCCGCCCGTCTAAGCAATAAAAAAAAAGACCCGGACCACGAATATAAAATATCCCTAGCAACGATACTAATAGACCTATCGAACATCGAACTTGGGACCTGTGGCACTGTAGTCAAGGCTCAACCACCCACGAAGCAATCGCCTTAATCATCGATCGGCTTCAGTCAACTATGAAAAATTAGCCTTCACAATAACAACATTAAGCAAGAACATAAAGTACAACGACCCGGTATTAGGCACGTTAATCGAAAAACAAGCTATACAATGTGAAATGACATAGCACAGGCCTTTCCGATCACGCCATAGGCGTGGTTCCATTTACTGTCCATTGCCGCTTATACTTCTTCGCTGAATGGAAAATATAATATGACATCTAAGAACAGTTATTAGAACTAGAGGTCCCGCAGTAGTCGAAATTTGACTATAATTAATTGGAATTGTAAGTTTGTACACTATTATGATTGTATTTTATACTTCTATAATAACAAATTTCGCCAAGACTACATTATAAAAAATATTAACAAAGACAAACAATATTTAATCTATTCTCAATTTGACAACAGACGTCAAAAACAAGAGTTTGACAATAAATAGTATGCATGCGTGTGTGCGTCAAATACATGGTATGTAGTGTGTGTAATGTTTTCTTTATTGATTTAATGTATCTTTTATGCATTATTTTTAAAAAATATTAGCATTGTGCACTTCTTCTCTATATTCTCTATAAGTGTGGAAAATTTCATACTCCCCCGTCCGCGCAATTTTCGTAAAAA
The DNA here is from genome assembly GCF_030269925.1 of Bombyx mori. Lineage (NCBI taxonomy): Eukaryota > Metazoa > Arthropoda > Insecta > Lepidoptera > Bombycidae > Bombyx > Bombyx mori. Next base: position 4,555,531 of record NC_085121.1, read on the forward strand.
GGGATACAAAGTTTTTGCTTCACGTATTAATATATAGATACATTAGTTGTTATTCTTAGCTCTCCGTATTCTCAGTACTCAGTTACTATCAGGGTAACCAACAGAATTTACAAAATAATGAGACAATGAGTGCAATAATGAACTAAAACTAGTGTTCAATATTTACATTAATTGTATGTTTTTGAAGCGTATTAACGTTGTTATATTATTGAAATTCTGAAATACGACTTGTTCAATTTTCTTTTAAAATACCTATTGAAAGTAACGGTAAAAACAGAAAAAAAAACAATAGCTTGATTTAAAAAATACACTATACGACAGCAAGTCATACTATAACGGCTTAGTTTTAAAGTTGTCGTGCGTTAAGGGAAAAACGCCCAGTGTGCTTTCATGGAGCGCTGTTACTATTCTGATATAAAAAATCTCCTGGAAGAGACTAATTTTATAATTAAATACTTAAGGGACGCTAACAAATATCTTCTACGATGAAAGAATGACATCTTCTTCTGGCCCTAATTACACATAGCTTAGAGTCGGCGCAGCATGTCCTGTTATCACAGTGCAGGAGAGGTTGGCATGAACGTTGCCTGCTTGATGCAACCTTCCTTAGATTATGTATTTTTTTTTTTTTTATTGCTTAGATTGGTGGACGAGCTCACAGCCCACCTGGTGTTAAGTGGTTACTGGAGCCAATTGACTTCTTCCTATTCGTACACTCTTGACAGAGAGTGCGCCATAGACATCCACAAAGTAAATGCGCCACCCACCTTGAGATACAAGTTCTAAGATCTTAGTATAGTTACAACGGCTGCCCCACCCTTCAAACCGAAACGTATTACTGCTTCACGAAATAAATAGGCAAGGCGGTGGTACCTACCCACACGGACTCACAAGAGGTCCTACCACAAGTCTCTGGTGGTAGGTAGTAGGACTCTTCTCTTTTTGGTGCATATGAAGGAACTATGTGTAATAATTGGCATCCATCAAAATTAGCATTGAAAAAAAACACCTTTTACTGCTATAACCATAGACAAACATACAACCCTATGATACAAGTTAATGTTGCTAATTAAGACCAGGAATTGGTTTAACAAACATAAAATCTGTATTATCCTTCCATCCAATCTAACATTTCACATATTGTTTTTTCAAAGTATTAAGCCGTAGGTAGCCGCATGAGAGATTTACGTAATCTGTACGAGCTTAATGAGCGAGCATGATATTTCTGTTTACTTCAGTGGCTCTTTTGATGAAATATAAAAAAAATGTATGTATTATTAAAATACCAAAGGTAGTTCACTAGCAGACAGTTTTACTTGAATTAGATTTTTAATAAATAAATAATATTAGTCATGAACCAAATTTTATAGTTCTGTGTTTAAATTAATTTCGTTATTTTACTTTTTTTTATGGCTTAGATGGATGGACGAGCTCACCACCCACCTGGTCTTGAATGGTTACTGGAACCCATAGACTTCTACAATGTAAATGCCGCTACCCACCATGTCTCAGAATAGTTACAACGTCTGCTCCGCCCTTCAAACCGAAACGCATTGCTGCTTCACGGCAGAAATAGGCAGGGCGGCGGTACCAACCCGTGCGAACTCACAAGACGTCCTACCACCAGTGATTACGCAAATTATAATTTTGCGGGTTTGATTTTTATTACACGATGTTATTCCTTCACCGTGGAAGTCAATCGTGAACATTTGTCAAGTACGTATTTCATTAGAAAAATTGGTACCTGCCCGCGGGATTCGAACACCGTTGCATCGCTAGATACGAATGCATCGGACGTCTTATCCTTTAGGCCACGACGATAATAAATTAATACTAAATAAAGAATCTTAATAATAAATACTAAATAATTTTTGGTGAACAGAATTTTATGAGCATTAAAACAGTGTGACATCGACATCTGAAGTACCTAATTCAATTCTATATTCATAGACAAAGCATTAACTACCTCGCAAAATCCAAATACGTGCATTATCGAAAAATTTTCCACAGCAAAAATAATTACCGATTAATTTTAAATTACAAATCATTATCCTCATCAACAATTCACGGAAAACACGTAAACTTTATTAAACAGGGATAAGCTAATTTCATTAGAAACAAAATGAAAGTTACATAGAACTTTACCAAACAATTAATGCTAAAGAAGTTGAAACGAAAAGCCAAATCCAATCTATCGAAGCGTATAAAAGAATTGTTTAAGTACAAATTGAGTTATAAACCTATTTCGCGATATCCAAGACAGACAGCTGATTGGCGGAATGAACAATGAATGATGATGATGATGATGAACAATGATGAATTTTTTTATTAACTATGACGTCATCGTGACCTAAATAATAAGACGCCCGGTGCAACCATATCAAGCGATGCATCGGTGTTCGAATCTCAGGCACGTACCAATTTTTCTATGAAATACATACTTAACAATTGTTCACGATTGACTTCCACGATGAAGGAATAACGAGACCAGGCGTTACGTAAGCTCTTGTACGCGTTACAAAAAAAAACAATATGTTTTGTCATTTCGGTTAATTAATTTCCTACAAGAATTTTTTTACAGTGGAAGTTTTTACAGTGATTCCAAAACAGCTTGAGTGAGAATAATATTTTATTTAATTATCCAATTTATCTACACTTATGAAGCTGTGTATATTTTAAACCTATAATATGTAACCAGACCAATGTGTTTTCGATATTACAAAAAAATACTGCAAATATGTTAAATTCTAATTCAAAAAAGGTTCACTTGAAATAATAACATTCAACAGAATACAACAAAACATCTTAGAAATTATAAAGTTATAAGCGTATACACTTAGGCGGATCATAATTTAATTGACGGATAATTATTATCTGATGATTAAAAAGATCCTAACAACAAGCCTTTGATAAGATTTTTGTTGTCAGTCAACTAGTAATGGTAACAAGGTGATGGCAGGACGTCTTAGATTGGTGGTAGAAATCCTTGTGAGTCCGCCCGGGTAGGTACCACTACCCTGCCTATTTCTGCCGTGAAGCAGTAATGCGTTTCGGTTTGAAAGGTGGGGCAGCCGTTGTAACTATACTTGAGACCTTAGAACTCATATCGCAAAGTGGGTGGCGGCATTTACGTTGTAGATGTCTATGGGCTCCGGTGACCACGTCACATCAGGTGGGTCGTGAGCTCGTTTACCCCCCTAAGCAATAAAATAATAAACGTGGTAATTTAAAAATACAAGAATTTTCAAATCTCATACGTACCCAATGACTTAATGTCCATTTTAACATCAACAAATTCAACTTACTGAAATCAAATATTGACTTCGTATGGTTCGTGGAATTATATATGTACAGTATTTGTTCGTTGTAATTAATTACATGAATACAATGTAATACATACAAATCTATGTTATTACAGACAGAATAAACAACATGGAGATGGTAAACAAAATTAATATCGTAATTTACACAATCATACCCCCGGTACTTCTAAAGTTTATCATTCTGAATTGCTTAATTATTTACGTTAAATTTTAATACCGCCATTGATTACTATTCAATAGACGATCTAAATTTGGTATTTGGCCCTTTGAGAATAAATTAATTTTTGACGTCAAAGTCCTTATGAAATTTAAACACCAGTTTTTGGCAGCACTTTGTGTAGCTGAAAATCAATGATAATTTCATTGAAATAGGTTTGTTATAATAATATAGAGCGAATATTAAACAAATTATAGTAGAAATAATACAATCATTCGAAAATATGCTGTTTAGCTTATGGCTGCTATAAGAACATGCATTTATTACTTCATAATTTAGTTATAAAAAAAGAAACAGTAAAAAGTTAACATAAAATGCATTTAAATTTTGAATTAGGATATGTTTACTAAGCTATGAAAAAAACAAGAAGTGCTAATGATTTTTTTAGTAATTAATAAATAAAAGTAAATAATAATACATAATTATAAATTTAGTCAAAGGAATGTGTAGGCTCATTCTTTTTTATGCATTAGATCGAAAAACAAGCTCACGGCTCATTAACTGGTTACTGGAGTCCATGGGCATCCTAACTATCATTAGTAAGGTAGTTAAGCAAAAGTTGAACTCTAAGCCATACGTACACTCTCCTGCCTATTTCTGCTCGCGAAGTAATCAAATATTCGCACATTTAAATCATCGACTTCATATCCCATGTGGGTGCAGCAGTTATGTTGTGAAGTCTACAGGGTTCAGTAAGCACTTACACCAGATTAACCGTATCTTCATTCACCAATTTGGCAATAAAAAATTATTGAAAGCTATCTTAGTTTTTGAAAATGTTACCAATTAGTCTATTCCAATTATTATTTTCTATTGAACGCATACCATTGTACGACCCACCTGAAGGTATATGTTGTAGTTACCGTCGCTCAAAGAGACCAGGAATGCCAAAGGTATAGCCGTTGTCTAGATTTCTAATTAAAAAATATTAAAACAAGCGCAAATTAACAGTCCACTGCTAGTATTCTGTAGAATAAGGTCATTGCTCAGATCTTTTTTTACCCAATCTTAGCCAGCGTCGGTAAAAATACATCAAACAATTGGTGACACTTCTAGTAAAAAAAATTATCTTAAGAAATGTAATCATAAAAAAACATGTAGCCAGGTAAATACGTTACAATCCAATTTCGTAGAATCAGAAAATACACGAGAATACGGTCACAATAATTGCCGCGTCAGTTTTATTTCAATTTTCTTTCTCACCCACCCCTGCTCACTCCGATAAAAATGTTAAGAATTACGAGCGGTTGAGCATCATTATCACATGAAATTAGATTAAGGATTTGTAAGTTTGCTGTTACAAACATTCTATTTTGTACATATGTAACGGAAAACCTTTAGTATTTAAAACTCTTTAGTTTTAAAAAATATCTTTCTTAGATGGATTTATTGACCAGTGAATCTTTATATATTTATTTATTTATTCAACTTAATGCACATAAGTACAATGGCGGACTTAATGCCTGAGGCATTCTCTACCAGTCAACCAAGGGTGGTGTAGAGAATCCTGTGGTAGGTGCATAACTTAATGTGAAACAACCAAACTACATTATACAATATATAAAGTTGAACTCATATGTTTGACACGTATGTTTACGTATTTTTTTAAAAAACAAACATATTTTAAAAATGAGTGAAGAGAGTAGTTTATTTTGCATAATTCAATAAATTGTATTTTTAAATTACATAATTGTAACATGTAATTTGTAAATAACATATTGAAAAAATAAAAAATCCAGGAGCTTGGTGTCCTTGGTGCGGGTTTTTTAACGTTCTCGATAGCGTAAAAGTTAACTCAAATTTGTATACAGTTGGAACAGCGCCCCTAGTGGCAAACGTAGGCAAACGTTCCAAGCCAAAAACTGGCGCTAAGCACACAGAATATATTTTATGAACATGAAGCACCAAAACCATAACTAACCACATAATAAGACACTAACAACCAATACACTAAAAACCAAAACAACCAACAAATTAAACGAAATAGTCTGCGAGTAATGTTGTTACAATATCATCGATAATATTAATATATTTAATTTTACAATAATATTGGAAAAATATTACTCGCGGACTCGTGAACATACGCAACGGTGAAACAAAGAGCTTATTAATTGCACTCTAGTGGCGGCGGACTATAAAGAATCTGTAAGGTCGGAAAGGCAGAAAATTTAAAAAAGAAAATTCTTTGAAGTTAATTTTCATTTAGTGACATTTATACTGTACGTACCTAAAATAGAGATATCGTTTTTTTTTAATACAGGCAAAAAAGGAGGGAAAATCCATCATGGACACCCGAGAATGCAGGGCTCGGGTAGTGCTGGACTCCAACCAGCTAAAACCTCTAATTTTGACATGGCTCTTATTATTACATTTGAATTTATTTATTTATTTTTATTTTTACCTAATGTAAGGGCTATGGATCGGGAGTTTTTATTTAATTTTTGCATACAGTCTTACAATGCTAAAACTTACACATCTATTTTTATAAATCATTTCAATTTTCACATAATGGTCTTTTTTCAGGTTATATTTCTTATGCGAGATATCTTATGTTGGAGTGAGACCTATCTATCGGCGGAATAGTAAAATTTCCTAGAGGATGGTACAATCATGGAGAGCATCCGACATTTGTGAGGCGTTTCAGAAAATGATTGTTTCATGGAGCTGATGTTTCTCGTCATAGCGAATGCTTTTAACAACCCGTTTTGCCACGGAACGCACCCTACCTTTAACGGTTGATCGGTTCCTATCTCGAGGATATAATGAAGTAATATAACAATTCTCGATCATGCACGATATTCCGTAGGGGTCGGTTCTTGTCCCCCTATGGCGGTGCATCAGGTATGACTAAGTGCTGAGGGCACCCCCCTTCCTAATCTCCTCGTAATTTGCCGTGTGACTTCAGTAATTTACGTTAAAAGATTCATTCAACAAAAAGCTCAAAGTGACGAAACGTAAATTTGTAGTTAGCTACAAAAATTTAAAATCTGCTACACAAATCTGTTGATTTTAGTTTCGACATGTATTTATTTATCTACGGATTAATGAATTCTATCAACATAATTTTAAGCAACTTCATAACGCTTATTAACTTGAATTATTTTCACACATATGCAAACCGATGGCTCTAAGGTAAGTTAATTGCTTTCTCCTGACACCAGGATCAACAGGTTTAAAATAAATTACTTAATAATTTTTAATTCAAGTTGCTATTAAAATGTATATTACGCTGGAACAGACGATCATTATAGGGACGCGTCTGGGCGATGGGGCCATATAAATCAATACAGAACTTTAATATATGAAGATTGCGAAAAACATAGTCTTATTCTCGGTGCGTGCAAATTGAATTCTTATTTTCTCATAAAACTAAAATTATTTATATCCCAATAACAAATATTTTACTACTCAGAAAACGTTAATATTTGAGCCGACGGGGACGGGATCGCTAAATCACTTCCGCAGAAAACAGAGTACACGGTAACAAAAGTTTCCTCTATCTTCAAGATAACTATTATTATTTGCCAAATAAAAGAGATTGATGGATTTCTCAAAGAAAGAAGAAGGAAGTTAACATTTGTGACGGACGATGTATGGAATAAAAACGGTACAAGCTGGAACAGTTCGGACGAGTAAAAGCGGGTGTTAAAGATACCTAACGCTGTTTTAGTAGCGTCTGTATGGACTAATTTTTAGTAGCTACCAGAAATTTCTTAACTTCTCACAACGAAACATAATAAGTCGTAATACATTCGGATGACATCTAGCTTACACTTCAAGGTGGAACCTATGTTTACTCGGCAGTAAAAATGAACAGCCTTAATCAACTACAAAACACCTTAATCAAGATACTTAGAATGCTGGTCGAATAGTACTGCTACGATTTAAAGTGGCCCCACTCATACACTCATCCGCTGTATAATCGAATGTACTTATCACGGAAAATGTTCATTGTTTTATTGAATATCAAGATTGTATTCCATAATTACTTTTTAAACGATGAAATAAAACGTAAATTGACATTAAAAGCTCTGACCTAAATTTACATGTATTAAAACAAACACTGAAAGCTTTACTGTGGAATACGAACTAGATCAATGATTGTTTCAATAAAATAATTATAGTGGAAACTTCAATGGAATTCAAAAACTATGATTTATGACGCTGTACACGTTTTATGGATAATAAAGCATATTTGTTTGTAAAAATAATGTATTTAGAAATGTAAATAGAAAAGAAGGTTTATATTAATAGGTATGTAATAAAACAAATAACTATTTAGTCGCCTCGTTAATATGTAAAATTTTCCGTTATTTGTATCGATAGTCAAGTTAATTTTCCATGTAAAAATAAGTAGGTACGTACCCTCACTAAATTCCGAGTTCAGAATTTCACAAGCGCACCTCACTACAACACTTCAAAAACACAGGTTTTCAATTTCGGATATGAAGGCACGTTCCGATCCCCACGGAAATGGGACGGCCGTTTGTGCTTTTTGAATTTTCCGCCGGAGCGATGAGCCGCCTACACGAGTCCGCGGGCGTCCTGACGGTCATAAATCGCGACGGTGACTGGCTCCAGCCCGCGGCGCTCCAGAGCTATTTTCACGCTACACAAACGCCTGCGAGATACGTTCAGATAGTTGTGTACAGCACAACTGTTGCTTTAGCGTGAGGATTAAAAAGCTCTCGCCTCTTGGTCCAAAAGCTCAAAACGAATACATTGAATGTACGTGAATAAAAACGTCCGCGACTTAATTATTCGAAGAAAATAAATTTGTTTATTAATGTAACATAGTTTTATTCCAAAATTTATTTAAGTACTAAATAATTTAAGTGCTAAATAGGAAGAGTAATTTCAAAATTTCATTATACTCTTACTTCTGAAAGTTTTTTTTATCTTTTTATTGCTTAGACGATCTCACAGCCCACCTGTTGTTAAGTGGTTACTGGAGCCCATAGACATCCACAATGTAAATGCGCCACCCACCTTGAGATATAAGTTCTAAGGTCTCAAGTATAGTTACAACGGCTGCCCCACACTTCAAACCGAAACGCATTACTGCTTCACGGCAAAAATAAGCAGGGTGGTGGTACCTACCCACGTGGACTCACAAGAGGTCCTACCACCAGTAAAAAATTTGATTAGAAAATTTGATCCACCAGGCAGAGGCTCAACATTCTCTTCATATTTATTAGCAATATCTATGAGTATAGGTGACCGATCACCATGGGTCCTATTATATTGTCCGCTTAGGGAAATAAAAATGAAATGATTCAAGATCACACATTTACTTATTCATATTCATATCATCATAACATCATCTATCTATTCTAGATTTTTTTTAAAAACGATATTACCAACTTTACTAGCGCTTACCACTCTTCACGATATATATTTTTGTAACTAAAATTGTTTTTGTTGGGCTGCAAATAAAAAAAAAGAGACGGCCACATCTAAACACTAAATAAATCACTTCTTGATGTGAAGTACAGATAATAATATTAATATTATACCTAACGAGGTATGAATCGAAAAAAATCCATCTAGTCCTTAAGCAAAAAGCAGATAGACAGCCAAATAATAATAAATATTTTACAGAGGCCATAGTTATCAGAAGGTCGCGATCTCATTTGCGTTTTCTAACAACTATTTCAGCTTTATAAATACATGACTACTTCTCAGAAACACCACTCTACAGTACTCGCTAAATACCAGAATCAAATTATTTTAAATGATTGAAATACCACTAAAACCATAATCGAAAATTTAAATTTTAGTAGCTTTTTTCGCTTAATACAAATTTAACAACAATCAAAAACAATTGACACGCAGAATTTACTGTCACGATAGCGCAATGGTGGATGACAGTTGTAGATACACGAACTCTTCTTTTTTTTTTCTCCACCTTATCCCGCTAGGTGGGGTCGGCACAGCTAATTTTTCTCTACTATTCTCCTCTATCAGCCGTCATCGCAACACTCACACTTTACTGGTGGTAGGACTTGTGAGTCCGCACGGGTAGGTACCACCGCCCCGCCTATTTCTGCCGTGAAGCAGTAATGCGTTTCGGTTTGAAGGGTGGGGCAGCCGTTGTAACTATACTGAGACATTAGAACTTATATCTCAAGGTGTGTGGCGCATTTACGCTGTAGATGTCTATGGGCTCCAGTAACCACTTAACACCAGGTGAGCTGTGAGCTCGTCCACACATAAAAGCAATAAAAAAAAAAAACCTCTCTTTCTCATATCGTCATTCACACACTCCATCCATGTCTTCTTCCGTTGACCTCTTCCCCTTCTACCTTGCCCTACCATTTCCATACATCTCCTAGTCACATGCATCTTCTCTCTACGCATCACATGTCCATACCACGCTAACCGTCCGCTCTCTAATTTGTAGATTACCGGGGCTACTTTCACATTTTCTCTGATCTACTCATTGTTGTAGATACACGAACAAAGGTCTTAATAAAAGAAAAAATAATTGCGTATAATGAAATAAAACTATGAATGCTTAGATTGTCAGTTTGCTCTGCGCCAGTAGTTTACTTCCGTATGGGCTTTAGAAACAATCTAAACACATCGTGTATATACTCAATGAGCCGGCTCTATGTATATTACTCGTAAATTAGTGTAGAAACGCAGGTGGGGTGGCGAATCAAGTGTGCTTCAACAGCCTTACTGTGTGATTGATGATTTTACGCCGCAAAGAATTACTGCCCAGCGCTTAATGAATCACGGGGCTTCGGGTCGAAAAAAATATCGTGTTTTTGTAGATTAAAGACTCGATTAAATTCGTTGGTGAATATATTTTTTGTGGCCGGTCGAGTTTCGGTTTGAATTATAGGTGGTGGATTACATTGCCCTAGATGAGCAGAGGAATTTACTGCCCAGAGACGTTATGATGTTTGTGATGCTTCTATCTTAAAATATGCGGTTGAAGTCACTGTATTAAATCAAGATTTTGCATTGTATTAAATCATGATTTTGCATTGTATTAAATCAAGATTTTGCCACCCTTTAAACGCATGACAACTACACGGCAAAAATAACACGATTATAATTAAAAACAGGATGAAATACAAAACATAAAAAAACCCTTACTTAATTTACATAATTCCACTCTTTTACCATAAAAGTCATTCATGAACACGTGTAGGAAATATTTACTTTAAAAAAAACTGCTAGATTGTAACGCCAATATCGTTGCATCACTTGATACGAAAGCCACGGATCCTCCGATACGGAAATAGAAGTCTCCATTCACCAATCTTCACCGCTTAGGACGGTACATTCTGGTTTAAAGGGTGATACAACCGGTTGTAACTTCGACCACTAAGAGGGTGACCGTATTCGTATTGTATATTTAAGGGACCCGATATACACTCAAAACCACATCGGCACCGAGCTTGTTTTCTTTTCGAAATCAATTAATGAATCTCACGAAAAGATTCTTAATTATAATGTTGCAAGCCTTGCATATTAAAATGCAGGCCACTACAGATGCATCCTTTTTATATTGCTTAGGTGGGCGGACGAGCTCACGGCCCGCCTGGTGTTAAGTGATTACCGGAGCCCATAGACACCTCGAGACATAAGTTCTCATTCCGATAGAGGCACCCGTCACGTGCGGACGTGCTCATCGTCCACTCGATCGCCCGGTCTTTGTTCGCCCGGCTTTTGTTAGCCCGGCCATTGTTCGCGCGGCCTGTGTTCGTGATACATCTGCCGACCAAGTGTGTTTCCTGGAAGCTTTTATTTGTTTTGTTTTAGTTATTTTTGTGTTCGTGGAACATTTGCCGACAAAGTGGTTTCCTGCAAGTATTTATTTGTTTTGTTTCTTTTTGTAATTTCTGTTTTGTTGTGCTTTTTCTTTGTCCTGTAGTAATCGCGCCGCATTGCCACCTGTGTTCAATAGAACCGCTCAGGTCCGAGAAGTTGGGGCCTCGCCGCAAGGCGAGTGTTTTCAAGACCCGGGGCCGCCCCACCTGGGTACTCAGCGATCATGGACGCTGTATTCGCGGAATTCCTCCGACTTCGCCACCCACAGCTCGCCTCGGAGTTTCTGGCCTTCAAGGCCAATCACACTGCGAGCCCTCTCGAGGACTCCGCCGCGCTCGCTGCTCCTGCGTCGCCTGTACCTGCGTGCAGAGCTTCTGCATTGAGCACCGCAGCCTCTGTCGTGCCTGCCGCTCCCGTGTCGCCTATACTGGCGAGAAAAGCTGCTGCGTCGTCCGCCGTGACCATCGTTTCAGCTGAGCGATCATCCGCGGCCTCCGTCGCGCCCTCTAAAACACCTACACTTGCTCGTAGGTCGCCTGCACCCGCCTCCTCGTGCTCCGACTCTGACTCGGACATGGAGGTCGACCTCGCCCCCGCCTCATCGACGGATGGATTCACCCTGGTACAGAAGGGTAAGAAGCGTGCCGCGGAGTCTCGAGCTCCCGCGGCCGCTAAAATTAGCAAAGCCGTGAACGTGTCGCGCCCCCGCCCTCAGACTCCCGTTGCGCCCCCAGCCCGTGCCACTCCGTCGCCGCGTCCGGTGGCACAAAATAAAACCCAGACCCCTCCCCCGGTTATCCTTCAGGAGAAGGCAGCTTGGGATCGAGTTTGCCTGGCCCTTAAGGCCACAAATATAAATTTCACGAATGCCCGTAACCTCGCGAACGGCATTCAAATTAAGGTTCAAACACCCGACGACCATAGGGCCCTCTCTTCTTACCTCCGTAAGGAACGTATAAGTTTCCATACTTATACGCTCCAGGAGGAGCGCGAACTCCGCGTTGTAATACGCGGAATCCCTAAAGAGTTAGATGTAGAGCTCGTCAAGGCCGATCTGTTAGAACAGGGCTTTCCAGTGAATTCTGTGCACCGTATGCACACCGGTCGCGGTAGGGAGCCATATAATATGGTTCTAGTCACCCTCCAGCCTACCCCCGAGGGTAAGAAAATCTTCAACACACAGACCGTCTGTAGGCTCTCCGGTATCGCCGTCGAAGCCCCCCATAAAAAAGGCACTCCTAGCCAGTGCCATAACTGTCAATTGTACGGGCACTCTTCCCGTAACTGTCACGCGCGCCCCCGATGTGTTAAGTGTTTGGGCGATCACGCCACGACCCTCTGCGCTCGCGACCAAAAAACCGCGACGGAACCGCCTAGCTGCGTCCTGTGTCGAACACAGGGTCACCCCGCGAATTACCGTGGTTGCCCCCGAGCTCCTAAAATAAATCGCCGCGTCGCCCGCCAAAACCGCCTCCGAGCTTCCGGCCCAGACATCAAAGCCTCGGCACCCTCTGCGTCGCAGGCTAAGCCAGCGTTCGTTCCGGCGGCGGTGCCCAGTGTCTCGGCCTGGGCAAAACCGCTGCCGTACACGAACACGGCTACAACTCCCTCCTCCGCGATTCGTCCCGCCCCCGCGACTCGTCCCTCTCCCGCGACTTGCCCTCCGACCGCGTCCGAAAATCTCGCTTTAGCGATTGACTTCTTTCAGTCGATCAACTTTGAGCGCGTTAACGCTTTGGGCGACGCCATTCGCGCTGCCTCCACTGCACAACACTTTATCGCCGTTGTGCAGGAATACGCCGACGTATACGCGTCATTAAATACGTACGTCCTCCCCTCACTCCGCCGGTAATCAATGGCGTATATAAGTAGAATAAAGCCCCTATCCGTAACGATAGGATTTTTTAACGCTTACGGTCTCGCAAATCAACGTGATCAGGTTTCTGACTTTTTGCGTGACCATCAAATTGATATCTTTTTAGTGCAGGAGACCCTACTTAAGCCCGCGCGCCGTGACCCTAAAATCGCGAACTATAACATGGTCAGGAACGACAGGCTCTCTGCCCGTGGTGGTGGTACCGTCATTTACTATAGAAGAGCCCTGCATTGCGTCCCGCTCGATCCTCCCGCGCTCGCTAATATCGAAGCATCAGTGTGCCGAATCTCACTGACGGGACACGCGCCGATCGTTATCGCGTCCGTTTATCTTCCACCGGATAAGATCGTTCTAAGCAGTGATATCGAGGCGCTGCTCGGTATGGGGAGCTCTGTCATTCTGGCGGGCGACCTAAATTGTAAACACATCAGGTGGAACTCACACACCACAACCCCGAATGGCAGGCGGCTTGACGCGTTAGTCGATGATCTCGCCTTCGATATCGTCGCTCCGCTAACCCCGACTCACTACCCGCTAAATATCGCGCATCGCCCGGATATACTCGACATAGCGTTATTAAAAAACGTAACTCTGCGCTTACACTCGATCGAAGTAGTTTCAGAGTTAGATTCAGACCACCGTCCCGTCGTTATGAAGCTCGGTCGCGCTCCCGATTCCGTTCCCGTCACGAGGACTGTGGTGGATTGGCACACGCTGGGCATCAGCCTGGCTGAATCTGATCCACCATCGCTCCCGTTTAACCCGGACTCTACCCCGTCTCCTCAGGATACCGCTGAAGCCATAGACATCTTAACGTCACACATCACCTCGACATTAGATAGGTCATCGAAACAAGTTGTAGCGGAGGACTTCCTTCACCGCTTCAAATTGTCCGACGATATTAGGGAACTCCTTAGAGCTAAGAACGCCTCGCTACGCGCCTACGACAGGTATCCTACCGCGGAAAATCGTATTCGAATGCGTGCCCTACAACGCGACGTAAAGTCTCGCATCGCCGAAGTCCGAGATGCCAGATGGTCTGATTTCTTAGAAGGACTCGCGCCCTCCCAAAGGTCTTACTACCGCTTAGCTCGTACTCTCAAATCGGATACGGTAGTAACTATGCCCCCCCTCGTAGGCCCCTCAGGCCGACTCGCGGCGTTCGATGATGACGAAAAAGCAGAGCTGCTGGCCGATACATTGCAAACCCAGTGCACGCCCAGCACTCAATCCGTGGACCCTGTTCATGTAGAATTAGTAGACAGTGAGGTAGAACGCAGAGCCTCCTTGCCACCATCGGATGCGTTACCACCCGTCACCCCGATAGAAGTTAAAGACTTGATCAAAGACCTACGTCCTCGCAAGGCTCCCGGTTCCGACGGTATATCTAACCGCGTTATTAAACTTCTACCCGTCCAACTCATCGTGATGTTGGCATCTATTTTCAATGCCGCTATGGCGAACTGTATCTTTCCCGCGGTGTGGAAAGAAGCGGACGTTATCGGCATACATAAACCCGGTAAACCAAAAAATCATCCGACGAGCTACCGCCCGATTAGCCTCCTCATGTCTCTAGGCAAACTGTATGAGCGTCTGCTCTACAAACGCCTCAGAGACTTCGTCTCATCCAAGGGCATTCTCATCGATGAACAATTCGGATTCCGTACAAATCACTCATGCGTTCAACAGGTGCACCGCCTCACGGAGCACATTCTTGTGGGGCTTAATCGACCAAAACCGTTATACACGGGAGCTCTCTTCTTCGACGTCGCAAAAGCGTTCGACAAAGTCTGGCACAATGGTTTGATTTTCAAACTATTTAACATGGGCGTGCCGGATAGTCTCGTGCTCATCATACGGGACTTCTTGTCGAACCGCTCTTTTCGATATCGAGTCGAGGGAACCCGCTCCTCCCCACGACCTCTCACAGCTGGAGTCCCGCAAGGCTCTGTCCTCTCACCCCTCCTATTTAGCTTATTCGTCAACGATATTCCCCGGTCGCCGCCGACCCATTTAGCTTTATTCGCCGACGACACGACTGTTTACTATTCTAGTAGAAATAAGTCCCTAATCGCGAAGAAGCTTCAGAGCGCAGCCCTAGCCCTAGGACAGTGGTTCCGAAAATGGCGCATAGACATCAACCCAGCGAAAAGTACTGCGGTGCTATTTCAGAGGGGAAGCTCCACACGGATTTCCTCCCGGATTAGGAGGAGGAATCTCACACCCCCGATTACTCTCTTTAGACAACCCATACCCTGGGCCAGGAAGGTCAAGTACCTGGGCGTTACCCTGGATGCATCGATGACATTCCGCCCGCATATAAAATCAGTCCGTGACCGTGCCGCGTTTATTCTCGGTAGACTCTACCCCATGATCTGTAAGCGGAGTAAAATGTCCCTTCGGAACAAGGTGACACTTTACAAAACTTGCATAAGGCCCGTCATGACTTACGCGAGTGTGGTGTTCGCTCACGCGGCCCGCACACACATAGACACCCTCCAATCCCTACAATCCCGCTTTTGCAGGTTAGCTGTCGGGGCTCCGTGGTTCGTGAGGAACGTTGACCTACACGACGACCTGGGCCTCGAATCAATTCGGAAATACATGAAGTCAGCGTCGGAACGATACTTCGATAAGGCTATGCGTCATGATAATCGCCTTATCGTTGCCGCCGCTGACTACTCCCCGAATCCTGATCATGCAGGAGCCAGTCACCGTCGACGCCCTAGACACGTCCTTACGGATCCATCAGATCCAATAACCTTTGCATTAGATGCCTTCAGCTCTAATACTAGGGGCAGGCTTAGGGACCCCGGTAACCGTACTCGTCGAACTCTACAAAGAGGTCGACGTGCAACCTAACCCATGCATCAGCCCGCTGAGTTTCTCGCCGGATCTTCTCAGCGGGTCGCGATTCCGATCCGGTAGTAGATTCATTCGCGAAACAATTGCTCTTGAGTTGTTAGGTCTCCTTCGGAGGCGCTCGGGCAGTTGTTAGCAAATCCCACCCCTCTTGGCTGAGCCTTTGCTCGCCCACCTGTCCTGGTGAAGCTGGAAAGGCCTTCGGGCCACCAGTAAACTTTCAATCATAAAAAAAAAAAAAAAAAAAAAAAAAAAAAAAAAAAAAAAAAAAAAAAAAAAAAAAAAAAAAAAAAAAAAAAAAAAAAAAAAAAAAAAAAACATAAGTTCTAAGGTCTCAGTTTTTACAGTACAACGGCTGCCCCATCCTTCAAACAGAAACGCATTACTACTTCACGTAAGAAATAGGAAGGATGGTGGTACTTACCCGTGCGGACACACAGGACGTTCTACCACCAGTAGGACGTATTTTCTTTCCTGTTATGTCCCGGGCTGGACTCGAGCTATCGGGAAAAGAATCCCGGGGTGCCGTTGACTAAAAGGCTTTATTGCGGCGAAATCAATAACCACACCTTTCAGTTGGTAACGTTGTTTTATTATTTATAACAATGTTGTAAATACATTCAAAATTAACCGCTAATAACTACATATAATGCTAATTTATTACTATGCTCTGGAAGATAAACAAATACTAATTGTTAATAGAAAGTTTCACCTTGTTAGAAGTTCGAGAATCTTATTAAGTAAATAGAATATTTATTAGTGAGACATTTCTCCAGAGACTTTTCTTCAATGTCTTTCTCTACCCTGGTATTTTGGTCTTTTTTTTTTTTTTTATGATTGAAGGATTACTGGTGGCCCGGAGGCCTTTCCAGTTTCACCAGGACAGGTGGGCGAGCAAAGGCTCAGCCAGGAGGGGTGGGATTTGCTAACAGCTACCCGAGCGCCTCCGAAGGAGACCTAACAGCTCAAGAGCAGCTGCTTCGCGAATGAATCTACTACCGGATCGGTATCGCGACCCGCTGAGAAGATCCGGCGAGAAACTCAGCGAGCTGATTCATGGGTTAGGTTGCACGGCGAACTCTTTGTCGAGTTCGACGAGTACGGTTACCGAGGTCCCTAAGCCTGCTCCTAGAGCTGAAGGCGTCTAGTGCGAAGGTTATTGGATCTGATGGATCCGTAAGGACGTGTCTAGGGCGTCGACGGTGACTGGCTCCTGCATGATCAGGATTCGGAGAGTAGTCAGCGGCGGCAACGATAAGGCGATTATCATGACGCATAGCCTTATCGAAGTACCGTTCCGACGCTGACTTCATGTATTTCTGTATAGATTCGAGGCCCAGGTCGTCGTGTAGGTCAACGTTCCTCACGAACCACGGAGCTCCGACGGCTAACCTGCAAAAGCGGGATTGTAGAGATTGAAGGGTGTCTATGTGCGTGCGGGCCGCGTGAGCGAACACCACACTCGCGTAAGTCATGACGGGCCTTATGCAAGTTTTGTAAAGTGTCACCTTGTTCCGAAGGGACATTTTACTCCGCTTACAAATCATGGGGTAGAGTCTACCGAGAATAAACGCGGCACGGTCACGGACTGATTTTATATGCGGGCGGAATGTCATCGATGCATCCAGGGTAACGCCCAGGTACTTGACCTTCCTGGCCCAGGGTATGGATTGACTAAAGAGAGTAATCGGGGGTGTGAGATTCCTCCTCCTAATACGGGAGGAAATCCGTGTGGAGCTTCCCCTCTGAAAGAGCACCGCAGTACTTTTCGCTGGGTTGATGTCTATGCGCCATTTTCGGAACCACTGTCCTAGGGCTAGGGCTGCGCTCTGAAGCTTCTTCGCGATTAGGGACTTGTTTCTACTGGAATAGTAAACAGTCGTGTCGTCGGCGAATAAAGCTAAATGGGTCGGCGGCGACCGGGGAATATCGTTAACGAATAAGCTAAATAGGAGGGGTGAGAGGACAGAGCCTTGCGGGACTCCAGCTGTGAGAGGTCGTGGGGAGGAGCGGGTTCCCTCGACTCGATATCGAAAAGAGCGGTTCGACAAGAAGTCCCGTATGATGAGCACGAGACTATCCGGCACACCCATGTTGACTAGTTTGAAAATCAAACCGTTGTGCCAGACTTTGTCGAACGCTTTTGCGACGTCGAAGAAGAGAGCTCCCGTGTATAACGGTTTTGGTCGATTAAGCCCCACAAGATTGTGCTCCGTGAGGCGGTGCACCTGTTGAATGCATGAGTGATTTGTACGGAATCCGAATTGTTCATCGATGAGAATGCCCTTGGATGAGACGAAGTCTCTGAGGCGTTTGTAGAGCAGACGCTCATACAGTTTGCCTAGAGACATGAGGAGGCTAATCGGGCGGTAGCTCGTCGGATGATCTTTTGGTTTACCGGGTTTATGTATGCCGATAACGTCCGCTTCTTTCCACACCGCGGGAAAGATACAGTTCGCCATAGCGGCATTGAAAATAGATGCCAACATCACGATGAGTTGGACGGGTAGAAGTTTAATAACGCGGTTGGATATACCGTCGGAACCGGGAGCCTTGCGAGGACGTAGGTCTTTGATCAAGTCTTTAACTTCCATCGGGGTGACGGGTGGTAACACATCAGAGGGTGGCAAGGAGGCTCTGCGTTCTACTTCACTGTCTACTAATTCTACATGCACAGGGTCCACGGATTGAGTGCTGGGCGTGCACTGGGTTTGCAATGTATCGGCCAGCAGCTCTGCTTTTTCGTCATCATCGAACGCCGTGAGTCGGCCTGAGGGGCCTACGAGGGGGGGCATAGTTACTACCGTATCCGATTTGAGAGTACGAGCTAAGCGGTAATAAGACCTTTGGGAGGGCGCGAGTCCTTCTAAGAAATCAGACCATCTGGCATCTCGGACTTCGGCGATGCGAGACTTTACGTCGCGTTGTAGGGCACGCATTCGAATACGATTTTCCGCGGTAGGATACCTGTCGTAGGCGCGTATCGAGGCGTTCTTAGCTCTAAGGAGTTCCCTAATATCGTCGGACAATTTGAAGCGGTGAAGGAAGTCCTCCGCTACAACTTGTTTCGATGACCTATCTAATGTCGAGGTGATGTGTGACGTTAAGATGTCTATGGCTTCAGCGGTATCCTGAGGAGACGGGGTAGAGTCCGGGCTAAACGGTAGCGATGGTGGATCAGATTCAGCCAGGCTGATGCCCAGCGTGTGCCAATCCACCACAGTCCTCGTGACGGGAACGGAATCGGGAGCGCGACCGAGCTTCATAACGACGGGACGGTGGTCTGAATCTAACTCTGAAACTACTTCGATCGAGTGTAAGCGCAGAGTTACGTTTTTTAATAACGCTATGTCGAGTATATCCGGGCGATGCGCGATATTCAGCGGGTAGTGAGTCGGGATTAGCGGAGCGACGATATCGAAGGCGAGATTATCGACTAACGCGTCAAGCCGCTTGCCATTCGGGGTTGTGGTGTGTGAGTTCCACCTAATGTGTTTACAATTTAGGTCGCCCGCCAGAATGACAGAGCTCCCCATGCCGAGCAGCGCCTCGATATCACTGCTTAGAACGATCTTATCCGGTGGAAGATAAACGGACGCGATAACGATCGGCGCGTGTCCCGTCAGTGAGATTCGGCACACTGATGCTTCGATATTAGCGAGCGCGGGAGGATCGAGTGGGACGCAATGCAGGGCTCTTCTATAGTAAATGACGGTACCACCACCACGAGCAGAGAGCCTGTCGTTCCTGACCATGTTATAGTTCGCGATTTTAGGGTCACGGCGCGCGGGCTTAAGTAGGGTCTCCTGCACTAAAAAGATATCAATTTGATGGTCACGCAAAAAGTCAGAAACCTGATCACGCTGATTTGCGAGACCGTAAGCGTTAAAAAATCCTATCGTTACGGATAGGGGCTTTATTCTACTTATATACGCCATTGATTACCGGCGGAGTGAGGGGAGGACGTACGTATTTAATGACGCGTATACGTCGGCGTATTCTTGCACAACGGCGATAAAGTGTTGTGCAGTGGAGGCAGAGCGAATGGCGTCGCCCAAAGCGTTAACGCGCTCAAAGTTGATCGACTGAAAGAAGTCGATCGCTAAAGCGAGATTGTCGGACGCGGTCGGAGGGCAAGTCGCGGGAGAGGGACGAGTCGCGGGGGCGGGACGAATCGCGAAGGAGGGAGTTGTAGCCGTGTTCATGTACGGCAGCGGTTTCGCCCAGGCCGAGACACTGGGCACCGGCGCCGGAACGAACGCTGGCTTAGCCTGCGACACAGAGGATGCCGAGGCTTTGATGTCTGGGCCGGAAGCTCGGAGACGGTTTTGGCGGGCGACGCGGCGATTTATTTTCGGGGCTCGGGGGCATCCGCGGTAATTTGCGGGGTGACCCTGTGTTCGACACAGGACGCAGCTAGGCGGTTCTGTCGCGGTTTTTTGATCGCGAGTGCATAGGGCCGTGGCGTGATCGCCTAAGCACTTGACGCATCGGGGGCGCGCGTGACAGTTACGGGAAGAATGCCCGTATAATTGGCAGTTATGGCACTGGCTAGGTGTGCCTTTCTTGTGTGGGGTTTCGACTGCGATTCCGGAAAGGCTACAGACCGTTCGGATGTTGAATATTTGCTTACCCTCGGGGGTAGGCTGGAGGGCGACGAGAACCATATTATATGGCTCCCTTCCGCGGCCTGTGTGCATGCGGTGTACGGAGTTAACCGGTAGGCCTTGTTCGAGAAGGTCGGCCTTGACGAGCTCGGCATCCAACTCTTTAGGGATGCCACGTATAACGGCACGGAGTTCGCGCTCCTCCTGGAGCGTATATGTGTGGAAACTTATACGCTCCTTACGGAGGTAAGAAGAGAGGGCCCTATGGTCGTCGGATGTTCGAACCTTAATTTGAATGCCGTTCGCGAGGTTACGGGCATTCGTAAAATTGATATTTTTGGCCTTAAGGGCCAGGGAAACTCGTTCCCAAGCTGCCTTCTCTTGAAGGATTACCGGGGGAGGGGTCTGGGCTTTATTTTGTGCCACCGGACGCGGCGACGGAGTGGCACGGGCTGGAGGCGCAACGGGAGTCTGAGGGCGGGGGCGCGACACGTTCGCGGCTTTGCTAATTTTAGCGGCCGCGGGAGCTCGAGACTCCGCGGCACGCTTCTTACCCTTTTGCACCAGGGTGAATCCATCCGTCGATGAGGCGGGAGCGAGGTCGACCTCCATCTCCGAGTCAGAGTCGGAGGACGAGGAGGCGGGCGCAGGTGACCTACGAGTAGGTGTTTTGGACGGCGCGACGGAGGCCGCGGATGATCGCGCTGCTGGAACGGTGACCACGGCGGACGACGCAGCAGTTTTACTCGCCAGTATAGGCGACGCGGGAACGGCAGGCACGACGGAGGCTGCGGTGCTCGATGCAGAAGCTTTGCACGCAGGTACAGGCGACGCAGGAGCAGCGAGCTCGGTGGAGTCCACGAGAGGGCTCGCAGTGTGATCGGCCTTGAAGGCCTGAAACTCGGAAGTGAGCTTTGGGTAGCGAAGCCGGAGAAATTCCGCAAATACAGCGTCCATGATGTCTACGTGCCCAGGTGGGGCTACCCTGGGTCTTAGAAAACACTCGCCTTGCGGCGAGGCCCCAACTTCTCGGACCTGAGCGGTTCTATTGAACACAGGTGGCGATGCGGCACGATTACTGCAGGACAAAGAAAAATCACAACAAAACGGAAATAACAAAAAGAAACAAAACAATTAAACACTTCCAGGAAGACAGTTTGTCGGCAGATATACCACGAACACAGAAATAACAAAAGGAAACAAAACAAATAAAAACTTCCAGGAAGAGAACTTAGTCGGCAGATGTACCACGAACACAGGCCGCGCGAACAATGGCCGGGCTAACAAAAGCCGGGCGAACAAAGGCCGGGCGATCGAGTGGTCGATGAGCACGTCCGCGCGTGACGGGTGCCTCTATCGGAATGGTATTTTGGTCTCTGCTCGATCGACCAAACTTTTTGTAAATGTGAAATATTGTTTTTGGGTAAATGTTTTTTTTTTTTTCTGTAGCTATCTGTAAGTGCAATGTGTATTTTTTTAGAGACCTTATAATTCTTATACGATAATGTCAACTGGTGTACGTTTATTAAAAAACCACTCTTTGAAGTCATTAAGTCAATCAACGTCGAAATTGTCTAGTATCAGTTGAATGAATTGCGAATTTCTTATATTTAAAATATTTTATATAATTATATTAAAAAATATACTTTTTCATAAATTCCAACACTGAAATTTGTGTCAAAATTTAAAACAAATATTTCAACTGTCTACATAATATTACTTTTTCTATGATTTTTTTATTATATAAGATGATCATAATACAAGCCTAGAACAACAAAGGTTAAATTAGTTTTAGTTTACGAAAAAATAAACATTTATAAAAAGATATTTTCATTGATAATTTCAATATAATATTTAAAAATTAATGGAACAGCCGCAAAAAGTTTGGACGATCATTAAATTACTCCACGTGATTTTACTTTATATAAAATTGCAAACTGAAATAGTTATATCACAATAAATTACAGAAGATTAAAATATGTTGGCCGATTTTCTTACCCTATCATAGCAACAGACCCGGATACAAACCTAAGGGGATAAAATATTAACCAAAGCAATTGAAGTGAAATAAATCTGTTTACTCCAAAATATTGATTTTACAAGTTTATGTAAACGATATCCGAGTTCGACTGTGTTGACAAATGGAAAATTTCACAGCATTTAGTGGAAATTAATTTATAAAAATTATCAATTTCAAAATTATCGATTTCAATTACTAAAACATAATAGACCAATATTGTTCGTATCTAAGTTGCAATTTTTGTTAATAACTACCAGTTACCCATCGGAAGCCGGTCACAATACCACGTAATCACCTATTATTTTTATTACCTAGTAGTAAATTATCGATTTAGTATTACTTATATGTATTTATTTTAGATATTTCATTATATATGTACGTGTATGTATATGTTTATGTTATTTATATGTGTATGCATGTATATAGTTTGATATATTATGTATTAGTATGTTATATTTATTAATTTATTTTTTATTACTTTTATTATTGTTATTGTGTATTGTATCAATAAGTAAATTGATTAGATTGTACTCTTCTACCCACTTATGTAAAGCTCTCCCTCTTTAAGAACGGTTAGCTGGTAGATAACTCAATTGTTGAGTTAAGCTCGCCATTTTATAAGTTTTTACAATTATTGTATTTTATTAACTTTGTGTACAATAAAGAATAAGAATAAGTTATTATTAGTTTTTATTACTTATTTATGAACGCTAACAGAGGAGCGGGCTTTTCAATGGACGTTGAAGCATATTGCAAGCGGGTATGGGTAGCTAACAACGTCCAAGTCCTACCGGTTTCAATAAGCTCTTGTTGTACATAGGAAAACCAAAGTCGAGCATCAAGTTAGACCTCAAACAAAATCTTAGACGGTAATTAGCCCTCATTAAATTATTACGAAAATATATAGTTGGCACAGTATTAAAATTTCGACGAATCAATGTGTCATTGACCATAGAATCCTTCAACAAAAACCTTCAAATATTCGAAAAGATAAATAATAAAAAAAAACACGTAGAAGTGTTTTTAAATTACATTCCATACTACTAAATTTAATCTACTACACTAAAATGTCAGAAAATGGCGTATCTATACCAAATAAGCTTATGTATATAATATATAACCTAGTCAATGCTAGTTTACACTTTATGAGCTTAGTATAATAACAAATGGATCGATTGTCGACAGACATTTATTTCACTTCCAAAAAGTATTAACACAAGACATCCAGTTTGATCACGTTCGACAATGTGCAGTCAATTGGTTCTTTTTATTTGTTACAGAAATAAATTATCAGTGTATCTGACTCTCAACGTTCAAGAAACTTACTGATTGGTCATTCGATGAACAATTTTATATTAGTCTCGTCTCTTCTTTGCCTCCCTTCATTTTACGATATTCAAGAACTTATTTTTATCCGGAGCAACTCAAGTCGACGTGATCACGATTTGAATTAAAAATCAGTTGTGAAAAATAATCTGCGTCCAACTTTGCCGGTTCCGTCTCCATCTTAACTTATCGTTATGCTTTGAAATTTGCTTATCTTAAAATTCTGTTGAGAACTTTATAATCAATTAGTAGATTCTGGACACAGATAAGCTTGGACGCTGTTCTTCGCTTCAATTAAATTAAGAAAAAGGGTTTATGTTCTTTTATATTGTTGAAAATTGTTTTGGACGATTTTTTTTTTTTTCACCACATTATATCAACTTACTCGTATAATCTATATATATAAAAATGAATTGCTGTTCGTTAGTCTCACTAAAACTTGAGAACGGCTGGACCGATTTGGTTAAATTTGATCTTGAATTATTTGTGAAAGTCCAGAGAAGGTTTGAAAGTTAAATAAATATGAAAATGCTAGGAATTAAATAAAAATAACAATTTTGATTTTCCTTTGATGTGTGCCCCGTCAGACGGATTACTTTTATTTGAGGCACTACGACGTCTGCCGGGTCAGCTAGTAATAATATATTTTTCACTGCTAATCATGAGCATTATTTTGAGATGTCTTATAAGAGTTTCGTAATTTAAATACCGATCGATTTTATCATATTTTAACAGTTACACATGTACTTAGGTATAATACAGTTAACGAGTCCGCCACCCATAATAAATAATATCTACCGCTATGATATGACCGGGCCGTGCATTATATGTAATATACGTTATGAGAGCTACTCGAGACTTCATGGCATGGTTAAAAGTAATTATTAAATCAATTTAAAACAACAATTCTTTTGCGTTCAAGTACATGTAATGTAAAATTATACACACATAGTAGCAATGATCGGAAAATCTCATTTTGCAAGAGTAAGATGAACGGCGCACACTAACATATTGTTACGCCGGTAAGAGTAACGCCATCTATTGCTTAATAATCGAACGAATATCGAAGGATCCAGTAGCATCTAGAACGCTCGAGAAGTACAACGCCATATATTGTCACATAGCGGAAACACAATACTCGACTTGTGTGGAATATTCTCGATAATTCCAGGGATGTGGTATCGACTATAAAAGCGTTGTAGAGATGGCACGCAGTCAGTTAGTAACCGGAACTACTCGAAGAGAATCAGCGAACGGATCACCTGAAGCGAAGCGGAAGAACCGAATTTTATTTATAATTTATGTTTATATTTAACATGACAATGTGTTATACTTTTCTCTTTTGTTATATATAGGTATCAAATGCAAAATATAATTTAACTAAATGCAACTAATTTAATTGTTACAAAAATAACAGAAACGATTATACCATATATTCAATCAAATAAGTCTAAAAAAAAACCTAGATACTGATGTCAAACATTTTGGATAGCACCAACGAGAATCGAGCCACTCGAATTATTCATTTTCTTTCAACGTTGAATACGTTAACATTGTCAAGTTTGAATGTTTAATTTTGTCGACTTCCTCGAATTCTTTACCACCTCATCCTCATTCTTAAAGAATAAATACTAACCTTAATTTCTTAATGGTCTGAAAAAAGTTTTTGTATGCACATGGTAAGTATTTGCGATCATGTTCAACTACTACGATTTCCCTACGTAACGCCCATGCTTTCTTTGCTCTATCATAAACGCCTACTCACAGAACGTTTTATGAGCCCAATAAAATTCAACAAAAACAAGACAAATTCAAATCAAAGAGACTATTATTATTGAATCTTAAAACGATAAAAGAAAACCAATTCGAAAAATAAATTCATTTCATTAAGGAATATCTAAAGCTAGGAAAATCAACGCGTTCTTTTTATATATCATATCTAACTCAAAAGCTTTTTACTCAAACGTACACATATTTGTATAGTAAAACCCACAAACGCAATTTGCGAAACGAGCAAATAAGAGATCCAAGAAACCACTCAAAGGACATTCATCCGAAGAGATATTAAAAATATATCGATACGTGAACGGCCTGCTGAAAATCAAAGCTACATTGGTTCGTAAAGCGTTTTACAGACATATTTTTATTTTACATTTAAAGACATACATAAAGCCGCTTAGAAATTATTTGTTATTAAAATGAATGGCGTTTTAAGTAGATACCTAAACGAAATGAACGCGTTGGACACGTTTATATTTGTGGACAATATTAGATGTATTTTTTGTAAGGTTCAAAGAAAGACGTCTTAGCTATGCTGATGCCGGTAACTCTTAACCACCCACAACAGGGTAGGTAGATATTCAATTACCTACTGAAGATGCGTACTTATTAGATTAAAATGTAAAATTGTCACACTCAAAATATATTTTGGAGAACAAAAATCTTAATATCAAAACCTCATAAGTCTTGATCAGTTTTTTTCTGCTAAGCATTTTCAAGTTACAAGCTCCCATGAGCATGACATTATTATTGCCGTCATCCACTTTGAGTCATCAGATCGAAGTCCCAAATAAATTGTTTGAATTTTAATTAAATTTAAAAACTTTACAATTTAAATAATCATCTACGAAGTATTCTGTGAAGTATTTTCAGGAAATACGTTAGTTACGCAGCGAATAAAATCTGGTTACGAAATCTCAAATTTATAAAGTTAGAAGAATTTAATATCTCTGAACAAGGTAACATTTTAGTTCCGTGCTCTCAAAGGATTCACGATTGAAATGGACACAGAACAAACACAGGGCTGAATGAAGTATTTAATTTGAGTAAGAGTTTTTTTTCCCTGTTAACCCCGCACTTTAGTGAACCAATTTAGGCAAATATTTCTTTTTTTTTCTTTTTTTTTATGGCCCTTGCATGCAGACGAGCGCACGGCCCACCTAATGGTGAGTGGATACCGTCGCCCATGGACTTCAGCAATGCCAGGGGCAGAGCTAAGCCGCTACCTACCGGGACCATTCTTCTCACCATTCGTTCACTATTTTTCTCGTAAGTTACCTTTATAACAGAACTGGTGGTACTGGGAGTATTATGAGCCCACACGGGTAGGTACCATCACCCTGCTTATATCTGCTGTGAAGCATTTTTGCGTTCCACTTTAACTCGTGCATTTACGTTATTGCTGTCTATAGACTCCGCTAACAGCACATGCTGAAAATATTTTATATATCTAAATAAATAATAGTGATTTTTTTTTTTTCGAATATTCCCCAAATTTATCTGAAATACATATTTTATTCGCATTTTTTCACATTTTATAATTCGTTTAATTTATTTATTCGGAAAGAGTCAGTATTTTTTATTACATATTTCGTTATTTAATACAAATACAAAAAAAAATACAGCAAAAGGAACTCCATTTCAACCGGTGGGGCCACCGAAACCAATTCCCTCTTTTAAATACATATATTTTTAATTTAATTTCCTTAATCCATCCCATTGCGCTAAGATCCATTTCATAAAGAACGACACTTTTATTTCTAAGCTTCGTTCTACCTCGTACTGCTTCCGTTGAACAGAGACAGACCAGATGTTAAAACGAAATAAACTGTTCATTTACTATGCGGTTCATTTACTTTTGAAATAGAACGGGGAACGTTATCTGTATATTAATACGTAAAGCAAAAACTTTGCACGTCTTTTTACGAAAATTGCACGGACGGAGGAGTATGAAATTTCCCACACTTATAGAGAATATAGAGGAGTGCAGAATGCTAATTTTTTTTTTAATTATGCATAAAAATACATTACACACACTACACACACGTGCATTTGTTTATATACTCTTGTTAAAGTCTGTGGTCAAATTGAGAATAAATTAATGTTGTTTGTCTTTATTATTATTTGTCTATAGTGTAGCCTTGGCGAAATCTATGATTATAGAATGTCTCTGACAATAGAACCTTAATAATGTTCAAACTTATAATTTCTATTAATTATGGTCAAATTTTGAACACTGGGCGACCATTAGTTTATTTAATTTCATCGTGTTTTAGTTAGCACTATTGTTTAGCGGGCTATTACCACGATTTTAGTTTAGGCTCTCGATATTTCGGGTAGACTGCGGCTTGGCTCTGCTCCTGGCATTGCTGAAGTCCATGGGCGACGGTAACCACTTACCATCAGGTGGGCCGTACGCTCGTCTGCCTACAAAGGCAATAAAAAAAAAAAAAAAAAAAAAAAGATCAATGGTCTTCATTGCGGCTTATCAATCTTGAAACAGAGTAATTTTGAATAGATGACGACGCTTCTGTGTTTCTGATAATGACTCTGTTATTGACAGGCGACAGGCACTATTCATCGGGTCGACTGGACGCATTGATAGCTGGTGCAACGAAGCCCCCTCGATATAATACAATAAACGGTTTTCTATCATAAATCTAGTAATAAATATAATAAATAAATGTAGTAATTAATTAAAAAAAAAAAAATGTCATAATTTTACACAGCGTCGTTTTCAAATATCATTCCCGTGAAAACATTGGAGAACGAATATAATGGAACACGTATAATGAACATTATATCTAAACGAAAAACGTTTATCTATTAAAATAAAATGCGAGATTCTTCGTCGTTTTGGGCCGGTCGCGATGTCAGCTCGTAACTTTTCTCATTTGCTAATCCCCGTGAAGTTAAACGTAGCGACAAACTGATGGGATTAACCCCTAGTTACTCAGGGAACTGTAAAATAAAAGCAAAATTTAAACATGAACTGTAGGTACACTACTTTACTCAATAGTGCAAATATGTTAGTGGCATGTCTTTAAAAATGTTTACGTTCCATTATAAATAAAATATCAGTATAAATTTTAATAATTTAAATAGTGACGTAATTTAAATTTAACCACCACAGTTTTTAATTATTAATAAAAAAAAACTCACTTTGATGTAATCTGTTATTTTCCTATTGACGGTTAATTACATACAGCGCTACAACACGGAAACACTGCCTCTTATTTACTCTGGCCGCCAGCCTATGTACCCTCGTACTCAAATCAAATTATGCACTGTCAGTTTTGATTAAACATCTTAATGGAGCGACAGACAGGAACGTCATTTAAGTTGGATAGCCTCGAATTACTTGTTAACGCTTTGTTGCACAAGGGACGAACAGAAGAAATAGAACAGAATAATAATAATAGAATAAAATAATAATAGAAGAATAGAAGTGTAAATAAAACATTCATGAAACGATACGCCATTAAATTCATACATTAAAATTTTAATGTGCATTCTGACTATTTGTATGTAATTCTTATGTGCATTATGAATACTTGTATGCATGTATGTGTCTGTGTGTAAGTAATACTGTGTGCTTTAGGTACTGTAAGCGCAAGCACATCTCTTCTAGCTAAAAGGCGACTAATCAATTCGTCGGAAAATGATCAGCAATAATTCTTAAATTTGATTAATCCGTAATCATAGCTGTTTTTTCATATTTATAAAGTACTCGCCTGCTTTGCTGCGCATTTAAAATTAACATTATTATTTATTGTCATTATTATTAGGGAGCCCAACATTCGTATAAATATTAGCCTATCCATTAAGTACATGTATTTTCTACATGGATACCAAGTATCAAGTCAATCGGATGCACGGTTCAGTAGTTATAACGGAACATCCGTAAAAACCACTGTAGTTTTATATGAGTAAGTATAGATTAAGTAACTAAGTATTTAAATAAATAATAGAATCTCCTTTTAAAAATTACTTAAAAGTGACTTAAGACTTTTTAACCAACTGAAAGAGCTATTAAAATTTTAAAACAAATAAACAAAAGGAGGATCGACCGACGCGCCTTTAATATGCATGGGGTATGTAGCACGAACCTGAATCTATAAAAAGAGAGAATTACGTTGAACGCACGAGCTCACGGTTCCCGCAAACTTGTTACATATCGAATGAATCAAATTTATCCATCGGAAACGCTCAATAAACCGCGCGACATGCGAAACTTTGTATGGATATACGATTGAGAAAAAACGACCGACAAACATTCTGCGAAAATTTTAAAAGCTTCCTTCTTTTATTCGATAGACGAATGCGAAGCTGTCAGAAACATTGGATGAAACAAAGTATGTGTTGATAATGTTACATTAATGTCGATTGAAAATAATGTTACACTTTAATCTAGTGTTTTTATGATTCGTATTAATAATGGAAAATAAAAATAGTATCTATATATTAATACGTGAAGCAAAAACTTTGTAGCCCTTTTTACGAAAATTGCGCAGACGGAGGAGTATGAAATTTCCCACACTTATAGAGAATATAGAGAAGGAGTGGAGAATGTTAATATTTTTTTAATTATCCATAAAAAATTCATTAAATTAATAAAGAAAACATTACACACACTATCATGTATTTGACACAACACATATACACACACATATACTCTGCGTTTATTGTCAATCTTTTGTTAATGTTGAAAGTCTGTGATCAAATTGAGAATAAATTAATATTGTTTGTAATAATAATAATAATAAAAAAAAAATGTCTTTAATAATATTTATCTATAGTGTAGTTTTGGCGAAATCTGTGACTGTATTAAAAAATTCTAATAGTGTTTGACAATAGAACCATAATAATGTTTATAAAGAAAATTTAAATTAATTATAGTCGAATTTCGACTACTGCGGGACCACTAGTTTTTTTTATTTGCCCTACGACTCGTTGACCGGTGCCCTGCAAAACCTAATTTACTTATTGATGGCATAGCGGTATTTACCCGGCTGCACGGCTATCTACCACCATCCTGTCTATTTTCTTCCGTAAAAAGGTCATGCGCTCCTGTTTCAAGGGGCAAATGTTAAACAATACAGTTGAAAATTCGAACTCGTGTCTCGACATGGGTGGTAGCATTTACGTAGTGTTGAGCTCCGATAAATTAACGGAACACATATACAAAAATAAAACAAAAAACGTGTGTGCAATTCACACGTGGTAGAAATGAAACTTTCAAAAATTTTGACTTCAAGTTAATGAGACGAATCTAAAATTTCGAGAAGAGGTTTTAGTAATGATCATAGTGATATTTATTTTACATTTTATTCGTATATATATTCCTTAGAATGTATTAAGTATGAATATTAGGTACGAAGTAGAGCACAAAGAGAACCACGAATATAAGAAACACTGTATAATAATTCCAATCACATTTTCTCCCACGTTAAACCTTATGAATGTATGTGTCGCTTTTTCGTTTCATCGACTTTCGAATCACAACGATGATAAAGAAGTTTTCACTTCAAAAACGAATATAGTTAGCACTAATCTACCTACTAACCACCTAGCAACTGCTTGTAGTTGACACGCCAATTACAACATCTATTAAATGGGAGA
Source organism: Bombyx mori (assembly GCF_030269925.1). Taxonomy (NCBI): domain Eukaryota; kingdom Metazoa; phylum Arthropoda; class Insecta; order Lepidoptera; family Bombycidae; genus Bombyx; species Bombyx mori. Next base: position 4,586,948 of record NC_085121.1, read on the forward strand.
CAGCAACACAAAATTACAATCAGTCATCATTGTACGATATATTATCATTAGACAAAGACAACATGACGGATGACCGGATTATTAGGGCCGCGAGTTTTCCAATTACTTTTATATTCCAAACACTAACAGGGTATTTAGTTACTGACAAATAAGATTTATAAAATGTGATAAATTTATTTTTTTATTTATCCAAATGTTTATTACATGAAACAATCTAATGTTGTTGACTAAAGTTTATATAAAATATAATACCTTAGATAAGCAAATAAATCACAACCCGCTTGCTAATTAACCGTTACTGGTGCTCCACCATACCACTACCAGACTCTTACGATTTATCTTGAAATATTATACTGTAGTTCCAGCTACGCTTTTGTTACAAATTAAAGATTTATTCTAATACAAAAACCTTTTTTTTTCCAGGACATATACAGGCAAGGCATTGGTGCCCATGGTGACTCACAGTCTAATCTACTAATCTATTCAAACGACAGGAAAAACAAGATTCTCTTCTTTGTCAATACTAAAAGTATATTAATAATAATGTAGGATTGATAAGAATGGAACGTATGAAAAGAGTGTGGAACAGAGCGTTAAGTGAGAGAAAACGGTAAGAAAGAGAAAAGAGAATGACATAGAGAAGAATGACAGAGAAAAGGAAGATGCGAAGACGATTGATTGAATGTGTAAGGCAATTGTCAATCAGCAAGGTGTCAGATAATTTTTTATTATTATATTATAGAATATTTGAGAGGAGAACAAAAAAAATGCAATGGTGAATAATATTATTTTATGCCACGATCCCAATTCTACAATAATTATACAAAAACTAACAAAATCTATAAACCATAATATACTTTTTTACTTTTATTTGTAGTTAGCAAAAACATACAGATAAATAACAAAAGATACTTAAAACGTTAATATTAATCTCAGGAACTGAAACGGCCACTAGTAACGTAAATTTAAAGACCGCATAATCCCAGTTTTAAAACACAACATAATTCAACCTTTTTAATTAACTTCTAAGGATAACGTTCAGAATGCCGTAAGTAGAAAAAGACGAGATATAAGCACCGTCTTGTAACGTTTAGAGCCTTCTTAGTAAAATTACGTGAGATAAAATACAAGGATAATACCGCAGGAAAATGACAATGTTTCAGAATCTAATACGAACGAGGGGAAGAATAAAAGCCCGGAGAGTAAAACACAATTGTCCGTGGAAGACACACCGTTTTATATGAGACTTTCGTTTGTAGTTCAACACAATATTGGATCATGTTAGTGAAAGAACGAACAAATTTCACTTAACAGAGATTCAAATAGGAAATTTAAACTTTTTTTTTTGTATTTATCGAAGACTGAAATTTAAAATACAAAGCGTTTATCTAAAATCCTTACCAGAATTATTTAACAAACCCTATACCTACTATTTTGACAACCGAATCTTTGCCGTACCTTTTGAACAAAATATACAAACGTATCGACATGAAAACAAATAATATTCCGAATCGAATCCAATTAAGAAAGTTAGTTCAAAATATGAACACGGGTGGAATACAAATTCAGTATTACGAAAGAGCTGTACAGAACTTATATTTACTAAAACTTCCTTACGAGACCCGTCAATATGGAATATTGATTTGCACAACGCTCACATACATACGCTACGCAGCACTTCTCAATAGCCCGGGGCACAATATCATCTCTGCTAACATCATTCAATTCCTATCGCTACAGTTATCAACTACCGATTCAACAATATTTGAATATATGTTTAGATCACTAAAATGTTTCTTATTTCGTCTTCTCGTATTAAAACTGTATAATCTCAAAACTTACTAATTTTACCGAAGAGTGTTTTAAAGGTTTAACATGTGATATTTTTAATATTCATCATCTTTGCAACTTTTATTTTTTATATTTTACCAGTTACATTATCTGTCTTTTAAAGTAAGATAAAAAAAAATGTGTGCGTGTACTAGTGTACACACGTAAGAAGTGAAACTTATTTATGGCCTTATTTTTCGAAAAATGATCTACATGCAACTTTCTAGAAATTGGTTAAATAAAGTTAAATTAGATAAAGTTTAAACAAAAGGATTTTATTATCATAGACATGAATACAAATAATACAATTATTTCACTTTACCTTTTTGCTACTAAGATTATTACAGCATTTTAATAATACATCTCTTTGATATCATAATACCCTGGTACTTTTCTTCCTATAAATTAATAATAATAGCACGGTCCACGTGGTGTTAAATGGGGTTCCTGAGGTTCGTGAAGTTTGACCCACCTTGAGACATGAGGTCGATTTCTCAAATCCGAAACCATGCTTCAGAACATACCGCCGTTAATTATTAATAAATCTCTTTGCTATCATAATACCCTGGTACTTTTCTTCCTATTATTTTACGTAATAACAGTAATAAATAGCACGGTCCACGTGATATTATTAAGTGGGCTCCCTGAGATTATTGGAATTACAAAATGATTTCCGTAATCCACCTGGAGACATGAGGTCAATTTCTCAAATCGGAATCCATACTTCAGAACATACAGCCGTTAATTAATAAAGAAGGCTGTACGTCAGAGTAAAGTTATAATAATACATCTCTTTGATATCATAATACCCTGGTACTTTTCTTCCTATTATTTTACGTAATAACAATAATAGCACGGTCCACGTGATATTAAGTGGGTTACCTGGGATTATTGCAATTACAAAATGTATTCCGTGACCCACCTTGAGACATGAGGTCGGTTTCTCAAATGCGCATCCATACTTCAGAACATACAGCCGTTAATTAAAAGATGGCGCGTAACGGAAAAAAGTGACGCGTAACCGAAAAATGTGACGGTAATTTTTTTTCCAACGCCGATAAGGAAGTTTCACTTCAATTATGTATTCATTTTGTTAATAGTAGTCAAAACATAGGTAAACTAAAAAAAAAACAACGCTCTTTTGACAATATTTATGAGAAAAATACTGGTGATACCAAACGATTCCGCATATTAACTCAATTTCGAATATTTTTGGAAATTGTATACTTTTAATGCGAAGTGACGATTTGTAAAGTTGGATGAACGTGTTCACGGGCCGTCTGGTTTAATATGATTACCGCAGCTTTAGACATCACAAAGCATTTTTTGCGCGCGATGGGCAACGACTTGGCATTGATGACGTTCATAAGCGACGGTAACCACTCACCATCAGTTGTCTCGTCTGCCAATAAGGGCTATAAAAAATGTATTTTTCGCGACAATAATGAGTTGCATTTTGGTACCATCTATATTTGCCGGTGATACCATTTGTTAACCTATATAAAATCGTATGCTTTCGGACAAAATTTCTTCAGATTTTCTTCCTTCACTACCTTGATCGCATTTTTAATATGAGTACTAGGTGAAAAATAGATGACATTTTCTTATGTTTATCTACCAATACCGATACAAGAGCATTCGAAAAACGCTGAGTGAGGAGAATTTCCAAAATTGGTTTGGATCTATACCTACTTTGTCTTATGCTATTAAATGAGGTTCTATTTATCATTCCATTCCACATTTCTATTTTATATTATAATATACTATAAACTCTAGTACATATACTCTATATTATCACAAGAATGAAGAGAAAACATAATTAATATTCAGATAACAATAACACGTTCTACGAGTAGATTCGAATGTAATATTATTGTTTTTGAAGTGAAACTTCCTTATCGGCGTTGGAAAAAAATTTACCGTCACATTTTTCGGTTACGCGTCACATTTTTCCGTTACGCGCCATCTTTTAATTAACGGCTGTATGTTCTGAAGTATGGATGCGCATTTGAGAAACCGACCTCATGTCTCAAGGTGGGTCACGGAATACATTTTGTAATTGCAATAATCCCAGGTAACCCACTTAATATCACGTGGACCGTGCTATTATTGTTATTACGTAAAATAATAGGAAGAAAAGTACCAGGGTATTATGATATCAAAGAGATGTATTATTATAACTTTACTCTGACGTACAGCCTTCTTTATTAATTAACGGCTGTATGTTCTGAAGTATGGATTCCGATTTGAGAAATTGACCTCATGTCTCCAGGTGGATTACGGAAATCATTTTGTAATTCCAATAATCTCAGGGAGCCCACTTAATAATATCACGTGGACCGTGCTATTTATTACTGTTATTACGTAAAATAATAGGAAGAAAAGTACCAGGGTATTATGATAGCAAAGAGATTTATTAATAATTAACGGCGGTATGTTCTGAAGCATGGTTTCGGATTTGAGAAATCGACCTCATGTCTCAAGGTGGGTCAAACTTCACGAACCTCAGGAACCCCATTTAACACCACGTGGACCGTGCTATTATTATTAATTTATAGGAAGAAAAGTACCAGGGTATTATGATATCAAAGAGATGTATTATTAAAATGCTGTAATAATCTTAGTAGCAAAAAGGTAAAGTGAAATAATTGTATTATTTGTATTCATGTCTATGATAATAAAATCCTTTTGTTTAAACTTTATCTAATTTAACTTTATTTAACCAATTTCTAGAAAGTTGCATGTAGATCATTTTTCGAAAAATAAGGCCATAAACAAGTTTCACTTCTTACGTGTGTACACTAGTACACGCACACATTTTTTTTATTGGAACAATACTTATGACAAGACTATGTGTTTGATGTGGTTTGATGTTCATTTTGTTCCAAATATGTATTATTGTGTCAATCGTAATTCTACAGCTTTATTACGATGTAGAACGCTTCAAAGAAGATGCATCGAATTTCACGCAGATAAACGTTCCATTGAAATGGGATTCCGAACGTCACGGCTGGAATATTTTGAAGCTGGTATTTGAAATGACCGTTTATTTTTCTGATATTTATGTTTTCGATTTGTTATATAAGTGCATTAATTTTATTTATTTTTAAGTTTCACTGTCATATGTTCTCTATACTTCCAAAACCACAAATAATATAATAACTTGTTTAACACATAAAATGTAGGCTCTGTTAAATGTTTTACAAGTAACTAGGGTATCTGTATTGAGGTTGGTTTATCTATCCCCACAGTAGATGGCCTAATTTTTACCGTACTGACTTTATTATAAAATAGATCTTCGTTATTATCTATGATCCCTCGATGGCAGAGGCAATCTCGGGAAGATAAACGATGAAATTTCATATTCTTTATGTTCAACATACATAATAATTAATATAGTATAACGCTTTGATTTTATATAATCTCATATGTATCAAATGTATCAAATCGTATGTTTCAAAGGTATTTTAAGTATCTTTTATATGTAAATTGCTTATTCTTATTTATGTGTAAAGAAGCAAAATTTTTAATAATTATTATTATATTACATTGTGTATTAATTGTATGTAGGTATGTTTACGGATATATGTATATATATATATACCAACGCTGGATTGGTACACCGCGCGTAGTTAGTTTCCAAATGATTCTTGTCCACCTGATGGTTGTCTGGATTGAGATCGCTCTTAGGAATAAGACTGCCAATTGTACTTTTTTGTATTTCATGTATCGCACTGTTCATTTGTTTTTTTAGTGTACAATAAAGAATGCTCTCTCTCTAACATAAATATGGCGTAATCAGTTGTAAAAAAAAAGAAAACGTATCCTATCTTTCTATTCGTACGTCAAAATGATTGTCCCCTTTAAAATTATTGGATTATAGGTATGTAAGCATAGAGAAAAAATACACTTAATGTTTTGCCATAAACACACACACAAAATTGTCATATTGTCATTACATTTAGTAGTAGTGGTACTCCAGTCGTTTTATTTACTTCATTAATTAATTTTCACTCTAATTAACATTAATTAATTTTCTTAAATATTAAGGGAATTATCTATGGTTTGCTTTTAATTGTAGTAGCGTAGTGCACAACCCATCAGTAAAAACAAGTTCGTAATTATTTAAATAAATCTGTTTTAACGACCCGTCGTCATGATGAATATGTATTAATTTGAAGCATGTACCCAGTAAGAAAGTCTTATAATCATAATTACAGTACTGTACTGTATAGTAATATTATAAATACTACGCACTTTCTCGTAGTACCACTTACACAGATTACTTACAATTAGTCTAAATCAAATCGGTATATTATAAGTAGGTACCTACAATGTTTTTTTATTTATTTTTGAGATATAATATTTATAATAGGTTGGGGAAAAAGTTCCTTCGCATTTTTTAAGAAAATTCACAACATTTTTTTAATATACTTAGTCTACATTTAACTAAAGTGTGTAGGTACCATTTTGTACGATAGCTTTTTGCCATCTTTTATAGTCGGATTTTTTATTAGACGAAGTAAACTGTTTTTTTTTTTTTTTTTATTTATAATATTAGCCGGATACAAGTCCATTGGCCGTCTACATATTATAATACAATAATAAAGTTAATATTTACGAAATGTCATACAGTATACAAAATTATTAAATTCCCGGTTTTTTCTCAGGTTTTCATGTTATTTTTTCAGGTCAGATTTTTTCTACAGTCGCTGTAATAAATTTATATAAGCTCGGGAAAAGTCTTTCATTGCTCAAAAGTTCTTGAACGCGGCGGGTTAAGTCCTCTGACACTGACACAAAAGTGTCTGACACTGAGAGTGACATTCGTAAGTCATCATCTTCAAGGGCTGTTTTTGTTTTCGTTAATTCAAAATTTTCTTCCAGTTTTTCTGTTATTTCTGTTACTAGGGTCCGTCTTTGTGTGGAAAAGTTGGAGCATTTCAATATTATGTGCGTCAGGTCTGCATTTTCATCATTACAGAATTGGCAGTGGCTGCTATTTGTTATTTTCATTCGGTGCAAATGGGCAGGTGTCAGGCAATGACCAAATCTCATTCTGTTTATGATTGTTATGAATTTTCTTTCCTTAAATAATTTGATATTGCAATACCACGGCTTGCATGGGATCTTCTTTTGAATTTCCTTATACCATATGCCTTTATTCTCTGAACATAATTGCCAGTAACTCTCCCATAGCTGTCTTTTCTCTACTTTAAGTAAAGTTACATAGTCCGTGAATGGGACCTTCAATACTTGCGAGTGGTCCTCGTCATGTTCAGCATTTGCCGCCCTATCTACTGTCTCATTCCCACAAATACCGCTATGAGATGGAACCCATTTAAATGTTACAGTTTTACCACTATCAAATATAATTTTTCTTATTAAATATATTAGATAATTGAGCTTATAACTTAACTTATAATTATCTAAAGAGAGAAGAACACTCATGGAATCTGAAATAATAAGTACATTCTTTTTCTCCTTTTCCATATCACATACGTACAATAAACATTGATAAATAGCATATGTCTCTGCTGTAAAAATAGTACAATGATTATCTAATTTAAAACATTTAGTTAATTTCTTTTGCGGGTCATAATAAGCTGACTTAGTATTATTACCACTTTTGGATCCATCAGTATACAATACATAAAAATCATCTTTTTTAGATAGAAACTCATAAAATTCAAATTTACTGCCAACATGGCTAACATCTATTTCCATTTTAGCAAATAAAGAATCATATGAAACCACATATAAAGGCCATAGATCATTTTTGTAAATATTCTTTGTTTTCTTAAAAACTAAATTAAAAACACCTAACAGTTCTGGAAATTGTCCTGTAACCACATTATTTACAGTTATAAGTACATTGGATTGCTGAGAAATAGACAGAGTGTCAGGCAGTTTATTTAAGATAATAGGGCTATTGCATGCTAGTAACTTGGTAGAGAATTTTTCAGCAAATAGTATTCTTCTAATAGGTAGGGGCTCAATACAAGTCTCTACTTCCATTGAAATAATGGGAGTAGTGCGCATGGCACCACTTATTATGCGTAATGCCATGTTTTGAATTACGTCTATTTTTTTAAGAAAGGTTGGTCTAGCGTTCGTATAAACTATGCCACTGTAGTCAAAATGGCTACGTATTAAGCTCTTATAGATTGTTGATAAAATATTAGGGTCAGATCCCCAGAATGTACCTGCCAAAGATCTCATAATATTAATACCTTTCATGGCATTGTGACATATATAATCTATGTGGCTTTTAAATGTTAATTTATTATCAAAAATAACCCCTAAAAATTTTTTCTCATTTACTAGAGGTATCTGTTTATTATTATAAAGAACTTTAACTGATGTGATGTCATTTCCTAAAACCATAACTGAACTCTTTTCACTGTTAATTTTAAGTTTTAAATTTAAGGAATAAAATAGATTTAATTGTTGTAGTGCTAAGTTTATATTTGTTTCAGCTGATTTTATATTTCTGTTTATAGTATATATCAGGACATCATCAGCAAACTGTAGAATTGAAGTATTATGAGGAATAAAATTAATAATTTGTGAAGTATATAAATTAAATAATAGTGGTGACATGCAAGCTCCTTGCATTAGGCCTTTCCATGTTTTTTTTTGGTCCATGTAATTGATTGTTATATTTGACATATAGAGTTCGATCAGATGAAAAATTAAAAATCCATTTTAACAACTTTCCAGGTAAACCAAGATCATGTAAAATTTTAATCAGCTGTATAAGATCAACATTGTCGTAGGCTCCTTGGACATCCAAAAAGACACACACTGCAGTGGATTTAGATAGCTGGCAACTCTTCATATCATTAAGGAATGTTATCAAACTTTCAGCTGTACTCCTACCTTTACGGAAACCAAACTGACAAGGGGGTAATAGTTTATTTGTCTCTACAAAAAAATCTAATCTTACTTTGATCATGTGTTCTAGTAATTTACCAATGCATGATGTTAGAGAAATTGGCCTATAAGACTTATAATCATCTGGTGGTTTATCAGGTTTCAAAATAGGTACTACACACTGAGTTTTCCATGATTCAGGTATTTGTTGACTAAGCCAGAGAGAATTGAGAATATCAAGTAATTTGTTTTTCACTGAAATATGCAATTTCTGTAACATGATATATGGGATGTCATCTAAACCAGGCGCTGTGGATTTTCTTGATGTCAGAGCTATATCTAGTTCATGTAACATAAATGGTTTCAATAAAAAATTATTGCTTAGGTTATTATTGTTGTCAAAATACAGCTGAATATTGTCTAGTTCGGGTATGTCAGTCTGGGATAGTTTATTAATAAAATCATTTATCCATTCGTCATTTCGATATACGTTTCTATTTACATATATTCTTTTAAATTTTCTGATATCGTTCCAAATTTTAGTCAATGGAGTGTGTCTATTAAATGAATGACAGAGATTTTTCCAGCCATTCAATTTTGCCTGTTTGATAATTATTTTTTTATGTGCATCAGCTTTTTTGTATTCAATATAGTTTTCTAAGGACATGCAGTTTCTATATTTTAATAAAGCTTCTCTAGATTTCCTTACAGATATAGCGCAGTCCTCACTCCACCATGGTGCAGGGGCATTTGAGACACGAATATTATTTTTATGAACAGGAATACAATTAACTTTAAGATTGTTTAAAATTGAACAAAATTCTTTATAACTTTTTAGAGGATCATGACAAGTAGTTGTTAAAAAGCTATCAAACATTACTTTAGATGTTTTCATATATACATCCCAATTTGTTCTTTTGAATAAATACTTTTGTGAGCTATCCTTAATTTGATACTTTTTAGGGGAGGTAATCAGATCAATAAATGTTGGATAATGGTAGCTACCATGAGGGTCATCCCCGACTTTCCACTCACATAGTGGAGCGAGGACTGAGCTGACACAAGTAACATCTATGGCTGAAGAATTGAAGCCTGGTCTCTGTATAGTAGTGGCTGATCCTGTATTCAAGATGCATAAATCCAATTCATCAAAAATATCTATTAATTCTTTACCTCTTGAATTCGTAGTGCTACAGCCAAAAGCAATATGGTGAGCGTTAAAATCGCCAGAAACTATACATGGCTTCGGTATTTTACTAATAATATTTTTTAATTTATTCAGTCTAATCGAATTACGACTATTATTGTTTTTAGGTGGACAATATACACAAAGAATGGACACTGGTCCTGATACTGTCGACACTACAATAGCGATACTTTGAATATCCTGATAAAATGCTGTTTTGATAGTTTTGTATTGAAGAGTATTTCTTATCAATATACCTACACCGCCATGCTCGTTTTGTGCATTTTTTCCAATGTAATTGTATCCGGTTATATTAACAGAAGGACTAGATTTTTTAAGCCAAGTTTCATTGAGTAGACACAAATCTATGGAATTATCTTTAAGTATAGTTTTAAGTAACCATTTTTTATTGTTTATGCTTTGAATGTTAAATTGCATTAATTTAAGTGGATCCATTAGAGAGTTAAATTTTGTTTAAGTATATCTTTAATGTGTGTCATAGTTTTTGCAGAATTTGAATTGGCTATCATTACTATAGTTTTAACAATTATTTCTAGGAACTGATTATCATTTAATAAATTTTCATAAGATACATTATTAGTTGAGTTTAATTTAGTAGGTTGTTTTTTAACAGAATTAGGATTATCTATTAAGGCCTGTGATTTAATTTGATTCTTTTGTATTGAATGATCTGGTCTGTTCTGAAGTCTTTGCAAAGGTGGAAATTCTTTAGATACAACTGTAGCATATTGTTTTGCTAAATAAACATTTTTATGTTTTTCATAAAGGGCTTGTTTCACTGGACAAAATCTTGAGATAGCTAAATGATCGCCTTGGCAATTACAACATTTCAGAATTTCACTTGAACAATCTTTGTATGAATGATTGCCTGAACATTTAGAACAGACCTGTTCATTCCGACACACTTTGGCACTATGTCTAAATTTAAGGCATCTGAAACACTGCATCAAAGGTGGTACATATTGGAATACCTTATATCTCCAATTATCTAAATATACAAAATCTGGAAGAACAGTACTCGAAAAGGTCACACTTATTATGGACATTGGGACTATATTTCCGCCTACTTTTTTTGTGAAACGTCTAACAGCAATGATTTCTGAATCTGATATTAATTTGTCGAAGAGTTCAGTGTTACTCGTTTCTGTAGGAATGAATCTTATCTTCCCCACACGCTCCACTGAAGATGCCGGAATGTAAGCTTTCATGTTATTTTCTTTAAGGCAATTATGGTTTATAAAATCATTGGCAGCCACTGCCTGTTTAAATATAAGCATTATTTTATTAGCATTAATGCGCCTGTTCTCTTTGATGCCCTTCACCGACTTAAAAATTTTTGATAAAAGTAAAGGATTTTTGTTACCAATTTTATCTTCTCTACTGATACCTTCGATGTAGACAGGAAACTCGTCATTAAGAGAGTTATCAGGATAACTACGACGGTACCCAGGTTTGAGAAACGGTTTATATCTGTAGTCCGAATCTGATTGTCCGTCGTCCCCTTGATATCTGCGTTTTTTTGCCTCGTTTCTTTTTCCCTCATCATCGCCGTCACTTTCTGACGACATTTTATAAACTTTTAATATTTACAACTATTAAATATAATTTTTTTGTAAAAAATTTTCAATTTGCCGCCTTCCTATTTCCCGCCAAAAAAGGAAGTCAAGAAGTAAACTGACGTTTACTGTGTTGTCAGTTTTTGATGAAATAAAAATAGTGTTGTGACAAAGTGAACGAGTGAAAAAACTCCTGAATTAATGAAATTGCCTCGATTGTCTAGTGAATAGTTAGTATGCCGAACTGCCGATATCGGGCACGGGGTTCGAATTTTAGCCGTGCTTTGTACATACCAACGAGTTTTCGACGAAACATTATGTTCCTATGGTATCTACCTGTACTGAATACCGAGTGTTTTAAACATTAAGAAAAACATTGCGAGGAAGCTTGTAAGACTGTCCTATTTCCAATGCATCATATAGTTGAAACTATAGATGTATAAAATATAACAATTATAGGTACATAGGTAATGAAAATAAAAAAAAACTGATTGTAGTTACATACTACTTGTAACATATTATTATATTGGATCACTTTAATACAATTTTATTGTAAAATATAAATAATATTCTTTTATAGTTTGAAATTAATGATTAACTCTTCACACTCATTGTTCATTTATGTGATTGAACGAGAACTGAACGCATCACTATTACTTTAAATATAGCAACATTATTTCACAAAGTGACATTAGCTACTGTCAGCTGGCTTCGTCTAATTAAAAATCCGACTATAGGCAGGGACATGATCCCATTGCTATAGAAATTTTGGGGCTTCTGATCAAAATACCGCGACAATTGGTTTTGGCAGTCCTCTCGTGATGTTAACCTGATACTGCCTAAAGAATTCTGAAGAGACCGAAACAGGCGGAAATATGAAAGTGCAACGTCAGGACTATACGGCGATGCATTAACACCTCCCAGCCAAGCTCTCTTAATTTTTGCTGAGTGGCTAGAGATGTGTGAGGTCTGCATACTGTCACCATAAACGCTGATCTGCCACGAGGATCGGTACTCTCTTCCACCGTTCTCATCCTGTATACCGATGATATGCTTAAGTCCATAAAAGTACCTTTTTTTCGGATAGGGTGCCGACTCTCCTATAAGATTCCCGAGCCGTATTGTGTTTATCCCGAGACGGAACCCGAGCAAGATAAGATGGATGGTTTCGGCGGTCAACACTAGAATCGGTATCGCTTCTCAACCCAAGGACGGCCGACTGTCGGAACCGAAGCCTCAAATTTGGTCGTTACGATACGCCACCCCAGGCGATTACTACGAACTCATTATAGAGAAATATTAGTAATTCCAAAACTTCACATAGGCCTACAAATTAACCTTCCTATAGGATAACTTCGAGATTTTAGGTATTGGTAGGTATTGGTACTTTCCCATGCATAAAACGAAACAAAAAAATTAAAAAGAGTTTGATAGTTTTTCGTTATAGAACGGATTCAGGAATATTATTCAGGATATTATTATATTCAGGAATATTTTTAGTGGTGGTAAGACCTCTTGTGAGTCCGCGCGGATAGGTACCACCAACCTGCCTATTTCTGCCGTGAAGCAGTAATGCGTTTCGATTTGAAGGTGGGGCTTGGGGCAGCCGTTGTAACTATACTTGAGACCTTAGAACTTATAACTCAAGGTGGGTGGCGCATTAACGTTGTAGATGTCTATGGGTTCCAATAACCACTTATCACCAGGTGGGCTGTGAGCTCGTCCATCCATCTAAGCAATAAATAAAAATAAAAAAACTGGCTGTGTGGGTTTTTGGGTCATGGGAAATTTTCTACCAACGCCTTGGGAGCGGTAGGCATGTTGGTGTCCAAGTGCGAACGCGGAGGCTCCAATCTCGGTGGGTCTTGCTCCGGGCGTGATCTCGCCTCCTGGCAGACTCCGCCTACGGGCAATGAACCGTGAAGGCGATTCGCCCGGTACTCTCGGACTGCGTGAATCGCGACCGAGGACATCTCACCTTCCGAGTAATGCAGGTTCTCACGAAACACGGTTGCTGCGACCGCTAGCTGCATCAAGTCACCTAGAGGAAGTCGACGCCGCGCCGTACTTACTACTATTGCAATGGTTGTCACGAGGACACGGCGAAACTCACGCTCGCACACTGCCCCGCTTTCGCGGAGCAGCACCACGTTCTCATCGTGTGGATAGGCCCGGACCTATCGATGCAGACCGTCCAGGCTACGATGATCGGTAGCGAAGTCCTTAAAGACGATTCGACTTCTGCGTTCCACTATCTCGCGGAAGGTGTCGGAACGGGAGATGAACCGCTCTTCTTCCCTTTCGGCATCATGACGCCAACGCCGGGCCGAAAATCGGAGGTCGGTGGCGGACGTTTTTCAGCTCCAATCTCTGTGAAAAGGCTGTCTCCTCCCGATGATGGTCACAGTGCGACCTGAGGAGGTCGAGCCAGTGTCGTAAGCTAGTCACTCTAGCGCGTTGGCACCAAAATGATGGGACGACGCGGTAGCGGCTGCGGTCCGCGTTGCCATCGTGGCCAGACGTACTGCAGAAGAGTAACCTGGTCGGTGATTTATCGTATTCCGACCCGGCAAGCTGGTTCTGATCTAGCGGGGTATCCTGAAACACAGCGGCACTGCCCGAGGTATGACAGGCCGCCGTACCACGGAGATCAGTGTCGTTGATCGACCATCGCCTCGTCGACCCATCGGTCGGGCCTCCTCGAGGTGGCGGCGCAAGTCTAGTTGTAGTGTTGATCGCGAGAACGCCCCTACTCTGCCCGACTTCTGACCCCTGGCGGAGATGGGATATTGGGTGAGAGTGCAAGGGGAGTCGTTTCGTGTGTAGGGCTCTAATATCAGCCTTGGATCCACCGTCCGCTGCTAACATCTGCGGACCGTAAACGCATTACTGCTTCACTGCTGAAAAAGGCAGGGTGGCGACGCCTACCCGTGCGGAATAGCAAGACGTCCTACCACCAATAACTACCCAAATTTTAATTCTTAAGGGCTTGATTTATATTACACGATGTTATTCTTTCATCGTGGAAGTCGTTCGTGAACATTGTTGAGTACATATTACATTACAAAAATACGTACCTGCCGGTGTGATTCGAACACCGGCACAGTTGCATTGTTCGATATGAATGCACCAAGCGTCTTATCCTTTGGGCCACGACATCAACTTTGGCTTAGGGCTTAGGTGATCAATTTTATGCCATGTTGTGAACACTGAGTATTTTTTGTAATTGATTTTATTCAATCGAAATAATACTTGCGTAAGCCGCCTAGGACTAGGCCCAGCAAATATACTAGATTAAATGTTATATGGGCCAATTTCTCTTCAAATTTACCTATATACATTTTGGAAATTTTAAGCTTTAGTTTTTTTTTTATTGCTTAGACTGGTGGATGACTCACAGCCCACCTGGTGTTAAGTGGTTACTGGAGCCCTTATACATCTACAACGTAAATGCCGCCACCCACCTTGAGATACGAGTTCTAAGGTCTCAGTATAGTTACAACGGCTACCCCACCCTTCAAACCGAAACGCATTACTGCTTCACGGCAGAAATAGGCAGGGTGGTGGTGGTAGGTACCTACCCGTGCGGACTCACAAGAGGTCCTACCACCAGCAATTGCGCTAGATACGAATGCACCGGACGTCTTATCCTTTAGGTCACTACTTCAAAAGTTCAGTTCTTAAGAAAAAGGAATTGAAATAAGTACACAATTTACAACTACTAAATCTTTAATTGCATCCAACAGTTAATTCTTAAGCTGAATTCTTAACTCGAATCTTAACTAAAACATAATGGCTAAAACATTTCATATCTCTCATTTCTTGTCAGATACAAAAATATGTATATCTTAATTACAACCGAAAATGCACACATACCAACTGTGATTACTAAATAGTATTATCATAACCTATTCAAACTCGGTTCACTGTCCAGAGATACCACAAAAATGTATCTCATTTTTATAAAAAAGTATTCACAAGCTTGTGGGCGTTTCAGCTCTCGATATGAAGGCCGCGCACAGATCTTTGTCTGATTGAAATTCTGCAAATAAAGAAAACATTTAGCTATTTTTTACGCATTCAATCTATGACATAGCTATAACAGTAACCTACAGTATTGAACAATAAAATTAAATGTTTTCTTAAATCGTAAAATACATGAAAATATAGAGATTAACTTGAGAGATTGTGCAAATACATTACCTACACGTATCAAGTATTAATTCTAGTGTTAGAGGTAGGTAAGAAAGCATTTGATAAAATATTCTTCACAATATTTGCCTTTAATACCTAAAACTTAATACATATTTTTAATATATTGGTGATCTTTTCTGATATAAACCTTATCTATATTTACGTAAGCATATTTGCATAATCTTTTATTGTGCTATGTATGTTACTTAATTTATCAAGCCTGTATTCTTTTTTTGACGAATATACTGATCATAGGGCTCCTTAGACATACCCAAAGTAATTCTTAAGTATCACTCTTCCATAGTTTGATTGTCTTGTCGTTTTCAAGGGCAGCCGAAGCGATAATGTTTTCGGTGGGGTGGCAGGCCGTGCAGAGAACTGTATCCGTGTGTCCAGACAACCTCTGTACAATCTCCTTTGATTGAAGGTTCCATATGTACACCAAGTTGTCTTCTGATCCCGATACTATCCACTGTGGAAATTATTATGATTAAAACTTTGTATTTCACACTATTCCTAAAACTGAAGTAATTATTGTTTAAAATTTTAATTCCATAATTTTCTTTACACCTTTCACAGCATTACGATTTTCTGGTATCAGCTTCAGAACCATAAATCTACAATGTAATGCTAGTTATGTGAAATGCCCGTTTCTGATTGATATTTAAGGAATATTAGACCTTTTCACTATATACTTTAAGCTGGAATTTCAAACTCAAAAAGGCATGGTGCTCATTAAAATATATAAACTTATATTACCTTCCCGCCAGTGACACTAAAGTTGGCAAAGATACAATATTTTTCGTTCTTGTGTCCCGTATATGTCTTCAAACATTTTCCTCTGCTATAGTCCCATAATTTGAGTGTGTTGTCTAACGTCGCCGCCAATATATATTTTCCATTCGGTGAGAATTTAACAAACGAAACAGGAGGGTTGTCATCGTCTATTAGAGTTTTAAGACATTGTCCTGAAGCTGTATCCCAAATTCGACTGAAAAATTGAGTTAACAATTACATTTTGCTAATTAAAATGAAATGAATCTTAAAATAGCATTGTGTTAAATTGCACTGCTATTCAATAAAATGTAGAGCTGCATTAAGGTTCGGTAACAACACAATACTTTCAGGCCATCCATATCACCTCAATCTCACTTGCGCTCTGTGGCACATCTTCCTTTTGCCTTTTTGTCTAAACTGGCAACACTAACGTGATGAACACATTTCTGATGCCAATACTCACCATAAACCATCATAACTTGAAGAAACGATTAGGCTCCCGTCTCTGTTGAAATGAACAGCTGAAACTGGATCTGAATGCGCCGGTAATGGTTTTAGACATTTCCCTAAAACAATGACATTATTATAAATACTGCTGTAACTTTCTGTTCACTTTGAAAACTATTTTTAATAATATTATAGTTTTTGACTCTCTTGTTCACTAGCTGACTCAAGATCACATTACATACACTAGATTTTAAATTCAATACAGTATAATACAACTCAATTCAATGTAATTAGTATTAAAACTCATATTAATTAAAGTTATAGTAATAATAATGTTATTTTGAACTCAATAATATTTAAGTTTACCTGTTCTCACATCCCATATCCGAACACTCTCATCGAAACTGCCTGATACAATTAGATTACTTTGTGGATTGAAGTTACAGCAAAAAACATAATTACTGTGACCTTTAAGCGTTTTTAAACATTTTCCTGAACTAAGTTCCCAAACCTGGAACAAAACAATAATAAATCTACAAAAAAATAAGGAATGCATCAACAGTACAATTTTAACAAATATATGTATCTAAATCTTCAAATCAAGAGAGTTTGAATAAAATGGTTTACCCAATATTAAAATTTTAGATATTACTAGGACAGTAATAGTGGAAACCACAAGAAATGAGATACGATTAAGTATCAAACTGTGATTTCAAAATAAGGTTTTTTAACTAAAACAATTCTTCAGTATGTGATAGCTTGCAATATGCCCCACGAGTAAATACCAGTAGCCAATCGTAGCTTTTTTTAAACTTGCCTTTATGGGCAGTAGGTTCACACTGTTTTATGGTGAGTGGTTACCATCACTCATGGACGTCAGCAATGCCAGAACCACAATAAAGTTGCTGCCTATTACAATAATACTAGAAGAGGCAGCGGATTGGCTCTGCCCCTGGCATTACTGAAGTCCATGGGCGACGGTAACCACTCACCATCAGGTGGGCCGTATGCTCGTCTGCCTAAAAAGGAAATAAAATAAAAAAAAAGTGAAACTCTAACTCAGTCACTCATTGAAGAATGGCACTCTGAGAACAAGTTAAAGTGGGCCTAATCTAGGTCTTAGATACTATTATATGAAAAATAAAAAGCCAAAGGTATTAATTAACACACTGTTGACATTTACAGTTCACATCTTGGGCATTGTGCCAGATATGATGTCGTTAGTTTTATTTGATAATTAATCTGCTTAGTTCAACACATTGGACTTCCTCTGACAGTTTTAGATAACTTAGAATGGATGTAACTAGCATAGCCCATCTGCATTTTGGCCCTCTTCTCCTTTCCCAATTATCTTAGCAGGGATCAGATGCTTGTTGAAAAATTAACAGTAAAGTTGTTTAATAGGTGCAAGACTATAAAGCTTCAGAATAGTATTAAAACTTTAAGTTAGCACACAAACTGTGCCCCAATTTCTCATTTTTAAAATTATTTTTACACTATTATGCTTTATCCTAAAAGTAGCTATACTGATAAAGTTCATTAACTGTGAGAAATATACTGAAATTTTATCTTTAGATTAATCTATGTTCACAATCTCAAATATTTGAGATTTAACCCAGTTTTATAGTGTACTCAATAATTTTCAAAGTACTTTTTGAACTTTTTAAATTTTAGTTAATTGTTGTTATCTAAATGTCGTTTATCTCCAAAATATACACTAATAGTATGTTTTATGAAAAATGAGCAATTAAATTATAAAGGTCACAACAACGGCTTATCGAGTTTGGTAATATGGGTAGCATTGCCAAGACATTAAACACCTAATCAAGAACAAACCACCACTTAGTATCATACAAAATGTAAAAAAATCCTGTAGTGTAAAAAATATTATAGTTGCTTAATTCTAACTACACATAACATAAAAAAATAGCTACATGGCTAAATATTTAGAAAATACTTTTAACTTACTTTTAAAGTTTTATCGTCACTAGCACTGACAATCAACCTGCTGTCAGAGGACCATGCCACATCACTGATCCCCATTTTGTGGCCAGATATTGTCTTTTCAAATTTACCATCATATGCACCCCAAATCTTAATAAGTTTGTCAGCAGCTGAAATAACAAAGAAATGAAATCTCATAGAGCAATAATGCAGTAATGTAGCTTTAAATTATAATTACTATTGTTTCAATGATATCAAAATGTCAAACTGTTG
This sequence comes from Bombyx mori, assembly GCF_030269925.1. Taxonomy (NCBI): domain Eukaryota; kingdom Metazoa; phylum Arthropoda; class Insecta; order Lepidoptera; family Bombycidae; genus Bombyx; species Bombyx mori. The sequence continues at coordinate 4,606,052 of NC_085121.1, forward strand.
TCTTAAGGCAGCTTGTTTCTACAGTCATATTATAATTTTTATAGGGTCAGCAAGTCCATAAACAGCATTTAGGCTATAAATGAACTGTCTATCTGTTTTCAAATTTTTTCTGGCACTTCATGTGTGAACAAGCTCAGGATCCAAATGTTTCTTAGGGCTTATTAGAGCTCATAACTTAGGGTGCAAATGCTGCCACCCACCCACCTGTGAGAATTAGGGTGAAATTCTCAATAGTATTGTTATCAGCACTATTATAATCAGAATGCATGTTGCTTTGCAGCACCAGCACAAATAGACGAAATAGTGGCACCTAATTATAAAGGTTCACTATATACCCTTATAAGCAATAAAAACACAACAAATTACAAATTATGCAGGTGTATTTGTAATGGAAATTATTATGAATAAAGCCCTTCATTGTTGTTTGTAAACATAATGTAATTCATCTATTTATAATTAATTAATATATCTGTAATGTTGATTGAGTTTAAAGCACGATGCCAATGCATGAATTTTGCATGTGTTTTTTGTTTTGCACTCAATGCTGTTTAAATAATTCATACTAACTTCATCCCAGCACTTATATAACCAGGATATGTAGTATCTTGCTCTACTGACTCAGACAGAATTAATATATTTGAATCATAAAATATTTTTTAATTTTACATTAAATAAAATAAAAAAAGATATATTAACTACAACATTTTATTATGAAAACCTAAGAAATCTATTAAATTCTTATTTTAAATCAGAATAATACTTTTACTCAATGCAGTTTGGTACTTCAATCTTCCAAACCTTGCATAATGTAGTAATTGTTACAAACCAAAATAAATGTATTAATGTATTCTGTCTCAAAGACACAAAATTAAAATTCAATTAATTAACCTTTAACCATCTTTTCATTATTTGAACTTTAAGAAATTCAACTCCCTCATTCAACTGTACAAGCTTCCTTTGTTAATGAATTGTAAAAAAACAGTTACATGGCAGGTGCAAAGTAAAGTTGTTCCTACACTTTTTAATGCAACAAATACATGCAACAGCTTGTCATTTATATCTATAGCCACATAATATTATTTTTAACAACCTTGAAATGATTCACAGTAAGTAAAATGAATAATTTTTTTAATTTTAATGAAATAGATAATTTCACTATTTTTTAACATTGCGAAATCAAATTATGGTAGCCATTACTTATATTCTTTAGTAAGCTGTATTTCGATATAGCGTTTACAATAAGTGTGTAGTAATATGGCCGTAAGGTCAACAAAATCTTTGATAATCAACATGTATGCTGACAACATAGACATAAGGTTTAAATTAGCATAAGCTATAACATGTTGATTATTATTAGGATTAATGATTTCATTTTACTGCTGTTACTTTAACAAACGATACGGCCGATTATTTTAACATTCAATTAGCAACAAGTGTGTTCCGGTTTCCCACATTGCCATATAATTACAAATGTAAATAAACTTGAAAAAACTAAATTAACAAGCGTGTTATATTTACTGTACTTACAAGAGCTAGCCAGCCATTCTCCATTTGGACTGAATTTTACCGATGACACAGCCTTTGTATGACCAGCGAGAGTGAATTTGAGGGTATAGTTCGGCTTCTGCAATCCGATATCAAAATTAGCGCGAAATCGCACGTGCTCAACTTGAAGTTACATAAACATGTGCCGCCCGCCAGACTGACGCAAACGGTTGAAATCGCAACAAACTTAAGATGCTTACCGCCACTGAAGACTTGTTTGACTGTGGAGCAGATTGTGATAATGAATTTGGACCGGATAAGCTGGCTGAAGGGCCACCGTGAGTTTGATGTGCAGCAGGGTGGCCTGGCACGGGACCTAGCGGCACCATGTTTCAACTATCGACGCACTACGTTATATGTATTCGTCACCCCACACAATCACTATTACACACAGAATAACAAAGTAAATGAAAGTTTCGACAAATTAAAAAGTTTTGTACTTCGCGCAGTCTCTTTTCTTCATTTAGTTCAACGTAGATTTTAAAAGAACATTCTAAATCCGGGCGTCCCAATGCGTGCATAATGTTGCCAAGACACTTTTGAAATTTACATATGACAATGTTAACATACTTGTGGAAAGTTTTTAAAAACATGGGAAAAGAAAATTATGTATTATGTGGAGAACGTTATTTTAAGAACATCGTATAAATCGAACCTTTCAAAATTTTCGAAAAATTGTTCCTATTAATTGATTTAAATTTCTGTAATGATCGTCCCGAATTAGTAAATAACAAGTATTTTGAAGTCTCTTGGTGTTGATGTTTTCCATTACCTTCTTCCATTCCAGTCCACTATTATGTAAGTCCTCTAAGCCAGATAAATCATCACTTGAATGCCTATTACCCTCAAGCAAAAGGACAATCTATTTCCTTCAGTATCAGGAATAATATATTCAATATCGGTACGACCAAGGCATAATACAAGTAGCAGTTATGTAATCGTCATGGCCCTTGATACGTAATGACCAAATCTCCTAATAAACTTTTAGTTCTGCTGTTGAAAACTATTACATAATTATTAATAGCTCATGAGCCCAAATTAGTCCTTTTCAAAGATATTCACGAAGCAGCTGCTGGAGCTGTTAGGTATTCGAGCAGTTTTACGATAGCTACAACTACCTTCTCCATAATATAATATGATAGTACCACAAATTCATAAAGTTTTTGTGGTTTATGTTTAAGGTTAATTTACCATACCAAACCATTCTGGTGACCTCATCATAGAGTTTATGGTGAAAAGCGTATTTTTAAATTGATTGAAAAATGATTCCACACAAAACTAATATCAACTGGCACTTGGCGAGCTGACTTCCAAAGACTCCCGAAATTTTAGGAAATTAGTAAGAATAGTAATTGTGCTTTTTTCACAACTGACGCAAACATTGTCAGAACTGCCAACCAAAAAATACTACTAGAGAATCCTTTCTTCCGGCTATTTTGTCAAATCATTAAAAAAAATTCAATTTAATAATCGAAACATCAAAAAGTGTCGTCTTTACCGACAAAAACCTTTAAAGTTCTTAACTTTATCCACCAATAGATATATTGGTAACAATTTAAGACTTTTTGGCGGGAACACGAGGAGTGAAGTTGTGTGATTTGTTTTATTTTGTCTAATTAGTGTTTGTTCAGGTTTAAATGTGTAATAACGGTGGTTTATTGACTGTTTAGTGTCTGTGAAAGTGCACAAATGTGGGAAAATGAAACAAAGCCGCTGAACGTAACTACTCGGGATCTTCCAAAAAATCCACATCTGAAAAAGTCTGAGTAAATGACCACCATTTTACTGAGATTATAGTTCATCCCATATCATATCATCTCATCTCATTTCATTTCGTTTTCATTTCATTTCATGCCATATTTCATAATAATCAACTTCATTTCATTTCATAATATCATTTTCATATAAAAAACTTACGTATCATTAGAATTAAAATAAGACTTGACCTAAAAGTCTTAGTTACCAGGTCATAAAAAAAGTAATAATTTAATGCTATGGCAACAAAGTTTGACCTCTTTGACATTCAAAATTCACAAGGTTAATTTTGTCAATTTCTCTGCACAGGAATTTAAAAATTTCTCGAAAATTACCTAAGACAGAAAGCTTCGAAGAATCAAAAAGAATTTAACTTTCTACTTAGAATGGCTTTAAACAAATTAAGTATTGATGCACTTAACTTAACCGGCAAAAGAGTTCTAATGCGGTGTGTACTTATTTAACAATCAAAGTTGTTTCAAACTCTGAGCACTTCTTATATTTAATAAGTATCTTGAATTTAATGTCATTTTAGTGTGGATTTCAATGTACCGCTTAAAGAAGGAGTGATTACAAACAACCAGCGCATTGTAGCTGCCTTAGATTCCGTTAAATATGCTTTGGATAAAGGCGCTAAATCAGTTGTACTTATGTCGCATTTGGGTAGACCGGATGGCCAGGTAAATCTCAAGTACACCCTCAAACCAGTCGCTGAAGAGCTAAAAAAATTGCTGAACAAGTAAGTGTTTAAAAGAATTAGTTCTAAATATTAACACCTACATTACTGTTCGACATATCGTATCATAGTAATAAATTTGGAAACCTAATAGATTCTGATGTGAGTACACCAGTGAATTGAGTGATAGGCTATGTTATAGCCAAGTACTCGACTTAATTATAAAGTTTTGAATAAGAGTATTATTGCTTAAATGGAAATTGTGTGCCTGTAGCAGCAAGTAAACCCTCAAAAACTTAAAACCAATGAAGTATGATGAAATTAAATTGAAATTAAAATAATTGTTACAGCTACTTGAAAATTCTTTCTCATTCAAGCAGATAACTTGAAATCCAAGAAATAAGGTTTTTATATAGGGAAAAAAGTAACAAGTTAAAACTATTAATTTTGTCTTTCTTGTCTCATTCATTGAATAGATTTTATACAGAGAAAACCATGCAAATATTTTCTAATTTCACATTTGTAATATTAGGTGATATTACTAAATGCATAAACACTGATTCCAATCTAAATTGGAAAACAAGCCTGAATATGTGTGAACCTTGAAAATGTGACAGAAAATAACATATTTATTTTGGCTATCTCACGTGTATCATCTGAACATGAAAAGGGCAAGATTTGGGCAAGTGATATGCCTTAACAGCCAACATAGATGACGATGTGAAAAACAAGGAGTGCTCAGATGAGTTCCTGCTAAGTTTCTTTTTTTTAATGGTTTTTTTTTTCAACAATAGCTATTCTTAATTTAAATTATAATCTGTAAATTAAGACAAATCACTTATAAAATTATCAAATAAAACACACATGGACAACCCTTAAATTGTTAAGAACAATGAAGCTCCAATATCAATATTTTACAATTTTAACTAAATCATTGGTAACAATGCCAAAACTATCTAGTGATAAAATCACAACTAAAAATACAAAGGTGAAATATAATCCCAAGGGACCTCCTTACTAAGATTAAAAGTATCCTATGTATTAACCAGGATATGATGTGTCTATGACCAAATTTTACTTAAATTTAGTAAATGGTTTAATTCTAATTAAGTTAGAAACATTCAAACAACTTCACATTTCATAATATTAGTAGGATTTAAACTTCATTAAATAAAACTTTACAGGGATGTGACATTTTTGAATGACTGCATAGGCCCGGAGGTTGAAACAGCATGTGCTAATCCTTCAGCTGGTTCAATTATCCTACTGGAGAATCTTCGCTTCCACATTGAAGAGGAAGGCAAAGGTGTAGATGCTTCAGGTGCTAAAGTGAAGGCTGATCCAGAAAAAGTTAAAGCCTTTAGGGCAAGCTTGAGAAAACTTGGTGATGTCTATATTAATGATGCTTTTGGTAAGTATAGTGATGAATTATTAAGAATTCTCACACTGTAAAAGGTTAAAATCCTTTCTAACTGGTATCTGGTACTGAATTGTGTACACAACACAGATAACCACTCTGATACAACCAATGTATCTAGTAAAAAAAACTGTCTCTTAACATTAAAATGTAAACAAATTTAGAATATGCTTTTTGGTTCATTCTGTTACTTGAACACTCTTGGTAGTTAATAACCTATCACATACAGTGTAACTAAGAGCCAGCAGGACTTTCCATTCAGCAGTTTTTTTTTGCCTCTTTATGAAAAATTAATGTGAACTGAGTGACTGTACTCAGGATGATAAAAAAAAAAAACCCAACTTATTTACTCAGGAAACTCAATACATGGTGTATTTCTAACAGTTACAAATTATTCTATAAACAGGTACTGCACATAGAGCGCACAGTTCAATGGTGGGAGAAGGTTTTGAGCAGAGGGCCAGTGGTTTCTTACTAAAGAAAGAGCTTCAATACTTTGCCAAAGCTTTACATGAACCTGAGAGGTAATTGCATTATTTAAAAAACGAATGAGAATTACTGTCTGATAGACTTTACATAGTAAATAGGCTATTGAAATTGACTATGTAATACTTCCACTCAACTTCGCAAGATAATGTCACATAAAAGACGTTATTAGATAACACTAAAATAAGAGAAAATTATAATTCTTTTATTACTGAACAATAATGAATATTAGTGAAGTTGTCGTGGCCTAAAGCATGAGATATTTGTTGCTTTTGTATAGCGATGTAACAGTGTTCGAATCCTGCAATCATGTACCAATTTTTCTCATGAAATTGATGACCGATTGACTTCCACTGTGAAGCTATAACATCATGTAATAAAAATCACACCTGCAAATTTATAATTTGCGTAATTACTGGTGGTAGGACATCTTGTGAGTCCACCATCCTGCCTATTTCTGCGTGGGGCAGTCGTTGTACTGACTTAGAACTGAGACCTTAGAATACATGTCTCAAGGTAACCACTTAACACCAGGTGGCCGTGGAGCTAGTTCACCCATCTAACAAAAAGAAAAATAATAAAAAAGACATGAATAAAGCTCTCTTATAAATTTGAAATTATCTAAATGCATGAATAAAAACCATATACAAATTGGTTTATCAGTGGCACAATCTGTGCAAACTAACATTATATGATAGATTAATTATACTGAATAGATGTAGTTTTTAATCGGTACCTAAAATACAATTTTTGTCAATACTATTTAAGGCCCTTCCTGGCTATCCTTGGTGGAGCTAAAGTAGCAGACAAAATCTTACTTATAGAGAACCTGCTTGATAAAGTAAATGAAATGATAATTGGAGGGGGTATGGCATACACATTCTTGAAGGAAACCAAAGGAATGCCAGTAAGATGTATAAATATTATTATGTAATATATTGTAATTATGTAATGAGAAATGGAGAATTTTAATCCATCACTATGCCAAGCTGCAACTTCTCAGACAACAGTTGCTTTCTGTATTAAAATTTTTAAGGGTAAACTTTTAGATTTAACTTAAATATTTGAAAAAAACTAATTATAAACTGTTCAAAATTATCAATCAGATCTATTCTAAAGTTTTAATCCTAAAATACAAAATCTTATAAAACTGAGATTTATCCATACTTTTCTTAAACAATATACTACATTAATGCAGCTGTATAGAGAATTTTAGTTTGGAAGCATGATTAGTGTTGTATTTGTACCCAATTATTTATAAACAACTTCTATTTAGATTGGTAATTCCCTGTATGACGCTGAGGGAGCTAAAATTGTGACAAAACTATTGGAAAAAGCTGAGAAAAACAATGTTAAAGTTCACCTGCCTGTTGATTTTGTGACAGCTGATAAATTTGATGAAAATGCCTCGGTAAGTTAATTTCATTGTATAGCAATATGCGCGAGCTGAATGTCTACCTGCTGTTAAGTGGTTACTGGAGCTTAGAGACATCACAATGTGAATGCCGCCGATCACTTTGAAACCACGTTGTAAAACATATTATCATACCCACGGAATAGATAAATAAGGTTGGAAAGGCCTTTGCTCTAATTTTGTATTAGAACCAGTGTCGCCGCTTCATCCCCACTATTTTAATTTCTACACATACACACACTGTGATTACAAGTATTTCGCACACAACAAAAACACCCACACATAAATCTCAGGACAGATATTCGTTCGCAAACTAGCACAAAACACCCGTAGGCATACACACTCACACACGCAAAAAGGCAATAAAAATGTTCATACACGCTAGTGCTTGATAAATTCGATATTCTTTATCGATAAATTATCTGATGAATGAATGGAGAAAATGAAACATGAAATAAATATTGAAAAAAAAAAACTATTTTATTCTTATTAATTACAAATAGTCACTGTCGCTGGAATAAAACGTATTTGTTAAGCAGTTGGCGCTTGCTATTAATTGCGAATGAATTTTTCAAAACTAAGTGTATTCTGATTTTTTTTATGACAAAATCATTTTCAGTAAAATGTTTAGAGCAAATAGTACTCGTCTTTGTCTCCAGTTTCCTCTACCTGTCACGTCAATCCATTGTTCCCTGGCGTTAGGTTCTTTAGGAAACCTAAAATTTTTAATTTACTGCATAAGTCAAATAGCATTTTACTTAGATTTTAATACGTCTTAGACAATATAGTAAATATCCGTAAATTAGAGGTCTACATGTCCCTTTATATTATACCTTCACTTTAATTCAATGATAATAATTCAATAATAATAATACATATTTATTTTACTCAAAATACGTCTCACTAAGAATATACTAGGTATCATTAATTAAATATAAAATAATGCAAAAATTATCCATGTCAAATGTAAATATAGTCGAGAATTCTGTCGATGATTTTACCACATGGTCACCTCACTATCGACAAACTGCACGGCCAATCAGGGCAAAGGCCGAAATTTCAAAGATTGAAGTGTAGAGAACGCAATGCATATAGTACATTGGAAGCTGACTTGGTCATTGCGTTCATTAGGCGAGTACACATCGCGCAATGTATGCTATTTATAACTTGCTGCAATAATATTGTTAATGTTTGGAATTTCATAATGCTCAGTATATTTTTATGTTTTAGACAAATAATATTGTAATTAAATGGTAATTTCGACTTACCGATCGAAAGATATACCTCCTCGCTCTATACTTGAGGTCTGATTTTTTGTTTTACAAGTTATAATTGCACAACACGGCACTATAAAGCGGAGATCTGTTCGCCAAGTAGTCCGAAGCGCACTAAACGCGGTGAATGAAAGAATCGGTCGAGTTATGTTTGTTCTATCATAACTGTGGCACGCTTGCCCCGCCTACATTACCATTCCAACCTTATTTATCTATTCCGTGATCATACCAGTATAATATGTACTATCCTTTAAATGGGACCGCATAGACATGGTGGTAGTACCTACACATGCTAGATCCCACGTTACCCTTTCACTAATAATTATACAAATTAAAATGTATGCGAGTTTAATTTATATTACACGATGTTATATATGTGTATTATTATAATATATTACATTGTTGAATTAATATATGAAAACATGTTAAATATGAATTCCATTAGAAAAATTTATAGCTGCTTGAGGGACTTGAACACCAGAATAGTTGCATAGCTCGAGTTTATTGATTTTGAATATTTGTTTATAGTTGTTAATAACGACCCGCCCTCGCTTCGGTTTGGAAACATTAAAATTTATAATTGATAGTTGAGTCCCGCGATGCTACCCACGGTTATTGTCGTACCGCGGGTGACGCCGCGGGGCGAAGCTAGTCTAAAAAAAGTAGCCTTAGTTACTCCTTATATTATCAGCTACCTGTCAGTGAAAGTCCCGTCAAAATCGGTCAAGCCGTTCCAGAGATTAGCCGGAACAAACAAACAGATAGACAGACAGACAGACAGACAAAAATTGTAAAAAATGTTATTTTGGTGTATGTACCGAATATATATTCATAAGCATGTAGTAAAAAGCGGTTAGTTCAATATTACAAACAGACACTCCAATTTTATTTATATGTATTGATAATGTTATCAATAATAATTTGGGCTGTTTTATTAGGTGGGAGAAGCTAATGTTGAAACCGGAATTCCTGATGGATGGATGGGACTCGATGTTGGACCGAAATCACGAGAGCTCTTCGCAGATCCTATTGCCAGAGCTAAAGTTATTGTGTGGAATGGGTGTGTATGAAAAACTTTGTACTTATTATTGACACAATATTTTAAGGATTGCTAACTAATTTTTTTGTCTTAACCTTTATATCTTCAGTACATCGAAATATTGTTTTTTTTTTAGACCTGCTGGCGTGTTTGAGTTTGAGAAATTCGCAGGTGGAACCCGAGCCATCATGGATGGTGTCGTAAAGGCTACATCCAATGGAACCGTCACAATCATTGGTAAGTACATTAAGTCATAAGGGTATTTGTCCCATGGTGTCCAGTTCTGCCTTTAAATGACACATAAAAAACATAGTTGAGAGTTCCTACTAGTAATTTATCCACCTAAGTCGTTTTATTAATTTTTTTATTCAGGTGGTGGTGATACTGCAACGTGTTGCGCCAAGTGGGGAACAGAGGACAAGGTCTCGCACGTCTCTACTGGCGGTGGAGCTTCTCTGGAGTTACTCGAAGGTAAAAAAATATTTGATAGAAATCTTGATTTGTCACTAGAAATATATAAAATTGAGAAATTGTCCGATCATCGTTCTCGTCGAACCCGTCGCTTGCGACGAAGGCCTCGACGAGTAAATTAACTCACAGACATAGCCCACTGAGTTTCTCGCCGGATCCTTTCAGTGAGTCGCGTTTACCATCCGGTGGTAGATTCTGCGAAGCACGGCTCTTGCTGGGGTTCGTGTTAGCAACGTCGTCAGGTTTGAGCTCCGTGAGCTCACCTATTAGGGTTACGCTGAAATAGCCTCTCAAGGCTATCAGCATAAGCAGGAAAAAAAAAAGAAATTGACAGCTGTTGTTACTAAAGTCCGAAGGCAAAGGCGAAATGAATCTTCATTTTTTATACTATGATATTGATATACTCAGGATTTGATCGCAAACAGTTACGACTCTCAAATGATTTTAGTATATTTACTACGTAAGATTGGTATTCCATGGTGGTACGGCAAGCATACAATTTTACTTCCTACTGTATTACTTACCTTTATATAAAAAAAGAAGCCCACTCATCATCATCTCAGATTACTGGTGGTAGGACACCTCTTGTGAGTCCGCGAGGGTAGGTACCACCGCCCTGCCTATTTCTGCCGTGAAGTAGTAATGCGTTTCGGTTTGAAGGGTGGGGCAGCCGTTGTAACTATACTTCAGATCTTAGAACTTATAAAAAAAAAACATCTCAGATCATCTCAAACAATTCCTCAAAGCACTCCCCATACGTGCGGTAGGTGAGGTCACGAGGCTCAAACCGGTAGGACTTGCTAATACTGGCCCTAGCAAAAGCGGTGCTTCGATGAATGTCCCACTGGAACGGAATAGCGACCAACTGAAAAGATCCGATGAGAAACTCAATGGGTTGTCTCTATGAGCTAGGTTGCTCATCGAACTCCTCACACACATTCGACCAGTTCGACGAGAACGTTGACACAATTTAAAATGATGTATTTTTGTTAACAGGAAAAGTGCTTCCCGGTGTTGCCGCTCTTTCAGATGCATAAATCAATAAAACATGGTAGTAGTAATATTTATTTAGGCTTTAAACAAAACACACTTTGTTTAAGACAACAAATATAGAAAGTAATGTGCAAATAACTGTATTGTGAAAGCTTTTCTATTTTGTAAGTGAAAGTGCAATATGTACGACTATGACTATGGAAATTATAAAATTATGTAAGAAAAAATATATATTGATTTTGTGTTTCTACATGCATTTTTATTTGATCAAAATGGAACGATATGTGGTCAGCCTTGCAATTAAAGAGACCCCTTATATTATTTATAAAATATGTTTATGGAGTTAATGAATTTTATCTGTGATCGATTTTTTATGCGGTAATGCGTTTCGGTTTGAAGGGTAGGGCAGCCGTTGTATACTTGAGACCTTAGAACTTTATATCTCAAGGTGGGTGGCGCATTTACGTTGTGGATGTCTATGGGCTCCAGTAACCACTTAACACCAGGTGGGCTGTGAGCTCGTCCACCCATCTAAGCAATAAAAAAAAAGTGCCTATAAACAGGAGTTTTTGGCCCTCAAGCTAGTACCATTTTATAAAAAATATCCTCACTTAACACTTTTCCACGAACAAATTCTACGGTATTCTAAGAACACGGCGAAGTAAAAGTCAACCACCGTGAACCTTGGTCGTAGGGCGTCTAGTGAGACCGTACGAATAGGTACCACCACAGTGTTTATTTGTGCTGCAAAGCAGTAATGCATGTCGGTTTGAAGGGTGGGACAGCCATTGTATTATAAAACAGACTTAGAACTAATGTCTCTATGTGATTGGAGGCTTTTATTTTGTTGATATCTATGAGTGCCACTATTGTAACCACTTAACACCAAGTCACAGCCCGTGAGCTCACCCGGTTTTTTTTTATTGTCCTTGTAGACTTACGAGCGCACGGCCCACCTGATGGTGAGTGGTTACCGTCGCCCATGGACTTCAGCAATGCCAGGGGCAGAGCCAAGCCGCTGCCTACCGCTTAATACTCTCCACAAGCCTCGTTTGAAGAAGGACATGTCATAGCGCTCGGGAAACACCGTGGAGGGGAGCTCATTCCATAGCCGGACGGTACGCGGCAAAAAAGACCTCTGGAAACGTACTGTGGATGACAGCAGTGGCTCCAGGTAGTATGGATGAACTCTACTCCGGTGGCGGGCGGTGCGATAGTAAAAACGAGATGACGGTATCATCTCGAACAATACCTCAGAGCAGACACGGATATTTAAATATGAAAAAGGTTTTGCGTTCAAGTTTCGATGTATATGATAAACCCCTAATGTAACTGGAGCGTGAGATAGTCAATCCATTTATAGCTACGAAAATCAGATACGGATCGGATTTCCTCATGTCCATGAATGAGTGCTTTTCTTTTAAATTAAATCAGGTACACATACCGAAAAACTAGTGATGTAAAAATTCTCTAATTTATAAATAGCTTATTAAGATTGCATACTTTTTGCATTCTCTAAATAATCCACTGAAATATACTTTAAAGGCTATGAAATAATCAAAGCGTTCGGTAGACGTCAGTTATTGTCACTTATTATTCTTTGTTTACCTGTAGTTTACCTACGTAAGTGGTATAGCCAACTTCTTCCTGACACTCAGCTATGTCAACATGAGTCATTTAGTATGTAATTTTAGTTGTTTATTTGTTAAGTGTATACTAAAACACATCTTTTAAATTTAATTAGGTACTTAACTAGTAGGTATAGTATAAAAGGAAACAGGACAGGAAAGGTAGATGGTAGACGTCCCAGAGGACGCAGTCCCACGCGATGATCGGACCAAATACGATCTTCTCTAAACATCAACTTCCACAATGCCCTTCATGAAGCTAAGGATCGCAGCAGATGGAGGGGAATCGTTGGGAGAAACTTATGCAGCGGGGGAGTCACGACCCTCAGTAATCAGGAAAACGACGCGAGGAGGAAGATAGTATAAAACTTTCTTAAATATTCATAGCCCCTGTTCGTAAATATGCTCAGAGATAAAGTGTGGGAGGCATAATCATTCTCTTTTCATAATATATTATCTTTAGTTCCCTATTAAAAAGCTAGATAAACATTACTTAATTATTAATGCTATTCTGGCTTTTAGACTTTTATCATATTGACTTCTTAAATTTAGCTCATTAGAAATGCTTGGGACCATTAGCGATTTGATGTTTCATAATTCACAGTTTTTCCCTTAATTTGCCTCCAAAAATACGCAGCGTACAATTTATCTCGAAAAACTGGCACTTATATCCGAACGCAAGAAAATAGTTTGAAACGTTTTTGTCGATGCTTTTAGTATCTATTTTTAAATCTCCCTTGGGAAGTGAATTTTAAATAAAAGTACCGAACACACTTTAATGTTTTTTATTTACCGAACGTGGATTTTTTAATAAAAAAATCGTAGTGGGAAAACATTCAATTAACAAGTGTTAGGTAATATAAATGTTCTATAAAGAAACAATACACTTGAAATTAAATAAAACTCATCGATTTCTTACTTTCAATAATTTATTGGATATAAAATCCTGTTTTATTTTTTCATCGGACACTGACTCTGTTCGTTTTCATTTGTCATTGTTACACGGTCGTATATCATGTCCGATTTTTTTTCCTACTTATCCTGATAGCCTTGAGAGGCTATTTCAGCTTCTCCTTGACGTGTAGGTGAGCTCACGGGGCTCAAACCGGGAGTGTTGCTAACACTGGCCCTAGCAAGGGCAGTGCTTCGCAGAAACTACCACCGAATCGGAAACGCGACCCACTGAGAAGATCCGGCGAGAAACTCGGTGGGCTGTGTCTACGGGTTAATTTATTCGTCGAGCCCTTCGTTGCAAGCGACGGGTTCGGCGAGGATCCGTATTGAGGTGTTTAGGGCGACGTCGACTGTTTACCATACGGTCCACAGGATACGCGACCTTTACCTTTGTAATTAAAGGTGCGTTTTATTTGGTATTAGCATCAACAGTTCGAGGTGTTTAGTTGTTTAATTTAGTTTCAATTAAGTTTACTCCATTGAAATTGGATTGAATATTTTTTACGAATTTTAAACTTTAAATGGCTCTCCTGTAAAGTTGCAAAAATGTTGCTTAAACCAAAATCATTTCACTCCTGGATATAGTAAAGGTTTTCTCAAGAGTACGCTGGCAAAATCAATCTGTACCTACATATTTCAATAGATTCACCCTTCGAATACATTAACATTTACATGTATTAGGGACATATCCCGGGGGACTGTGTTTGCGTCCGTCGTTAAATGTTAACAATGGAAATTTCGCAAACTGTAAACTCCGGTATATAACTAGAGACGTAGTCGCATAAGCCAATACTATACCAATATGAAATAAAATAAAATAAATACTTTACTTTTGATGTAGTTGACTTAATCTAGCCAATAACAGAAATATCTATGAAAAAAAACATGGTTCTTCCTTCATCAAAAATCATCATCAACAGCCCGCAGTCGTCCACTGCTGGACATAGGTCTCTCCCAATCCTTACCACTGAGCCCGGTCTGCGGCTCTCCTCATCCACTTCTTGCCGGCCACCGTGCGAAGGTCATCGCACCACCTAGCCATTATTCTTCCTTATATAGGTCAAATGTTTTTAATCGTAATTTTGGATATTATATTACTAGAAAACTATTATTATATATTAATAATAACAGCAAGACAATTGTAATTGTAAACTAACTTCAACTGGTGGTAGGACCTGTTGTGTGTCCGCGCGGGTAGGTACCACCACCCTGCCTATTTCTGCCGTGAAGCAGTATTGCGTTTCGGTTTGAAGGGTGGGGCAGCCGTTGTAACTATACTGAGATCTTAGAACTTATATCTCAAGATGGGTGACGCATTTACGTTGTAGATGTCTATGGGCTCCAGTAACCACTTTACTCCAGGTGGGCTGTGAGCTCGTCCAACCATCTAAGCAATAAAAAAAAAAAAAAAAAAAAAAAAAAAAAAAAAAAAAAAAAAAAAAAAAAAAAAAAAAAAAAAAAAAAAAAAAAAAAAAAAAAAAAAAAAAAAAAAAAAAAAAAAAAAAAAAAAAAAAAAAAAAAAAGTAAAATAATTGTGTATTATTATTATGTTTCTTTTCTGTCGATCGAAAAAAAAGATTATTAATTGGCGAGTAATTATGAGCTGACGTTATACAGTAGGATATTTTTTCTAATTACGTTAAATCACAAACGAGTACATTAAAACAGTGTCTGATAAAACAAATATTCCATCACTCAAGCTGCGTCAAACTTGGTCCGCGGAGGGACTTCGGTTCCCTCTGTATTTTGTACCGTATGTTCCATGGGGAGTGCTCTGAGGAGTTGTTCGAGATGATACCGGCATCTCGTTTTTACCATCGCACCGCCCGCCACCGGAGTAGAGTTCATCCATACTACCTGGAGCCACTGCGGTCATCCACAGTGCGTTTCCAGAGATCTTTTTTGCCACGTACCATCCGGCTATGGAATGAGCTCCCCTCCACGGTGTTTCCTGAGCGCTATGACATGTCCTTCTTCAAACGAGGCTTGTGGAGAGTATTAAGCGGTAGGCAGCGGCTTGGCTCTGCCCCTGGCATTGCTGAAGTCCATGGGCGACGGTAACCACTCACCATCAGGTGGGCCGTATGCTCGTCTGCCTACAAGGGCAATAAAAAAAAAAAAATAATAATAATAATATTGTAACTGTTTTAACCTCTCACTAGTATCTTATAACTACGAGGGCGGCACTGAAAATTTCGGGAATTAACGAAGTAACACAACATTACTATTTAAAAATGTATTTATTGCTTTTCGAAGTATTCTCTGCGAAATTTGACATATTTTTCCATACGATGGAACCAATCATTGAAGCAACCATTCCATTCGGAAGTTGGGGTCTCCAAAATGGCCGTTTTGTAGGAGTCCACAGCTTCTTCAGGTGATGAAAATCTCTGTCCACGCAATTTATTCTTTATTTTAGGGAAAGTATAGAAATAATTAGGGCTTAGGTCGGGGCTGTACGGCGGATGGTCTAATAATTCTATGTTTTCTTGCTCTAAAAATTCTTTTGTTCTGTGCGCGGTGTGAGAACACGCATTGTCGTGATGGAGGATGATGCGGCGGTTGCAGTTCTCTTTACGGAGTTCAGAAACGACCTGTGGCAAACAAATGCTAGCATACCATTCTGCATTAACCGTTCTTTGTCCCTCAAGAGGAATAGACGTAACATGGCCGGTTTTGGAGACAAACGTGGCCACCATTTTTTTTGCAACACTCCGTGAACGAACAATTTTTGTTGGCTTTAACTCATTTTCGAACACCCAAACTCGTGACTGGTTTTTTGTTTCGGGTTCGTACGCGTATATCCAGGATTCGTCACATGATACAATGTTGTATACAGCATTTGAGGATCCTGCGTGGAATCTTTCGAGAGTTCTGACGCACCAAGTAACGCGAGCCGCTTTTTGCTCTTCACAGAGCGAATGCGGTATCCATCGGGAAAACAACTTTTTTACACCTAATTGTTCATGCAAGATTATTTGTATTTGACTCATGCCAATGTCTAAAGTTGCCTGAATTTTGCGATATGTCACATGTCGATCTTCCTCAATCAGCTTACGCACAGCATCAACGTTTTCTTGGGTGACTGCAGTTTTGGGACGACCTTGACGGGGATCATCACTGAGCTTGACACGTCCACGTTGAAACTCAGCAAACCAGCGATAAATTGTGGTTTTGGATCGGGCTTCATCACCAAATGCAGAAATCATCCGGTCAACATACTGTTTTTGTGTTAAACCACTTCGAAAGTCATAATAAATCATCGCTCTGAATTTTCTCCAGTCAATTCCATTTTCTCAACGACTAAACAAGTTTGACGAAACCTCGTGACAAGACCGAGAATCTTTTTTTAAATAAATAAATGGTATTCGATTTTTAAAACCAAGGAGTTTTCAATTAAAAAGATTTTAATATGACAGGAACAGTGGAAATATTCCATTCCCGATACTTTTAGTGCAGCCTAGTATTATAGTAATTTAGCTTATTTTATGTTTTAAATATCTGTGTCCAATAAATACAATATTGTTAATTGTAATTTGTTTCTTTTATTGGTTTAAGTCTCCCAGAGCGGTAAGTGGTGGCGCCCTGAGATCCTCCTCACAGAGTCTCTTGTTCACCGGTTGTCTACCGGTGGTGACGTGTCTAGAAGTGGTGCGACTCGGCCCCGTGTCTCTCGACCCATAGACTACCTTTTGGGGAGTGACGCGACTGGGCCTCATGTAACATCGGCATGCCCAGGGGCACCCTCAGACACAGACACGTTATAACTATTAGATAAATCGCAGATAGGCAGATTGGCAGATAAATTTTAATGTGATTTGACATTTCACGTCGCCGCCTATATGTGGAGTCCGCCGGGCTGACACCGCACTATGCACTCTGTTGAGACACACTCTGTTGATAATTTATTTCAAATGGATTTGTTTCTGGCACCTGAGACACCTTGAAACCTTCGGGTCAATGGAGGGAATTTAGTTCTCTGTGTGTTTTGCACAATACATTTCATGGGGAGCTATATGAAGAATTGTTCGATATGAACTATCCATCTTCTTTGTACCATTGCACCTTTCACCATTGGAGCAAATTTCATCAGAACTATCTAGAAGCGCTGCGTTCATCCACATATTATATCCACAGTGCGAATCCAGAGTTTTTTTGGCTTGTACCATACGACTCTAGAATGGACTCCCCTCCATGGTGTTTCCCGAGCGCTATGACATGTTTTTCTTCAAACGAGGTTTGCGAATAGCTCCACGATTTACAATAGCTTAGGCTCAGACCTTTGACGTTGCTGACGTCCATGAGCAACAGTAACTACTCACCATACTCTTGAAAGGCAAAAAATAATAATAATAAAAACGCAGGTAAAATCTTAACTGTAAGCGGTTCACTGCAGAAGTTCACTTATTTCTGTCGTGAAGCAGTAATGCGTTTCAGTTTGAAGGGCGGGACAGCCGTTGTAACCATACTGAGACCTTAGAACTGATATCTCAAAGTGAGTGGCGCATTTACGGTGTAGATGTCTATGGGATTCAGTAACAACTTAACACCAGGTGGATTGTGAGCTCGTCCACCCATCTAAGCAATAAAAAGAAAAAATATGTAGTGTCGTGGGACACCGGTAGGCAGCGGCTTGGCTCTGCCCCTGGCATTGCTGAAGTCCATGGGCGACAGTAACCACCCACCATCAGGTGCGCCGTATGCTCGTCTGCCTACAAGGGCAATAAAAAAAATTGGAACGAAATTCCTTATTATAAAAATATTAATTTTAAGTTCTATTCGAGGTATGTATAAAGAAAATAATTATTCGGGTATACATTTTTTATTACGATTTTTTTATTGATAAAAATAAATAAAACTACTGTACTTTAGTTATCAACTTTATTTTATTCACAATTATTTATAAAATATATATAATAATATAAAGAGAAACAGCTATTTATATGAATAATAATAATAATAACCGTCATCACGTAGACTATACATTAGACACTGTATAGACATCATATTAAGACTATACTTAAGTAATAAAAATCTTACGTTACGGACGAACTTCGTTCCAAAAAATATATATTTATATTTAGCATTAATATATTTAATATTAAGTGAGTTACATACGATTATAATACTATTCTGTAATGGTTAAATTTAATACATAGTCTACGGCGAACAAAATTGCCGCACTGCAATACCGACTTTTATATGAAGCAAAGAAAGGTGTGTGTTTTCACACACCTGTGACATAATCGAAGTTTCAATCGTGCCGTTCTCCCATCATACTTAAACCGGAACTCAACGGACTGCTTTGTGACAGATATAGGTTAGTAGTAAAAGTATCATTTTCAGAACAAAATCTACTCTCGCAGACTGCACGAAAAAAAATCAAACAAACCCATAACCAAATCAACAACGTCATTGACGGCTAACACAATAGTCTAAGTTTTTATACCTAGACATTTCCATAGTACACCCAGATACATTTCTGTTACAATTTAAAATATTTTATTAATTAACGACCCTTTAATTAAGCTTAACAAACAAATTGAAGCAAACAATATTAACAAATACAATAAATTTATTTAAATAAACAGAAGCTTAAAATGAAGTTTCAGAAAATGTACAGAAATTGAAATTGCATTTGGAAAGTAGGTTTAATATCGAAAGAGAAAATCGAACTGAACTTTATTGACATTTTATCAGTCGCAAGTAAACAGTTTGTTTTGCTTTCATGAATGAACTTCAAAGTAAATTAATAACTGTACCAAATCAAATGATACTGTCAAGACTTTTGTGAAGGTTGTTTTTTCTTTGACACGCCTTCAGCAATCATAGCAACACTGTACCTGGGAAAAATACGGTGTGCTTATTGATCGAAAACACGCGCAGGCGTCTCAACTGGTGTCCTGGATTTAATTAACCAAAATAAAATTGTTTGCAACTACAATGTTTTTCTTTCATTCATTCATTTAAATATACAATAACAAATATAAAAATTCAAGTAATATGAAATTGAAAAAATAGAACGGTGCAACAAACCCTCTCAGTTCGAACATTGCGTTTTATCGGGCTTTATTTTCCAACAGTGTGAGCTTTGGTCCAGTTGGCGAGGGTCCGCGCATGCCTCGTACAGCTTGTGAGGTTCTATCAAAATAATTGGCGGAATTGTCAGTGATGTAAAGAACAGGCTACGCCGCCGGTGTTCCGGCAGGCGCAAAAACATGATACACTTAATTTTACTAATGTATCCATACAAATAAGACTAAAAAAGCATACGATAATTAAGCTTGATGGTTTATGTCAATTTGTGTAGTGAATGTCCTTGTTACGTAGAGTAATTCGATATATGAAATATCTCTTAGGAAATTAGCAGGTGAGTAAACGCGAAGGAGTAATTTTGTTTACTTGTACATCTCAAATTTAAACACTTAAACATAACATACTGTTCTTCTTTATTAATTATAAATCTGTTTATAAATTTTTAACGTATTATAAAAACAAATTATTCTGAGATGCTTATTCCGTCATGGTATTTTATAAAATAAATGCCAATATTTGTGTTTATTGTGGTTTTTAGTAGCTTTAATTTTTCCATTTTTAACAAACATAAAATAAACACCTCCATCAAAGATATTTTAGGCTAATACATATAAACGTTATGTGATAAAATTAACGAAGAAACTTGATAAACTTAGTAATAGATAATTAGTTTTTAGCAAGTCAGTTAGTAGATGAATATTTACTACATTTCAGTACCGAAAATCAAGCTAATCTTGTTTTAACTTCATAAACAATTATGTTCCTGTGCCATTAATATCCACTAAGATGATCTATGTCAATTGTGAACATAATTGTGTTGGAGACAGTCAACTAAGAAATAATATACGATTTTATGGAAGCAATTCATATCGTCGTGCTTTTCCTCATCAAATGCTTGATTTTATTAGTATTTTTATTCTAAGCTGAGTGTCGTCACACATACGAAACAAGAAGATGAATATGTTGACGCAGAATACTAAATACCTACCTTTTTGCAAAGATGTTGAATGTGACCAGAAGATGAACCCGAAACAGTAATCTAAGTAATCAATCAATACACCAACGACCCGATCACATTTATATTTTTAGTAGTATAATGCGGTAAACTGGAAACTATCTAAGTCAAAATATAAAATTTTTGTTTTTAAATATTTCCGAATTTAAAAAACGTGAAATAGTTGTACATACATTATAATTATATTCAATTTTACATTAACTCGTTTTCCTCGTAGCTGGTAATGCAATTTCGGAATGCTCGTTAAGTTCATTTCCGAAATAATTTCCCAACGGAACCCATACGAGGGCTTACATGTATGCAATTCAATATTGGGAAATGATGTTTGTCAGACACTAGTGTTTTTGTAAAATACATTCACAAGATAAATCAAGAGCAAACTATAACTTTAGTGACAAAAAAACGAAATCTACTAGAATTTTTAATAATTTCCACACAAGTGTAGATTGGCGTAAAGTACCATGTTGATATCATAAATAAAACATCATACTATGAAATTTTTCGAGACAATATCGATTACAAATATATTTAATTTTTTCTATGCACTGCACTAATATAATCCAACAATACCGTTAACAATTTCCTTAATAGTGCAGCCCCAACGTACTACTGCAGCAAACATGTTACGAGCATACGGAATGGGGTGACAAAATAGGGTGACGTGGACTACAACAGGTCATCATCCGTTTTAGCTATGCAGTCAAACATTACGGCGTTCAACCGATAGTTGTACCATGCATGTTATGCTTTTTTTATATAGCACAGACTGAGGATTGATTTGAAATTTGTTTTAAATTGTTTATTGATACTTTAGGACAATTGTACATTAATAACAGCCATATTAATGAGTTTATATGTATGTATGTATGTTTATACCTAGTCAGGTCATAAGTATTGTCATACAGTAAAAACTTTTCTTTTAGAATGCTGGCCACAAAAAAGTTTATTGAATTCGAATTTCGAATCGTTCATGAAAATAAAAATGTATATTGTATAGAATTTTACTCATTTTTAAATATGGAGTGGACGCTTAACATACTGAAAATTTTGAATATAACCAAAAGATTCGTTTATCGTACCATCAAACGATACAATGAAGACTCTAGTGTAGATGACAGGTCAAGAAGTGGTCGCCCTCGGTCTGTTAGGACTCCAGCAGTGATAAAAGCTGTGAAGGCGCGAATTCAAAGAAATCCCAAACGTAAGCAGAAACTGTTGGCCCTTCAGATGGGGTTAAGCAGAACCACGGTGAAAAGGGTGTTAAATGAAGACTTAGGGCTTCGGGTATATCGAAGAAAAACAGGACATCGTTTGAATGCTCGTCTAATGGACCTGAGACTGAAGAGATACCACGCCTTGTTGAAGCGGTACGCGGGAAAAAAATATCGGGAAATTCTTTTTTCGGATGAAAAATTTTTTACCGTAGAAGAGAGCTACAACAAACAAAATGATAAGGTGTACGGACACAGTAGTGAAGAAGCGAGCAACCGTATTCCGCGTGTCCAACGAGGTCATTTTCCATCCTCGCTCATGGTATGGTTGGGAGTTTCTTATTGGGACTTAACAGAGGTACATTTTTGTGAGAAAGGTGTAAAAACGAATGCAGTTGTGTATCAAAATACAGTCCTGACGAACCTTGTGGAACTTGTTTCTCATACCATGTTCAATAACAGGCACTGGGTATTCCAACAAGATTCGGCGCCAGCTCATAGAGCAAAGAGCACACAAGACTGGCTGGCGGCGCGTGAAATCGACTTCATCCGGCACGAAGACTGGCCCTCCTCCAGTCCAGATTTGAATCCGTTAGATTACAAGATATGGCAACACTTGGAGGAAAAGGCGTGCTCAAAGCCTCATCCCAATTTGGAGTCACTCAAGACATCCTTGATTAAGGCAGCCGCCGATATTGACATGGACCTCGTTCGTGCTGCGATAGACGACTGGCCGCGCTGATTGAAGGCCTGTATTCAAAATCACGGAGGTCATTTTGAATAAACTTTAGTGTCATAAGAATCTATGTTTTGTTAAGTTCATTTTGGTATATGAATGGTTACATAATGAATAAACTTGTTTCAATTATTTTACATTAAACATGTGACAGAATTTATGACCTGACTAGGTATGTATATTTTTTTTTACGAATAATGCTGTAATGACAAAAATAAAAATACTGAATAAAAATAAATAAAGAAACTGACCATGTAGATGAAATAACATATGGTACCTATATATTAAATCGATTTTTTCGGTATTAGGAATATACATATTTTATTGATGGTTAGATCGTATTAGGGACTTACACTTGTGACTATTTATCATGCGTAGCAGCTGCACGCGGTTTTACAGGCGGGGCAGATATTGTACAATACAATTGAGACTATAACCTCATTTAACTAAATAGTTGGCAGCATCTTTCTCGAAGCCTATGGACTCCCAGGCGAGAGGCGTCTACTCATACCAACAAAAAACAAAGATATATTTTTCCCACAAACAAGTATTATTGACTCCGTTTTCTCAATTTTAATATTTGTTACACTCATCCTCATTCGGGTCAACGGAAATATTGTCTAAATAAAATTTCCTTTTTTTCCTGCTTCCTACAGCAGTGTGCATGTTGCTACAACATGTTCATGATATCAAGTATTTTCTCGACTCTATTACATCTTATAACAACGTCTCCGACAAACAGAATAACGTTTATTAGATAGTAAACTTAAGTCCAGGCACTTACCTCATGACTGGGGAAGAAATGAGCTGTCTTCGATAATTGCTCGTTAAATGTTTTCGCTTTTTTTTTTACTTTTTTTTATTGTTCGTGAAATCTAGTACTGTTGAAACACCAGAGCGGCGTCTGCAGTCATTGCAATGTACGCGCAATCTCATTCTACTACCTATTAAACAATGACACTCTGTTAGTCTGCGTGTTTATTTCTGCAACGAAGCATACAAGTGGTCTGCTTTGAAGGGTAGAAAAGACACAAAAATTCTTGTAATTGAGATTTGAAGCCAAACTCCCAAAGTGCAGACGGCATTCTTTTTAAATTTTGCACTAACAGTGAGCTATTCTTAAGGCCTTCTGTATGCTTAGTGTGAGTTTTTAACGTCCTCGATAGCGTAAAAGTTAGCTCATATTTGTATGGAATGGGATCGTTTGAGTACATTTACCGCTAGGAGAGCTATTCCAACTGCATACAAAGTTGAATTAACTTTTACGTTAACGAGAAAGTTAAAAAACTCGCACTAAGTACACTGCCCGTCGATGGTATTAAAAGAATAGAATTAAAATGAATTTTCCATTTACAAGTACATTTATTTAATGGGTTCTTACCACAATTTTCAACTTTATCTAACTAACTAATCGATGCTTTATTGCAAACATGGCGCTTGTAAAACGCTGAAATATCATTCACGGGTAAATTGAAGACCGTGTGTAAGTTAAGAGCAGATAAATCTGCCAACCCTTTTTCAATGCTTTTTGGGTGCTATCACTACAACTCGATGATTTATCTCGACAATATACTACGAGTTTATGATAACTTCCTCAGGACACTTCAAAAGCATTCTCTTTATAAGTTATCAAAATACATCAAAATGCCTCAAACTCTCAAACTTCTGTTCAATGAAATAAATAGGCAGTTCTGGTTGCTCTAAAGCTTTGTTCAACGATTAAATAATACCTACTTCTAGAAACACTAAATTATTATGAATTGAATGTGGTACCTTTCAATCCAGTAGTGACTCCAACTCAATCTTTTCAAAAATTTATAATTATATCTACCAAAGCTTCACGCTTACAACAAGAATAGCAAATACATCAACTACATAATTTAGCTTGGCTTCGACAGAATTCCGCTGGTAGCCAAAATGCCGGACTGGACTTGGATGTTGTTTTCGGCGCTATTCGGAGCTGTGTCTGCGCTAACTGTTCCACTGTTACTTCTCATGTATTACGTACGGCCGTTTGAAAAGAGAACTCAAGAACTGGACCAATTTAACATGCCAGTCACTTTGCCTCTGGTAAGTTCTTTTATTTTAAATATTACCGTCTCTTATAGCTATCCTCTTTTTTCGGTATTTTTCGTTTAGCTCTTCAGCCAATGGAGTCAGTATGAGACGTTTAAATTTCAAAGACAATGGGATTGTGGCGGGTAGCTGCGATACAACACAAGATATTTGACAGATGCCTGAATCTCGCTTACGACATTTTCAAGATAAGCTTGCATATATACAAGTTCCAAACATCAGCATTTGGACCGTCGGTCTACCGAGCAATCTCACCCACTGGGTTGCAGATCTTCCCTTTGTCGTATACACAGGATTTTAGATCTCATGATCACTTTTAATATTGGTTTGGAAGTCATTTTTGTAAAACTTAAAAGTGTTTGTGACGGTTTAAAGAAAACTTCATTGTTGATTATTTTTTCTAAAGTAAGCGTACGTACTGTCATAATTACAGATGTATAGCTTCTGTACATTATTAATACGAGTATATCATAAAGACAAGATGGTATATGTATATAAATAAACTTCTTAGATACATTCAGCTTCTTTCGATAGGTAGAGCGGAAAATAAATTTTCCAACCTTCCACCGGGAAATTCACTTCATACATTATTCATTTCATATGTTATTTTACAAAATAGGTACTTTAAACGTTCCATTGTATGTTCCCAACTAAACTAAAGAAGTTTTATTTTTACAAATCGAAGCGAACATAGCTTAAAATAGTAAAATACTAATATAACAAACTGCGATCACATTTCCTATAAGATACAAATGTGTTAAAAAGTAGGCACATTGGCATACATATAATGAGTAATCACTTAAATTCATGCAGGCCGTGAGCAAGTTTAGGTATGAGAGTAATTAAAAACGTTGAATGTACAATGACTGCTCACTATAAACCAGTGGTAGGGGCCCAGACGGGTAGGTACCACCATCCTACTGTTTCTGTCGCAAAGCTGTAAATGCATTCCGGTATGAAGTGTGAGAGATCTGTCACACTATAAAATTTAGAATTTGACCTCATGTCGCATGACGGGTGACAGCATTCATTAGTGAAGAAATAAAAGTAGTCCAGGGTCGAGATCCCAAGATAAAGACAAAACTACATAATAATCCATAAACAAGAAATTTTCGCGAAAAATACTTCCGTTTTTTGCCACAGATAATATTTTTACGAGGTACTATAGATAACAAACATGTTATTTTCTCCGAAATTCATCATTACACGTTAACGGCCTTACAAAACCGTGTAATTAACGCAGGCCCCGTAATTTTGCACGAATAATTAAAATAAAAGCCCAAAGAAAAAAGAGACTGGATATTTTAAAGGTCTCCAATTTCAAAGCTACTCCCTCATTACTTGCTTTCTAATTTAAGAAATGAAAATGTTTTTTGTTTGTTTTGTTTTTCATTAAATTTAATGAACTTTAAATTTTTTGTACACTTCTCTTGTATAATTATATTACAAAGTTACTTTTTTATTTTTATTTTTAAAATACATAAATACGAATTTCATAACCATATTTTAGCACTTTCTTGTCATATTGGAGCTGCGGTAAATTTAAGGAATTTAGCACACCCTTCCGCGACAAGCCCGGTGTACTTAAATCGAGTGATGCGATCGAATTAAGCTAGTGTTCCAATCTCGTAAGCAGATATAAATGTTTATAATGAACAAAATACATATTCGCGAACAACTTCCACAATTAAGGAAGTGTAACAATCAATCAAATCAAGTGTTAAAAAATTGCAATTTGCGTAAATACTAGTGGTAGAGGATGTCGTGCTTATTTTCTGCGTTTTTTAATATCGATTCTGGGGTTCATTTTATATACGTTACGTAATCTCAAGGTAAACTAAAATCAAATTGGTTTCTATGTTGTCAGTTGTTACTGGCAAAAAAGATAATAATATGTACTGTTGATGACTGTTATATAATGCTAAATTCCCGCTTCAAAACTGGAATTTTGAATGAAACTTCAACTTTAAATCTCTAGATGGAAGACAGCATTCTTATGGGCTTCGGTGACAACTAAGCACTTGGGTCGCTCCCCTCATGGCTGAGCCTTTGCTCGCCCACCTGTCCTGGTGAAACTGAAAACATCTCCGGGCCATCAGTAATTCTTCAATCCTAAAAAAAACTTGGTTCGCTAGTTTGTCAGTCCTCACAATTAAATAAAAAAAATCCATAACCGAAATTAGTAGAGAAATGTGTAAGCGTTATGTTCGAATTAAGCAAGTTAATTAAAACTAATCGACGTGTTAATTACTGTAGAATTTAGAATTGCTGGTTACAGAAGTATGGTGGCTAGGGATGTACTATAATTTTTTTCGGCGTTTTTTTTTTTATTTATTCATCCCCCAGATTTTTAAGTTATTTTTGGTCACAAATATTGACAACAAATTTCGACGCATCATTTGATAGTAAACCCTTCTCTATCAACTTATTAGAGTTCACAATCTTCTCAGTGGGTCGCGTTTCCGATCCGGTGGTAGATTCTGCGAAGCACTGCTCTTGCTAGGGCCAGTGTTAGCAACATTCTGATTTGAGCCCCGTGAGCTCACCTACACGTTAGGGTAAAGCTGAAATCTCAAGGCTATCAGTATAGGTAGGATAAAAAAAGCGTTCATAACATACGTATGTGTGGTTTCACTTAAAATAAGATAAACAGTTAATCCACATTCAAATTATTTGAACCTATATCGATATCACAGGAAATTCTGAACGAGCTTACACGTGGAGCCGGCAGCACTCCCGAGGGCGCTCTGAACGCGATGCTGCAGTTCATATTCCAACAAAGCACTGCTGATACTCGCTGGTTACGACGCCGTATGGCTACCGAACTAGCTGAGTTGCTTGCTAAAACATCTTCAGGAAAGATATTTGAATCTCTAACGGTTAGTCTGCTACTTATTCTTCTTCTTCTTCTTATCAGCCACAGACTTCCACTGCTGGACATAGGCCTCCCCTAAGCCTCGCCACAAAGACCGGTCCTGCGTGGCCTGCATCCACTTAGTACTTTTACCGAATAAGGGAAAAGTTTCCAAGTCGAAATAAGTAAGCTTGGCATAAATGGAAAACATTATTCATTTATTGCTTGAGTGAATTCATTGAAACCATCACTAAAGCGACCCAACATTTGGGCTGTGGGTAGGTACGTCTATCTCAGTACTAAAGTATTTATATACAAAATTAGCTTTGTATATTCCACACAATGTAGTTTAATCAATATGTGGCGGGTAGCCATCATATAACGCAAGATAATTGACAGATGCCTGAATCTCGCTTACGACATTTTCAAGATAAAAAAATATATTTAGCTCTAGAAATAATTTGTTTCACAGCTACGTTCCTTGGAAGTTGGCACTGAGTTTCCTAGTATCAACAATCTTCACCTACTTAGCGGCGAATTGGAGGAAGATGGGGCAAGACTCAGGTCCTTGGATCTAAAATTCGATCTTGCCTACGACGGAAACTTCAGGATTGACGTAGACGCTGTGATGCTGCTCGGCAAGATTGCTAATATATCGATTACTGGTTAGTTTTAAAATTGTTTTTTTGCGGCATTGGAAGAAAGTAATACTGTACAGTATTACTCAGTATCTGCCTTACTTCTTACTTAGTAAAATGGTTGGTACGATTGAATGCAAGGGATTTCTCGATTAGTAAAAGCCACCCAAATGACCACCCAAAGTCCTGTTATATTGTATCAGTCTAAGCTGTTTGTAGTAGTTTGTACAATGATGTATTCCATCTCTTGTTTGGTCGACCTCACTTATTTTCTTGTTAAATCGCACGGACAC
This sequence comes from Bombyx mori, assembly GCF_030269925.1. Classification (NCBI taxonomy): domain Eukaryota; kingdom Metazoa; phylum Arthropoda; class Insecta; order Lepidoptera; family Bombycidae; genus Bombyx; species Bombyx mori. The sequence goes on from NC_085121.1 coordinate 4,634,563, forward strand.
ATGTGTTATTACAGAAAATAAATTTACATTTTAGTTGAAAGTCTAAGCGGCAATGTACGACTCATGTTTCGACGCACTCCGTATACCCATTGGGCGCTTGCTTTTGAAGCGCCGCCAAAGTTGGAGTTGAAAGTCCGAGGTCGATTCCAAGGGCGGCAATTAAAGCCAAGACTGGCATCGCTGGTCGCGGCCCATATCAGGAGGGCAGTCGCACAACGGCACACCCTTCCCAATTATAAGATAAGGTTAGTAAATATATTGTAAATAAGTTATGTATCGTTAAGTCGTCGTGGCCTAAAGGATAAGACGTCCGGTGCATTCGTATCTAGCGATGCAACGTGTTCGAATCCCGCAGGCGGGGGTACCAATTTTTCTAATGAAATACGTACTTGGCAGATAGATATTCACGATTGACTTTCACGGTGAAGGAATAACACCGTGTAATAAAAACCAAAACCCGCAAAATCACAATTTGCCTAATTACTGGTACTAGTTGTGAGTCCGCACGGGTAGGTACCACCACCACCCTATCTATTTCTGCCGTGAAGCAGTAATGCGTTTCGGTTTGAAGGGTGGGGCAGCCGTTGTAACTATACTTGAGACCTTAGAACTTATATCCCAAGGTGGGTGGCGCATTTACGTTGTATATGTCTATGAGCTCCAGTAACCAATTAACACCAAGTGGGCTGTGAGCCCGTCCACGCAACTAAGCAATATAAAAATGTATAAATATGTTATCTATGCTATTTGTTGTGTATTTAATAGTAAATATGTTGGAAGAAGTCTGAATGTGATGAGTCGATGTGAAAATGAGGTTGGTAAGAGAGTGTAAACTATGAATGTGGAAGGATATAGAGGAAGAGGTAGACTTAAGAAGAAATGGATGGATTACGTGAAAAACGATATGGGTAAGAGGGGAGTGAGCGAAGAAATGGTATATGATAGAGGAGTATGGAAGGAGAAAGTATGTTGCGCCGACCCCAGGCGACAGGAGACCAGGTGAAGGGCAGGAGAATGATGATGTTAGTATAGAAATTGTACTAGATATAAAACTATGTGCAAAAAAATAAGGCTAATAAAATTTCGACATATATTAAAGCTTACTGACTCGGTGGGCTCGATTCACATATCGGGCAAACATTCGTGTGATGAACAGGCTAATTTACTCTTTGTCTAATTGCTTATTAACTATGTATTTAAACGTATATAACTATGTATGTCAGGCTCTGGTACCCATAACACAGGGATTCCTAATTTGGGATTGAATGACCCTGCCTGATTTAATCCTTGTTAGTTTTTATTAATTAGTTAATTATTAATTCTACTTTTCATAAATACTGAATCATTGCAGATACAAACCATTCTTCCCAAAATCTGAGCCGGGTAGTGGAGAAGCTGATGACGGTCCCACCCCTCAAGGTCGACTGACGGTACGACTTGTCGAAGTTACCCGATTGCAGTGGGCAGGAGCGAATGGGACAGTAAGGGCTGCTTTAGCTGTGGATTCACATGCATGGGTCAGTGTCTTGACTAATTGTTTCAATCATAATTATATAGTACCAATATATGAATAAGTATTAACTTAATGAACTGAACTGAACTTGAAACGGGTGCACAACAAAGGCCGCGGTACGCGAGGAATGGCAACCTCTGTGTGCTTAGTGCGAGTTTTTTAACGTTCACGATAGCGTAAAAGTTAGCTCATATTTGTATGGAGTGGGATCGTTTGCGTACGTTTGCCGCTAGGGGCGCTATTCCAACTGCATACAAAATTAGGTTAACTTTTACGCTATCGAGAACGTTAAGAAACTCGTACTGAGCACACTGCTGAAGCGCACCAATACCCGAAGTGATGACCACTACCACTCTGCTATGAGCGCATACGACTGAGAAGAAGATTAACTTGATAACGCACCATCTCACCTTCAAGTGTGTGTGTTCAATGTGGGTGGCGAAAATTGGCTTTTGATGTCTTTCGGCTCCGCTAACTTTTCATGAACACCTGGCTGTGATTTCGAAAAACATTTTTTTTTATTGCTTAGATGGGTGGACGAGCTCACAGCCCATCTGGTGTTAAGTTGTTTACTGGAGCCCATAGACATCTACAATGTAAATGCGCCACCCACCTTGAGATATAAGTTCTAAGGTCTCAGTATAGTTACAACTTCTTCACGGCAGAAATAGGCGGGATGGTGGTACCTACCCGTGCGGACTCACAAGAGGTCCTACCACCAGTTATTACGCAAATTATAATTTTGCGGGTTTGATTTTTATTACACGATGTTATTCCTTCACCGTGGAAGTCAATCGTGAACATTTGTTAAGTACGTATTTCATATGAAAAATTGGTACCCGCTTGCGGGATTCGAACACCAGTGCATCGCTACATACGAATGCACCGGACGTCTTATCCTTTAGGCCACGACGACTTCAAACCTAACATTAATCAATGTTACCTTATAAGTCCATAATTAATTTAATGTTCCGTAACTTTTTGTTATAGGTATCCCTACGTCGTGGTGTTTTAGTGTTGGATGTAGTGTTGCCAGCAGTCTCCGGTCCGCTTGGCCTCGTTTGCTGCCAGGGTGTCGGCGTGGTGCTGGTAGATACAGTAGTGCCAATGTCGCCGGCATATCGCGCCGATTTACGACGAGACGATGTTGTACTGGCCATCGATAATAAGCCTATTAATAATGTCGCTCAGGTAATCATGATAAAAAAAACTTCAAACTTTAATTATTTTCGTATAGAACAATTAATCATTTTGTGCACAGAGAAACTTTTTGACTTTTTATTTTTATTACGTGGATAGGTGAGCGATCCACCTGGCCTTAAGTGCTCACGGGATTGCATATTACAACATGAAAGCCACCATCCGTGTTTTTTTTTTTTTTTGTTTGTTAATTAGGTGTGTGGACGAGCTCACGTCCCTGATGTTAAGTGGTCACCGGAGCCCATAGACATCTACAAGTTAAATGCCGCCACCCACCTTGATATATGAGTTCTAAGGTCTCAGTAGGTTAGACTAAAGAGTTTTGACATGGTTTTTTCTTTAGGTTGGCAAACTCCTTCGTCTGGTAGAAAGACGTGCTGTCACCGTGCGAGTTCGACGAGGCGGCAGTGGAAACTCAGCGCGCCGTGAAGACAACGCCGTCGAACCGAAACGGATCAAACCTAACTTTTCATTCAGAAGAGTTTCCGAAGTAATGGAGGGAGTTAGACTGCAGGGTATTAGAGCTGCGGCTTCTAAGAGTAATTTACAGGTAAGTTGGAGAAGAATATACTTTATAGCACACCAATATTAGGAAATTATAAACATAACAAAGTAAATTAGACGGTCTTATTGCTAAAAGCCGTTTTTCTTTCAAAGAATCACCGAACAAAAGAAGTATTGTACAAGAATAGTAGGTAGGTAGGATTACAACCAAAGTAAATCTTTACAGCAATTAGAAATGATAATATACCATTTACAACTACCTATATGAAATAATACAAATACAATATTCTGTTTGTATAGGGTAGAGTTGGTTTTCTTTTTTAAATTCTGTTAGTACTTTTAAATACTAACAATTGGAATCGGTAGGCAGCGGCTTGGCTTTGCCCCTGGTATTGCTGTAGTCCATGGTCGACGGTAACCACTCACCATCAAGTAGGCCGTACGTTCGTGTACCTACTAGGGCAATAAAAAAAATTAAGCTACCTTTATAGTATAATCTCGCGTTTTCATCGCTATTTCTGATGCTTAAAATGTCCGTGGTTATGGATTTACGTTAGTTGTAAAAGTATTTTTTCATTATATCTAACGGCCGCGAAGAGCGAAGAAGAGCAGGCAGGTCGGTAGGCAGCGGCTTGGCTCTGCCCCTGGCATTGCTGAAGTCCATGGGCGACGGTAACCACTCACCATCAGGTGGGCCGTGTGCTCGTCTGCCTACAAGGGCAATAAAAAAAAAGATACTATAATGACAATTAATTAACAGTCATATTATACAAGTCGAATCCACCAACGTTTCATTATAATTACTGCTAATATTAAATATATTAAGTAGTTGAAATAGCTTGCGTTTAATCTATTGACAGTGCTATAACAGACACCATCCCTGTAGTACCACTGATAATTGACACTCAAATAATTCGCATAAATGATGAGCGAACGCATATAACGCGAACAAAAAATAAACGTTCAGACATTAAAAATAAATTATTGTACACATCGCTCATTAGGAAAGAACGTATTTTTTGCAGGAATCCGAATCACCGGTTAAAGCTTCTGTTGAATCACACAACGAGACTGACGCACAATCCAAACCAAAAACAGAACCGGTTCGTCAACTTTCCAAGTCAAATGACCAGCCTTCACCTTCAGCCAATTTCGGTCTTCGTAAGCGCCGTTGTTCCGTGGAAAATAAATCTTCCGATAGTTCTGCGGGCAGCACACCACCGGCTTCTGGAGCCAGTACACCCTTACGACAGTCCACCGCTGTGAACAAAACCGTCAAACACCCCGAAATACCTATTATTAGAACTGATTCCTCCGAATGTAAAGTTACGGAGAGAGTTGAAACACTTTTAGATGATGATGAATTATTCGAAACAGGCGGCCCCAGACAATGCGAACATGTTGAGATATGCCAAATGTTTTTGACTAAAAGCATCCAGCTCAAGCCCATCATACCGTTTGATGAAGAAACCGAATTCAAATTGAACGAGAATCATAAATATTTAAATATAAACGTATGGGCAACGGTAACAGGAGAGAAAGATGAAGTTCTGTTGGGATACTTGAATATTCCACTAGCCGCGTTATTGAGCGAATGCCAGGACTCGACAGTTCCACATCATATGAAACGATATCAGTTTTTACCTCCCGATGTCGATATTAAATTTAGGTAAGGTCATTTACTTAGGTTCGACGCCGTATCTTCTATATCTTATTTCCTTTTCAACATAATTTTTTGTTATAGAAACATAGCTGGCGGCCCGGATGTTAAGTTGTTATCGGAGCTCATAGGCAAATAAATGCAACTCTCATGCCTTCAAACCACGGTGAAGGAATAACATCGTGTAGTAAAAATCAAACCCGCAAAATTATAATACCACCACCCTGCCTATTTCTGCCGTGAAGCAGTAATGCGTTTCGGTTTGAAAGAAGCCGTTGTAACTGTAATGAGACCTTAGAACTAATGTCTCTGGGTGGCGGCATTTACGTTTTAGATGTATATGGGCTCCGGTAACGTCTTAACACCAGGTAGGCCGTGAGTGCGTCCACCAACGTAAGCAATAAAAAAAAACCGCTCCCTCAAGTTAGGAGGTGGCATTTACTTTGCCATGTCTATGGATTCGCATATTCGGTTAACATCACGTAAGCCGTGAGCCTTATGATCAACACTAAAAGAAACAGCCGTAGGTAGCTATTCTCTCTGCTGAACCTTGTGTTGGAATTCAAAGAATTCCGAGTTCAGAAGTTTATTTTCCATTGCAGCAAAAGCCACAAACTGGCTTCACATGCAGGCTTCGAGCCATGTCTATGTTTTGGAGACGCTCTGGTTTGGTGGGAATGGGATGGGGCAGCTACTCGCAGCGCTCCTCGTCCTCCTGTGAAAGACTCAGCGCCTCCTCGGCCCCCCAAATTGACCAGAGCTGTTCACGATTTTGTACGAACTCACTTCCACAGATCTACTCAATGCGATTTTTGCAATAAAAAGGTAAAAAAAATTACAATAACCTGTTTTAATATTGGTAGCTTATAGAAAAATTAACAAACTTACTTTGATATATAAAAAAAAATATTGTTTTATAGCTTACTAATTAAGCCTACTTCATCAACAGATTTGGTTGAAAGACGCAATGCAATGCCGTAGTTGTGGTCTTTGTTGCCATAAAAAATGCGTTACAAAGTGTCAAGAGTCTTCGCCGTGCGTACCTAAACAAGACTTAGGTAGGTAAACAAGTAAACTAATCTATAATTTCACAACAAAATAGGCATGTTTTCATTTAAAAAATCTTCAAACGTTTTGTATTTGCGTGATCTTTATTGACAGGACAATTCTTCATGCACGGGCCACATAATTGGCACAAAAATGGCGGTTCATACTGCAAAGCCGAATAAATTATGTTTATTTTTATCTGCAACAAAACACCAACTGTTCCTCTTTACTCCACACAAAGAAGATTCAATAATTTTGATGTCTCGAACGGTTCGGGTTCCTTAGGTATGCGCGGAGAGACTTTGTTCTTTCTGCTTTTTCTAGCGTTTGTTCCACGTGGAATGTTCCGAGGAGCTATTAAAAACGATATCTAAGTTGCTTTTTCACTGTCGTACCATCAATTACCGGAGTAGCTCGCAAATTTTACTTAGAACCACTCGCTTACGGCGCAGTGCGTTTTCAGCAGAGAATATACCTTAACACACGCTGTCTATGGTTTCTCATCAAACAAGATCTGAGGGTAATGAACTGTGGACAACACCTCGGTTGTGCCCTTGGCAATGCCGATGTCCGGTGACCGCTTTCATCAGGTAGTCGCAGGAGGCATGCCTATTGCGTCAGCCAGATAGATATATCATGATCTCTTCGGAAACCAATTTCTGACGTCAATGAGCTAACTTGGCACGGTCATATTAAGTACGTCTGTTCACTTACTCTATATCTTAAAGTTTTAGCCGTACATTTCAACTGTTATTATAAAATTCAAATCAGTATTAGTAATCTTATCCTCTCTGAACGAATTGCTACATGTTTTTCCAAGAAACTCTGAGTCATCTTGGAATATTGGATTTTACGAAACAAATCCCGTCGTGTGACCTCACTCTGAGGTCTTTATGATATTTCCGTATAAATGTTCTGAAGCTTAATTTCAGGCAAAGGATGTATCAGCGAAAAGCAAAACTAACTGCTCTTGATTAAAACCCATAAAAATTGATTCATCTTTATCCTCAATGTTTTGACACTACTATCAATTCTTATATTATATTATTCTATAATTACTATGGCATTATTAGGTACAAATTTCCTATTGCAATTTTTGTTGCAGTTCCTGATCTTTCTACCACATTTAATTTTTACTAATTTGTCTCAGTAACATAACCTATTAAAATACCATTTAAAAGACGCATAAAAAATAATACATTATGATCTAAACATGTCATTAGTCTGTACGTTTTCAGAAAAAAAAAAGATTCAAAGACGTATATAAATAAATAACGTTCGTCGGGTAGTTTATTTTTACTTATTTTACACTTGAAAAGGACATTAATTTCCGAATTCGTATCGTTCTGAATGTTTTTGAGATCTTGCCAAATATTATACCTTCTGTATATCGAATTGGGTTATTGACCAATTCAGTCAATGACCTTTTAATTATAAGCACGAATTTCAGTGAAGACGTGTTTGAAATACATCGGTTTTTTTATTTGTAAATATTAAGAGCATTAGTGCAGATCGTGTTCCCAAAAGGCAGTATGGTTCTTCTTATTTTAATCATATTTAATAATCTACTGTAATAGGTGTTCAGGAATTGAAAAAAGTTAATCTTTTTTGGAACGGATTTCTTTATCACTAATTTTGTTTGCGACCCAAAAAACACTTTTTTAAAATAATAAAAAACTACACAAAAAACCGACATCTTTTGCAATGATTTTTCAGGCACTTTCCGATGATCTAAGAAATTGAAACTTTCTAACGATTCAGCTTCAGTTTTGAGTATATGCATAAATATACAAAATATTTATAATCAATTACAAAATAGTAATATATTTTTTTCACTAATATACCAATTTATAATTCGTTTCATTATTTTATACTGACTCTTTCTTTTATATTTAATCATTACTTAATACAAACACAAAAAAAACTATAGCAAAAAGGACTTTTCTAACCGGATGTCCATCCCCTCCCTTTTTAATTTCAGGTCGGTCGGCTAGAGAGATATTGCATTTTTTTTGGCATCAAACTGTGCCATTGTTTACCAAATTGTTATATAAAATATCAATATATAGAACGTATGCAAACCTTTCCAGTAGCCGATAAAGATTTTAATATTATTTTAGGTTTAGATTAAAGTAGTTACTTTGCAGAGGAAACCTAACCTGTGTAGTTAAGGTAGAAAATCGAATAAGAAGGGCAGAATTGTGTTACGTCATTATGGTAACTTTAATTACACTACGAATGAGTAACGACATGATGCGAAGTACAGTTGAGCGCACACTTACATAATTTGTGGTTTAAAGAAACATTCAACTTTTAGATTTCCTGAATCAAACTGAATCTAGAGCGTAATGTCGACGCAATGATTCTTGGGTGCGCAATAAATGTGTGTAAGAAATAACACACACAAAGATTCCACGAACACGGCAACTCTTTTAGAGGTTACGTGTGCGACTATTGCCGGCACACATGCGGAAGAATAAAGAGCGTTCCACTTTGGAATAATGTGTTGCTTTATCTAGACAAGCAATGCTGAACCGGTTTATAGATATAGTACTTCTTTTTACATCGTAGTTTGGAGTATCTTTATTTTTCAACAGAGGCGCTATATTGTTATGCGAGACAATTTTGTTTTTTTTTTTTTTGAAATGTCATAAATATACTTTTGATTTTGATATTTAGACAGCACTCACGGGCTTAATTTATTAATCGCTGGTTATACGCAATTATGGACTAAGAAAAACAGTAATTAAGTATTGGAAAATATCATCAAATATTCTATTATAATATCTGATACTAAGAGTCCCAAACAAGTTGAAAAAGGACACTGTAATCACTGTAATCTTATATGAAAACGCAGCTTTTACTCGTCCTTATAAATATTATAAAATACTTACATTACTTCTTTACTTTGCATACCAGAACCTAATATCAATAATTGAAACTGTACTCAATAGTATTTTCTTAGAAATAGGTCAGTGTTAGTTAGAATAAAAATGGATGTGTAAATTCATAAAATAAAATATAGAACTCTGTGTCCAAACAGTTAAAAAATTTGAAATAATATTTATGTGCGATCTTGAAAAATTATCCTATTTACATGGTTCGATTTAAGGCGATGCCGTCACCCGTTCCGTATTGTCAAGGACAAGTTCAATATATACCTATCCAATTTACTGTCGCTCTTTTCAGATGCCAAAAAGTTTTTTAGTATCACGTGAAAACAATTACGCAGTAATAGTTTAATACATTAACAGGCTTGAGCTGTCCTCCTCCTGAACTGATTATGACAGAAGCTGACTCGGTTCCCGATCCTGACTCCGACGAAGAACCCGATAGAAAAGATTCACTTGAAGTTCATGAAGAAGGTGAGAACAATTTCAAACACAACCATTCAAAAACGAATTGAAGTCGACTGAATTAAAAAAAATTCAAAATTCAAATGATTATTCTAGAAAAATCATCTAAAATTTCAAATTTTCACTACTAACAAGGTTAATTAACATAATACGATTTTTGGCGAGTTATGTTCGGTTTTATTTTAATTATTATTTTCACTGATTTACTCGATCGAATTTACAATATACATAAAATTTAAGTATATAATTGATTTTTGTTAATATTATTGTTTACGGTTATGTTCTTTCTGCGCAGACGAATTGCTTGAATGCTGACATTTGGGAAGCAATACACTATTCTAACACACCCGGACTCATTCGACTTGTCCCTACGACTGTGCAGGTTTTATTATATATTTTTAACAACGTTTATCGTGACTGTCCTAATTTGTCCTCATTGTGTAAAGGCATTCCCGCTATTTTGGGAAATTGCAGTAAAATTGTTCATTTCCGTTCCAATTAATAGATGATCAAATCATAAAAATAACAAGTTGTTATAGAATACATATCATTATATTCTACTACGTAAAATTAGAACCATAAGTTAAAATAAACATAATAGTTTATTTATTTGTATATATATCCATATTTAGTTTTGTTTCTGAATAAATTAATTACATATATATTATTAAACACTAAAATGAAGTGTTAATTAAAATATGCATTTTTTAAACAATTACTGTAACAGAAGATCGATTGAACTTGACACTTGCATAGAATAATAATAATATGAAAATATTTGACTGAAAAAAATACTGAGGCCGTGGAGGTAAAATGAATAACAACTATGGTAAATAATATTGTTCGACTTGAAGTTTATTATAAGAGTTGTACATAGTTAATACTTCGAAGAAATAATGTATAATTGACACGAACAGCTTAATTAAAATAAATAACACTTGCTTTTTGTTTTGTTCTATACATAAAATATTTAAAACAGAAGATATGAAATCTCAAGAAATCTCAAGTTTTTATTATCGAGTTTTTTTGGTCTGACACGCCCTTTCTAATATTCATGTCTTTACCACCTGGATTTGGAATATAATTTCGCCATTCCGAGGGCAAGTAGCTCAGGCCTAGCCTAAATTCATAAAATGTAATTATATGTAATGACAATTACAATGATAATAGCTAATTCGTCCCCGGATATAAGAAAGAAAAATGCAAAAAACTTTAAAATATCAAACATAAATGGACCCAAAATAAAACATCATTTTTTTAGAATATTCTTCAGCCATTTGTTCTACTTTATCATAAACTCATATAGCGCTAGCTGTTTTAATAGTAGTTGTAAGATATTTTGTATTTAAAAACAAAACATATTAATTAAACAACGGTAAGGCCCGATTCTGAAAAATTCCATAGTTAGGTTCTATTCCGTTTTGTATTCCAATAATGTTATTGTAACGGGTTAACCGGGATTTGAGTATGGTACACGTCTCTGAGCGTCGTCGTGCATACGCATATTAAGCTATATGCTTGTGTCTGTGTTGAAATCCCGCAGGCGGGTACCAATTTTTGTAATGAAATCTATAACAAATGTTCACAATTGAAGTTCACGGTAAAGGAATACAATCTTGCAATAAAAAACAAACCCGCAAAAAATATCTTTTGCGCAATTACTAGTGGTAGGACGTCTTGTGAGTCCACACGGTTAAGTATCACCACTATATCGTGAAGCAGTAATACTTGCAGTAAGGCTTGAAGCGTGGGGCAACCGTACTGTAGAAACTAAGACTTTAGAACTTATGTCTGATGGTGGGTGGCGGAATTAACATTGTTGATGTCCATGAGCTCCGGTAACCACTTAACATTAGATGGTCCGTGAGCTAGTTCCCCCTCAAAATCAATAACAAAAATTGTTTGCCCGAATACGGAATCTCTAATACCAAAAACATGTATAATATACGAATACCTTGTGGATGTAATGGCGGACTCATTCCGATAGAGGCACCCGTCACATGCGGACGTGCTCATCGTCCACTCGATCGCCCGGTCTTTGTTCGCCCGGCTTTTGTTAGCCCGGCCATTGTTCGCGCGGCCTGTGTTCGTGATACATCTGCCGACCAAGTGTGTTTCCTGGAAGCTTTTATTTGTTTTGTTTTAGTTATTTTTGTGTTCGTGGAACATTTGCCGACAAAGAGTTTTCCTGCAAGTATTTATTTGTTTTGTTTCTTTTTGTAATTTCTGTTTTGTTGTGCTTTTTCTTTGTCCTGTAGTAATCGCGCCGCATTGCCACCTGTGTTCAATAGAACCGCTCAGGTCCGAGAAGTTGGGGCCTCGCCGCAAGGCGAGTGTTTTCAAGACCCGGGGCCGCCCCACCTGGGTACTCAGCGATCATGGACGCTGTATTCGCGGAATTCCTCCGACTTCGCCACCCACAGCTCGCCTCAGAGTTTCTGGCCTTCAAGGCCAATCGCACTGCGAGCCCTCTCGAGGACTCCGCCGCGCTCGCTGCTCCTGCGTCGCCTGTACCTGCGTGCAGAGCTTCTGCATTGAGCACCGCAGCCTCTGTCGTGCCTGCCGCTCCCGTGTCGCCTATACTGGCAAGAAAAGCTGCTGCGTCGTCCGCCGTGACCATCGTTTCAGCTGAGCGATCATCCGCGGCCTCCGTCGCGCCCTCTAAAACACCTACACTTGCTCGTAGGTCGCCTGCACCCGCCTCCTCGTGCTCCGACTCTGACTCGGATATGGAGGTCGACTTCGCCCCCGCCTCATCGACGGATGGATTCACCCTGGTACAGAAGGGTAAGAAGCGTGCCGCGGAGTCTCGAGCTCCCGCGGCCGCTAAAATTAGCAAAGCCGTGAACGCGTCGCGCCCCCGCCCTCAGACTCCCGTTGCGCCCCCAGCCCGTGCCACTCCGTCGCCGCGTCCGGTGGCACAAAATAAAACCCAGACCCCTCCCCCGGTTATACTTCAGAAGAAGGCAGCTTGGGATCGAGTTTGCCTGGCCCTTAAGGCCAAAAATATAAATTTCACGAATGCCCGTAACCTCGCGAACGGCATTCAAATTAAGGTTCAAACACCCGATGACCATAGGGCCCTCTCTTCTTACCTCCGTAAGGAACGTATAAGTTTCCATACTTATACGCTCCAGGAGGAGCGCGAACTCCGCGTTGTAATACGCGGAATCCCTAAAGAGTTAGATGTAGAGCTCGTCAAGGCCGATCTGTTAGAACAGGGCTTTCCAGTGAATTCTGTGCACCGTATGCACACCGGTCGCAGTAGGGAGCCATATAATATGGTTCTAGTCACCCTCCAGCCTACCCCCGAGGGTAAGAAAATCTTCAACACACAGACCGTCTGTAGGCTCTCCGGTATCGCCATCGAACCCCCCATAAAAAAGGCACTCCTAGCCAGTGCCATAACTGTCAATTGTACGGGCACTCTTCCCGTAACTGTCACGCGCGCCCCCGATGTGTTAAGTGTTTGGGCGATCACGCCACGGCCCTCTGCGCTCGCGACCAAAAAACCGCGACGGAACCGCCTAGCTGCGTCCTGTGTCGAACACAGGGTCACCCCGCGAATTACCGTGGTTGCCCCCGAGCCCCTAAAATAAATCGCCGCGTCGCCCGCCAAAACCGCCTCCGAGCTTCCGGCCCAGACATCAAAGCCTCGGCACCCTCTGTGTCGCAGGCTAAGCCAGCGTTCGTTCCGGCGGCGGTGCCCAGTGTCTCGGCCTGGGCAAAACCGCTGCCGTACATGAACACGGCTACAACTCCCTCCTCCGCGATTCGTCCCGCCCCCGCGACTCGTCCCTCTTCCGCGACTTACCCTCCGACCGCGTCCGAAAATCTCGCTTTAGCGATCGACTTCTTTCAGTCGATCAACTTTGAGCGCGTTAACGCTTTGGGCGACGCCATTCGCGCTGCCTCCACTGCACAACACTTTATCGCCGTTGTGCAGGAATACGCCGACGTATACGCGTCATTAAATACGTACGTCCTCCCCTCACTCCGCCGGTAATCAATGGCGTATATAAGTAGAATAAAGCCCCTATCCGTAACGATAGGATTTTTTAACGCTTACGGTCTCGCAAATCAACGTGATCAGGTTTCTGACTTTTTGCGTGACCATCAAATTGATATCTTTTTAGTGCAGGAGACCCTACTTAAGCCTGCGCGCCGTGACCCTAAAATCGCGAACTATAACATGGTCAGGAACGACAGGCTCTCTGCCCGTGGTGGTGGTACAGTCATTTACTATAGAAGAGCCCTGCATTGCGTCCCGCTCGATCCTCCCGCGCTCGCTAATATCGAAGCATCAGTGTGCCGAATCTCACTGACGGGACACGCGCCGATCGTTATCGCGTCCGTTTATCTTCCACCGGATAAGATCGTTCTAAGCAGTGATATCGAGGCGCTGCTCGGCATGGGGAGCTCTGTCATTCTGGCGGGCGACCTAAATTGTAAACACATCAGGTGGAACTCACACACCACAACCCCGAATGGCAGGCGGCTTGACGCGTTAGTCGATGATCTCGCCTTCGATATCGTCGCTCCGCTAACCCCGACTCACTACCCGCTAAATATCGCGCATCGCCCGGATATACTCGACATAGCGTTATTAAAAAACGTAACTCTGCGCTTACACTCCATCGAAGTAGTTTCAGAGTTAGATTCAGACCACCGTCCCGTCGTTATGAAGCTCGGTCGCGCTCCCGATTCCGTTCCCGTCACGAGGACTGTGGTGGATTGGCACACGCTGGGCATCAGCCTGGCTGAATCTGATCCACCATCGCTCCCGTTTAACCCGGACTCTATCCCGTCTCCTCAGGATACCGCTGAAGCCATAGACATCTTAACGTCACACATCACCTCGACATTAGATAGGTCATCGAAACAAGTTGTAGCGGAGGACTTCCTTCACCGCTTCAAATTGTCCGACGATATTAGGGAACTCCTTAGAGCTAAGAACGCCTCGATACGCGCCTACGACAGGTATCCTACCGCGGAAAATCGTATTCGAATGCGTGCCCTACAACGCGACGTAAAGTCTCGCATCGCCGAAGTCCGAGATGCCAGATGGTCTGATTTCTTAGAAGGACTCGCGCCCTCCCAAAGGTCTTACTACCGCTTAGCTCGTACTCTCAAATCGGATACGGTAGTAACTATGCCCCCCCTCGTAGGCCCCTCAGGCCGACTCGCGGCGTTCGATGATGACGAAAAAGCAGAGCTGCTGGCCGATACATTGCAAACCCAGTGCACGCCCAGCACTCAATCCGTGGACGCTGTTCATGTAGAATTAGTAGACAGTGAGGTAGAACGCAGAGCCTCCTTGCCACCATCGGATGCGTTACCACCCGTCACCCCGATAGAAGTTAAAGACTTGATCAAAGACCTACGTCCTCGCAAGGCTCCCGGTTCCGACGGTATATCTAACCGCGTTATTAAACTTCTACCCGTCCAACTCATCCTGATGTTGGCATCTATTTTCAATGCCGCTATGGCGAACTGTATCTTTCCCGCGGTGTGGAAAGAAGCGGACGTTATCGGCATACATAAACCCGGTAAACCAAAAAATCATCCGACGAGCTACCGCCCGATTAGCCTCCTCATGTCTCTAGGCAAACTGTATGAGCGTCTGCTCTACAAACGCCTCAGAGACTTCGTCTCATCCAAGGGCATTCTCATCGATGAACAATTTGGATTCCGTACAAATCACTCATGCGTTCAACAGGTGCACCGCCTCACGGAGCACATTCTTGTGGGGCTTAATCGACCAAAACCATTATACACGGGAGCTCTCTTCTTCGATGTCGCAAAAGCGTTCGACAAAGTCTGGCACAATGGTTTGATTTTCAAACTATTCAACATGGGCGTGCCGGATAGTCTCGTGCTCATCATACGGGACTTCTTGTCGAACCGCTCTTTTCGATATCGAGTCGAGGGAACCCGCTCCTCCCCACGACCTCTCACAGCTGGAGTCCCGCAAGGCTCTGTCCTCTCACCCCTCCTATTTAGCTTATTCGTCAACGATATTCCCCGGTCGCCGCCGACCCATTTAGCTTTATTCGCCGACGACACGACTGTTTACTATTCTAGTAGAAATAAGTCCCTAATCGCGAAGAAGCTTCAGAGCGCAGCCCTAGCCCTAGGACAGTGGTTCCGAAAATGGCGCATAGACATCAACCCAGCGAAAAGTACTGCGGTGCTATTTCAGAGGGGAAGCTCCACACGGATTTCCTCCCGGATTAGGAGGAGGAATCTCACACCCCCGATTACTTTCTTTAGACAACCCATACCCTGGGCCAGGAAGGTCAAGTACCTGGGTGTTACCCTGGATGCATCGATGACATTCCGCCCGCATATAAAATCAGTCCGTGACCGTGCCGCGTTTATTCTCGGTAGACTCTACCCCATGATCTGTAAGCGGAGTAAAATGTCCCTTCGGAACAAGGTGACACTTTACAAAACTTGCATAAGGCCCGTCATGACTTACGCGAGTGTGGTGTTCGCTCACGCGGCCCGCACACACATAGACACCCTCCAATCCCTACAATCCCGCTTTTGCAGGTTAGCTGTCGGGGCTCCGTGGTTCGTGAGGAACGTTGACCTACACGACGACCTGGGCCTCGAATCAATTCGGAAATACATGAAGTCAACGTCGGAACGATACTTCGATAAGGCTATGCGTCATGATAATCGCCTTATCGTTGCCGCCGCTGACTACTCCCCGAATCCTGATCATGCAGGAGCCAGTCACCGTCGACGCCCTAGACACGTCCTTACGGATCCATCAGATCCAATAACCTTTGCATTAGATGCCTTCAGCTCTAATACTAGGAGCAGGCTTAGGGACCCCGGTAATCGTACTCGTCGAACTCGACAAAGAGGTCGACGTGCAACCTAACCCATGCATCAGCCCGCTGAGTTTCTCGCCGGATCTTCTCAGCGGGTCGCGATTCCGATCCGGTAGTAGATTCATTCGCGAAACAATTGCTCTTGAGTTGTTAGGTCTCCTTCGGAGGCGCTCGGGCAGTTGTTAGCAAATCCCACCCCTCTTGGCTGAGCCTTTGCTCGCCCACCTGTCCTGGTGAAACTGGAAAGGCCTTCGGGCCACCAGTAAACTTTCAATCATAAAAAAAAAAAAAAAAAAAAAAATGGCGGACTAGTGCTATGTTCCCAAAAATGACAAAATTTCGATTTCAATAACAAAAAAAATATAAGATCATTTAGATCGAAAGCATTAAATAAGCTGAAATTGGGATATATGTACCATTTTTAGGTTCCAAGCCAAATATAACTAACTGTCAAACCTGTTTTTGAATTAAATACATATTTATTTTCATAGATTGTTTTCATAGATCGCGGCTAACATTTCATATCGGCATATAGACAAAACCATTTAATATACCTAAAGTACATTAATGTATTCTTAACATTCTCTACGCAAAATATTTTATACTATTAAAACACCTATACGGAAAGTCTCAAAAGCGACCTTTTACATCACCTGTTGAATGATTATTGAGTCATTGAATTCCACTAAATGAAATCGTTGTTTTTTTTTAAATATTACCGAAATAATGCATCCGGTCAAATATCTTGACTGATTTATTGTAAGTACCAACCTAACATTTCAATTTCGTATGTTCCTCAACGCTCTGGTTAACACAGTCCAAGGACTACTTCAACACGAAAAGTTTTATTACATACAAAACGCAATACATAACACATCTCATTAAATTCCACTGTAATCTCTGCATTGCTTTAATTATTGCGAATTGAACGGACTAATAAGTTTGATAATTAAAATTTTGTAAAAAAAAAAAGAATTGTAAATGAAGAGGTTCGTTCTTCGTAAAATTTCTACATCTTGCAAGTTTGAGTTCCAGAACAATTATAAACATAAAATAGAATTGAAATACGTTTTACGAAATCAAACTTAAAATAGATAGGTATCCATATAAATATTATGTTTATTATCCATGGAATTCCTATCAGAATCTTAGGCCACAGTAAGAAAATTATTAAACAGTTCTATTTGTGCAAATTTTCAAGAAAATCTGACGTCTTGGGCTAGGTGTAATACATATATAGACAGATACTGGACTAGATAATAAAAGCATGTTATATTTCTTTATTCCCGTGAATTTCCTACTTGTCAGAATGAACTGCCAGTTTGTTTGTCACATCTAAAAAACGACACGTAGTTTCCCACATTGAGATATTGTAACGATTCTAATTCCTTACTCTATACCTAAGCTCTATATCAAGTATACTATCGATTACATATATACGAGTTTACCCGCTATATAAAGCATGATCGTTTGAAGTAGGAATCGATACATTTGCACGATCTCCATAGATCCATAGATAACATCGTATCCATTTTCATCCATCCATCCATTTTCATAATTTTCACAATATCAAACTTTGTACTCGTCATGTTCTATTATACTAAATAATTAGGTATGTTTTATTATTTTAATCTTAAGCTTCAACAGTGAGAACAATCTGAGTATATTATAATCATGACAAATAATCAACGGATGTTTATTAGGTGAAATTTCGGATGGTTATTTTATAGGTATGTCCAAATTAATGCTTATATAAAACTAGCGGCCCGCTCCGGCTCCGCTCGGGTCTTTAACAAAAATTTCAACGATATTTGACGTTGTTTTATTTTTTTAAATAAAAGAACACTTATTGCAGCATAACTATAATAGTTAGACATATGCTGCCGCGACACTTTTTGTAAATAGTAATGTGTTCTACAAAGTCGTAGTACATTATTTTATTCTATCATCAATAATTTTCGCAGGACACGCGATGTAAAGAATATTTTAGGTAATTTTTTTACATCTTGGGTTACGTTATTGGAGTTTTAGTAAAGATCCCTAATTTTTTTCATAAAAGTTTATAGCCTATGTCACTCGGGAATAGTGTAGCTTTCAAGCAGTGAAAGAATTTTTCAAATCGGTTCAGTAGTTTCGGAGCCTATTCAATACAAACAAACAAACAAATCTTTCCTCTTTATAATATTAGTATAAAGTATAATAAAATTAAAGCAGTAATAATGTGTAAAAACGATACAGGCGGCGGCGCTATGAGCGCGCTGGTGGCGGGGCTACGGCGTGCTGGCTCTGCACACTCGCTCTCGGCTCCCAAAACGTCTGCTTCTTCCAGGTCCTTACCACCCTCACCAAGCCATACCCCCAGGTGCGATTAACATCTATATTTATACGTGAAGCAAAATCTTTGTATCCCTTTTTACCAAAATTGCGCGGACGGAGTAGTATAAAATTTCCCACACTTATAGAGTATATAGAGAAGGAGGGCAGAATGCTATTACTATTATTTTTTTAAATGATGCACATAAAATACATTAAATCAATAAATAAAACATTGCACACACTACCATGTATTTGACACAACACATAATTATAACTCTTTATTTATGGTCAAACATTTGTTATTGTTTAAAGTCTGTGATCTAATTGAGAATAGATTAATATTGTTTGTCTTTAATGTTATTTATCTATAATGTAATCTCGGCGAAATCTGTGGTTATAATGTTTAAACTTATTATTAATTATAGTCCATATTCGACTACCGGGGGACCACTACTAATTAATAATTATGTCAATTTTAATTGTGGAAGCCATTCGAAAATTTGTATTAAGTGCTGATGAAAAACTGGTACCTGTCTGCGATATAAGTACATATACCGGGCAAGAGCATAATAGTCATTTAGGATTTGATAATCGGGTTCTGAATCAATACTTTAAATAATACATGGCAATTTCATAAAAAAAAAACGGTGCGCGTGCAGCTTCATGCACATGAATGAAGTGAAACTTCTTTTTCGATGTGTAGTACGAGTATTGTGGTTTTCTTCATTTTTCATCCTTACATCAGATTGCTCTTGTAATAGCGAATGCTGCTTATAAGAGATGCGACATCTTCAACATTTATATTATATGTATTTTAAATTATATAAAGATATTTTTTTTAAATACTTCATTAAAATATTGAACGCTACTCGTTGCTAGCGCTCGCGCTGGCCTGTAACAGGTATACTACGCTATGCGTTCGAGTGCCTCGCATTCACTCTTGCTCGTTCTAGTATGGTAGTGTCAAACGTTCAATGCAACCTTGTTAGAAGTCGCATTAGAAGTTTCACTTCAATAACTGTTCTATGAAAAGGGCTTTATATTGAATGAAAAAACGTAACATATTTTACGATCAGTGATTGTACCGTAAAGGAAGCAGTCGCTGGAGTCGGTGGGCAACCCGTTCGGCGCGTGTGGCGTGACGTGGGCACAGCGGGGCGACGTGAGCGCGGTGCTGGCGCCTGCGCTGCGCAGCGCTCTGCCGCCGGACGCGCTGCTCGCGGCCGCCAGGGACGCGGCGCCTGATCTCGCCGCCAGCCTCTCCGCTCAACAGATACACGATATGGTGATACTCTTGCGCTACACACCCTCGACACAACAATAAGGGCCGAGTCACACCGGAACGGCAGCGGCCGGCGGCGATGCCAGCGGCCCCCGGCGTTGCCCTTGGCGGCCTCGCGCGGCCTCCGGACTGCACGCGCCTAGACTCCTCTTGACTAGTTTAGTTTCTTCATTCGGCAATACTACTCGTGTGTTTAGAGTGATGGCATTGGTTATTATATATGACCACGGTGCCGAGCGGCCTTGTGTCGCCGCTGGCAGCCGCGGGTAGAACCACCGACCAGACGCACGTGGCGAGCGGCTGTTCGCTTCACCGCGGGCGGGGGGCGGTTGTGTCGCGACCTTTTCAAGTGATACTGATCTTTTAAGTATATAGATAAAGTTTAAAATTATTTCACACTGAAAGTGCTCGCCGCGACGCTGCCGGCCGCTGCCATTCCGGTGTGACTCGGCCCTAACAGCTAAAAAAGACGTAACAGCTTTGAAACTAAACTTACTGACATATTATATTTTTAAAAAACTCTGGAAAGTTGTTCATAAGATGTAGAAGCTGCAACTAGACAATACATGATAGGAAAATTCCGATGATTATGGGCTGTTAAAACTTATTTATAATAATATATAAATAAATTTGTATTTGCTTATATTTTTCTTGTTTTGGTGGGCTCAGCGCAGGGTGTCCTCTTTTTCCAATCACTCGTATCATACATCATATTTGTACTCACACCCTTCTCTCATATCCCTCCTCTTTCACACAGTTCACCCAAGTGTTTATATGACGAGCTTTCTTACATTTGCTAAAAATTAAATTCGACAATTACAGAACTGAAATTATATTTGTACATCATCAATTTTCGATAAATTCTATCATTAACACAGCCGATGAACCTTATGAACTACTAACCGTACTCGCCAGCTTCGTTGCGCATTTAATATTAACATTATTATTAGGGAGTCCAACACTCATATAAATATTAGTCTATCCATTAAGTATATGTATTTTCTACATGTGTACCAAGTTTCAAGTTAATCGGATGTATGGTTCAGTAGTTATAACGGAACATCCGTAAAAACCACTTTAGATTTATAATTTTTTTTATTGTCCTTGTAGGCAGACAAGTACACGGCCCACCTGATGATGAGTGGTTACCGTCGCCCATGGACTTCAGCAATGCCAGGGGGAGAGCCAAGCCGCTGCCTACCGCATATATTAGTATAGATTTGATTATTGATTACTGAATTCGAAGTTTAATTTGATGTTTTCCTTCTAGTTACTGGCAGTTCGTGAGGAATTATCAGCAGAAGATGCAAGTGACCCAGACGGGGCTGGTGGCGAAGGACGGGCATACGCACTAACAGCGCTGATGCTGCACTGCTGTGCCGCCGCACAACTAGCGCAGCAACGTGCTGACGCCGCACCTGATAACACCTAAAAACCTGATAACGTTGAAATAAATTCATCATTAATTGTGATTTCGATGTATTATCTAATTATTAAACTACCTACTGACGTTGAAATTCCATTATTCGGTATTCCCTGCAATCGTAAATTAAATTGATTGATTTATAAAATAAAAACACTTATATGTCAAAAGTTTTTGTACTACAAAGGTTTTATTACTATTAATTTTAAGAATGATTCGTTTCCAGTAGACCATAAAAAGAAGATAAACAGAAGATATCGACGCCAACTAAAAAGACTATAGCCGAAATGTAAAAACAAAAATCACCCAAAATCAAATAATAGTCTATGGTAGTCAGGAATAATGAGCATCTCTGTTAGGTCAAATATTTTTACTACTTTAAAAATGACCATAGGTAATACACTTAATATTTAAGAAAAATTACTTTAATTGTTATAAAGTTTCCAGATTATTATTTTATGCTTAATGCAAATGATTGCACGGTGCTAAATGGTTCAAGAGCGATAATTCAACTGTCTATATTAAATTTTCAAGCTGGACCGCAAGATTTCGCGCCAGAAATAGAGAGAGTGGATATAGGTATATCCCGACCGAGGGTTCACAATATCCTACCACTTATAATTAAACAAATTTATCGGATCTCTTCTAAACTGATCAATAATATGAGGGTAACAAAATTGAAAGCATACCTACACATAAATGAGTAATATATAGGTACCATTCCTAATCTCGACCCTGCTAAAAAGAAGTTTGCTTATCGCTGGACCACGAGCGTGAGTGATGTAAAAGATATCAATAAAATGTAAGTAACTGAAGTATATACAGTAAAATAATTTTGATCACCTCGTTGGTGAAGGGGTTAGTAATCCTGACTACTTTACTATAAAATCTGGGTTAGATTTCTGATCGATCAGTATCTTTATAGAAGATATTTGATTTTTTGAATATGAGTCTACATATTCCTATCTAACCTCCCGACACCTTTAGCACCGATGAAAATTATTTAATCTACATGTTGAATGAATGAATGAAATCAATGAAAATTATTTAATCTACATGTTTAATCTACATGTAGTTCTTAACCCGCTATGTCCCATGTCGAGCCCATGGCGGAAAAAACCGTGGTATCCATCGCCAGACGGCCACGATGCCTCGTCAGCTGCTTTTCATTATTTTTTTTGCTACAGTAATTTTTTATTTCTTTTTTATTGCATAGATGTGTGCACGAGCTCACAGCCCACCTGGTGTTAAGTGGTTTCGGGAGCCCATAGATATCTTCAACGTAAATGCGCCACCCACCTGGAGATATAAGTTCTAAGGTCTCAAGTATAGTTACAACGACTGTCCCACCCTTAAAACCGAAATGCATTACTGCTTCACGGAAGAAATAGGCAGGGTGGTGGTACCTACCCGTGCGGACTCATAAGAGGTCCTACCACCAGTAATTGAAAATAAATAGTACGTATTTCATGAAAAAAATTGTACCCGCCTGCGGGATTCGAACACCGGTGCATCGCTAGATACGAATACACCGGACGTCTTATCCTTTAGGCCACGACGACTTCGACGGCTAAGTTTATTGCGTGCAGTATGAAATACATTCATATAATTAAAGCTATCTATGTTCGTTATCACGCAACTAAACTTGAATATTTCAAACTGTCACGAATTTCCCTAAACATAATATACATATTAATATTACTAGTGATGTACTACGTTATTCAAGAGTGACGCAGTTATCTATTTACTAATATTGTTTTCGTTTTTAAAAAAATATGTTGATCTATTTACACAAATAAATCGCCCGATTGTCGCAAAAAACACGCGCATTATATTTGCGATCTATTAACATTAAACTTGTTTATAATGCGACCCTCTTTTTTGGCAAACGATCTTGATCGCCGTAAAATAGTGTTAAACAAAATAACAGGTTAGAACAAAATAAACATGTTTACAGTATTAGCACGCAAAAAACATTCAGATCATAATTATTATTGTCGATGAAAATGAATCTTGAATTCAGCGTAATGAATTTAACTAATTCGCTCTTCATCAAAATTACCTTAACATTGAAAGAATAAAGTATATAGTTCATTACAAATAAGTCACTGACAAATCCAGTGGCAAAGTTCCCATCGAGATTTTTTACTATAAACAAAGAAAATCTGTTTATCGAGTTCACACGTTTAGGCAGACATGGCCTTTAATGCAAAAGCGTTAAGACTGATTTGGTACGAATGAATAACTGCGTCATATGTTCACCAAAGAAGCTGGCTCTTGTCCAGGTTTTCCTGAAATAGCACAAAGGATCGACCTCACTTTCACGTTGAAAAACTTCTGCGAAATGTCAGCGGTCGTGCGGTGCGCGGAAAATTTGGCACGTCATCGACCGCGTGTGCGTGAAACGCGTGGTCACTCGTCCGTTTACAACACGTTATAATAACGCTCGTGCAGCTCATGTGCTAAATCACTTTCCAATTCAGTAGCTTTGTTAACATCTACGGACTATACGACGTTTATACGTACAAACAAAAGCGTGTGATTCCCCATCATGTTCCTTGAATGAGATCCTTTGTTTGTTGCAGCTTGGCTCTGCCCCTGGCATTGTTATAAGAGATACAGTTATAAGTATATACAGTTATAAGAGAAGAATGGTGAATGAACCCTCTACGGTGTTTCTCGAGCGCTATGATATGTCCTTCTTCAAACGTGGCTTGTGGAGAGTAGGTACTTAATGGTAGGCAGCGGCTTGGCTTTGCCCTCAGCATTGCTGAAGTCCATGGGCGACGATAACCACTCACCATCAGGTGGGCCGTGTGCTCGTCTGCCTACAAGGGCAATAAAAAAAAGTTGAAAATTTTAATTAAGAACTTTATTCGTATTTTATAACAACAACAAAATAGAACATTATTATAAAAAGGAGTAAAACTCCGGTGTACCGTTTTTTGAAAGAAAAAAATGCATTTAATGCATATGTTATAGAAATAAATTACACGATAAATTGTAAACGTGTATTCCTGAAACTGGGTTATGCTACAAGAGGGAAATCACAGACTCGAGGCCAGCGTATTAAAATTGGCGAATTAATAGACCATCTGCAAATTTAGTGAAGGTCAATCGAAAGAAAACTAAATTCCAAGAACATTAATAGTGTTAACGTTAGTTTGTTTGCAAAAAAATAAATAGTATGTGTTTTCATAAAAAAACAGAGAACTATAAATTTGGAATTGGGGGCTTTATATTATTTATTACCAAACTCTTAACCATGATAGTTAACATTTTATCTAATATTACCAAATAAAAAGTCACTTTTAAATTACCGTGAAAATTTAACTATCCGTGGCGTTATCTAGTCTGTGGCATTTGGATTGTTTCCACTTTTATCGTTTTCATATTACATATTCTCTCTTATATCTGTATCATTCTTTGCAAAGAAATTCTGGCTATAGTTTTTACTTCGGGCTATCAATGTCGCCTATTCTACCACGTTTATAAAATAGAGCCTTCTGGTATTTTGTTCGGGTGTAATTTTGTTATTCGTTTTAAACTACCTTCCCGACTAGAAATTTTAAATTTGAACAATGCTCCAAATCGCATGAAAATGCACAAAAATGCTCAGAAAGAAGTTTTATACCTTATAAAGTTTGTTTTAAAAGTAACGTGGCATTTTTAGAACTTTTTTTTCATCATTTTTTTTACAATCATGAATTATTCAGGTAGGCCAAGATGGTACCAATATACAAATACACTATATACAATACTGTACAACCGGTTGTGATTTTGGATCCTATTCTAAATATTATAATCGAGTCGATTTTGTGAACAACGCTATGTTTTCCATATTAATTTTCAGTAAATAAATATGTAGTTGCATGCGAACATTAACAGAAGTGCCCCTATGGATACCTATATAGTTCTGGCAAATGTTCAAGGTTCAGACTCTTTGAAATTTGCGTCTCTGTTTGGCTGAAATACGGCTAGACTTAGCAAGCTTGTCGGCATGTAGATTTTTTCTCTTGTAGACGTCATTTTGACGATTACACGAGTAAAAGATGATTGACAATTCAGTGTATTTTTTTCCGTATCACATGAGCAAAATATTTACCTATCATTAAAAGGCTCCATGACGATACATACCTAATCGTCATTAATTTGTGAAAATATAACGTCAAACGCGAATATCAGAAAATAGTTGTTAGCAATAAAGACAAAAGCCATGTTAAAACCTTTTTTTAATATACGGGGTATAATAACCGATTGTATTTAATTAAAGTCCAGATAAAATCAATAATATTATTGAAAACTGCTCTTCAAGTTTTCTAAATTAAACATCTTGTATGTCAAAATAGCTTATCCCACATAGGGCTTACATTTAGTTTAATGAATCTTTATATTCAATTCATATATATTAGTGATAAAATTATAATTTGTCTGTTTGTCACTGTATGATGCACAGAAATCTAACTGACCTCGAGTAAGGTTGAACAAAGGTAAACAATTTGGTAAAGCAGTTAGTTTCGCGGCGTTTATTATTAATTCAGCTATCGCGTCTCATTTGGGCAACGATGAAAACAATCCTAACACTTACTATAAGGAAAACGAGTCCTTGACTGGACCGTCACAAATGAATTAAAGTTCACACCGACCTGGGATCACTTGATTTCAAAAATCACGAACTGCGGCTGTTTCATATACAAGGTCGTTAGTGTCGTGACAATTATCAAAGTTTCTACAATATTTTTATTACAAATCATGATTATAAATTATCTACGTAACTTCCCGTGTTACTTTCCCCTACGATATTGTTTCAGTCATATAATAAATTTGAAGAATGTGCTTGAAGTGAATCCGCAATCCATTGCAATCAACAGGGACACGGATTATGATATAGTACTTTGCTAATCAGAACGGAAAATTGCGTTTTAGCTTTTCGTATTAACTGCAAAACTATTCGATGACCGACGAACAAATCCTATATAATAACAGAAACAAAAATCCACAATACTTTTCACCACTGTTCCTATCGTGTCTACGTCTCATAAAATTACTTATTTGTTTATGAAAAAAAAACTAAGTCCCATTCTATTTTTTATTTATTGCATAGATGGGTGGACGAGCTTACAGCCCATCTAGTGTTAAGTGGTTACCGGGGCCCATAGATATCTACAACGTAAATGCCGCCACCCACCTTGAGATATAAGTTCTAAGGTTTCAGTATAGTTACAACGGCTGCCCATTTCATCATATCGTAAAATCAACAGTACAGGTGCGTCATTTGATATCAATTTGAACGAATTACATTTATATGTACTAGTGAAACCCGACTACACTTCCCTATGACTATCAGAAAACGTGTAGAAATAAATGTAAATAAAGTAAATGCCACCATCCACCTTGAGATATGAGTTCTAAGGTCTCAGTATAGTTATAACGGCTTCCCCGCCCTTCAAACCGAAACGCATTACTGCTTCACGGCAGAAACAGGCAGGGTAGCGTTACCTACCCGTGCGGACTCAAAAGAGCTCCTACCACCAGCGGCTTATCCCTAAGTTTTTTTTTCTTATTAGATTTAATGTGAATTGAATCCTTAAACTATTTTCCGCATTCGTTGACGGACAACATGCGTCAACTACGCAGCAGACAGTGCGAGCGAGACGCGCTATTGTTGTTATTGCCGTCTCGTTTCTCGACCATGCTTCTTTGTTTTGGCAACGATATAAAGGCAGGCCGCGGAAGCCGAGCTCGAATTTTACCAGAGTGCAGCCGTAGACCCGCAGGCGTTTTGCGTTTCGGTGCGGCGGTAGATGGGACGTTTATTATACATTAATTTCTTTCACGTGAAAGATTTTGACAGCAGTGACCTCTTAGACTGAGGAGTTGTGCAGTGACTGTTTGTATTGTAGTGCAGTGATGCGGCCTCCCACGGAATATGACAGCGGTGCGCGCTTGCCCGCCGAAGCCGAGGAGCATGATCCTAGGGCGCCGGCGATGATGATCTGCGCCAGGCTTGCCGGGAGAGCTATCATCAGGGTGGTCGGACGTTGCGAAGATGCCCAAGAGAATAGTCAACTCGGTGCGTTCACTTTAATTAAACGTTTGTCACATCGGCGGTAACATACACAACAAAGAATTTGAAGTTGAACGTATTTTACTAAGATACAAAAACAACTTCTCTGTTTTTGGATTCATTAATAAAATTAAATAAAGCACATTGACTAATCGATATGCAGCGAAATTAGAATTAATAATAATAATAAATGTTTACCAACAACAACACAGGTACAGCGTCAAAGTAAATTCAGTCCGTAATTGTAACAATCTTATCACAGAAACGACGTAGTTTTGATAACAGAGCGCGCCAGTAGGTGAACCCTAACTCAAAACTAGAACACACAATATCGGAGATATATTTTAATTAGCTGTCCCAAGCAATACACAATGCAATAGAACGATTGTGACATATAATTCGCACGTACGTATTATATAATGTTGAATCTAATCGTTTTCTCTCATGGATAAGATGCACACGAAAACGTATATTATTTCTTTTTCGTTAAAAACTAGGACAAATCTTCAAGGAAATTTTTTTACGTTTTCAACACATACATTTTGTTTTACTAATTTTGTACAAAAACAAGGCATGTTCTGTTCTACAAAAAAGTTAAACTTTTCACTTTACAAAGGTTTCGTTTGAATGTTTAAGTAACCTTTTTTACATATTTTTTTATTATTATCTTTATTATTTAAAAATAACAATAACAATATTTCGGTAAATTGGACTATTACGGTACGATAGGCATAGCAGCTTATAAAATAAAGAATACTTCCAAAAAATATATTCAGTATAAAAAAAAATTATAATTTAATAATATTCTTCTTTATGCATTTTCTGGTCATATTATAAATTGGTATCAGAAACTGAATGTCTAAAGATGTTTAAGCAATTTAGATAAAAAGTATAACGATTTAGCACTTTAACATAAAAAAGTTTCATCAAAACCAAGCAATTTTCGCAAACTGTCCAAACCGATGAATATAAATCTTAAAATAAAAATCTAAATATCAGTTGGAGCCCTGAGCCTTTTAATATGCGTCTTAATAAGCCAAATAATGACGAAAACTGCTTTAAACATGATTTGGTTTCAATTTCATGTATCATTTTGATATAATAAAATAAAAAATCACTGCCTATGAACTAATAACAATGACCGTGATCTTATAACCATAACCATCAGTGACTTCCGTGGAACATTTTAATATTTAACTCAAAACAACCCACTTAAATTAAATTAATGTTTACGCAAATACCAACTTATTAACCGAATTTGAATAGTAATTTTGACACCGAAATTCAGTACGAACTACAAAAAATCAAATACTATCCTTTTTCGATACGAAATTCAAAAGAAACCTCAGCGGTAGGTACTAGGTACCATACAGCTTGTTGTGGTTCATAATTACCAATCATTCACCATTTTTACTGGTGGTAGGACCTCTTGTGAGTCCGCGCGGGTAGGTACCACCACTCTGCCTATTTCTGCCGTGAAGCAGTAATGCGTTTCGGTTTGAAGGGTGGGGCAGCCGTTGTAACTATACTTGAGACCTTAGAACTTCTATCTCAAGGTGGGTGGCGCATTTACGTTGTGGATGTCTATGGGCTCCAGTAACCACTTAACACCAGGTGGGCTGTGAGCTCGTCCACCCATCTAAGCAATAAAAAAAAAAAAAAAAAAAAAAAGGTGGCTATATGCACGTCCATCTTTGAGGGCTTTAAAAAAAAATCATATATATATACATAATATAAGCTTGTCAGTTTTTGCGTTGAGTTTTTATTTAACATTGAGGTAACATTAATTAATGTACATTAATTCAGCGTTTCTGCGTGAAGAATCAAAATCGTTAACGCAATGTTTGTGCTACTTTTAATAAAAATTCAAAATAATGAACAAATAATTTGATAACCCTTACTTAAAAATTATGTTTCTCCATGGATACCTACTCTCGTCAAAATAAAAATAACGAATAAATATATTAACTAAAATCAGTTATAGTGTCCTACTTAATAATATTATTGTCCGTTCCAATCTTTTTTATTATTGCTGTTCATGTCGTCAGTAGGTACTTTCTTTACGCGAAACTGTTACGTTTCAATCTTTAGGACACCACGGAGGAATCGCAAGAAGTCCGTATTTTCGATAATTAACAACTAAAACTACAACCTTACTTTTTAAGTTTTAAGGTCCAATACAGAATGACTTTGAAATGTATAATTACGCGAAATATGCTTTTACGTAACTTAAATGAGTCTTGCGTTCGGCTTTCGTAAACGAAGATATCGTGTAAAAATTGTGAAACTATCCGAGGCCACGACTAACACTAACAGTCTGGCCTTTGTTACGCGGATTAATTTCATTTGTGCTTAATTAAGTCCCTGTATGATACCTACACTTTATGCAACTAATACCAAGAAATGTAATGCTATTGGACTCGGTTGGTATAGGTATTTAAATAATAAAATAAGTAATAAATTAACTTGAAAAGTAAAACTACTGTCTTTCCGAATAAATGCGTTCACTCTATTTAATGGTATTGTCAAACAATTTAGTAAATATCACACGGTGTCTCTATAGAAAGTCGTCTTCATACAATTTATATCCTGTCCTGTCCTGGTGAAGCTGGAAAGACCTCAGGGCCAACAGTAATCTTTCAATCAGTAACTATAAAAAAAAAAAAAAAACAAAAAAAAACAATTTATATTTTTGCCAACATTAACGTAAACTAATTGCAGCACGCACTCGTACGCGTACTACCTACCTACTATTTCTATTACACATTTATATATAGTACGTATAATAGAATAGAAAATGTTATATGAAAATATTGCAAAAGTATCAATAACTGTGTAGTCGGATAGCAAAACTATAGTCTAGTTAGATATAGAATAGATTAGACTTACTTAAGATAATTCGGATCGAATTTGCTTAAGGATAAAAAAACAAGTCTACAATATGAAATACTTATACGGACGATTAATAGTCTTCATTGTTCGCATCGACTGTCGGCTCCCGGAAGACAACGGCGGCCGGCGGCAGGCGGAAGGCAAAGAAGTATGTCTATTCCGCACTCCGAGACATGTGCTCTCCATTCCGTAGTTTATATCTACTGTTCGTCGTATAAAACGCTATTTAAAGAACGGATCCTTTGTTTAAGTGAGTATTTTGTTTTCAAAGTACTTAATTATAGAAAGTCAACTAAGGGTACCGCTCTATTACCTAATCAACAATATTAGACTTTTTAATCAAATGTACTTACAAGTACATAACACGAAATATGAGTACAATAGAAACGTCCTTGATTTAATTTAAATATCTTGTATTTTAGAACGAGCTTAAAAACGGAGGAGCTAAGCGCGAATCTAACTAGGATAGTGAACAGTTCCGTAGGCAGAAAACTCTGCCAATAAAGTACATAGACGAAATATGAAATGCTAATAATCTCCGAGTTAATGTGTTGGAAAGACTGATGGGACAAAATTAGAAGTTGCTTTTCTACTTTACTGGTTTACGGAATTCTGAAAAAGAAATTCTAATTTAGTTCATTTAGACAGACAGGAAAGACGAATGCGAGTTGTAAACAGCTTGCAGAATGCACCCATTCGGTACTCGCCACGAATACTCGTCCGTTTTTCACGTAATTTAGGATTTTAGCACGAATCAAAGGATTACATTATTGATTCTTTAAGCTGCGAATGCTTAAAGTGTTCACATAGTTGTCGTTGTTCAGTTAACTCGGTAACTTTGTCGAACGGATGAAAATGAATTGGACGAACGAATTTTTCAATGAGGTATCACAAAAGGAAATGTCGTTACAAGTTTCCTTTTTTTTGTGCATATGTCTGCAAAATCTACATATCTACGTGGTCGTAGTCGCGCACCAACTGTTTGCCAATAATCTAAATGTCATTGTTCTAAAAGTCCAGTGTACCAGGACTTAAATCCCTGCCAATAATGACCAAGACTCAAGACGTATTCATGAACAGCTTTGACAATAAATGAAATATTCAAAACAAACAACTAGAGAGCTTTTTCCGTAAAATTTGTCATTTTCCCTTTATTACATCATCTAGGGCAGGTGAGCCGGCTTGCGCACTTTGCAGCTGTGTTGTCTGTTTCTACCACGAAGCAGTCATACGTTCAAAATTCAAGGAGGATGAGAATCGTTTTATGATCAAGGTATACAAGTTGATCTCGACAACAGCAATTATTTATTTTATACCATAAACGGTGTTCTCCCGCGCAGCTCGTACTGTTGTGACAGTAGGATATAAAATAATATATGTATAATAAGTATATTTCCTTGTCGTGGAGGTAAGGAATGATTCATTGTGTTGAAATTGTGGATTAGTATAACACATATCTTTTTCGACATGATGATACTTTCTTTGTTATTACCTGAACGAAAACATATTAAACGACGGTCAGACGAACTCACAGCGCACCTGGTTTTACTAGGGCCCTTAAATAATCGTTTGGAACCTCTGGATCTGCGGAGGGACTTCGGTTCCCTCTGTATTTTGCACCGTATGTTCCGTGGGGAGTGCTCTGAGGAATTGTTCGAGATGATACCAGCATCTCGTTTTTACCATCACACCGCGTGCCACCGGAGTAGAGTTCATCCATACTACCTGGAGCCACTGC
Organism: Bombyx mori; assembly: GCF_030269925.1. NCBI lineage: Eukaryota > Metazoa > Arthropoda > Insecta > Lepidoptera > Bombycidae > Bombyx > Bombyx mori. The sequence goes on from NC_085121.1 coordinate 4,666,403, forward strand.
GGTCATTCACAGTGTGTTTCCTGAGGTATTTTTGCCACGTACCATCCGGCTATGGAATGAGCTCCCCTCCACGGTGTTTCCCGAGCGCTATGACATGTCCTTCTTCAAACGAGGTTTGTGGAGAGTATTAAGCAGCTGGCATTGCTGAAGTCCATGGGCGACGGTAACCACTCACCATCAGGTGGGCCGTATGCTCGTCTGCCTACAAGGGCAACAAAAAAAAAAGCTACACCGCGAATTTGGCCTTCGTGTTTGATATTTGAGATCGAAATCTTTGTTGCATTCCATCCAAACCTTCAAATCAAATCAATCATTGCAGAATTAGGAAGTTTTAGCGGTGGGATAAATAGCACTTACGGAAAACGAACTTGGATGATACGCAACTTGCAGATTTGCAGTGTGAATGTGCATTACTTTCTTCGTGAGTGCTAAAGTGTAGGAGTTACTCCAAGAATGAACTTTAGTTTCAAATTATATTTGGATCAAGATAAACAGGATTACCTTATTATTTATATACTTTGATATACCTTGCTCTTATCTCCTAACACTGCAAAGAAAGTCATGGATTTTTTGGCTGGAACACGAGGAGCTAAGTTGTGTGAATTGTTTTATTTTGTTAATTTAATATTTATACAGGTTTATGCAAACAAATGTGGCCCGTTTAGAAATACAACCGAAGAAAGAACAACCGTTACATGAATAAGAATAAATATAAAAGCAGTAGGTAACGTTTTTGATCCGGTGGTAGATTCTAAGTTATAATAATAATAGTAGGGAGGGCCGCTCAACCATCGAAGCGGTGATGTGCGTGCGCGCCCTCACTCATGAGGCTGTCGGCCAGGGCGGGGTTGCACTGGCGGTGTACCTGGACATCGCCAACACGATCAACACCCTGTCCTGGTCGCTAATCGCAGATAGAGTATCACGGCGTCCTGCGTATCTTTGTCGGCTGATCGGGTCCTACCTCGAGAACAGAACGTGTGCTTTAGACACGGCGGGGCCGGCCGCGCGTCGTTGAAATAGCTCCTGTCAACTATGACGTAGAAAAAAAAAACAACTCATCAGCACTTAGACTGCTATTTAATTTCATTTTATTCTATTTCTTCTCACTTTTCGCGTACAACGGTACAATAGATGTGGTTTCAAGCTTTGGTTGGCTGAGTGAGAAATTTGGAAACATGAACTATCTTCCCTTAGCCTATCTAATAGAAAAACCAGACGAATAATTTGACAAGTATTGTCAAAGTTTATGTACCAATTCGTAAAAAACAATTACGGTACGGTACCTATCAAGAGAAGCTAAGGGAACACAATAATTTGAAAAATACATATTTAAGAATCGGAGAGTAAACTATTATTCATGGAAACCAAAGATTTAGGATAAATATTAAAGTAAAAACAAGAGCTACTACTTTACTTTATATAGATAAAGTATTCTTTAATTACCTTTTTTACCTAATGTTCATACTTATGCTACATACTCATTATTGTTTCAAAGTTGAATACTTAATGAAAACGTATTGTTTTACTCAACAATAAAATGAGTAAATAATTATTTAATATTTGTTCGTTAAATAAAATAGAAAACTATAATTAAAACCCCTACGCAAAACTGAATCTTCTAATCCAGACTATTAGACACGTTTATTAATAGCTGTAGCACACATCGGTGCCTCTGTGATTCAGTTTGTGGTTACCGTTAAGCTACTGTGGTTCAACTATGGCTTTAGCTGTTACGCGTGTGATTTTAAGATGTGAAGATGCCCAAGAAACACAAGTTTTAGGTAATCGAAGTTAATAATGCCACGAAATATTTGTCTACGCTTGTTTTACTCACATCTTATATAATGCTTCAGACAATTTCGCTTTACTAATTGGAAACAATTTATATACAATGAGTTAAAGTCAATAAGTGTTAGTGACTATTCACTGACACATGGGCTGACGGTCTTTGAAAGCAAAAAAGTAATTAAGTAATATAGGTAATGTTTATGCCGCTTTGTTTTCACTGTTCCATTTTCTTACTTTCATATTATTCTATATTCAAACGATCATTACTTTAATCTTTTAGATTAGTTCTGAACAATTGTTTAAATTAATCTTTATTATTTGCAGATCTATCAGAGTGTCAGCTGATGCAAGTTCCAGATGCAGTATATCACCTAATGAGACACACAGAATTGAAAAGTTGTGATCTCAGTGGGAATGTCATCACTAAAATACCTCCCAAATTTGCAGTCAAGTTTAGTCTGATTACAGGTACAATAAATACTTATTACAAAAAAGTCAAATAAAAGTGATTTATAACCATTTTATGGAATTTTTAAATCAGTTAAAAATATTCTGAACAGAACCCTAAACAAAACAATACCATTAAATGTTCGATAGTTTTCTTCCGTAAGGTCTAAAACATTATCTTCCTGGTATCGATAAACCTCAATGCTATTGCTAAGGGCTGTGGCCTCCCTTAATTACTCACTTGTGGACTATCCAGTGCCAGCCCTGTCTATTATCAGCTAGATGGCATTGTGGACTGAGGTGTTGAAAGTAGAGCGTATCTGGTCCAACCAGTCTATTGGACATCTGCCTCTGGGCCTTCAGCATAAAAATAACATAAATAAATTCTTACAGATCTCAACCTATCAAACAACCAAATGGCCAGGCTGCCCGATGAGCTATGTACACTTGCTTGTCTACAGCGATTGGACATCTCACATAATACATTCGTAGCTTTACCTCACATAACGTTCCAGTGTCCAAGTCTGCACACATTGCTCGCACATCACAATCAAATTATTGGTACTTGATTTTTTTGTTTTAAAGAAATTTTTGAAAGGTAAATCTTCAAAGGAAATTTCTGTGTATAGAATTTAAACATAGAACTTTTTATCAGATAATAGAAATGCCTAATAGATAAAATTGTATAACATCTTAAAAAACATATTTAAAGCAAAGACACTGGGAAAAAGCAACATTTTTATAACTTTGATTTTTACAGAAGTTGATGTGGACAGATTAGCAAGATCTCAAGCCCTCGAATATGTAGATCTTAGTGACAATCCCATACCTGCACGGACACATGATGACCTGAAACAACTGTCCCGGCCATCAGTAACTTTATCTGATAGACAGAAAGAAGACTGGGAAGAAGATCTCATACTCTAAGCAAAATTGGGCTTGCATTTTTGGCTGATAAATAATTCTACGAGTCAAAATGTTGTGCAATAATTTAAGTGGTCCTAAATAAGCTGTGATCTATCCATTAGAGATGAGAAGATAGGTAATTAAACTGTATGTTTTAACAGAAGGTGATATTATTGAGCTATATAGGTCAATAAGTTCATTCTTGACACTTCCATGGCCATGGAAATATATCATAATTACTGAAATGAAATGTCACCTTCAAAAGATCATGGTAGTGTCACTAACGAATTTATTTATAGCAATTAATCGCTCAAATGATTTTAACTAATATAGAAATTGTTTTGAATCACTAAATTCGAAAAATTGATAATTACAATTTTGACACATTTTGTATATTTTTGATACCTATTGTTTGGATGGTTATTAAATTGAAATAAATATATCTCTATGTATGAAATACTAGTCCATCATTTAGAGATTAGTTTCCAATGTATTTGGAATAAATAGATATTAAGAGATTACATAAATATTGATAATTATGGTGCTATGCTATCTTGAAGTACGTTGTGTTGCGCGTGTTTGTTAACATTTGTACAATAGTTTTATTGAAATACTTTTTCTATTAAACTTTGAACTATGTGATTAAAAATGAATTATGACCAGTGATGTTTCCCAAAGAAATCGGAATATTGTTATACCTATCCAAAAGGGTGGGTATGTTTTCTTATTTTTTTTTATAATATCATGGATTGGTAATTAAAATAAGCATTTTCATTAATGCTTCAATTAATGTATTTTATTTTTGTACATAAATCCTTCTTTATGCCTTTTAAATACCATCGATGGCTATCCCACAAGACACCCTAATATAAAAGATACCGCAAATATATAAATCCTTATCGTAGTATAAATAGGACGTTCTTTATTACGGGAGGTCTCAATATGACGGAGCGGAAAGAAAGCACTTTTATAATAAGGAAAGATGTGAAAAGTAATGAATTTCTAATTATAGAGGGTAAAGATAAGAGCAGCTGTCTTAAATGGGGAACGAGATAAAAATCTGTCCAGCTGTTCAGTGTGCTTAGTGCGAGTGTTCTCGATCGAGTAAAAGTTAACTCAAATTTGTAGGTATGCAGTTGGAAGAGCGCCTCTAGCGGCAAAAGTTCGAAATCCTTATAAATTTGAATTAACTTTTATCGATCGAGAACGTTAAAAAACTCCCATTAAGCACACAGTATCAGTCAAAAACCCATAGTTGTAGTGCAGCGAGTGGTATGATATGAACAGTTAATACACTTAATATTTATGAAACAGCAGTTTTCAACGGAGTGAAGTGTGCTGATTTAAAAATTTTGGTTTACTTTTGGCGCCAGTGTGCTTAGTGCGAGCTTCTTAACGTTCTCGATAGCGTAAAAGTTAAGCCAATTTTGTATGCAGTTGGAACAATTTCCCTAGCGGCAAACGTACGCAATTTTTTTTTTTTTTTTGGAGTTTACTCCTTTAGAATCGATTTACATATATAGGCCCGGGGTATGAAAATTATGGGGACCAAAATCGTACTAGCATGTCACACGAAATGCGTTATGCGCCTGATTGGCTCCTGATTGCGTGATGCGTGCGCGCGCCAATCAGGAGCCAACGCGCGGCCGCGTTATCGCAGGTGACGCCGGGCTGCTGCGCCGGCAGTCCGCCACAAAGCCTCGTACTGATCGCGCGTTTCTCTCATTATTGTATTTTCATATATTTGTTAGTCGTTTGTTTTGTGTCTCGTTAATTTGTTAATAATCTGTAGTGTATCGTGTTGTCGTAATATAGAACTATTTCTCGTATTGTTTCGTTTAATTTTTTATATCCAGTAAACTCCAGTCGGACACACACACTTTTTTTTTTTTTTTTTTTTTTTCTACCTAAGCTGAGAGCCTTGAGAGGCTATGTCAGCGTAACCCTAACTTTTGTAGGTGAGCTCACGGGGCTCAAACCTGATGACGTTGCTAACACGAACCCTAGCAAGAGCCGTGCTTCGCAGAATCTACCACCGGATCGGAAACGCGACCCACTGAGAAGATCCGGCGAGAAACTCAGTGGGCTGTGTCTGGGAGTTAATTTACTCGTCGAGCCCTTCGTCGCAAGCGACGGGTTCGACGAGAACGGTGACCGGTGCTTGAAGTACCTAGAAGCACCGTTAGTGGATCGGGAGGATCCGAGATGACGTGTTTTGGGCGACGTCGACTGCTTTCCATACTGTCCGCAGGATCGGGAATGTAGTTACCGGCGGCCACGATGAGAGGGTTCTCGTGTCGTGCCGCTTTATCGAAGTGGCGCATTGACGCCGACTGCATATACTTACTGGTGGACTCTAAGTCCAGGTCGTCATGGAGGTCGACGTTCCTGACGAACCACGGGGCTCCGACGGCTATCCTGCAAAAACGGGATTGAATGACTTGGAATGATTTTAAGTGTATGCGGGCCGCGTGAGCGAACACTACACTTGCATAGGTCATGACGGGGCGTATGCAAGTTTTGTAGAGTGTCACCTTATTTCTAAGGGACATTTTACTTCGCCTACATATCATCGGGTAGAGACGTCCTAGAATGAAGGCGGCACGGTCGCGTACCGCCTTGATGTGGGGGCGGAATGTCATCCTACTGTCGAGGGTGACGCTTAAATATTTGACCTTCGGGGCCCACGGTATGGGCTGGTCGAACATCGTGATTGGGCGAACGGCGGGGGCGGGGTTATTGACGCGCCTAGTCGGGAGGGGGATGCTCAGCGTGGTGTTCGGAGGGCGACCCCTTTTGAAGAGCACCGCTGTGCTTTTCGTGGGGTTGATGTCGATGCGCCACTTCCGGAACCACTGTCCCATGATGGTAGCTGCGGTCTGAAGTCGTCGATGGAGCAACGCCTTCTTCCTACACGAGTAGTAGATGGCGGTGTCATCGGCGAAGAGCGCCAGATGGGTCTCCGGAGACCGGGGTATATCGTTGATATACAAACTGAATAGTAACGGGGAGAGGGCGGAGCCTTGCGGGACTCCGGCTGTGACGTGACGTACGCAAACGATCCCATTCCATACAAATATGAGCTAACTTTTACCCTATCGAGAACGTTAAAAAACTCGCACTACGCATATAGATCTAAAATAATACCACTCAATAAGGTGGCGCCACTCTAATTGATCGCTATTTGATAAACATTTTTTCATACGTAGAGAGCGTGTTTTTACATACCCGACCCTGTGGACCGAATGGTCGACGTCGCCCGAAACACCCGACCGTAGGTTTTGTTCTGTAATTTTGGCTGTTAAACATAGTTCATACTCTTTCACATAAGGCATTAGAGCACTGAAGCATTAGAGGAATATACCAAAAAGTCAATGAATGACATTTATGTCATTGGTTACATACTTTTGGATGACATTATTAAATAATTAATTGTAGAAATTTATCTGCATCAGAATCATTCTGGCAGCTTCAATCCGGACCTTTTGGTTTTATCCTCGGTTTTTTTCATTTCAAAAAGAGAAATCAAAACATGGCTGGTCACGGAGTTGAGGACGATCCAAGCTTAAAGGGACTCAGCAGATATTTTAATAGTCAAACAAACAGAGGACGCGCTAATGTATGTACTATTTATTCTATTAAGGTCTTTATTTAAGAATAGCTTGAATTTTGAGAAGGGAGCAATTTTCTGCAACATTGCGCCTCTTTTACATGAAGTAGGAATTTTCATTTTTATTTGCGCTCGCGACTCCTGAAGGCATTTAATAATTATACCTAGTTAAAAAAAATTTGACAAGTCGAGGGAGAATTTTTTGGCACGAATGCGAGAAAATAAATTTCATAATAGTTTCCTTTTGATTTTCACAGACATCTAAATTAACGATGGGCCTTATTGCATTATATTTTGTGTATTACAAGATGTTCAAGGCAAAACCCAAATCACAAAAGTAGAAACAATTACTGGTAAGTCTTGCTAAGATGTTTTCTTGGGTTTTCGCCCGTCATAGACATACTACAAACTACTTCTCTGGTGTAATCATGCTTTGTCGTCTATGCATACAAAAACTGTTAAGTATTCGAAACGTCAAAAATAGTAAACTCGAAATAATAAACACGATATTAAACTGTAAAAGTACCTATGTAGTTTTAATTAATTACAAGTCGTTGTAGCCTAAAGGATAAGTCGTCCGGTGCATTCGTGTTGAACGATGCACCGGTGTTCGAATACCGCAGGCGTGTACCAATTTTTCTAATGAAATACGTACTTGACAAATGTTCACGATTGACTTCCACGGTGAGGGAATAACATCGTGTAATAAAAAATCAAACCCGCAAAATTATAATTTGCGTAATTACTGGTGGTAGGACCTCTTGTGAATCCGCACGGGTAGGTAACACCTACCCATTCGCCTATTTCTGTCGTGGAGCAGTATTGCGTTTCGGTTTGAAGGGTGGGGCAGCCGTTGTAACTACTGAGATCTTAGAACTTATATCTCAAGGTGGGTGGGTGCATTTACGTTGTAAATGTCTATGGGCTCCAGTAACCACTTAACACCAGGTGGCTGTGAGCTCGTCCACCCACATAAACAATAAAAAAAAATTACGAAATCATCGTTCAGTAGGTAGTTATAAAAAGGTAATTGTTACATATTCACCGCCCAGTAGCGCGAGTCATCATTATTTCTAGTGGTTCTCGTTTCGACTATGCAGGGTAGAGGTAAGGAGAACCGTCTCTGTGTGTAAAAAATGTCCGTTAAAATCTGCTAAATAAGGGTGGCGCTACATTAGCAACCGCGGAAAAAATTTCAGCCCTTCTGCCATATATATATCGGTTTTTCTTACCTCTATTTTCCTTTTATGCTACCTATGTTTTCTCAATTATTCATAGCTTACTGTTACCTCTAAAGTACGGTGGGTACCTATTTCAGATATAAGCATAGAAGTGCGCAATTTTGGAGAGAATGTTTGAATGCTTAATAGTGGCGACTAATGACCATTTAGCATCCTTGAAATATTGTTTATTGCCCTTGTTGGCAGACGAGCATTTGGCCCACTTAATGGTGAGTGGTTACCGTCGCCCATCGTCGAAACTATGGAGGGTAGAGGTAAGAAGAACCGACTCTGTGTGTGAAAAAGTGTCCGTAAAATCTGCTAAATAAGAGTGGCGCTACAGTAGCAAACAGGTAAATTTAAAAAAAACGCGCTGAAGTTTATTAGAGTATGTATTAGTATTAATGTATTAGAATAAGATAGAGAAATAAAAAAGGATGAAAGAACTGTAAGAACTACAGAATCACAAAAAGTAAATGCAATCGATGTCTCCACGTTTTACCACAGCAATAAGTTTAGGTTATATTGACGAAATTCGTTTGGACTACGTAAACATGTGAGGTCTTGTATATTACACTGTCACTAACTACTCTAGTCATTAAATATATTAAATTTCCTAACTCAGCATACTTCAATCAATTAACAACTGCTCAATTCATATCATACCCTGTGCATATGCTAGCGCCATTCTGTAGGTTTTTTGAACTGCTATTTAGTGCTGAAAGTGGGACACCTTTTCAAGCTTCCTCCCATATGAGATGGTTCTCCTTACCTCTACCCTCCATAGTTTCTACGATAGAGAGGACAGAGCTGTTAACCCCAATAATACTGATATGATGCCGTAATGAGGGCAATGTTTAAATGCGAAATAATTTACAAAATAAAACCGATCATAGCCGGTACATATTCCGTAGTAACGATTAAATTAATAGGTGTTCCAACTAGAAAGGCAAAGATATCTTACCATACAGCCTAATCTTTTATATTCTTTTTTTATGAAAAATAATAGGAGGGAAATGAAGTGGATTAATTATTAAAAATGGAGATCTTGCTCAATTGGTATGAAATTAAATGAAATAAAATGAGTTGGGAAGAAATTTAATCTCAATAAAATGGTGATTGTTTATTGAGACTTGTTCTGTGTACTTTTTGAAAAAAAATATGTCGAGCGGCTTTGTTTCATTTTAACTTGAAAAAACAATAAATAAACAAATAAAAAAATTGACACAGCTTCGTTCCTCGCGCTCCAGAAAGTCCTACGGATGTCGATAACCCCATTCTCACGGATCGCTTGGAACCTCTGGGTCTGCGAAGGGACTTCGGTTCCCTCTGTATTTTGTACCGTATGTTCCATGGGGAGTGTTCTGAGGAATTGTTCGAGTAATACCGTCATCTCGTTTTTACCATAGCACTGCTTGCCACCGGAGTAGAGTTCATCCATACTACCTGGAGCCACTGCGGTCATCCACAGAGCGTTTCCAGAGGTCTTTTTTGCCACGAACCATCCGGCTATGGAATGAGCTACCTTCCACGGTGTTTCCCGAGTGCTATGACATGTCCTTCTTCAATCGAGGCTTGTGGAGAGTATTAAGCGGTAGGCAGCGGCTTGGCTCTGTCCCTGGCATTGCTGAAGTCCATAGGCGACGGTAACCACTCACCATTAGGTGGGGCGTGTGCTAGTCTGCCTACAAGGGCAATAAAAAAAAAACGTGTTGACAGATTTCGACATGTTCCAGGTGACTGTTTTTAATTTTAGCGTAAAAGTTTTTGTCTCTTTTGCTTACTCTCGAAATGTAACAAGACTATCCTGCTGTCAAAAGTGTCAAATTCTTCGCAACTTTAGATCCATTTTGCGGGTGTTGTGCAGTAATTACATAATTTTTCAAATCAGGTGATTTTATAATTAAAGTTCAATATAATAAAAGTCCACTAATAATATCATGTTATAAAAAAAATACTCTGGTAATAAATATTATTGTGACTTAGTTTTAAATTTATACTTACCACCAGGATGGCCGGAGACTCTTCTGTCGATGAATCCCAGCTCAAAGGCTTAGCAAAATACTTCAACAGTCAGACAAACAGAGGAAGATTAAATGTAGGTTTTGAACATTATTTTATTTGAAATTGATGCAGCAAAGGCAAACTACGATTTGTAAGGTTATGTTGAATTCTAGTCTGATTACTATCTGTTAAACCTAGAATCCCTTCAAAGTCCAGAAGTATCTTATTGATTAGTAATATTAATTTAAAATTATCTTGAACTTCTTGTAATTCATAAAAGTTTTATTGATTTTGTAAAGAATTTTCTTTAATATGTTTGTATATCAGTTTCGAAAGCACTTAATTTAATCTATTTCAGACGGCCAGAGCCACATATGCAGTAATGGGAGCAGTCATCCTTTACTTCACACTGAAACCTAAATCCAAGAAATGAATTACAAGCAAAATTTATTAGCATGTTTCTGTAAGGGATTGTTAAGTTATATAGTACATAATTAAAATCATGTGAACAAATCCAATTTCTTTTAATAAGTAGTCATTTAAATTTTTATTCTTAGTAATTTAGTTAGGTTAAGCTACAGTTGGGGCACAGTCCAGTGCGTTGGTCCGATCAGGTTCACACTAGTCATGGACAAAATCACTCACCAAGAAGAAAAGAGATATATATCTTTTTATTTACACAGGTGTTGGTCTTCTTTATTTAAAGTCCTCGTTTGTATTTATTTAAAAATCACAGTAATCAATTAAAAGAAGTATACACAAATGAAACTAATTCCTTAACTTGAATATAAATTTGAATAATAAAGAAAACAATAATAACTATTTATTACAAAGAAACAAGTTGACTTGCCACAAGAAAATCACTATGAAAAAATATAAACAAAGAAAGGTTAAAAGATAATGTATATGATTACATTTAAACAAAATTAAACTATAAAACTATAGCAGTATAATTTATTACGACTTGCTACTATATTCGACCTTCTCATTCACTTACTACGTATGCACAGTGCGTGGGCTAATCAGTAATCTTTCTTCTCACTCTCAGTCGGATCTACAGTCAATGTGTGAAATGGTCGTGAACTGTAGAGTTAAAAATATAAAGACACAATGCCAGTGATATACAGATCTAATCTCTTTGCGTGGGATATATATCTTTTAAGTTAATCACTCCTGAGTTACACTGCTAGTCCACACCACCCTTGATTCCACCATCTGCTATGCTCTCCGAGTAGCCAAAGACAAGACAAGATGTCACTACATCGTGAAGACGAAACTCCTGTATGGAAGTGGTTACAACCCTCAGACATGAGGAGCACCACTGGTGGAGGGTGTCAACAGTATTCCTGAATATCCTAAATAAGTATTATATGTATTGTTGTATTGTTTTTGAAAAAGTTTGTGTAAAAGGTGATAATAATATCGACGGAAGAAAGCGAAAATTTTGTAACTTGAAAAAGCCAGCTTTATACCAAGTCCAATCCATATTTATACAAAGTACTTTATACCATAGACAAGGGTCGATAATTTTTAAAACAAAAAAAAAATATTGTAGGATGAAACCCATTAGAAATGGAGGACAATATTATGAAAATGGAAGGAAAAATAATTTACGGGCGATCTGAGGTCGGGAAGGGGATGGGGGGGGGGCTTAAGGGTAAAAAACGGTTTTTCTCGATTTCCGGCAAAACTAAAAGTCAAATGGCAAAGTTGTAGGTAATAAAAAGATCTAAAACTTTTGTATTTACACGTTTTTTCACATAACCTCAAAATTTATGTGAAATTAAAAAAACTACGTTTTTGGTATTTTATTTTTATCTTTTTCAAAAAAAAAAAAAAAACTTTCTCGACATTTGGTGAGAACTTACCTTTTTATGTCCCAAATACGCTGTAATTTATTTGATTAGAAATATTTATTTTTTCACCTTATTTTGATTATATTTGATTATATGTATTTATATTAACGGTAGGCAGCGGCTTGGCTCTGCCCCTGGCATTGCTGAAGTCCATAAGCGACGGTAACCACTCACCATCAGGTGGGCCGTATGCTCGTCTGCCTACAAGGGCAATAAAAAAAAAAAGAATTAATATCGAAAAAGAACCCCAAATTTCAATCGAAAATTCACCCGTCAAAATATCAGCTTTTTTCAAAAACTTTTTATGTTTTCTGTTCGTTGAAATCTCTAATTTCCGATAGTTCCTCCTCTAGATTCCGAAAAAAAAATATATATGTTACTATAGTAAATCTTCTCAGAAAATGCAAAATATCGAAAAAAACTCGAATTCGATTTTTTTTTTTAATTATATATACAATTTTTTATTTTAAAATTTACACTTTCATTACTCGCAAAACATAAGATTACATGTTACATTGATAAAAAAAAAGGAAATCAAAATATACTACTATAATAATTAACAACCAAATAAGTTAATAAAATTAATATTTAACATTATTTAAATCGTTATTTTTTATTAACAAAAAGTCAAATCAAAATAATTTTACATAAATCAACTCACACAGTAGAATAGATCTTCCAATGCGCTTGAAGGAGGCACAGTTCCCAAGATACTGGCTACGTTGCCTCGTTGGACAGCCAGACTCACTCTCTGTGCAAAGTACCAGCCAACCTTAGCATCATGTGTAACCTCCTTCAAGCGTTTGGAGATTTCTGTTAAAAAATTCTTTGCTTCAGGGCCCTAAGGGCCCATCGTCTCAACCGCGAAAGGCAAAAAAGTATAAGATGACCCCAAACCCGAATACTTCCGCTTTTTTTAAATTTCTGCTGAAGCTGCAGCTGAACCGGGGCGGGAGGAAGTACCATCTAAATGACAGGGAGCCATAGTATCCACACAAGTAGCATCCCATACCAGGCACCAACCTACCAACTGACCATGGAATTAGCGTGACTCCATCGGGCCTTTTCTCATCTGACCTCAAAATTCCGATGGGTTCCAAGACAGCCGGAACATTGACTGATGACATATTTAACATTTAATATTTAACATTTACAATATTTTGAGAAAGTTGTCGAATCTTCTTTAAATTATATGACTAGATGCCTATTTATAACTATTTTTAGATAACTTATATACCTGAGTGACCTACGAAAAGTTTTAGCCCATCAAAAGATATTTGAAATATACATAAAAATCGGCCAAAAGTTAGTTAACTTTAAACTTGATAGCAGAAAACATGGAAATGTCCATATGCTGTGAAATTATTTAAAAAAAAAACAATGGGATAAATAAATTTTTAATACTTTATTTTATTTATATGTTGCAACATAATATAGGTTAGTTGACTGTTGAAAGCTTTGTAAACATAACAAGGTTCATGGAATTACATGTTTTTTGAAAAAATAAATCAGTTATAAGCCGCGCCAATAAAGAAACGAATCTAAAATGGCGGCGGCGATCATCCGTTCTCACTCTTAAGCTATTGCTGTCTTACACGGCGCGTACTGCATGCAAAAAAAATATCAGTTCTGACTTTGTTGTTGAGTTCGAGGTTTTTACTTTCGAGTTGTGTGACTTAGATGACTGGCAGCAAAATTATCTACGCAAGTTGCATCCCAGATGAGACACCTCCCCCTCTGCGAGGGCATAAAGTAAAGTAAAGTACATTCTCATTTGTTTTTTTATATTTTTTTACAATAAACAACTTTTTATTTCTATATTTCTTTTTATTTGTTGACCCTATCATCTGTCAGTGCAGGTACATAGACGCCATTTTCGATTCGTTTCTTTATTGGCGCGGCTTATACATAAATCAGTCAGTAATTAGCGGGAAGTTTCAATCTTTTGCATTAAAAGTAAGAATTACAAGACTTGACGTATGCCTTACAGTAAGTAATGCGTTATCTATCTAGCACAGTGGTCGGCAACTCTGACTCCTAGGCTACAGCTCTTTTGCGAAATGTTTAGTTCAGGCACGAAATCTTACTTACTTTGCCTTGTACGAGTATTTTTGGAAACTAAGTTTATAAAAATATATGTATATTAAAAAAATTGCTTTTTAAATAACTTTAAATTGTGTGTTATCGTCTCTTTTAGTTGCAACCACTGGTCTAGCATGATATTAAGACTGTTTTTTATTTAACTTACATACCTACTTAGGAATATAAGTATCGGTATTATTTATCAGCTATGTTATAAAAAATAAGTGAACTTGGCTTTTACAATTAAAATAAATAATATTTCAGCTGCAAAGAGACTATTATTACATTTTCAGCATTTTTTAAACCAAAGATATCTAAATCAAGGATTTTCTTTGGCAACGAAAAAAAAGTTCACGTTGGTTTAAATTTGGAATGTTCGTAACAAAACAACGATAATCGCTATTTTCTAGCGTGATACGAACGCTCCTAATATCAATAAGTTGTAATATTTATATAAGCACACAAATATAAATTTAGCATATCGGATTCTGTATATAATCCAATATATAATGTGCATGATTATTAAAATATTCTCCGTATAAAAAATGTATAATAGATAATACACGAAAGCACTAGCACCAAACAGCTATACATTGAATAGAGCACAATAGCGAAGCGACTAATTCTTGTGAACACCTACATAAATCAATATGATTAGGTTCACATTAAACATTGATTCATTTTTTCTCAACTTCCTTCACTGGAATGGTTCATAGCTACATTTAAGCCAGAATTATTAATTACAAAACTTTGCTGTGGAATTGTGTTACATTTACTACTTTACTGTGCTAGTTATATTCTAGATCATTCCTCAAATATATGTAATTTTCCGCTGTACAAAAATTATGTCTACATATTTAGATCTCTCCTTAAGTTTAATTTTTCGGATTATTAATATCTGTAGCTTTTCTTGAATAAATACTTTGATGGCCAATCTATTAAAATTTAATGAGATAATAATTAACTACTAACATTTTGATTCGTTTCCGCTAAGCTTACATAACCGTTGAGTTATATAGAAATAACAACCAAGTTAAAAACTTGAAAAATAATGACTAGCATTCCACGAATATTCATGAAGCGAAACCGTAACATATTTTATGATTAATCACTAAAATGTTACACAGTTTTGCCTACGTTAAGCGCATTTACCTCATATCTGATACCGCGGTTAATCCGATCAGTGTGCTCAGTGCGAGTTTTTTAACGTTCACGATAGCGTAAAAGTTAGCCCAATTTTGTATGCAGTTGGAACAGCGCCCTTAACGGCAAACGTAGGCAAACGATTCCATACACAAATATGAGCTAACTTTTACGCTATCGAGAACGTTAAAAAACTCGCACTAAGCACACAGAACATACGTAGTATGTGATGTATTTATTATCTTTGCAACTTAGTGTAAGTTAGTTGGTGTAATTTAACTGAGTTTAGTGTCCTAGTCGCTTAGTTCGGTGTGCATTTAATAAATGGTATACTAAACTCCAGTTAGTCGGTACTCACCCTTATTATTTTTGTTGTTTTAATGGGCATTTTTCGGGCAGAGAATCAAAAGACCCAGCTGGAATTCATAGACAGCAACCGACCAACTTTAGACTTGATATTCAAATTTAAATGTCAATAAAATCCATTATAACGGCTGCTTGTATTGAAAAGAGAAGACTGGACTCGTGAATTACATGAATGAAAAGACAGTTTATTTGTGCCAGTCAATCAATTGCGATTATACGTTATCGTGATCGTTTAAAGAGGTAGTTTTATATCGTGAAGTTAGATGATCGAGGACTTAGAAAATCATTCCCGGAACTAAAATGCTAATCTTATAAATCAGACTGCAACAAAATTAGTATAAAATACTTAAATGAGTATTTTTTTATGTTTTACGAACGCGCAATGTAAGCCGTACACAGTTGATAATTCTTATTACGATACATTGCGGGCTCGGAAGATTTCAATCAATAATCACAAGTAATCTCGTTCATAATTACTTCTTATCGTAGATTTTATAAGACTGTTATAATAATGCGCTCTTATTAATTTTATTATGAATTACATTTATTTCCTTTTTTATTACATACATAGATTTTTATTGCATTAATTTTTTTAACTGTCTTAGTAAGCCCGAAGTCATACTTTGGTTTGGGTATGGTTCTCTTACACTCTGAAACTTTTTGCATGCTGTGTTAATCGAGAAACTTATGCACAATGGATGGAATTCTACAGTTGAAATCATGTTCGCTGGTCACAAATAACATTGAACTTATATTGTAGCTACAATATAAGGAAGCTAACGCTGCACACGCGCTAATGTTCTTGTATAATCATTAATCATACTAAAAGATCATTAATAATACTATGAGTTCGTATGAGTATTTAAGAGTACCTAATTATGTACCTACAGTTTATATTATTTTCCTACTAACGTAAAATACGTAATCGACTTTATTAAATCGTTATTTTTATTTCTGTTAATTCCTTAGTAGCTTTTTACTTTTTTATTGAATATCCAATCCTTTAGATCGTTATACACATAACGCTGGAATGAAATTAGAATTTAAAATATCATTTGGGACATTTAAATATCGTCAAAAATATTTGTGAATCAAAATGATTTGTCACCATCGTATATGACAGTTTTGGTTCATTTAAATACATTTTTGTATGAGGTAAAATTACATCAATCTCACAAAATATATTTATGAAACTAAATTTCGAAACTTTAGGCGGTTCATGGTACAAAAGTTACCCGATATGATGATAAATTATTTAGGTTATATAGGTTTTAGTTCGACACGAAAATACTTAATGACTCCACTGGGAAATAATATCTGCCACTTCTAAACACTAAATTTTAGAAGATAGACAAGATGATTGTTACATTTATGACAAAAACGTGTCTACCTAAATATTTTAACGAATATAAAAAAATGTATTTGTCTCTTACGGAAATACCTCCATAGTTATCATGAATTGATATAAAAAAAATGCAATTCGTATGACATATTGCTTTTCGTTTTCAGTGAATTAATATCACAGTATTCATAAAATAATAAAACATTCAACAAACTGCTTCTAGCCTCGTGAAATATGAGCTAATAATATATTTGGACGTAGTTAAATGCAATCGCACAAACACTAATTTCACTTATGAAAATATTCATTACACTCATAGACGTGACTATAGATATATTGGTCGGTCAAGTTTTATACTTATGAAAATCTCATAGATCCCATGGTTATATTATTTAGAAAAAAACGGAGGAACTCATTTATAATACTACCGTGGCTAGAGTCCTCTCTGTTGCACAAGCGTCATTTAATTACCGTTTTTTTTTTTTTTTTGCTTTATTCACTTGATTACTCATCTACATTACATCTGAAATATATCCATCCATTTCAACGGTATATTATAAAGATTGTGTCACCTTTCAACTAGAACTTTCTAGGACTAGAAATAGTTCGTAGAATGCCTTAGTTTCCTTTACATGCGTATTAGAGCCAGGTCGGTGCTCTGGTCAAGGAGTACAGCGGGGGCGGGTGCGAGGGGTGCGGTGCATCCCCATCGGAATCCGATTCTTCGGACGAAACACGTTCGGCCGCGCTTAGTGCCACTCTAGCGTACTCATCAGTGTCGATACTTTTGCAGAAATGGATCGCGTATCTGAAAACAAAGAATAAATTAGATTAAAGTTTGGAAGGTCAAGAGAAATTTGCTTAATTAATTTTTAAACTACTTTGAGGGTTGAAACTTGTTTTTTTAAAAATTAAAGTACCTATTTGAAATGTCGGAAATAATCAAACGAAAATTTTAATTTAATAAATGAGATATTTAAACTTAGAAGTATAATAGATTTTGTCTACCACTCCCGTTTAAAAAGTAAGACGATTAACCGATTAACTCAGTTTAAAAAGTAAGACGATTAACCAGAGAGTTATAGCATTCACAAGCTGTTATTATTTCCTCACACTATCACTATTATTATGGCAGAACCCTAAAAGCCGTTGATTTTATTTTTTAATAGTTGATTGTTTTGACCAGAATATATCCTAGGCCATCTTTTGAACTTAGTTTGCCAGGTATTCTTTTAGTTCAATATAAGTGAGAATTGCGTGCTGGTAGGCGCTGATTGATGGGTAGTGAGCATCTACGCTGTATGCATTTGAATAATGAAATGGAATAGAAAATTTATGTAAAGATTCTGCATTGTATAGTCACTCACCTTAGTTTTTCCCGTAAAACAGATTTACACGAATATCTTGGCATCTTGAGGAGAAAGAAACACGTGTAACTCTCCGGTAAAAAGTGATCCGGTGGTTGGTATTTATCGAGTACCTAAAAGTAAAAATTGAATATTACCACAATACACAATTTAGCAAATTCGAGAAACCATCATGGATTCATTTATCTGCTTATTTCATCCAAATAAAAAAAGCTCTTACAGTGAAGCACAGTTTACTGTTAATTTATGCAATTTAAATGTGTTGTACTCTATGCAAGTAATTGAACCTGTAAGACGAAATCCCTTTGTCTTGGATCTTGCGGCGCTCTCGGCAAACGTGTCCGGCCCCATACGAATCGAAGGAACAAAGCGCGCTCGCTTCCCGACAGCTCTTCCATTACTTCCCAAAACCATTGAACTAGGGGCGCATTTGGTTCGACACCTGCGTCATGAATAGTTATTTTATTTATAAAGTATAAATAGTGCAGCACAGTGAAAAGTAACATAAACATAAGAATTTTTATATTTTATAGCATGAAAATACTATCTATTATTATAATCTATATTATATTAATACGTGAAAACAAAAACTTTGTACCCCTTTTTACGAAAATTGCGCGGACGAAGGAGTATTAAATTACGTGCACTTGCAGAGAATATAGAGAAGTAGTGCAGAATGTCAATAGTTTTTTTAATTATTATTATGCAAAATGTGTTTTTAATTATTATTATGTGCTTCAAAGTCTGTGGTCAAATTGAGAATAGATTAAATATTGTTTGTCTTTATTAATATTTGCCTAACTAAAGTGTAGTCTTGGCGAAAACTATGATTATAGAAATATAATAAATAGTTTTTGACAATAGAATCATAATAGTGTACCTACAAACTTATAATTTTAATTAATTATAGTCGAATTTCGACTACCGGGGGACCACTGGTTTAAATAATTAGTCAAGAAAATTCATCAGCTAGGTACACACATGATATGGCTCGACAAATTACCTTTGTAAGTGGCGGAAGCGCGTAACGCGTTGACCGGTATATCGGGCGAGCCGCAGACCAGAGTCTCGAGTTCGGACGCGTTGAAGAGCGCGACGAGCGGCGCCGGGATCACGCGGGACATGCCGTCCCGGACCGCACGGACTTGCTCGTCGAATTCATGGAGCCTGATAAAGAGAACCATGCTACGATAAATATCTTAATATTGGACATTTAAGAATTCTTTTTTTTCTACCTATTTTAGTACCCTCGAGGGGTTATTCTAGATTCACCGAGCTAGTAAGTGAGCTCACGGTGCTTAAACCGGGAATATTGCTAACACTGGCCCTAGCAAGAGCAGTCCTTCGCAGAATCTACCACCGGATCGGAAACGCGATCCACTGAGAAGATCCGGTGAGAAACTCTGTAGGCTGTGTCTATGGGTTAATTTACTCGTCGAGCCTTTCGTCGCAAGCGAAGAGTTCGGCGAGGACGGTGCCCGTTTTCCTTCATTATTCATTCATATTAATCATAAATATTTTTTCATTTAATTGTCGTTGGATGTCTTTCTTATACAGGGTGTACGAATGTTTTTGTTAGATTTGTAATCTTAACGTAGATAAGATCGTTGTCTCGATTAGCTACTCTACTGCTGTGCTACAATGCATTGTACAAAAAAAAACATTGCAAAGAATTTCAGATTCAGTTTATTTGATACGGAAACAAGTACTCACTACCAAAATACAATCATAGCTAATCGTATCTTAACATACGTGTAGACTAATTGAAGCAAAGTACGTTACCTGTAATGCAATGCTAACTGCACATATTCCTCTTTATTGTCAGGGGTGACCCTCTTATGTCGAGTAGACAGGGGTACTTCATGCCCAGCCGCCGATGGTATCGAGAACGGCAACTCCAGGTTCTGCAGCTCCTGTGTATTTATAATATTTTAAATTATTTATATTTGGATTTCAAAAATAAAAATTATTTTAAAATATATAGAGCTCAAAAGTCCACGAGCTTTCGAGAAAAAAAAAACACAAACATTCATTCATTCATTACAATGTACCTTATTTTGCGGAGTCATATCTCGGATGCACAGTAGAGCTGGCAGGAAATCTTTGTCGACTTCGGCGAGATCTTGTGGACGCAGCGGTTGTCCTGCCAACTGGCGCCAGACGCCCTCCGCCAGAGACAATGACAACGGCGAACCAGTTCTTATGGCGATGCCCATCAGAAGACCTAGTTTTAATTTTGGTTAATAATAAATGACGAATCTATCTATTAGAATGCATATGAGACTGAGAATAAGGATTGTATCTGAGTGCACGCTCAAAATGTTTCATTAGAAATTCAAAATTAATAAAACTAATTGATTTAAGCCGTTTCCTATGCTAATAGTAGTGATGCAGTCATATCGATTAAGGAGAGCATGCTACGGAACCCTGATTAACAATTTCTTTAAATTAATTAAAAACCTAACATTTTTACGAATGACGTCTAGGTGAATAATAAACTACGGCCTTGTTGGTTGAATAATTAATTTTATAGGTCACATAATCAAATGGTAATTTTGAAAGGAGATATAGCTCTTAAGTTTATAATTTTAAGATCTAAAATATGTTGATAGTTGGTAGAGTGTGAGACAGTAAAGTTATGTTTTTAACATTTACCCAGGAACCTAAAGCAGTGCAGGTGAAGAGGCGTATTGGCAGTTGGGTTCAGTAAGAAGGCATCCCTGGAGGCGCCGGCGTCTCCGCGTCCATTCGGCGTCGCCATTAACAGCGGCAGCGAACCGTTCTGAAGTTCTTCGCACATCTCGGCAATGCTCTCGCTGTACCCTCCACCACAGTCATCAACACTTTCCCCTGTTATGATAGTTGATAAATTAAGATCATACAATAAGGCTACTTAACAAAAATGTTTTTTTTTTGTTTTCATGAGCTTACGGTCCTCTTGGAGTTAAACGGTTATCGGAGCTTAGATTTAATGTCAACAACCATCTTGAGAAATATGGTCGAAGTCTCAGTTCTATTGTAAAAGGCTGTTCCACTTTTTAAGCCTAAGTGCATCACTATTTTTTTTTCTCCTACCGACGCCGATCGGTTTTCCTCCCGCTGTACAGGGAAGAAAGTCTAACTTTTCCTCCCTGGGTACTGATAAGTGCGCGTTAGTATCTACGTCTGCTCTCACGCACCTAAAATTCTCCGCCATTGTTGTGCTCGGGTAATTTGCAATATTGTGTTTAGTGTAAAAGTAAAATAAACAAAAGGCAATAAAATTTAATAGTGAAGTATTAAACAAAGATGAGTTCATCAGACAGTTCTTATTCTATTAGTAGTAGTTTATTTAAAAATTTAAAAACAGTTAAATTGTTTTTTATGACAAGATCCGGCGAGAAACTCAGTGAGCATGCATCACTGCTTCGCTGCAGCTGAAATACGTAGAGTTGTGCCAACAATGTGGTACAATAACCCTGTCTATGAGTAACAAAAAAGTAATCTATATAACTAACTGTTATGTGACGCTTGCAGACTGACCTACAAACTTGACCTTCCAGACGCGGTGCGGGAGGGTGAGCGCGTCGTGCGGGAAGGTGGGCAGGCGCGCCACCATCTGCCCGAACACGGAGCGCATGCCGGCCGCGCCCGCCAGCCCCGCGCCGCCCTTGCGGGAGCGCCGCGCCGCCACGCGGGACAGCTCCACCACGGGCCCGTGCTGCCGCTCGCGTAGCATTGTAGCCATTATCGCCTGCAACACATGGTTTTTTACTGGTGGTAGGACCTGTTGAGTCCGCACGGGTAGGTACCACCACCCTGCCTATTTCTGCCGTGAAGCAGTAATGCGTTTCGGTTTGAAGGGTGGGGCAGCCGTTGTAACTATACTTGAGACCTTAGAACTTATATCTCAAGTTGGGTGGTGCATTTGCGTCGTAGATGTCTATGGGCTTCAGTAACCACTTAAATCAGGGGGCTGTGAGCTCGTTCACCCATCTAAGAAATAAAAAAAAATTAAAAAAATTGATAACATTATAAACTAAGCTGACGGGTAAGTTTCTCAGTATCGAACATAGTGTTTGGTTTAGTAACTGATCTTCCATTTTGATTGATTTGTAGTTTAATACTGTTTTAGCTTCCAAAACGCATATCTTACATCCCGTATATCTTTCGACGTCAACTAAGTCGCCTTTTTTCAAAATCAAAATATCATTTCATATTTACATAAAAATTAAAAGTTCGTCTCGAATTATCGGCAGCATTTATACTGGAACTGGGGCGTCTACAGGGTTCGGTAACTGCTAATATCGGGTTGACCATTATCTCATCTGTTTATCTACTTCATTCAAATTTGAAAATATTAAATCCTCTATTATAGTATTGTAATCTAATGTTTAAAATACATATTTTCTTTATAAACCTTTCTAAATGCAGCTTCTTTGACGCTGTGGAACAGCAAATTCCTGAGAGCATCCAGAGGTCCTTCCAAGATCAATAACGACAGGTTCGGGCATATCAGCTCAGAAAACTGATGCAATAAAACCTGAAAGTAAAGATATTTTTAATATACCGTCAAATTCAGAAAAACATTTATAGGATCAAAATCAAGGTAACGTTAAAAAGTTCAAAACAATAAGTCAAAATCTTTCAATACTGTTTGTTGAATTGGTTCATTATATTATTTGTCATATCATCACCGTTATCGAGACACTCGATTATTTCGTATCGAATTATAGCACTACGAGCGAAATTTATTTTTGTTTTCAAATTATCTCTACTTTTGTTAAACTAAATTATATTTAAAAACCTTTTTTTGATCTGAGGATTCTATATTCTACAAACAAGAGTAGTGTGCGACGGTAACCACTTACCATCAAGTGGGCCGTATGCTCGTCTACCTACAAATGCAATAAAAAAAAAAAAAAAAGCCATGAGAGCTCACCAGTCGATTGCATATGAGTTGCGTCGATAGATCTCTGAGCAGGTGACACTCGAGCGGCGGCGGGGGCGGGGCTCTGGGAGCCCGAGGCGCTTCTACGCAGAGTGCCACGGTGTGAGCACTACCGCATGCCACTTTCGTCACTCTTTTACCCTGAAAGAGACAATTGTATTATTTATTTAGTTAAGCATATAATAGCATTAAGCATATAATTAATTATATCGAGGGGTGAAAGGCTGTTTGGTTTAAGTTTGCGGTGAGCAGCGGCTTGGCTCTGCCCCTGGCATTGCTGAAGTCCATGGGCGACGGTAACCACTCACCATCAGGTGGGCCGTATGATCGTCTGCCTACAAGGGCAAAAAAAATCATTAATTATATACCTCTGATATATTTATTTTTATTTATTTATACTTTATGCACAAAACAAAACTTGTACACAGGCGGACTTAATGCCATGGGCATTCTCTTCCAGTCGACCATAGGGTGGTGCAGAGATAATGCATGGTAGGTGCATTGACAAAAGAATGACAAACAACAACAACAAAACAAAAAAAAAGAACAAACTCAAAACAAAAATCTTCCTTAAAATAATATCTCAGTATTATAGAATACACATACTACAATTCAATATACCTATGTATAAAATAGTAAAATACATACATACACATAATTACACACAATAATATACACATGAAAATACACAATTTAGTATTATAGTTAAGAATGGCTAAAAGTAAATATATATATATATATATAATATAATAATAATAATTGAAAAATGAAATAAACTAGTTTGGAGATGATTCTTCCAGTTTTTTGTGGATGTGTTCGCGAACTTTGAGTTTAAAAGTAAAGCGATTGCTGATCATCCTGATTTCTTTGGGAAGCGAATTCCATAATATTATGGACTGTACAAAGAAAGAAGAATGTAAAAAATCTGAGCGATGGATAGGACATTGTAAGAGACGATTATGTGAAGAACGTAGAATTTTGTCATGGCTTGCGTTCAAGTATTTAAAATGCGATTTTAAGTAAGAGGGTGAAGAGGCAGAGTCCAAAAGAGAAAACAAGGTAGTAAGCGCTCTCTCCTCTCTACGCTGACGGATCGGTAACCATTTCAGACGAGTTCGATGCGCGGACACATGGTCATATTTTCTAAGATTGAAAACGAATCGAATGCAATTATTGAGAAGGCGGTCTAGTTTGTTGAGGAGATCTGCATTCAGGTCATAGTAGCACACATCACCGTAGTCTACCATAGGGAAAATTAAAGTCTGCACAAGCATGGCCTTTACATTCAATGGTAGCATATTTTTTTGCCGATAGAGAGATCGCAAGGTCCTGATGACTTTTTGACTAATGGATGTTATTTGCGCTCTCCAACCAAGTGTAGTGTCAATGTGTAATCCAAGATTTTTCACGTTTCGGCTAAAGGGGATGATTATGTCATTGAAAACAACAGGCGGCAGCTTAAAATTACTGATCTTACTCATATTTCGATGGCTACCAACAATTAACGCTTGGCATTTGGTACGATTCACCGCCAGACCAAACCTATCGGACCAATTTTTGATTGATTTTAAATCATTGTTTAGTTTGGTAATAGCATCCGATATGTGATCAACATCGGTTTGTGCGTACAGTTGTAGATCATCGGCGTAAAGATGAAATGCACACCGTAGCTCAGGGGTGAGAAAATTTATAAAAATTGAAAACAAGAGAGGAGAGAGGACACCGCCTTGTGGGACGCCAGATTCAAGATTACACCAGTTTGATGAGAGTTCGTCATTACGAACAGATTGCTGACGTCCCTGAAGATAGGAAGAGAACCAATCCAACGCCCCTTTTGAGACGTTGAGATGAGAGAGGATGGAAAGAAGGATATCGTGACAAACGGTGTTAAACGCGTTTGAGAAATCAACCAAAACTAGTATAGTGATTTTGGATTCTTCCAAGCCCACCCTGATATCACCTGTCACTTTCAGAAGCGCGGAAATGGTGCTGTGGCCTGGTCTAAATCCAGATTGAAAAGGGCTAATTAGGGAATTATTAAATATAAATCGAGAAAGCTGCTGATATACATTTAAATCGTTTTCATGTTCCTAAATATCTTCAACATTCGATGGTGATTGTTGTATATTCGATTGGCATATGGAGGAAAAGATACGTCACATGGAGGCCACGTATTGGAAAACTTATGGGACGGCCTCTCGCCTTCTGGATGACCATATGAAAAAGTGTCGGTCGACGTACTGATGATTTATCTAAGAATGAAGGTAGACAATACCTGCAGAGCCATGAGGAGTCTCGGTCTTTGAGCAGCGAGCGTGGTCCCGTCTCCCAGTTGCCCTTCGTCGTTGTCACCCCATGTATAGACCTCGCCCGTGTCCGTACACGCTACGCAATGAAGACTACCTGTAGACGGTACTTATTCTAAGTATTTCGCAATCGAAATTTGAAAACTTTGAAAGAATTTATCATAATTTTTTTTTAAATAATTTAATAATTTAGATCCAAATGTTGAGCGATTTGAGATGCTCGTATCGCTGCCATATTTTGATAGTAATTAAGCTAGACTATCAATGTTTCTTATGCTACATATTTTTTAGTTTTAATTTAAATGATAAAGTCTAAATATTGAGAACCCAAGTACAAGAAGAAAAAAAAAATCCAATCGAATTTCATACATTGGACTTTTTTTATGATTGAGGGTTTACTGGTGGCCCGGAGGCCTTTCTAGTTTCACAAGGACAGGCGGGCGAGCAAGGGCTCAGCCAGAAGTGGCAGGATATGCTAACAGCTGCCCGAGCGCCTCCAAGGGGGACCTAACAAGTCAAGAATAGCTACTTCGCGAATGAACATTTGACGTCATGATTTCTTTAAAAAACAATTCCGAATTATTTTTAAACAATTTTTTTTTATTGCTTAGATGGGTGGACGAGTTCACAGCCCACCTGGTGTTAAGTGGTTACTGGAACTCATAGACATCCACAACGTAAATGCGCCACCCACCTTGAGATATAAGTTCTAAGGTCTCAGTATAGTTACAACGGCTGCGCCACCCTTCAAACCGAAACGCACCACCAGTAATTACGCAAATTATAATTTTGCGAGTTTCATTGTTATTACACGATGTTATTCCTGTAAATTGCTGTAAAATCGTATAAAAACCTGTTGCTATGGACACGATCATTTTCCCTTGCATTCCTGTTACTCGCATCGGGCGTCGTACGTGTTCGTAGCTGCCGTGCCCGAGTCTGTGGTAGTCCCCTTTGCCCCTGAAACGTACGCGTAGATAACTTAAATGCGTATTCCCTGAACAAACATCTTATTGACTGCTTATCACAATTATCGAATAAACAAATAGGATTTAGATTTTATGTCCGACTAATAAATATATGAAGGGGGCAAAGGCTATTTGGTTAAAGCGACATTTTTGAAACTTTACAGTTTAAAGAGATGGTCATTTAAAGTTTAAAATTTGGACAAAATATCAATATAAATGGAGTACATTATAATAGCTGAAGATTTTTTCTTAACTTAATTGACGTTTAATTAAAAACATTGTTAATGCTAATTCCAAATAAAACGCGCTTTTAAATACCAAGATAAATGTCACGTATTAAGCGAAATGTCGCTTTAACCAAACAGCCTTTCATCTCTTGATATTAACATATGAAACTCACCAAGTGTAAACGCTACCGCATTGACATAGCGCCACTGAGAACTGCGAGCCGCATTCTACTTTGATAACACGCAATCCCTTCAAGCAATCTATCCGCATCGGTAGCTTGCATCCGTCTGAGCCGCCACGACCTAAGTACACCAATTGTGAAATGAAAACGATTCGAAACGATAGTCGTCAGTGTGCTTAGTGCGAGTTATTTAACGTTCTCGATAACGTAAAAGTTAAGCCAATTTTGTATGCAGTTGGAACAGCGCCCCTAGCGGCAAACGTAGGCAAACGATCCCATTCCATACAAATCTGAGCTAACTTTTACGCTATCGAGAATGTTAAAAAAGTCGCACTAAGCACACTGAGTGTAACAAAAAGTGTGTTCACAAGTACTTAAATTTAGCATCGTTTTAGGGTCGTGATGCCACCCTACCGATTGGTTACCGCAACCAATTCACAGTCCTCACCATTAAGTGAAAGTTTCAATTGTGTTATATCTAAAGGATGTTCTGAAATTCAACACATAAACGAGATGATGGTACCTATCAGTTAATTAGACATGTTTTTTTACGGATTTCATTACACAATACACTGACTTCATCGTGGAAGTCGTTCGTCAACACGTATTATGTAAGTTTTTATATCTGACGGAGAATTTGAACCCCAACGTGATAGCGTCGATCGGAATGAGTATACCAGGAATCTTATCAGTCGAAACACAGAGGTTATTTTACTTAGCTCTCTCGCTGCGAACGTCGGCTATAAACGGCGTTAACGCGATACTGCTTAACCATCAGCTTTTTAGGCATTTAGCATAAGGCACATAATTTTAATATTTATCAAGTACCTCAAATTTTATTTGTATTTATAGCAGTTGCAAAATATTTAAATACGCCGTTCAGTGGTGTCACTCCGACGGATCACAATTTTTTTTTCTTCACATAAGCAATGTGGGTGGACGAGCTCACGACACACCTGGTGTTAAGCGGTTACCGGAGGCCATAGATATCTACAACGTAAACGCCGCCATCTACCTTGAGATATAAGTTCTAAGTTCTGAGTATAGTTACAACGGCTGCCCCACCCTTCAAACCGAAACGCGTTACTGCTTCATGGCAGAAATAAGCAGGGTGGTGGTATCTACCCGTACGGACTCACAAGAGGTCCTACCACCACACTGCCGCAGCGGAAGGGTTAAGAGATGAAATTTCAGACCATACTATGATATAGCCCGTTACAGTTATCATACAGTCCACCAACAGCAAACGATGAGCTAGCTTATATTCATACAGTTGTTAGATAAAGTTCAATAGTGTAAGCACAGACCTAATTTTCCATAGTCGCCGTCGCCCCAAGACCACACGTTGTCATCGTCGGTGATACAAAGGGTTTGCGCGTCACCGGATCCGCATGCGACATCAATTACGCGTTGGGTTGCCAGCGCTTCAACCTACAATTATCAATACTAATTGAATCGATTCAAACTCTTTTATCAAGACTTCTGGTCTTACAACTAATACCGTTTGCGTGTTCAGCTCAACTTACAATCAAATAGTCAAGATGAATCCTAATAATATGTAATTTTGTATGTCATTATAGAACCAACATAAAATAGAGGGCGCGCGAGTCGTTTTATTAAATTAGTGTTCGTCAAGCAGTTTAGGGATATACAACAAAAAGCGAAATTATTTAACTTGTTACGTCATGGAATCAAATGCACTGAATTATACATATATTGTAAAGAGGATTTCATAATTTTCTCTTATTTTATGACAAAATTGTATGACATAATCCGTGCTTATAAAAATGTTTTAAAAAATAACTTGTATACAATGAAGATATATTGTAAAAAAAAGTTTGGCATTTTTTTTCTGTCGCTTTGTTCTAGTTTGTCGCAAACTATTCTGATGTATTTATATTTATTATTGGACATAAAAATGATACATATTTTTACAATAATCTGCAACTAATAAGCAGTATATGAGATAAGAAGCTGATGTTTCTAATTCAAGTACTTTTTTTTAAATAATATTAAATAATAATAATAATAAATAAATAAAATAAATATTTACTAACATCCACGCCATGTTATCTGGTCCTATGCTAAGTTCGTAAAGAACTTGTGTTACCAGATAACGGAAATAAATGTAAGATTTTTATTAATATAACATTACAAATTAGTTTCGGGTGTATTCGCGCGTCATGTGTATTTTACGGAAAACCTTACCAATTTAGGCACGAGTTGATCTTCAGAATCTCCATGTCCGAGTCGTCCATACCTCCCCTTGCCCCAGGTGTAGATGCGTCCTCGAGCAGTTAGGCACGCCGAGTGAGCGCCTCCGCACGCAATGGCTACCACTTCTAGTCCGGACAGGGCCGTTATTAGCTTAGGACGATCGTAGCTCCTGTTATAACAAGTAAAAAAACCTCCAAATTAATCAAAACAATTAGGTTACAAAGGAATTAATCATTTTATGGTGAATTTAGCGTACACTCTGTTTCCATGACCGAGTTTTCCGTCTTCACCTTCGCCCCAACTATAAACTTCTCCTTCGGCAGAGAGGGCTAAACAATGTTTTCCACCGGAATTGCATGCGACCTATAAAGCGATAGAATAATTGATTACTAAATTAACAGTGATTAGTAACCTCATGTGAGTCCGCGCGGGTAGGTACCATCGCCCTGCCTATTTCACCGTGAAGAAGTAATGCGTTTCGGTTTGAAGGGTGGGGCAGCCATTGTAATTATACTTAAGATCTTAGAACTTATATCTCAAGGTGGGTGGCGCATTTACGTTGTAGATATCCATGGACTCCAGTAACCACTTAACACCAGGTGGGCTGTGAGCTCGTCCACCCATCTAAGCAATAATAAAAAAATATATTTTATGAGTATGACGAAAAGAACCGTATACAACGGATAACTAGACCAAGATTTTTGTCTACAAGCTCTTACCTCCAAACAATGTTACAAAGCTGAAGCCAGCGTTGTTAGAAATAAAAACTAACTTTTTTGGATATGATTAAAGATTCCAAGTTTAGAAAATTTGTTGACGCAACCAAAAATAGAGCAGAGTAAGAAAAGATACCTTAGTGATGAACACATGTTGTATCGATGCTAACAGCGATGGTTGCGAGACCGAATCTATTCCACCAATGCCCAATCGTCCTCCCGCTCCATAACCTAATAAAAGTACCGTTGTTTTCAAACACGAATTATACGGTTTTTTTTACGGTGGGCCAGGAAATTTGGCATAGTCAATAGCTATTGTCATCATCATTACTTGACATTTGTAAATACACAACGGCCTAGTTTAAAATATCGTTAACGTATTTTATTTAGACTCAAAAATTTTCATTACACTATTTTTACCAAATTGATTAAAGGCAATATTTCTGGGGGCAAATTTTTTAATACGTAGGTATACATTTTGCTGATACGTAATTGAAATTTTAGAAACCTCTAACTTTTAGAAGCACAGTAGATAAAACGAATTGAAAAGAAAGATAATTTATATTTTCAATTGTGTGAATGACGTCATTTTTAGTTTATGTGTGTTTAGGATGAATCGAATATTAAGCATAAATGGAAGCTCAGCATTTGAAATAATAATTGGGTTCCAATTTTAAATATATTTCGATTTAACCCAACAAAAATCCAAATGTTAAAATTATTAAATGCTGACGATAAATAGGTACCTGTTGCATAGACTTTCCCATCTGGGGTGACCGCGAAGAGTGTCTGTTCACCGCCCACTAGTTGCACGGGGTTCAGAGCCGCGAGGGCGTGGCAGGGAGTAGGCGTTCGCACTTTAGCCCCTTCAACTCCACCTAATTGCCCGCGATGATTGTGTCCCCAGCCGTATACGGCACAGCCACGAGAACTACTGCCCCACCAACCAGTCCAGTCCTCTGGACGTCTAAAAGTATCAGAAACAGAATCTTTATTCCAATTGCCATAAACAAAAAAATAACGGAACAGTTGAAATATCAACTTAATAAAGGGGTGCGTAAAGCTCATAATCATCGTGGCATTACAGTCGCTGTTTACTTTGAGACATAATGCTGAAGTATCAATTACTGTAATAACCAATATGCATGATTGCTTCGAGACTATCATGTAACATATCACATAAATATAGTCGTATAATTGAAAAAAAAATCTTCCTTCACTGCGGAAGACCAAATTATTTAAATATAATACTAATTTAATAATGAAATCTATCAAACGGCAGAAGACTACGCTCACGCTAACCTCTTATTTAAATCAACCCACTAAAGTTTTGTTTCAATATCTATCTATATAAATAATTGATCTATCTATATAAATGATTGAAATAAACAATCTACCAATCTCGAAATCTCGAAACCTGAAGATAAGAACACCTTAAGCGAAAAATTATCTAAAATTGGCACAACTATTAATTATGATATTCCAACTACCCACATTAAAAATATATACAGAGTTAAACCAAAACATCAATCTTCATCTACTGGTACCGTCATCGTTGAGTTTGATACAGCTACTACTAAAGATAATATCCTGAAAGCTTCAAGATTATATAATAAGCAGAATGGAAAGTCTAAGCTCTCGACCGCTTCTATCCAGCTGCCTGGCCCACCAACACCTATCTATATAACTGAATTTCTGACCTCTCAAGCCAAGCATCTATATTTCCTGGGGCGCAAACTTCAGAAAGAGGGAAAATGTGACAGCTGCTGGCCAAGCCACGGGAAGATTTTAATCAAGAAAACTGCTAGTTCTGTTCCGTATTGTGTAAACTCCGAAAAAGATATTCAAAATCTAATGTCTACTGCTAAATGACTAAACAGTTATGTTCAACCACTGGTTTGTCTACTTTTCCATTATTTATGTTCAAACAATTTTGTAACTTTCTTTTTTATACATAAGATATATCAGATACCCACAGACTATTACACACACATACACACACCTACACTTAATTTCACACACAAAATGATTACACATACGTCTGCATCTACAATAACATGCTATTACTTAAAACATTTATACAGCACATGCTCCCCATTCATAATATTAACATTAACATTTAAAATTAACTATCTGTACACCTATTTTTATCTGTCATATAGTTTAAGCGACTCATATATTATTACTTTATATATACCCTGGGAAAAACAAACATTATCACAATTTAACAAGGCAACAAATTATATTTTCCTCCTAATTAAACTTATAAACTTAATTTTATACTCATACAATATACAAAATTCGATACCCTTAACCATTTACACACTGATTTAGATCGAGTATCGGTGGCCGACGTAGTGACTTGTTCGATAGAAGACTGTCACCATGTTGCCAGTCTACACCAGGGTGCTCTAAAGCTCCTTAACCAAAACATTAGAAGTATAAATAGAAATTTTGATGGATTAACTACCCTTCTTGAACGTAGTGGAACGACATGGGACTTGATTATACTCACTGAATGTTGGCTGCTTCACTCTCCCCCATACCAGTTATGCAAGGTTATAATTTGGCTGCTACTAGCCGTCACCGCACTCAAAATGAGGGAGTTATAGTCTATAGCCGCACCCAGCTTCAAATATATTTTAAAGAGCCGGAAATTCATGACGCTAACTGCCTCGCACTAACGATAAACAAGGATACCGTAGTTATTGCTATATACCGCCCACCGGCTCAACAAAATTTTACATTGTTTCTAGAATCCCTTAATGAACTTTTAAAGTCTTATTCTTCTTATAAAAATATTGTCTTGGCTGGCGATATAAACATTGATATTTCCGAGAAAAATATCGATTCGCGTTCTCACGACTATCTCACGTTGCTAACTTATCACGGAATGTTACCTGCACACGAACTCCCGACCAGATTAAATCGATCATGCCTTGACCATATTATTTTAAAATCAAAAAATCATGCTTGTTGTTTGGTTGCTGATACGTCGCTGACCGACCACGACACGACACTTCTATTTCTTCATACCTCAAGCCAGTATAATAATTTAACTCAAAATAATAAAACAAGAAAATTTATTGACTATGACAAAATTAATGAAAAATTACTTCAAATTGATTTTTCCATTTTATACAACTCCACTGACGCTAACGTAGCTACTAATTATTTTATTAACACTCTTAATACCATAATTCTTGAAAACACGAGTCTAAAAGTTGTACCACATCGCAAAAGGCTCAGAAAATTGTGGATGACTCCGGGGCTTCTGAGATGCCTCCGAAACCGGGACAACTTACAAAAAAAGTGAAAAAATATCCTAACAATGAAGTTCTTCAATTAACTTTTACAAGATATAGGAACTACTGTACATCTCTTTTAAAAAGCGCTAAGAGCAATTATGATAGGGCCCAAATAAAAAATGCTCAAAACAATAATAAGAAGCTTTGGGAAACGATTAAAACTATAACACATACCAAAAAACAAAATACCCATGCGAACGACCTTCTCACACACGCAGGACCCGCAAACTCTATTAATACGGTCAACGATTACTTTGCCAATGTCGATAGTTCACTAGCTCTAAATATTCATGCAAAAAAAACACACTCAAAAGTACCTTTATTGTTTTCTCATTTAAGAACTTTTGCTATGCTGGAAACTGACCAATCCGAGATAGAAACCCTAATAAATAGTCTCAGAACAGACTGTGCCACTGGATCGGATAATATCTCTGGGATAATTCTAAAAAAATTTAAACACATCCTTCTAGCTCCAGTTACGTTTTTATGTAATCTGGCTATTTCTACTGGAGTCTTTCCCGACGTCTTTAAGCTTGCAGTAGTTCATCCGATCTATAAGGGTACGGGGGACCGACGTCTGCCGAACAATTACAGACCTATTTCTATTCTGCCAACCCTCTCAAAAATTCTGGAAAAAATTATGAACCATAGACTCATAAAATTCTTAGACAAATACAACCTTCTCTCCCCCTCTCAATATGGTTTCCGCTCTGGTATATCGACTAGCGATGCAGTTTTAAACTTAACTAATGAAATTGTCACAAAACTATATAAAAAGAACAAAGTAATTGGTATATTCTTGGACTTAGCTAAAGCCTTCGACACGATTTCTATCCCAACTCTCATAACTAAGCTTGAAGCCGTTGGGTTGAGAGGCAATCAGCTTTCTCTTTTCAGGAGCTACCTTACGGGCAGACGTCAATGTGTCAAAATCAGTGACCTTATCAGTGACGAACTCCCTATAGCATATGGAGTGCCACAGGGCAGTATTCTCGGCCCTACCCTATTTTTAATATATATAAATGACCTATGTCAACTAAATATCACAAACGGGTCTATTTACACCTATGCTGACGATACTGCTCTCGTATTTCATGGCAGTTCTTGGGAGGCAGCTTTTAGTTTTGCTCAATGTGGCCTGAACACCGTAACTGACTGGCTGTCTAAAAATCTACTGACACTGAACGTGGATAAAACTAAGTACGTCACTTTTTCCCTGTCTACGCGTGGTAAAATATCATCTTCGCCTTTTTCACTTATAGCCCACTCCTGTAACCCTCTTGGACAAACTGCCTGCGGTTGCCCCTCCCTTGCCAGGACAAATTGCATTAGGTATCTGGGTATACAGATCGATGACCTATTATCCTTTCAGTCCCATATTGACGTTCTGTCGTCCAGATTACGCAAACTCACTTACATTTTTAAAAATCTGCGTCATGTTACCGACAGGAACGTACTTACACTCGTTTATTTAGCGCTCTGTCAATCAGTCACTCAGTACTGCATAGTGGCATGGGGCGGGTCTTCCAAAACACACTTTTTAAAACTTGAACGTGCCCAGAGATGTATTTTAAAAGTTGGATGGCGGCTCCCTTATAGGTTTCCTACAAATGATCTTTACAAAACCTGTAAAGTCCTTTCTGTCCGTAAATTATTTATTCTTAATCTTATTATGACTACACACTCGAAAACTCCATACGATCCGACATTGCTCGTAAGTCAGCGGCGCGGGTATGGTGTGCGTCCCACAACACTTGTTTCTACATCGTTAGCTCAACGCTTTTATGGCTTCCTAAGTAGCTTCATATACAATAAAATCAATAAGCTGATCAATATATACCCCATGACACAGACCCAATGCAAACATGCACTAACAAATTGGCTTCACGACCTAGACTACGAGCAAACAGAGAACTTACTCCAGACTGTGAAGTAATCTGCTTTTTGTTTTCGAGCCCAATTAAGCAAATAATTATTTATACCTATGTAATAGTAATAATAAACACGCATAGATGCAGATACTCACACATACACAATACAACATGCATGCGCGCACACGCTCACATATACACACACTCACACTCACTCACACACACACACACACACACACACACACACCCAAATACACACACATTCACACACGCACACACACGTAAAATGACCTTCTTAAAATATAACACCTAATGATCTCTCAACACTAGTCCGCAGCATCTGTTCACGACTTAACCTAACCTAATCTATCTTAAGAAGGAGGGAGCCTGGAGATCAGTAATACAGGTCTTTGAACCTAGTACAGACTTCAGCTCTTTCAAAGGCTTACAAAATAAATTATAAGGTTAATTTATTTCCATTTGAATTTGTATGTACCTTGTACCTTTAAGAGAGAAATAAATAAATTATTATTATTAATTTCAGATGTCGTTCCTAACCGTTTATTTTTAATGGTGATTACTTTTGTTACAGTAATTTCTTCTGTCATAGTACACGATCGACCCACGATATGTTTTTCATACAGATAGCTTGTTTTTTTATTGCCCTTGTAGACATACGAGCATACGGCTCATCTGATGGTGAGTGGTTACCGTCACCCATGGACCTCAGCAATGCCAGGGGCAGAGCCAAGCCGCTGCCTACCTAGATAGCTATCACTAGTATTCCATAGAACTCACTTATTGACCCAGTGCAGCAACTGTTCGTCATGCTGCTTTGTGAACTTCGTGTTGTCCTCCCAGGCGTAGGGCGCCTCGCTGGTCGACTCCTCGCTGTAGACGCCGAGGTCGGCAAGTCGTTTCCTGACGTCGCCCAAGAATGGCGACGGCATCTGTCTACGGCGGATGAGCGCGTCCGCCGTGCGTATGCACAGACAGTACCGCTTGAACCAGGCCCAGCGGGACGAGTCCGGCCCGTTGCACACACGCGAGTCGATACGTAGGCCGCAAGCTAACCACGCTAATTCCTGTATAAATATTCATATACATCTTTAATAGGTTTTAATTATATGTTTACACAGTTATTAAAATATTGTTAATGATTAACTAGTAATGTTTTAATGCCAAAATATTAAAACTACGGATTCTCAAAATAATTGTAAAATCGATATACTCTTTGGGCGTCAGCATGGAACATGACAATGGAAAACCTTCTAAATAATATAAAAAGCCTTATGGTTGACTGGTGGTATACTGGTGGCAGGACCTCGTGTGAGTACGCACGGGTAGGTACCACCACCCCGCCTATTTCTGCCGTGAAGCAGTAATAAGCGTTTCGGTTTGAAGAGTGGGCCAGCCTTTGTAACTATACTGAGTCCTTAGAACTCGTATCTCAAGGTGGATGGTGGCATTTACGTTTTAGATGTCTATGGGCTACAGTTCCAGCTCGCCCACCCATCTAAGCAATAAAAAAAAGACAATAATGCAACAGCAATGTTTTTACTTCTGTAATAACCACAATCTAACCTTCATATAATGAGTGTGCATGAGATGCGAGCCGGTCCTGAGAGCCGGCTCTTCGTTTTCGTACTGAGCTTGGAGCAGCTGCGGCAGGTGCGCCAGCGCGGGCGGGATGCCGGTGGTCGGCTCTCCGTCGCCGGAGCCGCACACGACGCCGCGCAGCCGACGCACGCACCACACGCGCGCCCGCCACGCTGTCGACCGACACAAACTAGTTTGTATTCGAGAACTATCTGATGCAACTTCTAATATGTGTTTGTATCTGTATGTAATATCATTATCAATTTTGTTATTTACGCAATAAGTATTTTTTGATTTAAGGGATTTTGTAACCTGGTAACTAAGACCTTTAGGTCAAGTCTTATTTTAATTTTAATGATACGCAACTTTTTTATATGAAAATGATATTATGAAATGAAATGAAGTAGATTATTTTGAAGCATGGCATGAAGTGAAATGAAAACGAAATGAAATGAAATGAGATTATAAGGGATGAAGTATAATCTCAGTAAAATGGTCTAAGCCGTTAATAAACCATCGTTATTACACATTTAAACCTGCAGAGACATTAATTAGACAAAATAAAACAAATCACACAACTTCATTCCTCGCGTTCCCGCCAAAAAGTCTCGCAATAAGTAATGCATCTACCACAGTACTCTCTACACCACCCTTGGTTGTGTGGTAGAGAATGCCTCAGGCATTAAGTCCGCCATTGTACCTTTATGCATGAAGCTGAATAAACAAATAAATAAATAATGTGATATGTTTTATAATTATTATTTTCTTTTCATTGTTGTTTCGTTGTAGGCTGCCCACAGGTTATTACTGTGTGTGCTTATATAATAATATGTTTTGTATTCGGGTTCACCATTTTAATTTGATTTTTGTTTTGTTTTTCTTATTTTTATACTAATTTAAACTACGTTTCAAGTCTGTACACACATACCTAGCTTTCATTCTCGCAATGAACCGGGGAAACGGGGGTGACTGAAAATCAGTGCTGTTCGATTTATCGACTTTGAACAACATTAGCTGAGCCTCTTTTGCCTTTGTCTTTTTTTTTTATCTTTTTTTTATATTTTATTTTATTTAGTGTAAAAGGCAATAAATGATTTTATTATTTTTATATATTTTGAATGATTTAGCTTTAGTCTATGTAATTTAATCTGTAAAGATAAATGCCTATGTTTGTCTTTATGCGTTCTGTTACGAAAGTCCCATGTAACTACTAGTACACACTACGCTACATATGCTGCACCGTCATCACATTCCAATCCTAGAGTCTCGCCGGCCCCACCTTACCAACATAGTCTTAATCCAACAACCAAACCTGACTGTTGTCTCATCCAGGTATCCTAGTTTTAATTTAACAATATACTTTTATAAAAATACTCAAACCCAGTTTTTTTTTTTTTTTTTTATTGCTTCCTAAGCCATTAATCCAACTGTGGTGCAGTTGTTGTTTGCAATATAAAATTATTAATACAGAATTAATGCACGATAAATGACGCGTGACAATTATTTTCATACAATTACTTGTAGACATAGCGGAGCGTGATATTTAAAAATGAAAATAAAATTTAAACTCACATAATGTTGGCATCTGAGCACAGATTGCTAATGCCTGAGCCAGCCGCGGTGCGAGCTGGTGGTCATTAGATATGGCCGTCAGTAATGGCCCATCCAACAATCTCCACGCAAGTTCAACTGAGGGACAAGACAAAACATAGCGGTCTGATCCGCTTTCCTGTAAACAAACATAATAATATATATATTTAAATATTAGCAAAAATTAAAAGTAAACATTAAATTGGATATCATCATTTATTGACTATACCTCTGACATTACCAATGTCAAAGAACAACGATAACTATTCACGATCAGGCGGGATGTTAGATTGTCTGCCTTCGAATGTAATAAAGCGTGTGTTTTATTTCAAATTTTACTGTATAATTAAATGTTAGTATAACACTTTAAACACTGACCGCTATAGCGTGTGTTTGTAATATGGGATGAGCGGTAAATCTCCAACCCCATCCGTTTACCGAGCCGTCGCTTGTGAATCTCCAGCGAAGTTCATCACCTTAAACACAATATACAAATATAATGACCCACAAATAAAAAAGGTGGTGTTTATGTTCGTGTGTGTGTGAGTGTGTATTAAGTTACCATTAACAATAATTTCCTGCGCCCAATCAGACGGTTCCCGGCCCGAGCGCGTGGCGAGCACGCGGCCAGTGCTGTCTGATATCGTCAAAGGATCGTTTCTCCTCTCCGTCGAACATCCCTGCTCAAAGACCACGCGCAACGACGATGCTCCCGGAATTTTGACAACACCTAAGAACAAAATTGTTTTTTTTTTAAATTAAGCTCTGGTGGTAAAGCGCCACGATCCAAACTCGCATTCCGGCTTTGAGACGTTAACGTAGCAGTGCCTGCCAGTGACCGCTTATCATTCGGACTTGAGCTGTATGCTCATCTAACATACATATATAGGCTATTTCGTTTAAGCGATATTTTTACAATTAAAAGTTTAAAATTTGGAAAATATATCTTGACAAAAACAATTCTTCAGCTAAACGAATGGGGTAAACTTAATTGAAATTCAATCAAAAACATCAAACTGTTGATACTAATACCTAATAAAATGCAGCTTTAATTATAAAGATAAATGTCGCGTATAAAGATAACTGTCGCCAAATAGCCTTTCACGCCTGAAGGTATATCTATAAAAACTATACCCGAAATATCCGTATCGTCGGCGTAAGGGTGCGGACTGTCCACTGTTACAGGTTGCGGGGGGGCACGCCCTCCCCCCGCAGCGGCCTCTTCTAGTTCGCAAACGCACACCTCCACCACCATATCCGCTACGGCAGGCTTGCTGGCGCATAGAGCTATGGAATCACATAAAAAACATCATTTAAAAATGTACAGAAATAAGACGCATGGAGTGATGATCTGTGCACAGTGGCTGGCAGGAACTAGATGAGAGAAGCCGAGGATCGTGCTCATTGGCGAACAATTGGTGAGGCCTATGTCCAGCAGTGGACTGCTATAAGCTGATGATGATGATAAAGACGCATGGATATCGTCACTGTAAACTAGCCTAGGACACGTTTGTTGGTTTTTGGTTCGAGAACATGTCACAAGAAATTACGCAATCGAATACTACTTGTGAGTCCGTACGGTAGGTACCACCACCCCGCCTATTTCGGCCATAGGGCGGTAATGCGTTTTTGAAGGACGAGGCAGCCGTTGTACTGTAAAACTGACTTAGAACTCATTCTCATGTTGATGTCGCCAAACGAAATATTTATTTGATTTTCAAACAATGAATATATAGCTATATATAAAACACACGAGATTATTTCTTGTTTTTTTCATTATTACCCGCACTATTAAACTTAGCCTTATCTGAACAACGCTATCACATTTAAATATGAGTAGACTATTATCAAAGCCGGCAATGTGACTTTTGGACAATTATTGGTAAATCAGAAAAACGAATTATTGACTTTGTATTCCATTGGCAGTCACAAAACTCTTCTGAACGACATCTTAGATAAATAACAGGTTAAGTATTAACCTTTATTTAACGCAGGTTTTGAACCGTATTCTTTGAAGGAGACGATTATATTCAAATCAATCTGTATTGACATATCAACAACATTTTTTTGTCCAAATGCACAGATTGCCACCTTTGATAATAGACGACTCATATATAGTACATACACATGAGAACATCCTTAATAATTTTGACCGCATTATTAGCATCGGGTATTCGACCCGCCGCTGCCAGTTTTAACAAATCCACGAGTGCTCTCGCATCAGATTCACCAAGCTGCGACGTGAAGTCATCTAACTCCATCTACAACAAATATTCTTATATCTAACAGACTTTTTGGCGGGAACGCAAGGAGTGAAGTTGTGTGATTTGTTTTATTTTGTCTATTTAGTGTTTCTTCAGGTTTAAATGTGTAATAACGGCGGTTTATTAACTATTTAATATCTGTGAAAGTGCACAAATGTAGGAAAATGAAACAAAGCCGCTAGATGTAACTTCTCGGGATCATCCAAAAAGTCCACTGAAAAAATCTCTGTAAATGACTACCATTTTACTAAGATTATATTTCATCCCATATCATTTCATTTCATTTCATCCCAGTTGATTAATGTCTCAAATTAATCATTTTCATTTCATTTCACTCCATATTATCATTTTTCATAAAAATAAGAATATGAATTAAAATAGGTAGTAAAATAGGTAATACTTAAAGGTATTAGTGACCAGGGCATAAAATCCCTTTTTTTTTATATCTAACAGCAAAATTAGCAACACTCAGTAGGGAAGCGGCACGAAATATTTAAGAAACATCCAGAAGGAAAAAAATTGTATAGTTTTTTTTTAGTTGTTGATATTTGAGTTTGTTACCTTTGGAGCTTCGGATTGTTGCACAGTCATGGTGGCGGCTGCGACGGATACAGCACTCGAAGACATTACGGCCGAGTGTCGAGAAGACATAGAACCACTGAGAGGGCTGCTCGCACCGCTCTGTAAGACACAATAGTACAATACTAATCTTCTTTATTGTTTATGGGTTTTTTTTTGTAAATTGCTTTTCAAGACAGACACGGAATACCTAATCATGAGCGTTAAACCAATGATCACCGATGGAACGAGAGGAGCATAGTTGAATCTCTGCCTGGCCGTTACTTTGTTGAACTCTTGCTTGAAGATTGGATATGTCATCTCGTTCCAGAGGCGAATAGTACGTAACAAGAAAGATCTACTGAGAAATCGCTAAGGAACTTTTTCGTAACACTACGCACGTTATCTATACTAATATTATAACGAGGAAAGATTTGTTTGTTTGTTTCGAATAGGCTCCGAAACTACTGGACCGATTTGAAAAATTCTTTTTCCATTAGAAGCCGACATTGTCCCTGATGAACAAAGGCTACTTTTTTTATTTTTTTTTAATTTTTTTTTTTTTTGTTTCATGTGTGTTTTATACTTTCCGAAGCGAAGCGAGGGCGGGTCGCTAGTAGAATATAAAAATCATTTTTTTTTTTAATTGTTCATTTATTATATGTAGTAAAGAGGGGATTAGCAATTGGGGGGGGGGGTAAGTTTCTCATAGCACATTTTTAAACAATTTTTTTATACTCTGAATCTGTTCAGGGTATATCAGCACACAGTCTAGCTTTTTTTAAATAGCCCTTATAGGCAAACGTGCATACAGCCCACCTGATGGTCAGAGGTTACTGTCGCCAATAGATTTCAGCAATGTTAGGGGTAGAGCCAAGCCACTGCCTACCGTTCTTCTGGTTAGCTGTCCTCATAAAGTCCACAAAGTTGATTCCGACTAGTCTAAGATCCTTTGACCACGTATATTGTTATTAAATTGTAATAATTACTGGCAATGTAGCTCTGTCGGCCGGAGCTTCTCCGCCACCAGTGCGTGCGTCTCCATCGGCATCTTCGTCTTCAGTGTCAATGGCCGCCGACACAGGAGCCGCAGTCGAAGTAGCTTCGTGCGCCCGCAATGCTTCTACCAGTAGATTGCGTGCCTAGACAGCCAAAGATTAATAAATTTACTAATTTACTAATCAGTAAAAGCTTGTCGGAAGTACAATACTTTATTTATTAATTACGCAGACGGATGAACAAGTTCACAACCCATTTGTTATTGAGTAGTTACCGAAAAAAATAGACAATGTGAATGCCATCGCCCACATTGAGACTAGAGGTCTATCTCTTTTTTGTTTAGGCAATACGCAAATTACAATACCTTTAAGCCACGGTGACTTCAGTTATTTAGTACTGAGATCGTCTGAGGTTAATCGGTTACCGTATCCCATAGAACTCCCAACGTAAATGCCCCTCACCTTTAGAAACATGGTTCTGAAGTTATAAATTTTAGGTATAAATTTTGACAGGTACACTATCTTATCTCTTTGTATACTTTATACAGCCTAGTGCTATTGTAATTGATAACGTCGTGTAGCCGTGTGATAGCAACATATTTACTAACGAATATATTATAAATAAATAAGAATGAAATTATCACTTTCCATAAACATTGTTCATGTATACACTGAAAACTCACTTGACAAATGTGCAGGGATAACAAAATCAAAGACAACGCGTGTTGAACAGCCACCGGTGGTTCTAGAGCGAGTGCAGCTGCTGCCAAAGACGCACGAGGCCCTTGCGGTTCTTCA
Organism: Bombyx mori; assembly: GCF_030269925.1. Lineage (NCBI taxonomy): Eukaryota > Metazoa > Arthropoda > Insecta > Lepidoptera > Bombycidae > Bombyx > Bombyx mori. The sequence goes on from NC_085121.1 coordinate 4,709,069, forward strand.
ACTGTGGATTCCTCTGCATATAAACCTATTCAGAAATAAACCGTTAATGTACACTGAGATTGAATTTTCTGCAATCGATTAATGTGGTCCTAATGCGATAGGTTGCGGATTGCGTAAGTACTGGTTATGCATTTCGTTTTTTAAACTTTCCCTCTACCTATTTGGTGCTAACTTAAGAGACTATTCAAGCTACACGCGGACGGGTGTAGCTGTAATAGCTGTGGTGACTCACGGGCTCAACCTGAGAGAATTTGCTAACACTAACCCTTGCAAGAGTAGTACTTCACAGAATCTACCATCGGATTTTCAGAGAATCATAATGCTAAGTACGTACAGAAGGTTATCTTACAGTCATGTATTTATAATTAAGAATAATATAGCGCCAATAAAAAATACTGCTTTAGAGTATGCTACGTAGTGTCAATAATTGAACAGACCCTTTAAGTTTTTCCTTAACGTATTTATATCCCAAAGTTCTAACAAACATGTGCTCCTAGTCGGGTCTCGAAACACACTCTTGAACCCGCAACGCAGACCGTATATATAATATTATACTGTGGCGTATACTTCGTTACACGTCTAAATCGTAAAAAAAGTGTGTGTGTGTGTGTGTGTGTGTGTACAAGTCACACACGGTAGAAGTGAAACTTATAAATATGATATAGATATACTGACTATCCCACTACACAGGAGTATACATATGGACAATGTTTAGTAGACGATAGTGGGGATGCTACGAAGAGTCGCACAAAGAGGAGATCGAGAACGTGTAATGTGTTTTATCTCATTCTGTCGCTGGCTGAATCCTATACATTTATGTGTTTGTATCTCTATAGACTTATTTTTTCGTTTCATCGAGTTTGAAATCACCACGATTCTAAAGAAGTTTCACTTCAATAAAGTGTAATAGTTATTTACCGAGACTTTGCACGCCGAGCGGGTCCTTGAGCGTGGGGAAGGGGAGGGGCGCGACGTGCGGCGCGTGCGCGTCCGGCGGCCGCAGCGACCACGCCGCCGAGTGCGACGAGCCCGCCGCCGCTCGCTGCACGCCCTCCACGCCCGCCACGGCCGCCGGCCGACGGTTCACGTACGTCGTGCCGTTACCCTGCTGACCGTGATCGTTGTCGCCCCACGCCCACACCTAGAAACATACAGAAAAACAAATCATTTAAGTTTTTTTATTTTTTTAGTTAGTTTTAGAAAAGGAGTTTTAGATCACTGTATTGTAAGGTACACATCCTTACTGGATTATAAAACAGTTATCTAGTTCATATTTGTGCCTCATCCATCAGTCAGCCTACACTTTGCACTTTATTGGTGGTAGGGCCTCTTGTGAGTCCACACGGGTAGGTACCCACACCCCGCCTATTTCTGCCGTAAAGCAGTAATGCGTTTCGGTTTGAAGGGTGGGGCTGTAAAAACTGAGACCTTAGAACTTATATCTCAAGGTAAGTGGCGGCATTTACGTTATAGATGCTTATGGGCTCCGGTGGCCACTGAAAATGAGTTAGGCCGAGAGCTCGTCTACCCACCTAAGCAATTAAAATAAAATAAAAATCATACCTGATGATCGCTAGTTACAGCCAGACAGTGTAAGGCTCCCACAGCGACGTGAACGACTCTCCGGCCGCGCAACGCTTCGACGAGTGTCGGGCGACGCACGTGAGCGTCGCAGCCATGACCGAGCCGAAAATAATCTCCCTTGCCCCACGTCCACACCTATCACAAAACCAATTGTTCCATTACATGTTTATGTGATATGAGAATTTATATTTTAATTTAATAAGTCCTTGATTTGTTAATAATTTTAATATATCGACGGTTGAAAGGCAAACGTGACTAAGCGACAATGCGTGAACTTTACAGTAGACTAATTTAATGTTGAAATACCTGAATTTTTTTTATTTTAACGAATCTAGCTGTAGGATTAAAATTATTTTAATAGACCTAGAATAATATATATTTTTTGCGCATCGAATATGGTTATTGCCTATCATTTATGTACAAAGCAGTTATTGTCGCTTAGTCACGTTTGCCTTTCAAGTGTCGATATAAACTTAACAAAGGCACAATAAAAAATTGTATACATAAAAGATACCATAACATTTTAAAATACTTCACAGAAACGTATCGATGATAACCATATACTATTTCATTCCACAAAAATGAGAGTAAATTGATTCCAGCTATTCGCAGTGAAATTTTAAATAAGATTAAATTAAATAACATACAATTTTATCATGAGTGTAATATTGCACTGTTTGACTTCGCTCGAAGAAGTCTTTAATTATTAATTTTACTAAAGACTCACCTCGCCGTCTCTTGTCAGAGCCAAACTGAATTGAGCACCGCATTCGACTTGAACAACTCCAAGGGAATTCAATCTTTCTATGTTCATTGGTACTGCACACCCGTCAGACCCACCTCGACCTAATGTATTAGAAAATATAATAAATTTCCAAGCACATTCAACTAGCCTACTCTATTATGATCGTCATTCGTATTTGATGTGTTTTTGTTTATAATAAATATTTACCTAATTTTCCAAAATCACCATCGCCCCACGAGAAGACTTTCCCGCAAGCCGTCAATGCCAACGTTTGCGCATCCCGCGATCCACAAGCTACTTGTATCACCCTAAAATTAGCTAAGGCTTCCACCTAAAACACACAAACCGTTTACTGAATAGCTATTGAAATTTTTAATCAAATTTCAATGTAGAAATTAATAATCCCTCACCATCTTAGGTACCAACTGGGTAATATTATCACGATGTCCCAGCCTCCCATACTCTCCGAGGCCCCAGGTGTAGAGATGTCCTCGGGCCGTGACGCAGGCGCTGTGAGCAGATCCACACGCCACGCTGACCACGCGCTCTCCGGACAACGCGTCTATGAGACGCGGCACTTCTAAAGTCAAACGGTTTCCGTGACCTAGTTTACCGTCTTCGCCTTCACCCCACGAGTAAACCTAGAAAGTTGCAACAAATTACGTAAATAGTATTAGAATTTAATTCAACGAATCTGTATCGACGCTTGAAGGACAAACGTGACTAAGCGACAATAACTGCTTTGTACATAAATGATAGGCAATAACCATATTCAATGCGCAAAAAAATATATTCTAGGTCTATTAAAATCATTTCAATCCTACAGCTAGATTCGTTAAAATAGATTTTTTTTCAGGTATTTCAACTTTAAATTAGTCTACTGTAAAGTTCACGCATTGTCGCTTGTTCACGTTTGCCTTTCAAGCGTAGATATATTAATATGCGTGAAGCAAAAACTTTGTACCCCTTTTTACGAAAATTGCGCGGACGAAGGAGTATGAAATTTCCCACACTTATAGAGAATATAGAGTAGGAGTGCAGAATGCTAATTTTTTTTTTTAATAATACATAAAAAATACATTAAATCAATAAGAAAAACATTACACACAATACAACACACTGTATTTGACACACACACGTACTGTTTTGTTTATTGTTAAAGCCTGTGATCAAATTGAGAACAGATTTACTGTTGGTAGGACCTCTTGTGAGTCCGCACGGGTAGGTACCACCGCCCTGCCTATTTCTGCCGTGAAGCAGTAATGCGTTTCGGTTTGAAGAGTAGGCCAGCCATTATAACTATACTGAGACCTTAGAACTTATATCTCAAGGTGGGTGGCGCATTTACGTTGTAGTTGTCTGTGAGCTCCAGTAACCACTTAACACCAGGGGTGCTGTGAGCTGTCCACCCACCTAAAAAAAAAAAAAAGATTGATATTGTCTGTCTTTGCTGTAGCCTTTGTGAAATCTGATTATAGAGGTATAGTATTTGACAATAGAACCATAATAATATCCTTTATAATTTAAATTGATTATGGTCGAATTTCGACTATTGGGTGACCAGAGTCACTAGTAAACATTATATTTCGTAGTTACCTTTCCGTCTGCAGTCAGAGCTAAGGCGTGTTTCCCTCCAGAATGTACGGCTACTTTCCGCACGAGCACATGTGATAAGTACGGGTTAGCTCGCGGCGTCGACACGTTGTTGCTGTGCCCTAGGCCTAAGCGCCCGTTCGTGCCTTCACCGCACGCGTAGAGCTACAAATGAAATTAATTAAAATATAATCACAAGAGTATAATTCTTTTCTTTTTGATATGACATGACATTTGTTAGACATTCATATTAATATTTCAACAATTATTACTGTTTTACCAAATTTGAATTTCAAAGTATGTTTTCATTAGGCATTCTTTTTATTTTTATTATTGTATTCCATCTTCGAGCCGATGAATTGTAATTTTTTTTTTTCTGCCTATGCTAAATTCTAGCCTTGAGAGGCTATTTCAGCTTCACCGTAACGTATGTAGGTGAGCTCACGGGGCTCAAACCGGAGTGTTGTTAACACTCTAGCAAGAGCAGTGCTTCGCAGAGTCTACCACCGGATCGGAAACGCGACTCACTGAGAAGATCCGGCGAGAAACTCAGTGGGCTGTGTCTGTGGGTTAATTCGCTCGTCGAGCCCTTCGTCGCGACGGGTTTAACGAGGACGGCAAGCGGTGCTTGTGGTGCCTAAAAGCACCGTTAATGGATCGGGAGGATCCGTAATGACGTGCTTTGGGCGACGTGGACTGTTTACCATTCGGTCTACAGGATCGGGTATATAGTTTCCGGCGGCCACGACAAGAGGGTTCTCATGTCGTGCCGCCTTCTCGAAATGTCGCAATGCCAATGTTATGTACGCCATTATTGTCACATGCATTAGGCCATAAATTAAATAGTTTAAGTTATTTTTAGTGTTAAATGTTTGTGATGTGGCAGTACTTTTTTAAATAAATAAATAATAATGAATTGAAGATGAACAAGAAGAAGTGCATGTAATTAATTTAATAGAGGAACTGACCTTTCCATCGTGAGATACAATGAAGAGCGTTTTAGATCCACCCGCGATATGCACGGGACGCAAGGCGCTTAGCACAGGTGAGAAAACAGGCACTTTTACTTTGGAACCTTTCACGCCTCCCAGTTGATCTTTATCATTCAATCCCCAGACGTATACCTGAAATTTTTTATTTATTTTAGAGGTAATTTAATAAGATTCAATCGCATTTAAGTTAAAATAAATGTTAAAATAAAAAAAAATACCTTAGGACAATCGTTTGGCAAAATTGGAGGATTATTATCTACGGAAATTGCACTTGATGGACAATCCTTTTCCATCCAATCTTCAGCTACAAAATTCATGTTCTGGAATGAATATTTACTGTTAGATACTATTTGGTCACAAATTCATATAATATTTCGATTTCGAAAATTTTTGTTAATTTTTATGAATCTTTTAAATAAATGAAATGTCTTATTGTTCCAATCAATAGAGTTTACGGAGTTTTTCTGAGTTTGATGTAGCATTTTTTGGTGTTTAGTAAAAAAGTTTTCGTTTTACCTGCAATATTTCAGTGTATAGTGGGTTTGGTCTGAAGCCGGTTATGTACAGTCCGTGCACACGACAATCTGCGTTAATATTTCTATTCTGCTTAATACCGATCTCAATGCATGGATAGTACTACAAAAAAAAGAAATTATCTGTGATCAATATTTCATTACAAATAACGAAACGTTTTTTCTTTAATATATTCTATGATTTTATTGAAATGTTTGATGCCGGAACCACACTGCGTTATTCGCTATTCGTTATGCGGGTTATTCACGCGCAGACGGCGAAGTGTGCAGAGAATATTCGTCAATATTCGTTTTATTCGTACGCATAACACTTAAGCACGAATAGCAAATACGCGTATCCGTCGAATTGTCCGTTTTTGACACACTTCACAGGCAATATGCGGCAATATGCGCATAGACTGGGAGCCGTGCTTTTTGGTCGCTCGCCAAAGCTGCAGAAGGAAACTTCTGCAGGTCTAGTCTCCCACCACTGCGCAAGTCCGATGACAATCTGGCCCACAGCGCGAAAGAGAAGGCTGACCTTCTGGTCAAACTCTTCGCCTCGAACTCGACTGTGGACGACGGGGGTGCCACACCACCGAACATCCCCCGGTGTGATAGCTCCCTGCCGGAAATCTGCTTCACACAGTGTGCAGTCAGGCGGGAGCTCAGACTCCTGGACGTCCATAAGTCGAGTGGGCCAGACGGCATCCCCGCAGTGGTTTTGAAAACGTGCGCCCCTGAGCTGACACCTGCGCTAACGCGTTTGTATCGCCTCTCTTATTGCACTAACAGGGTTCCGTCTTCATGGAAGACCGCCCACGTCCACCCTATCCCCAAGAAGGGTGACCGGTCGGACCCATCGAGCTACAGGCCTATCGCGATAACTTCCTTGCTTTCCAAGGTGATGGAGCGAATTATAAATACACAACTCCTGAAGTATCTTGAAGATCGCCAGCTGATCAGTGACCGACAGTACGGTTTCCGTCACGGTCGCTCAGCTGGCGATCTTCTTGTATACCTTACTCACAGGTGGGCTGAAGCCTTGGAGAGCAAGGGCGAGGCTCTTGCTGTGAGCCTTGATATCGCGAAGGCCTTCGACAGGGTCTGGCATAGGGCACTTCTATCGAAGTTACCATCTTACGGAATCCCCGAGGGTCTCTGCAAGTGGATCGCTAGCTTTTTGGATGGGCGGAGCATCACGGTCGTTGTAGACGGTGACTGTTCTGATACCATGACCATTAACGCTGGCGTTCCACAAGGTTCGGTGCTCTCCCCCACGCTTTTCATCCTGTATATCAATGACATGCTGTCTATTGATGGCATGCATTGCTATGCAGATGATAGCACGGGGGATGCGCGATATATCGGCCATCAGAGTCTCTCTCGGAGCGTGGTGCAAGAGAGACGATCAAAACTTGTGTCTGAAGTGGAGAACTCTCTGGGGCGAGTCTCCAAATGGGGTGAATCGAACTTAGTTCAATTCAACCCGTTGAAGACACAGGTTTGCGCGTTCACTGCGAAGAAGGACCCCTTTGTCATGGCGCCGCAATTCCAAGGAGTATCCCTGCAACCTTCCGAGAGTATCGGGATACTTGGGGTCGACATTTCGAGCGATGTCCAGTTTCGGAGTCATTTGGAAGGCAAAGCCAAGTTGGCGTCCAAAATGCTGTGAGTCCTCAACAGAGCGAAGCGGTACTTCACGCCTGGACAAAGACTTTTGCTTTATAAAGCACAAGTCCGGCCTCGCGTGGAGTACTGCTCCCATCTCTGGGCCGGGGCTCCCAAATACCAGCTTCTTCCATTTGACTCCATACAGAGGAGGGCCGTTCGGATTGTCGATAATCCCATTCTCTCGGATCGTTTGGAGCCTCTGGGTCTGCGGAGGGACTTCGGTTCCCTCTGTATTTTGTACCGTATGTTCCATGGGGAGTGCTCTGAGGAATTGTTCGAGATGATACCAGCATCTCGTTTTTACCATCGCACCGCCCGCCACCGGAGTAGAGTTCATCCATACTACCTGGAGCCACTGCGGTCATCCACAGTGCGTTTCCAGAGATCTTTTTTGCCACGTACCATCCGGCTATGGAATGAGCTCCCCTCCACGGTGTTTCCCGAGCGCTATGACATGTCCTTCTTCAAACGAGGCTTATGGAGAGTATTAAGCGGTAGGCAGCGGCTTGGCTCTGCCCCTGGCATTGCTGAAGTCCATGGGCGACGGTAACCACTCACCATCAGGTGGGCCGTATGCCCGTCTGCCTACAAAGGCAATAAAAAAAAAAAAAAAAAAAGACTGTCCACACTTCGGTGAGTCATTCGCTCGCTTGCGGCGGTCGTGTATCGATGTGTCTTATGAGTTTTAATTATCCATCAGCGTTTTTCGTCTTTTCGGTCTTTTAGTATATTTGTACTTGTACAACAAGGACTGATAAGAAGCATTTAGGAAATAATAAATTGCGGCAACTCTCAACACGTCCATAGCTCCACGCAAACAACACACATATTATTGCCTTATTTGGCATAATTCAGCGTACCAGTTCAAAGTGTAGATGGCATGTTTGTTGTTTGCGCGCACAACAAATCTTTTGGCGAATACGACGTAGTCACATAACGAATAGCGCATAACGCAGTCTGGTTCCGGCATGACTGGTGGTAGGACCTCTTGTGAGTCCGCGCGGGAAGGTACCACCACCCTGCCTATTTCTGCCGTGAAGCAGTAATGTGTTTCAGTTTAAAGGGTAGGGCAGCCGTTGTAACTATACTCGAGACCTTAGAATTCATATCTCAAGGTGGGTGGCGCATTTACGTTGTAGATATCTATGGGCTCCAGTAACCAATTAACTCCAGGTGGGCTGTGAGCTCGTCCACCCATCTAAGCAATAATAAAAAAAAAACACATTTCACACATACTAGCCAGATTTTTGTTCTATTCAATCAATCACCTGTTTGCAGTCAGCTACAAGCTGTATCTGCGCCAGATGCGCTGACGGTCTGTCCCTGGGCGGCGAGGGCGCGCACACCAGGGCTGCCACGGGCGCCAGTGCGCTGTCGTCGAAGCTGTTCCCCGCCCGCACGGCCAGCGCCGCGGGACCGTGTACGCCGCCGCCCACCCCTAGGCCGAGTCGACGGACGCGCACGCCGCAGCGCATCTCTATACGAATCCAGTGCTGCGTCGAATGAATTGTATATTCAAATCATCTAATATTTTATGAATTGCAATCAATATGAACGTGTTAAGTGCAACAAATCAAAAATCTCAATAAATCAAATTCTTTTATTGACAACTTATTGTGAATATGAGAGATTTATAAGTAATAGCCGAGTCTCGCGATGTTACCCGACAGACAGACAGACAAACAGACAGAAAGACAGACAAAAATTAAAAAAATATATATTTTAGTGTATTATGTACTGTGGTATATATACATACTTACGTATTTAATAAAAAGTGGTTACAAGCACTCCAATCTTATTTATTTGTACAGATAAAAACTTATGGTCCGAATTTAAAATATGGGGGATATTTTAAATTCGGACCATAAGTTAGTTAAGAAGTAAATTAAAATACAAGTTGAAAAATCTATTTACCTGTCCGGTCCCACTAGAACTTTGCCAGTAAGTGTGGGGTTGTGAGTCAAGCAGTCTCCTTGCTCCAGCACCGAGCCTGCATGACGATACTCTCACGGCACGAATGGTTCCCCGCCAGCCGACCGTCATTCCTCCAGAACTTTCGCTCCATTCCGCTGCAACACAAAAATATTTTGTATAATCTTTAATTAATTTTAAATATTTCTAAGAAAGCCGTGTCTTCATCGTGACCGGCACAAACTTGATAATGGACTTACACTGATCGGTGACTAGTTCCATTTCGCTCACTTGTCCGGTCCATCCAGGTTGTTGAGGGAAGTCGACAGTCAAATCGCGGCCGTTCGTTGATACCGCTAAATTGAAACATTTAATGTGGAAATCGGTATTTTTATACACTGAATAAAACCGTGTTTACGCTCTGACAATACATTCGTCAATTGGCAATTATGTGTAATCTAATTTTTTTTATGGCTTAGGTGGGTGGACGAGCTCGCAGCCCACCTGGTGTTGAGTGGTTACTGGAGCCCATAGACATTTACAACGTAAATGCCGCCACCCATCTTGAGATATGAGTTCTAAGGTCTCAGTATAGTTACAATGGTTGCGCCACCGTTCAAACCGAAACGCATTACTGTTTCACGGCAGAAATAGGCAGGGTAGTAATACCTTGGTAGGTATCTGTTGTGTGTCCGCACACCAGTAACAAGTACGAAATCAGAATAGTTGCGTTAATGGATTAATGTGGGAAAATCAATTTAGTATTTAACCTTTTTGTTCTATATATTCTAGTAACGTCGAAGGCTGACGGGCCTTAAGCTGGCAGTGTTGCTAACACTGACCCTAGCAAGAGCAGTGCTTCGTAGAATCTACCACCGAATCGGAAACGCGATCTACTGAGAAGATCCGGCGAGAAACTCAGTGGGCTGTGTCTATGGGTTAATTTACTCGTCGAGCCCTTCGTCACAAGCGACGGGTTCGGCGAGGACGGTGACCGATGCTTGGGGTACCTAAAAGCACCGTTAATGGATCGGGAGGCTCCGTAATGACTTGTTTAGCGCTACGTCGACTGTTTACCATTCGGCCCACCGGATCGGGTATGGATTTTTTTTTACCTGTAACAGTACCAACGCTCGTGTGATCGATGCAACCCCATTTGTACCGGGGCTGGGTGACTGCAGCTCGCACCCTTACTCTGTCGCCGACCGCGAATGGCGGCGCCCCCGATACTACTTCGGCGTGCACGGCTCGCACGCCGGCCACGCGCCCCAGACCACGCCACTCGACCTGCGCAACAAGACATTCATTATACGGTATACTCGTGACCAACATACAAATTTAAGCCCGTCGGCGATTTCCTTTTAATAGTAAACTGCATTGCGAAATTAAGTTTGAAACAAGTAATAATACAAATTATGTGATTTAACTGGTTAACAATTAAAAAAAATAGTTTCATGTTTTGGTTGCTTTTGGTTGGGTCAATCATTGGGCAGGCCACATAGCGCGAAGATCGGACGGCCGATGGGGCAGAAGGATCTTCGAGTGGCGACCACGTACTGGCAAGCGCAGTGTGGAACGGCCTACGAGATGGACCGACAACCTAGTAAGAATCACTGGGTCACACGTTGGATACAAGTGGCAACGGACCGGCCGCATTGGAGATCACTTGGAGAGGCCTATGTTCAGCAGTGGACAGTGGACAGGCTGAGATGATGATGATAATTAATCATTGGCACACAGTGGCAAATTTAATCAAATATTAACACATTGAATTAGAACTCACGTGAAGAAAAACGTTCTGTTTGATATCCCGTTCAATTTTCTGCACTTGCCCAACATCACCAAGTGCCACCTAAGATACGAAACGACAGTGAATAATATCATAAGCTATGTCTAATAAAATTATTATGTGAGACAACCTCACTTAGAATAGGTAATAGGATAAGCTTTACAATGATGGGTAGCTTAGTTATTACCGATGAATAATAATTGTTTTTGTTTAATGAAATCAGTTCTTAGTATTGTTATTGAGTGGCAGTAATGCGTTATTTTTTTGTACCCTGCTTTTATAGTGACCATCTCTACAATACTTTAAAATTTCATAACAGAATAATAGAGAATTTTATTTTGAAAACTCAACTGCTACTCTCACACTAATAGGCATTTGTTACTTTTAAGTATAATATATTAGAAACAAAATGTTAATTAAGACCACTTTAGAATTGTTTACTTATTTACTTAGAGAGATTAATATATTGAAAAAAATTACATTTTTTTATTCAAACCGTATTAGGAGTATTTACTTACTTAGAGTGGTTATTTACTCTATGACTTACACTTTCAAACGCCTTACAGCAGCGTACAGTCATGCCCGGTGTTATCACATCCGATAAGTACTGCGAGTATTCGTCTTCGGATGCGAAACAACTGCGCCATCTATACGGCGTTTGTTTCTTATCTTGTTTAGCTGGCTGTGGTTTCACTTCAAAAACGGAATCGTCCATACCTTGTTGCGATAGTTCTAATAGATATGCTACGAGAGCTTCGACTGACGGGAGACTCGTTCCACCTAAAAGTTATAATATTTTTTTTATTAAAATAGTTTGACAAACTGTGGCGAGTATGGGGCCGCTTAACATGTTCACCAAATACCTAAGGAGGTGAAAGTCTGCATGTATTTATTAAGGATTCGTTAGAAGCCCGACTGAAGGAGCTTTAAATATCTATTCAAATGATAGGTTACATTGGAATAGTATTCTATATAAGTAAGTATATAAGTAAAACTATTTGCAAACTATTCGTAGATATTCTGGAGATGCAATTAAATCGTTTTTTTTTTTAACGAATTGGTCTACGTTGTAATAACCACTGTAAGTAATTGTTATTTGGTTCAGTACACTAAACGCTGTGCGATCAAATCCCAGAATATGATCTCTTACAAAAAGAGTGTATAAAGTGTAAATAGTGGCTAAATCATCCAAAGAATATAAAAGCGGTAAAAAGTACAATAGATAAGACTTCACTTTCGTACTACAGGCCATTTTGATTGAAAACACGACAGGCAAGTGTGTGAAGTCGACGCAATAGTAAATTATTTCTGAAATGATATGATATTAACTTCGTATTTATAATACCTAAAGCTTGTATAGCTCCATAGACAGCGTGTCTTGAAAATCCCATCTCAATAACCTGTTGCACCTGAGATGAGTTAGCCCATGTATTAAGATCTTTTCTTGCTGAAATAAAAAAGAAACACTAAGCATTTTTTTTCCACTAAAGAGTTTCGTATCTATCTTTAATACTACTGCAGTTTACTTACACAGAGAGGCAGTACTGGTAGATGGTCCCACCGATACATGCATTACGTTACTTTTATCAATAATTGGCATGTCCGGTGAGCTTTCGTGATCCTTTTCGTCACCTGTTGATTTTAAATATATATTTTTATTTTATTTTTATTGTTTAGGTGGGTGGACGAGCTCACGGCCGACCTGGTGTTAAGTGGTTACCGGGGCCCATAGACAATTACAACATAAATTCCGCCACCTACCTTGAGATATAAGTTCTAAGGTCTCAGTATAGTTACAACAGCTACCCCACCCTTCAAACCGAAACGCATTATTGCTTCACGGTATTTCTGCAGGCAGGGTGGTGCTACCTACCCGTGCGGACTCACAAGAGGTCCTACCCCCAGTAAATATTTAACATTCGTATATGTATGTATTCATGTCTTAGATAAAATCTCGAACATCACAATACAAACTTACCATTGACATGAGCAGCTAGCTGCTGCACTATGGTGAGGGCGGCCGCGGCTAGTTCCTTCGGAGTGTACGACGCGGATAACGGACTGGGCCGTGTCGCTAGCGCCAACAGTCGCCGGAGTAATGTACCTTCTGTACCCAAGCAAGTAGATGCTCTCTCTGATGTACCTTTAAAAATAAAAAAAATGATTCTGTTTATTTCTACAATTTTTAGTTAAATTAACATTACCGTATTTGAGTTTTAGTTAATTTTTGTAAATATATAGGACGTATAATACCCGTGTTACATAATGACGACAAATGCTTCAATTAACCTGAATTATCCGGTGGTTGCATCAGAACTTTCCGGAGTCGCGTTCGTGTTGTGAGTAAACCTCGTACCGCACACAGCGTCAATAATTCTATTTGTTGTTTTCTTAGACCATAAACGTCAATTTCAGCTGCAAATAAACATTTAAAAAAACTTGTCATCACGATGTTCTTGTGTTGGTCGCTTTTATTTTTATACAACTACTAGCGACCCGCCCTCGCTTCGCTTCGGAAACTGTAATTTATTATTGGTTTCTCCACTATTTAATGGATGTTATTATACATATAAACCTTCCTCTTCAATCACTCTATCTATTAAAAAAAACCGCATCAAAATCCGTTGCGTACTTTTAAAGATTTAAGCATACATAGAGACAAATATAGGGACAGAGAAAGCAACTTTGTTTTATACTATGTAGTGATATGACTCACCGGGTAAGTGATGCGGATGCAGCGGCGAGGCCTGAGGTCCGGCTCCCAGTAAAGCCGCGCAAACCCGCAGAGCGCTCTCGCCTCCTCCGAGCGGCTGAGCCAAACGCTCACATTCCGAATTCTGAATGCTGTTTAATTCAGTCTGAAAAACAAATCCTTCGAATTATTCTAAAAAAGGCTAGTTTTTGATGTCTCTATTAACAGGCCTCTTTTCGATATAGATCGCTTTTTTGAAGCTAACGTCGTTTCGCAATGCCGATATGCGCTACTAAAATCCAACAATTATTCTTTAATTTCTAAATAAAGGAGTAAATAAAAATAGTTTTAATTACATCTTTCAGAGATTCTTGGTAGTTAACATACCTTCACAATAGTGTTATCGTCGTGCATCAAGGAGATTTTTGCTCGCGACGACAGTTGTATCACTATTCCGTTACGAGGAGGTGTACCGGCGGACACACGCTGACCAATCCGAATTCTCCATTCCACTCCCCCAATCACTCCCAAAGCACCAGCTATAGAAATATTTGACATTCAGTAGAAACCGAATAAATTCTTGTGAGATTTATAGTACTAAATACCCAATAGCGCTTACCAATGAGACAAGTCTCGAGACTAGGCGGAGTGGGCTTAACAGTTTGAGTAATTTCTTGACTTGCATGTGGCCACCAATGCCAGTCGCTTGTTACCTATTTTAATGAAATGAAAATATGTTGAATTAAAATTTGTTAAAATACTAAAAATATACAGTAAAATTTATGTTCTGAATAAAGGTTCTGATTTTACGATATACATCATATCGTAAAATCAACCAGTACAGGTGCGTCATTTGATATCAATTAGAACGAATTACATTTATATGTACTAGCGAAACCCGACTACACTTCGCTGTGACTATCAGAAAAGTATAGAAATAAATGTAAATAAAGTAAATGCTACCATCCACCTTGAGATATGAGTTCTCAGTATAGTTACAACGGCTGCCCCACCCTTCAAACAGAAACGCATTACTGCTTCACGGCAAAAACAGGCAGGGCGGTGGTACTTACCCGTGCGGACACACAAGAGGTCCACCAGTAATTACGCAAATTATAATTTTGCGGATTTTGATTTTTTATTACACGATGTTATTCCTTCACCATGGAAGTCAATGGTGAACATTTGACAAGTACGTAGTTCATCCGAAAAATTGGTACCCGCCTGGGATTCGAACACCGGTGCATCGCTCAACACGAATGCACCGGACGTCTTATCCTTTAGGCCACGGCGACTTGAGAAGGTGGAGACAAAGTAGAGCATGGTGCGTACAATGCTAATGTTTAATCCAAGTATACCCTTTATACGTACCTTTTTTCTTCCTATCTTGCTGAGAGTCTTGAGAGGCTATATCAGCGTAACCTAATTAGTAGGTGAGCTCACGGGGCTCAAACCTAACGACGTTGCTAACACGAACCCTACCAAGAGCAGTGCTTCGCAGAATCTGCCACTGGATCGGAAACGCGACCCACTGAGAAGATCCGGCGAAAACTCAGTGTGCTGTGTCTGAGGATAATACGTACCATTTGAGCTGCCAACTGTAGTTTCTCTAGTAATAAAGCTGTGATTGGGGCGTGCCACTGTGTTGCCGTGTGTAGCTGCCGCACGAGCTGCACGAGGGCGGCGCACGTACCCCCTGTGTAGCTAGCCGTAGCCGGGGCGCGCCATCTATTGTCTGGAATACAAAACATATTTTATGAATGTAAACTGGCCAACGTTTTGTATTCAATTTCCTTTTCAATCGCATACCTAGTTTTTCCAAAAATATTTTTGTGTATTACAAGTTTAGCATAGAAAACTGAGGACTTAGCTAAGGAAGCTGTATGCTGTGAATTTAGTTCTTTGAGGTGTAACAAATCATCAGTAGACTAATAAATAAATTAAAATAAATTAATCCATCATAAATCGAAAAATACAATAAAAATCGACAGAAGTCAGACTTCCGACTTGTTTAGATATTTAAAAAAAAACCTCATTTATACAAAAAATATTTGTCTCTTTTGTATACCTAATTCTACTTTGAAGCTGTAACATATAAAAGTAAATAATCACACTTACCTATTTCCTCTTCATCATTATGGGCTGCGAACGCTTGTTGGTTTAATCTTAGAGCAGGATCCCAAGAATGTGTCTCTAGCCACAGCCGGCCGATGAGCGCAAGTAACTGCGCTGCTACAGTTCGACGCCATTCGGGAGACCCACTGTGCTCAACTAATACTCGGCGCAGAAGCCAGAGGGATTGTATCTGATAAAAAAAATTGAGCATCAAAATAGATTCAAAGACGGTCACAATCATAGTTTCCCTAGTAGTCATCTTTAGATTATACATAAACCTATTGTAAGATAAGGTGGATAAGAAATAATTGTGTTGAGTAATAGTGTAAGGAAGTATTCATGTGTTTATTCTAAAGCAATTGTTATTTTATACAACTGATAAATCGGTCTCGTGTGTTAAGTACGGAGATGGCCTTGTCTTTAAAATGTCTATGGTCTCTAAGTAATTGGTTACTAAAGCACATAGACATCAAAAGTCAATGCCGCCATATGTCTTGAAACATCAGGTCGAAATCTCTTCTTCTTTTCCTTGTCCTACTTTAGACTGGGTCGGTTCTTCTAATTCGCAGGAATTTATATCCTAAGTTGTCACACTGTCGAGGTTAAAGTCTCAGTTGCATTATATACACGTTTGTTTCATAATTCAAACCGGAACAAATTAAGTTGTTTTACAGCAAATACAAAGTTTTAACAAAAAAGAAAAACAACTTCTACAAAATTAAATTAAATTATCATCGATGTAATCGAAGTCAGTTAAATAGGAATTATTAAGGTTAAATAAAAAATCGTCTTGTCATAAGTAGATAAACTTTAAATGGGTCCACACAAGAAGCACCAGCTTTAAAAAAAAAGAGATTCATCAAAATCGGTTCACGTAGAAAAAAGATAACTTTTTTCAGTTTTTTTTAAGTTCATTAAAATAAGGTAAAAAGTTATCCATGTAGGCTCATAATACAACCTATCCAGTAAAATCTAATTTGGCAATGTTAAAGGACAATACTCACTTGTAAATAGATGTGATCTAAAGTGATAGGTTTATCCGAAGTTGATATGATACTGTAGCATAGTTCAAACCATGAGTCTGTACATAGAGATATCCTCATCTCTGGACTTTGAGCACTTGCTAAAAACATACCAAACATTTCAATGACATACCAACCGATGTCACTTGTTATTACATGATATTCTATGATTTTACTGATAGTGACATAAAAACAATACACAGATGTCGCTAGTGTGGATAATCACGGTTCTAGCATTTTAGAGTTAAAATTTTAAGATGAAACTTATTTTAGGTTAAGCATTGTTTAAAACCTAGTGAATTTATTTGATATTTTCGAATAATATAAGAATATTAATGAATTGTTGATTTAGTAATCATAAGATGCCATATCACCTTGTTAATTGAGTAATTTTCAATTTCCACATTGTTATTAGTACAGGTATGTGTGAACAATTCTTATGGTCAACCTTATACAATGGGTTGTAAAATGAAATTAACGTTAGTGAAATGGTACGTTTATTAGAGAACGGGCTATGTATGGACGGAGTATTTAGTGGCAATAAGATTCAAGGTCGAAATAAATAATCAATTAATTATTTACACGAGTGAATCAATGAAATCGCCATATACGATACACACCTCTAAGTAAAGCCAGAGCGGTGTGGTAGTTAGCGGCGAAGGCAGTAGGCGGCGGAGTGGCGTGCGCATGCGCTAACGTGAGCAGCCGCCGTTGTAGAGCGGTCACGTTCCTGCGGGCCACGCTGCCCAGCGCGCACAGCTGGCGGCCCGCGCCCGCACACAGCGCGCGGATAGCACCCGTACACGCCGAACGGACCTCGCTCACGGGCCACCACTCTATGTTGTTTTCCACTATGAAAAGGTATACAAATTTTCATTTTCTGTACCTATATTTTCATGTTTAATCACTGCGTAGAATAATGACTTTAAATTGTTATAATGTAATCAAAATCAGAGCTAATTCCTTTATAATTCCTTGTGCGTGTGATAACGAGAAGAAAAAACACGCCTAACGAAAGTAGCTTATTTTGAAGCAATATTTGTCCGAACACCTACCTGTTCCATGCACAGTCTCGTCAATAGAGGGCGGTGGAGATGGTGAACGTGCGAGTTTTAAATCATATTTGCCTTCCTTCCCCATTCGGTAAGAGTTTGTGCCGCCCGCATCCCACGCTACACGAACCCATCCATCTTCACCCAGCTCACCAATTACTCGACCTTCGCCGCCGGGTACGCCATCCTTTCAACACAAAGTGTCAGCTTTAGTACTTATAATTTATTTTTTTGCACTTTTAATTAAAAAAAAAATTACCTGGTCACCCCATTTCCAGTCTTTTCCTCTTACTACCCTCGTTCCAATTTTCATCAAAGAAGCCAATTCCGGTCCTGATAATGACGCGCCACGAGCCCTGGCTCCCAATCTTTCATCCTCATAAATAATGAGACATTCCGCTGTTGATCAATTTATTATATAAACATAAAATTTTATTTACATTAAGGGATAATCCAATAATATTCTTATAACTCACGTTTACTTTTCAGTCCGTTAGTAATAAGGGATGAATATTGAGATGTATCACCGCCGATTTGTTTCAGTAACGTCAGACAGGAACTTAGTGCGCCGCCATTTATCAGCTGTTCTAATTCCGGCCCTTGACAGCCTTCGGTGAGAAGCGATAGTAAAGTTATCAGAAACCTACAAAAAATGTATATTAAAGAATGGACATTTGGATATCTATTTCTTTTTATAAATTAATTTGTATACCTTGCTCTAGAAGGTCGATTCAATAATGCATGTGCACCGTAATTAGCACTCATTTTCGTCGGTAGCGTCTGATGCTGCTCCCCTTCCATAACCCTCGCTTTCAATTCAATCAAAACGAAATCCATCAGCTTCGATCGTTCTAGAAGCACCATATACTTGGAATACGGTATCACAGATTCTATAGAGTCCAACGGAGGTGTTAACGGTATGGTAGGTTTTAGCGGAACACCAGATACTGATTCGGCCATCGAAGCACCCAGCAATCCAACAAGAGCTCCGTATTTGACACTTTCCGACATCGTTTGTGAGGAATGTAGTATGCTGTTTATAATACTGTAGCCAGTTCTTCTTATTTCGGCACGCTGTACCTGTTTATTTATAAAAAAATCTGCTATTACTTTCATTACTTTTAATATAATAGTAAATTAATATCCAAAGCGATTGGCTCACCTGACAATACAGGGCTCGTCTTAATATATCTATATCACAGGTTTCTTCAGTCATTACGAAGTCTATAATAGCTATCGTTAAACTCTGTTGTTCGGGAGTGACCGACTCTAACAGCCAGTGCAAATCTGAAACGACACGATTTAAGAAATGAAATGTTAAATATTATACTACTACCGAAACGGACCGAAAACTGAAATAATTACCTTTCTCTTCACCAGCTAGCCTAGACACCCACGCATTCACAAACTTATTTCTTTCTGAAGTATCGTCGTCTTTTTCTTCGTCAGCCATAATCAAGTCATTCTTGAGATCGTCAGCGAGCAGTATCACTTGTTTCTCGCTTTCTATAGAGTCTTTGAACACCGAATTATCAGTCATATCGTTTATTGAACTGAAAGATATCTCGTTGGTTGGAGTTTTATCATCGTCCCGGTCAAGTATGTCATCTCTATCTGCCGCGCGATGACTTTCGTTTCTCATGTCATCATAATTGCAGGCATTCTTCAGATCTTTCTCTAATAGTTTATCTTTGGTTTTAACTCTTAGTTTAGGTTCCCTTACGTCACTAGCGCCTTCGCTGGGTTTAAATGGTTCAATCACGATGCTTGGGGTGATGTCTTCAGGAGTTTTACTCGTGGCGTTGGCTATCGACGATTTTATAAGCAGCGCGTCTCCTTGTAAGAGACTTCCGGTAGCTTTGAACATGCTCTTACTTAGACTGTTTTGTCGGTTTCGCAGGTCCTTGGTGGTTTCAAAACTGAAATTATTTATTTATTTAGTAAAATATAAAATTTTGTGAACAAATTCATGATAGTTTCGATTGGAGTGAAGAAAATCATACCATTTGTTGAAACTAGGTGTTTTAGCTACGCGCATGACCTTCTGGAATATTCTTTTGGCCGTAGGAGGTCGATGCGACGGCGGCCGATTACGTAATGCATTAACGGCCGGAGACATGGCGGGACGAATTTCGTGGAGAAGAAATCGAGCGCGTTCAAGCGGAGCTGCACAAACCTAGAATATACGTTATCAGATATATAAGATTGTGAGAATTATTTAGAAGATGAACTAGGAAGATTTTTTTAAGGCGGAGAGAATTTATTAATATTTTTCTAATAACACGAAAAAATGTAAGTAATATACCTACTAACTACTAGCTACTCAACCGATCTTTATAGTATCGTAATATACTCGTAGCATATATAGTATGAAACAATGTACCAATCAATCATAGAATCATACTTTATGACTTTTATTTTTCGAACGTCTTAAACAAAACTTTGCTCACTGCGCTCTTGTAGAAAATCGTTAGAATTGGTTCTCAACTAACATTTTAATATTTTGTTTGTACCTCCTTATAGCCCCTGGACAGCTGCTGCCTAGTCCTCATCAATGTCCATTTACTTTGTTGCACAGCTTTAACGATCTCCAACATAGCCGGCGAAAGTTTCACCTCACCTTTCTCCATTTCTGTAATTATAACCTATTTGTGAATACACAAATAACATTGAACGTTATTTCCAAGGCGTTAAAATTAATTTTCGCTTACCGGCTTTCGCAGTGGCTAAGGCGTGTTCCTTTAATCCAGCATGGTATAATAACACAGCGAGTAAAGCGCGACGCAGTTCTTCCAGTGGATGCTCCGGAGGGAAATGTGGTGCACAGCCTTCGTGACGTTCACACGCCCACCACAGATGAAGTGCTAACGGATCCTGATTATAACAATATTCAAATCTATGAATATGTCTCGGAGCCGCAGCGAGCGCAATCGAGAAATGACCTCGGTGGCTGGTTCATAGTATTAAGCAGTTACTGAAGACCATATCCAGCATAGTTTTCCAGGTGTCTTCTAGGTTTTAGGAGACCGCTTCCGAAAACGAAAATTTTGCACCTACAAAGTTGTTAATTTTTGGGGAGCGCGGTATCAGCGCCGCGCCGTTTGCGTGTAAAGAAATGCGCGCCCGGGCGTTGGTTGATTCGAACATGAGCTGTTTTTAGTTTTGTGTTTCATTGCTAGTTTTTTTTTAGTAAAGTAATGTGTTATTTATAAAACTGTCGTTTCATTTAGCTGTACTTAAACGTTTTAAAAAAATGTTTTTTTTTTTTTAATCAGGGTCGATTCCCTTCATCAAAGGTGTCATTAGTACTATCGTCTGTCTTCGTTTTCGGGAGCGGTCTCCTTACACCCAGTATATAGTTAAAATTACCCCAATATTTGAAGTGAAAAGGTGATTTACAAAGCGGATTATAGTATTCGGACTCCAATATGATGAGACCACGTTTTGATTGTGCATATTTGTTACTACAATAAGAACAAGTATAATAACAATCACTGAACTACAGTGCCATAGTGTCCTTTTTCAATTTTATTTTTATAATATGATGAAGTCTCATCGAGCGATCTGAAGTTTTGTACATTGCAAATAACTCACGTGTAGCTTCGGCTCAGCAAGTGCAAACAATAGAGATTCAGCTCTGGCCGGAGACGAAGCCACGTTAACGCGAGGTAGCGGCCGAGATATCCGGGTCGTCGCCGGAGTCTCGCTGGCGGGACTGTTGCCGCCTGTCGATGATCCACTGCGAGCTTCTGCTTTCTCCTCTTCAAATGGATTTGTCAGTTGCGATACCTGCAAGAAAAAATCAAAGAAGACGTGAGCAACGCAATCTTGATTTTCTTTTCATGCAAGGCGCGTTCAGTCAGGAAAGTTTCTTCCGTTTTAGTACCGTCTTTTGGGGGTCGATTGCTTCCCGCTTCCGTAGGTTTAACCCACGATTCCCTACAAGTGACCCCTGGGTGGTGCTAAACGGGAGCCGAATACATAATCGGTGGTAGGACCTAGTCCGACTGGCTGGCGACCACCCTCCAACTAGAGTCCGCCGCCAAATAGCCTAGCTGTGTTCCGGCGTGTGGGTTGGAGAGCCAGTTTTATTCCTTCCCTTTCCTCTTCCTTGTTCGGGGTGAATCTTGATGATACCTGGAACATGCGGAGCAGACGTGCGTGCAAGCTCGCGGGACGTGATTGTTTGACGGGGGTATAGGGAGACCCAGTGAAACGGTGTTCGCCGCCGCCCGCCGGTCAGTTGGGGACCTGAACCCGGGTGTCACTACTAAACTCCGCCCCGGGAAGCTGTCCCGCCAACCGGTGTAAAATCCTGTCGTGCGGTCGTCGTGCCGGAGTCGGAGACCGGAGTGGATCCCGGCGATCGCACGCAGGGTGGACTGGGGGCCCTTCCATGCCCTGCGTCAGTCTCTCACGCAACCCGTGGTCAAGCACGTACTGTGTTCTGCGCTTTATTCAGGTATTGTCATGATTTTGCCTCGAACTTCCTACCCCACCCAATCCCACTCTCCAAAAAATAATAATATGACAGTTAAAAAAAGGAAAAGGGTTTTGTCGGCGATGCCCCATTCCACATTTAATGTGGATTTCAGCAATGTAAGGGGCCTACATAGTAACCTCGACGCCGTACACCACCATCTTGAGACGGCGCAGCCTGCCCTCCTTTTTCTGACGGAGACACAGATATCTGCTCCGGATGACACTTCGTACCTTGAATACCCCGGCTACGTATTGGAGCACAACTTCCTGCGTAAAGCCGGGGTGTGTGTATTCGTCCGGGCTGATGTCTGTTGTCGCCGTCTACGAGGCCTCGAACAACGGGACCTGTCCATCTTGTGGCTGCGCGTAGATGACGGGGGTTGTACCCGAGTCTACGCATGCCTGTACAGGTCCCACAGCAGTGATGCAGGTTCAGCTCTGATAGAGCATGTGCAAGAGGGGACTAACCGCGTGCTTGAGCAGTACCCATCTGCGGAGGTGGTGGTTCTTGGAGACTTTAACGCTCACCATCAAGAGTGGTTGGGATCCAGAACCACTGACCTCCCAGGTCGGGCTGCCTACGATTTCGCCCTGGCCTACGGCTTCTCCCAGCTGGTGACACAGCCCACCCGTGTCCCAGATATTGAGGGGCACGAGCCCTCTCTATTGGACCTTCTGCTGACCACCGATCCGGCCGGATACAGTGTGGTGGTCGACGCTCCACTTGGATCGTCTGATCACTGCCTTATCCGTGCTGCGGTACCGATCTCTCGTCCTGGTCGTCGAATGACGACCGGGTATCGAAGAGTTTGGCGGTATATGTCAGCAGATTGGGATGGGTTGCGTGAATTTTACGCATCCTACCCATGGGGGCGGCTCTGCTTTTCCTCTGGTGATCCTGACGTCTGTGCGGACCGACTTAAAAACGTGGTGCTTCGGGGGATGGAACTGTTCATTCCTTCTTCCAAGGTGCCCGTCGGGGGTCGCAGTGGACCCTGGTATAACAATGCCAGTCGGGACGCTGCACGCCTCAAGCAGTCCGCATACGCGGCATGGAATGATGCCAGGAGACGCCAGGATCCTAATACCTCTGAGGAAAGGCGGAAATTTAACGCCGCTTCTAGGTCCTATAAGAGGGCTATTGCCAGGGCGAAGTCGGAGCACGTTGCCAGAATTGGCGAGCGACTGAAGAGCTATCCCGCCGGGAGCCGTGCTTTCTGGTCGCTCGCTAAGGCTGCAGAAGGTAACTTCTGCAGGTCTAGTCTCCCACCACTACGCAAGTCCGATGACAGTCTGGCCCATAGTGCGAAAGAGAAGGCTGACCTTCTGGTCAAACTCTTCGCCTCGAACTCGACTGTGGACGACGGGGGTGCCACACCTCCGAACATCCCTCGGTGTGATAGTTCCCTGCCGGAGATCTGCTTTACACAGTGTGCAGTCAGGCGAGAACTCCGACTCCTGGACGTCCATAAGTCGAGTGGGCCGGACGGCATTCCTGCTGTGGTTCTGAAAAGGTGCGCCCCTGAGCTGACGCCTGCGCTAACGCGTTTGTATCGCCTCTCTTATTGCACTAACAGGGTTCCGTCTTCATGGAAGAACGCCCACGTCCACCCTATTCCCAAGAAGGGTGACCGGTCGGACCCATCGAGCTATAGGCCTATCGCGATAACTTCCTTGCTTTCCAAGGTGATGGAGCGAATTATAAATATACAACTCCTGAAGTATCTTGAAGATCGCCAGCTGATCAGTGACCGACAGTACGGTTTCCGTCACGGTCGCTCAGCTGGCGATCTTCTTGTATACCTTACTCACAGGTGGGCTGAAGCCTTGGAGAGCAAGGGCGAGGCTCTTGCTGTGAGCCTTGATATCGCGAAGGCCTTCGACAGGGTCTGGCATAGGGCACTTTTGTCGAAGCTACCATCTTACGGAATCCCCGAGGGTCTCTGCAAGTGGATCGCTAGCTTTTTGGATGGGCGGAGCATCACGGTCGTTGTAGACGGTGACTGTTCTGATACCATGACCATTAACGCTGGCGTTCCACAAGGTTCGGTGCTCTCCCCCACGCTTTTCATCCTGTATATCAATGACATGCTGTCTATTGATGGCATGCATTGCTATGCGGATGACAGCACGGGGGATGCGCGATATATCGGCCATCAGAGTCTCTCTCGAAGCGTGGTGCAAGAGAGACGATCAAAACTTGTGTCTGAAGTGGAGAACTCTCTGGGGCGAGTCTCCAAATGGGGTGAATTGAACTTGGTTCAATTCAACCCGTTAAAGACACAAGTTTGCGCGTTCACTGCGAAGAAGGACCCCTTTGTCATGGCGCCGCAATTCCAAGGAGTATCCCTGCAACCTTCCGAGAGTATTGGGATACTTGGGGTCGACATTTCGAGCGATGTCCAGTTTCGGAGTCATTTGGAAGGCAAAGCCAAGTTGGCGTCCAAAATGCTGGGAGTCCTCAACAGAGCGAAGCGGTACTTCACGCCTGGACAAAGGCTTCTGCTTTATAAAGCACAAGTCCGGCCTCGCGTGGAGTACTGCTCCCATCTCTGGGCCGGGGCTCCCAAATACCAGCTTCTTCCATTTGACTCCATACAGAGGAGGGCCGTTCGGATTGTCGATAATCCCAATGTCACGGATCGTTTGGAACCTCTGGGTCTGCGGAGGGACTTCGGTTCTCTCTGTATTTTGTACCGTATGTTCCATGGGGAGTGCTCTGAGGAATTGTTCGAGATGATACCGGCATCTCGTTTTTACCATCGCACCGCCCGCCACCGGAGTAGAGTTCATCCGTACTACCTGGAGCCACTGCGGTCATCCACAGTGCGTTTCCAGAGATCTTTTTTGCCACGTACCATCCGGCTATGGAATGAGCTCCCCTCCACGGTGTTTCCCGAGCGCTATGACATGTCCTTCTTCAAACGAGGCTTGTGGAGAGTATTAAGCGGTAGGCAGCGGCTTGGCTCTGCCCCTGGCATTGCTGAAGTCCATGGGCAACGGTAACCACTCACCATCAGGTGGGCCGTATGCTCGTCTGCCTACAAGGGCAATAAAAAAAAAAAAAAAAAAAAAAAATAGTACATAAAAAAATCTGTTATTACAATAACAAATTGAGTGAGTGACCAACAAAAACCGCGAACAAAAACGGACAGAACAAACACCTTACATGTTTAATATAACAGCACAAAAGTAACAACATATTAAAACTTTTACGGTCTCGGTTTCGGATTGACGCGTCGCGCACTATATGCCTAATGTTAGACCAGGATTGGGGTTTCGAGAATTTCGAGAATATTCGAAAGATTAATTAATACGTTCTCAGTTTCGGATTCATGCCAAACGCACTATAGGCTAATGTTGGACCAGGATTGGGGTTTCCAGAATTTCGAGAATATTCAAAAGATTAAATACGTTCTGTTTCGGATTCACGCGAAACACACTATATGCTTAATGTTGGACCAGGATTCGGGTTTCCAGAATTTCGAGGATATTCGAAAGATTAAATACGTTCTCAGTTTCGGATTCATGCGAAACGCACTATATGCCTAATGTTGGACCAGGATTGGGGTTTCGAGAATTTCGAGAATATTCGAAAGATTAATTAATACGTTCTCAGGTTCGGATTCATGCGAAACGCACTATAGGCTAATGTTGGACCAGGATTGGGGTTTCGAGGATTTCGAGAATATTCGAAAGATTAATTAATACGTTCTCAGGTTCAGATTCATGCGAAACGCACTATAGGCTAATGTTGGACCAGGATTGGGGTTTCGAGGATTTCGAGAATATTCGAAAGATTAAATACGTTCTCAGTTACGGATTGACCCGAAACGCACTATATGCCTAATATTGGACCAGGATTGGGGTTTCGATAAATTCGAGAATATTCGAAAAAGTAAAGGAGAACAGTACCTGCATTCCCCCGCGCAGGAATACAGCCGCTGCATACGGCGCGGCGTCGAGCTCCGCCTGCTGCACGGGCAGCGACCGCGCCAGCCTCGAGCCGCACTGCGCCAGCCCCACCGCGACGTGGAACGCGACAGACGACAGGATGTGATGGGCACGAAGACTGGACGTACTCTCCTGGAATATGATACGTCAGAGATAGATTCAAAAGCTAAAAATGCAAATGCAAAATACATACTTTCAACTTGCTCGCATTTAAGTTCAGATGTAATAATAAAAAAATAACTAACTAATCAATCAAGCATCATAACATTTTACAGACACGTTGTGAAGGCTTCTATTCGCGGAGAGATATATTTATTTCTAAATTAAATCGAGCGAATCTATGTTCCAAATAGAAACTACCTTTTGATATACTGTAGATTGGGGGAATAGAGACTAAAATTAGAATAGAGACAAATTTGAGATGTCACAATACTTTTGTTGAGTTGTTAGATTTAACTTTGTTAAACTTATTTAGTGTTTAAGAATATTAAATAGTTTAATTTAGTCATCAAAGTTTTGTAAAAGATATTAAAAAGTTAATTACCTAAAGTTAGGTACCTTTCTAACAACTAAATAGTGCCAGCCCTATCGAAAAACTCTATTGTCCCCATACGAAACCTGATTCACCTCAAAGACAAGGTGAATCGGGTCAAGCTAGTTTTTTCAGTTTTTGTAATGAACTATGTATAATAACGCATCGTATATAAAAAAAATAAGCCTCCGGAAGCATTTTAATCTCAATTTTATTAATATTACACTAAGAAAAACCATTGAAATTTTTTTTTGGATTTGGAACGGGTACCGATTCCCCCAAATCTACGGTACCTAATATTAGATAATGAATACTAACATGACATTTGTGACTATAAATCTGATCTGCATAGAGGCCGACGCACTTCTCAGTGATCCGCGCTAGGAATGCGGCGTGCGGCTCCACGCTCAGGGCCGCGGTCGCGTCGCCGCCCCGCAACTTGCGGACCAACTCCACCGTGCTCGCGTTCTCGCAATCGAAATTCTCAACGTCGAAAACGTGACCGGCCACTATTATCCACGAACCGCCGTCTTTTATATGATTCTGTAAGTCGCATCTGAAAGTAAACAAGACGAGATATTAATGTTACGCGCTGGGGCTCGGGATAAATAAAACTTTCACCGAAGTACAAATTAAAGTCCATTTAACTCTTAGAACAATTAAGGAACACTTTACAATTCGCAATTCACTTCTTTTTGCCGTTTCGCTTCGAGTAAGCCGATTACTAGCTGCCTTCATTGTTTTTTATGTTTGAGGGATTACTGGTGACCCGGAGGCCTCTCCAGTTTCATCAGGGCAGATGGGCGAGCAAAGGCTCAGTCAGAAGGGGACTGCCTTAATGTCATCTCTACAACGCTTTTATAGTTGACACGACAACTCCACAATTATCGAGAATATGACCGTTAGTACGAGTACGTTTCGATGTGTTTTAGCTATTTGATAATAGCTCGACCGTTCTCGACTTTGCTAGTTCTTTTGATGTTAGTTTCTGCTATTTGATGACAGATGGCGTTACTTTTACTAGCGTAACAATATGACTAGTGTTATAATTATAAAATACAACTATTCATAGAGTTCGAACCATCCAATAGACGACAGTGAAAGTTTAAACAGACACGCAAGAGAACAACACATACTTGCGTATAACGCTACTGTTCAGCTGGTGTTTCTTCGAAACGAGGCCGGGCCAGCCCAGCAGGTCCGCGTCTAGCTTCGCGGACGAGGGTAACGCGCGGGCCGCCTCGTCGCACGCGCGCGCTATCCTCACGAGCGAGCCCGCGCAGTCGGACAGCGCGTGTGCGGACCGCGCCGAACAAGCACATATCCATGCGCTCAACTCCGTCACAACGCGACCTGCAACATGATTAGTTTAAAAACTTGTTTTGTTACTATCCTAACTATATCCAGTGTTAGGTGCTGCCACCCACTTTAGAATGTGAGGTTTTGTCAGTGTTGAGGGTTTACTGTGCGCTCTCCTCCGGAAACCTCATCAGAGTGGTCAATAACACACTGAGTATAATTGCATGTTTTACACGCGTCAGCGACCGCGGTGGATCGCTGCACGTTAACCACTGACTGACTAACGTATGCTGCTCATTACTATAACTGCATAGTAAGCAGCTAAGCGGGGCGGGGTATCATTCCCCTACAATAACGATCCTACAACTGTCCCTCCAGAAAAAAAAATTGACATATCTCTAGTCTGTTTCTGAGTTTGTAAAGGATATTGGCGGGCTATCGGTACGATGTAGAATACAATATACCTAGTCAGGTCATAAATTCTGTCACATGTTTAATGTAAAATAATTGAAACAAGTTTATTCATTGTGTAACCATTCATATACCAAAATGAACTTAACAAAACATAGATTCTTATGACACTAAAGTTTATTCAAAATGACCTCCGTGATTTTGAATACAGGCCTTCAATCTGCGCGACCAGTCGTCTATCGCAGCAGGAACGAGGTCCATGTCAATATCGGCGGCTGCCTTAATCAAGGATGTCTTGAGTGACTCCAAATTGGGATGAGGCTTTGAGCACGCCTTTTACTCCAAGTGTTGCCATATCTTGTAATCTAACGGATTCAAATCTGGACTGGAGGAGGGCCAGTCTTCGTGCCGGATGAAGTCGATTTCACGCGCCGCCAGCCAGTCTTGTGTGCTCTTCGCTCTATGAGCTGGCGCCGAATCTTGTTGGAATACCCAGTGCCTGTTATTGAACATGGTATGAGAAACAGGTTCCACAAGGTTCGTCAGGACTGTATTTTGATACACAACTGCATTCGTTTTTACACCTTTCTCACAAAAATGTACCACCTCTGTTAAGCCCCAATAAGAAACTCCCAACCATACCATGAGCGAGGATGGAAAATGACCTCGTTGGACACGCGGAATACGGTTGCTCGCTTCTTCACTACTGTGTGCGTACACCTTATCATTTTGTTTGTTGTAGCTCTCTTCTACGGTAAAAAATTTTTCATCCGAAAAAAGAATTTCCTGATATTTTTTTCCCGCGTACCGCTTCAACAAAGCGCGGCATCTCTTCAGTCTCAGGTCCATTAGACGAGCATTCAAACGATGTCCTGTTTTTCTTCGATATGCCCGAAGCCCTAAGTCTTCATTTAACACCCTTTTCACCGTGGTTCTGCTTAACCCCATCTGAAGGGCCAACAGTTTCTGCTTACGTTTGGGATTTCTTTGAATTCGCGCCTTCACAGCTTTTATCACTGCTGGAGTCCTAACAGACCGAGGGCGACCTCTTCTTGACCTAGTGTCTTCATTGTATCGTTTGATGGTACGATAAACGAATCTTTTGGTTATATAAAATTTTTTCAGTATGTTAAAAATTTGAATTGGCGCGTTACCGCAACGATGCAACGCAATAACTGCAACACGGTCTTCTTTAAGCGTCCACTCCATATTTAAAAATGAGTAAAATTTTAAAAGTATACATTTTTATTTTCATGAACAATTCGAAATTCGAATTCAAGAAACTGTTTTTGTGGCCAGCATTCTAAAAGAAAAGTTTTTACTATGTGACAATACTTATGACCTGACTAGTTATTCCTCTAGGGTAATGAAGAGATTTATTTTCTTAATTTAGATTCTATAGGTACAAATTTAACCTTAATTTAATCTATAAATAATCAGTACTGTGAATTGGTATAATATGAAATGATTAAGTAAATAAAGAAAACAGTTTAAATAGCGTACACTAGTAATTTATGAAAAACTGAAGGAAAATGATAAGTAAACAAAGTTTGAGCTTTGTGATATAATTAGTCTGTTACTTTATTTATTACACTTCATATAAAATTTACATTGGCGGACTTAATACCTAAGCCTTTCTCTACCAGTCAACTAAGGTAGTGCAGAGTAAATAGTGGTAGGTGCAATGAAATTTAAATTAAGTTACAAATAAATACACAAAAAAAGAATATACACACATATATACACAATCATATATACATATACATACATACATACACAAATACATACATACACACATAAATACATATAATAGTTCATACAGTATTAAAAATTTTAATAGTTTTTATAATAGTAGTTTAAAGTGTAAAGTTTAATAGTAAACTATTAAAAATTTTAATAGTTTTTCTACTATTATTCTTGTAAACGGAAATATAAAAAGACAACTTATACACTATAACAATAGATGGTTTTTGTTACTCATACACTAACAACTCACCGACAATGTCAGAAGCTAGCAGATCACACAGAGCCACGAGCTGGGTATTGTCGGCGCCGTGCACGGCTCGCGAGAACGAGCTCAGCGTCGACTGTACGTGCTCGGACAGTAGAACCGTGTATTGGTTCAGGAGCGAGCGGACTCCGCCGCGCGAGCTGCGGCCGCCGCGACACCACATCGCCTCACAGAACAATAACCTGCATGTGTACAGACGGACGTGTTCTTTATAACTTGATACTATCAGAAGTCTGTATTCGTCGTCGGTAGATTGCTAATATCTGAACAGTTAAACGCTCATCGGTATTTTAATAATATTGCAAACGTTTATTTCTTTATTAAGTTGTACCAACAAAGTAATCATCGATACAAAACATTGAACAATTGACAAAAGTTCATGGCAGATGTCAATTATAGGTGCAATCGACAGTGCATTAACAACAACAACAAAAAATATATATATAACTAAGATTTGATTACGAATACATTTGATTGATAGCTTAAGATTAATTTATATTTAATTGGGAAATGATCCGCGACAGATTTTTCCTGTAGGTTATGAGACAATTAGAAAAATCATCTATTTCACTTAAAATTAGTTCAGCGCAATCGGACAACTCCGAAGGAGCATTGACGTTATCTATTCATAAATCTATATGTTAATACGCGAAGCAAAAACTTTGTCTTTTTACGAAGATTGCGCAGAGGGAGGAGTATGAAATTTCCCAACTCATAGAGAATATATTTTTTTAGGACTAAAGGATTACTGGTGGCCCAGAGACTTTTCCAGTTTCAGTATGTACTCTTTTGTTTACTTAGTTTAATTTATTTCGTAAAGATTCATTCGAACATTATACGTTATCATTTAGGACAAATTGACCAAAACATTTATTTTAAAACACTTTTTAACTTGCCTTTGAAATCGTATGAGTAGATCACAGCTGGGGCTGACGGCGTCTTGGCCCTTGGGCTCATCCACCTTGCTGGGATCACCATTAATTATTGCGTTTATGGACGTTTGTGTCTGACAGCTTGTATTTCGTATCAAATGTTTCACCTATGGGAAGATAATTAAATAAATCATATTAAGAAGTATTTATTAACTTGGTATGCTCGTTTATAATATAATCTATCTATAATCTATGTAACGTAATCTTTGAACGACCTTTTCTCCAATTCCTGATTAGCTTGACCAGTACAGGGTAAAAAAGGTTTTCATTAGTTCGGTTTAAAATTTAAGCCTGTTTTTTGTTTGTTAAAAACTAACTACAAATATTATGTTTTTATTATTATTTATTGCTTAGGTAGTTGGAGGACCTCACAGCCCACGTGGTGTTAAGTGGTTATTGGAGTCTATATACATCTACAAGGTAAATGCTACCACCCACCTTGAGATATAAGTTCTAAGGTTTCAGTATAGTTACAACGGCTGCCCCACCCTTCAAACCGAAATGCTTTACTGCTTCACGGCAGAAATAGTCAGGGCGGTCGTACCTACCCGTACGGACTGACAAGAGTTTCTACTACCAGTATTATGTTTTCAATCGCTTTAAAATCATTGTCCAATAATCGTACCAAGTGCATGAGCGGTACGGAGGCGCACTTGTCCGATGTTGCAGTGTTGCTCAGATGATATTCTTCAGAGAACCCTGAGATTAAAAATGCATGGTGTAGACCAATGAAAGAAATAATTGATCATTAAAAAAAAATAACACCATGGATATATTAGTCTCACCGGTGACCTGATCAGGATCGTCGCCGGTTTTCGATACGGGAGGACCACGTTGTCCTGTTATTATATCCACCTGGTCATATTCGCTGAAAAGGTACATAACATTAAACCAGTAATCGGATTAGCCTCAACAATTATTAATCATTATATAATATTCGTCAAATACGGCTTTATTTTGATATTTTCTTTTTTAAACGAAGTATGGTTTAATTTCCAATGAAAGAAATAATTTGCTTGATATTATCATAGCGCATAATTATATCTATGTATTGTTTATTTTTTTAAGAGATTTTATGACCTGGTAACTAAGAGCTTTAGGTCAAGTCTTATTTTAATTTTAATGAAAACTTTTTTTATAGGAATAATGATATTAATAAATGAAATGAAGTTGATTAATATGAAACATGGCATGAAATGAAATGAAATGAGATGATAAGGGATGAAATATAATCTCAGTAAAATGGTGGTAATTTACTGAGACTTTTCAGTGGTATTTTTGGAGGATCCCGAGAAGTTACGTTCAGCGGCTTTGTTTCACTTTCCCACATTTGTGCACTTTCATAGATACTAAACAGTTAATAAACCAACGTTATTACACATTTAAACCTAAAGAAATACAAAATAAAACAAATCACACAACTTCACTCCTCGCGTTCCTGCCAAAAAAGTCCATCTATGTATTGCAATGAGACGATTACACAGATCCCTACAGTTAAGAAAACGTTTACTCACTTATCAAGCTGCAAATGGTTATACATCTCGGCTGAATGAATTTGCAAAGCATTCCGTACGGCGTCACGTAGACCTCCTCCCCCCAGCAGAGACCACACCAGGAGCTCTGTCATGAAACGTGCGCCTGCACTAGCGGGCATTGAACCTGATGAATAAATAATTCGTACCTTGATTTAAAAGGAATTATTAAGAAATTTAGATACAAATTTGTACAAATTTATACAAGCTTCAACAGTGTATCATCACCCTTTTGCTTGAATGGCGAGACGAACTCACGATTCACTTCGTGTTAAGCAGGTGTCATATATAATATCACAAAGGGTTTATTGTACCGTCCATCGCTGCTATCCAAGTTTTAACATTTTTAATTGCATGTGCTTATGACTATGCGATAAGGCTGCCCATTGTAATCCTTTAATTTTTACTAGAGGCGGTCAATAGTTTACTCTATTCTCTGATCTCAGGAGTGAGTTTCTCGCCGGATCTTGTCAGTGGGTTGCGTTTCCGATCCGGTGGCAGATTCTGCGAAGCACTGCTCTGCCTAGGACCAGTGTTAGCAACACTCCCGGTTTGAGCCTCGTGAGCTCATCTACACGTTAAGGCGAACCAGAAAGTCTAAGGCTATCAGCATAGGCAAAAAAAAGATCTCGGGACGTGTGAGATATTACAATAAAACAGCAGCCATGATTATATCCCTAAGCAGGAACGTACGACTATATGCGCAGTCTAATAGGTCCACATTAAATTCTACCCTCTTTTCCTTGAAATTAATTTAAATCGATACTAAATTTTTAATGGCAGATTTTGGAGTATACAGGATTACCGACAATTAACACTTTTCGGGACACAGGATCTCGAAAATTCTTTTATATTAGGCACCTAGGTTTCCTAAATATTCCTTCGGGCAGGCATGCCCTTTTTGAAGAACTTTCTGCGATAATTTATAGTATCGTGAAATTTTAATGAACAGCCGAACATGTGATATTATTATATTTTTCCCGATTTTGTTTATATGGAATGTAATAGATAGCCGTCAGCATTAGAGCCCATACTCCGTATATCTGAAGTCAGGTTTGAGCCCCGAGAGCTCACCTATCAGCTCGGTGAATCTAAAATATCTCCTCGAGGTTACTAGAATAGGTTTAAAAAAAAGTACATCTGTGTCGCCAGCTAGTCATAAAACTTAGTTTTATTCGTAAATATCAGCGTTCCAGTTATCTATACTAATAGATAAAGCTACAGTGGTTTTTACGGATGTTCCATTATAATTACTGAACCATGCATCCGATTGACTTGAAACTTGGTATCCATGTAGAAAATACATGTAATTAATGGATAGGCTAATATTTATATGAGTGTTGGGTTCCTTAATAATAATGACAATAAAAAGGTAATAATGTTAATTTTAAATGCCTAGCGAAGGGGGCGAGTACGGCTAGTTATCAATAAAATCAAACGAAATCAAATAAAATGCGTAACTAAATCAATATAACGTTTCTTCCTTAACCTTGAGGCAATAAGGAAATGAGATGATGTGCCCGAACTTGAGGCGTGGGCAGCAGCAGCGGCCACGACGCGGCCAGCGCGCGCCGCGCCGCCACCGCGGCTA
Source organism: Bombyx mori (assembly GCF_030269925.1). Taxonomy (NCBI): domain Eukaryota; kingdom Metazoa; phylum Arthropoda; class Insecta; order Lepidoptera; family Bombycidae; genus Bombyx; species Bombyx mori. Next base: position 4,743,494 of record NC_085121.1, read on the forward strand.
CAGGACCCGCGCGCCCCTCCGCCAGCGACACCAGTGCGCTGTGCACGCCGCCGCACCACGATCTACTCTCTGTCTCGCTCTCCACCGAATCTATACCTCGGGAGTATTGCCACGCATGAACCTATCAACACACCATAATATTTAAACGATTAAAGACGGATGAATTTTTATTTATTGCTTAGATGTGTGGACGAGCTTACAGCCCACTGGTGTTAAATGGTTACTGGAGCCCATAGACATCTACAACGTAAATGCCGCCACCCGCTTTGAGATATCAGTTCTAAGGTCTCAGTATAGTTAGAACGGCTGCCTCACCCTTCAACCCCGAAATACATTACTGCTTCACGGCAGAAATAGGTGGTGGTACCTACCCGTGCGGACTCACAAGAGGTCCTACCATCAGTATAAAGTAATATGTTATTTTTTTAAATTTCAGAATCATCATTTCACAAGATGATCAGAACTTACAAAACACAAAAATTAGGCTATCAGCAAAAAAAAATAGTTCAGTTTTTAGCTTGTGTCACACATACAGAGTAACAGTACTTTTAATTATGTATAGGGTTCGCGAAAACCGAAGAAAATACTAGTATGCATATTTATTTATGATCACATCACTCACCTGCAACCTCAGTAGATTCAAACACGCTACCGCTAAGCATTCATTCTCTTTTGGATCACCTGATGTACTTTGTTCCACAACTAATCTTAGAAGTCTTTCTAAAAATCTGGAACGAATTAAAAATTATAATTTTTTTACTCATTATTTGTTTATCTTTGTATTTGATGTACTCACTTAAAGGTCCCATCTGACAAATCTATCACGAAAGGCATAGACGATGGTAAGTCTCTGGGATTTTCTTCACTCCATACGAATATATGATTTGGACCACCGCTAATTCCTAAAATCAAAATGTGTGAACTACATTATTCAGTAATGTAAACTGACAACCATTAATCATTATTTTGTTATTCCCTGATATTTATAATAGTAACTCAATATTGAACTTTTACATATTTATTTATTTATTTATTTATAGCTTTATATACTTGACAGTATAAAGGCGGACTTAATGCCATAGGCATTCTCTGACAGTCTACCTTAGGGGAGCGCTTACCTTGGTAAGTGTAGTGTTATAGTAATATTAAGTAGTTAAACATATTATATACATATGTATATAACAATATGTATGTTTATAGATACAAATACTCGTACTTAAATAAATACATCTACATAAATATACATAAATAAATGTTATCAATTAGATAACTCTGCTAACTCTCTGAGAAACAGTTCTCGAACCCTCGTCTTAAACGCTTGACGTGTAGTGGCCGACCTTATTTTGAGTGAGAGCGCATTCCATAGAAGAATAAATATATTGAATAGTGAAGGAAGAATGTAATATTATTTACCATTCGCTTTAAACGAAGGACTGAGTACTTGTAGTAATTGCGGTACAGGTCGCACGATTTGCGCTCGTTCGTGCGTGCCCCAAGCGTACACGGCGCCCTCTGACGTCAGAGCTACTCCGTGACATAATCCCAATGACACGTCTATTATACGTATACCTAAAGTGAAAAATGTAGTTGAAAATTTTTAATCATGAATGTAATATTGCTATTGTTACGCGATGAGGTTCGGGATGAATAAAATTTCACCAAAGTACAACAAAAACTGTATTCAACACTTAGAACACTTAAAACACTCAACAAACACTTTAAAACTCTCAATTAACTTGTTCCGCTTCACTTCAGGTGATCCGTTTGCTGTTTCGCTTCGAGTAGTTCCGATTACTGATTGACTGCGTGCCATCTCTACAACGCTTTTACAGCCGATACCACATCCCTAGAATTATCGAGAATATTCCACACAATAGTCAGATAGCGGAAACTACCAAAGATGGTTGATATCTATTGATGGCGTTGTAATTCTCGAGCATTCTGAGTGCTATTAGATCTTTCTATATTCGTTCGACTATTCGGCAATAGGTGGCGTTACTCTTACCAGCGTAACACTGTTATATAGCTATGTTAACTGTAGCAGTTCTTACCTTGAAAAGCTTCCATTACTTTTGGGAGCTTAACGTTTTCCAGGTTGCCGTGTCCTAGACGGTAATTATCGCCTTTTCCCCATGTATAAACTTGACCACTGTGAAACATTAACAAATTGATTTCTAATTCAAATAAATTCGAGTGTATTAATGATGAAATTCTTACTTGTCAGTCAGAACAGCGTGGAAATGCTCTCCAGTATATACCCTTGTGATCCTTAATACCGAAAGTGATGCTATGGTTCTAGGAGCACCGCCTTCATTGTCGCCAAATCCTTGCACTGCCCCCTCCCATGTACAACACAATGTGAGGCTGTCACCCCAACCTGGAAAAATAAACGATGGACTATAACCAATCGTCTTAGACGCATGAAGAAGACAGGTGAAGCAATTTTTTTTTGTCTGGTTACTTTTTACATAAACAATATCTTTTTTTTTATTGCTTAGATGAGTGGACGAGCTGACGGCCCACCTGTTATTAAGTAGTTACCGGAGCTCATAGACATGAGTTCTAGGGTCTAACAGTACAACGGCTGCCCCGTCCTTCAAACCGAAACGCATTACTGCTTCACGACAGAAATAGGTAGGGTGGTGGTACCTACCCGTGCGGACTCACAAGACGTCATACCGTCAGTAAAATATTAATATTATTCTAATTATACATTACTGGGTTTCTGCAAAACTACATTAGTTGCAACTTACCTAAAGACACGTCTATAATGCGTTCAATGTTATGCGCGTTAAAGGACACGGGTTGTGGAGTGAGACAATTTTCAATAGTGCCGTGACCGAGACGGCCGTGAGGTCCACGACCCCACGTATACAAAGCGCCACGCGATGTTATAACAGCGCTGATCACAAAAAACAATAAATTAACAATTTTTCGACTTTGAAGTCGCATATAATGAACCAGTAAAAATGAAACTATAATATTATTATTGGTAAATACATAACACGCAAATGATCTAGTCTATCCCAATGAGTCCATGGGCAATTATAGCGTGTAAAAATGGCGGCTATAATTCTACCGACCATTGAATATCCCGAATGACTTTACACAGACCATGCAATGAGCAAACTTTTGAAAATTTACCACGACTATGCCATAAAAAAGTTATAGGGGAAGTCCACATCCACAATGTGTAAACCCAAACCTACCGTGACATATTCGAATCTCGCCTAAATAATGTTAGTAAATATCTAATTGATCACAACCAAATGACTACAAAAAAAACTTAAAAGAAGAGCGCCTCAAATCTACGATGGATTGATTGAAATGGACATGTCACTGGACCTTGTGTCCTCACTGATTTTTTATTTCATATTTTTGCTTTCTAAAAACTACTGTTTAAATTATAATAGTTAAATTAGACAGATCACACTAATGAAGGAAGTTAACAAAAGGTTATTGAACCTGCAGGCCACACCGGCAGTGACGCGCGTCACTTCGTGATGTGCGAGGTGATGTATTGCAGAGGGCGCATCCCTATTAGCGGTATCGCCGTGTCCGAGCCGGCCGTCCTCGCCGACACCCCAGGACCACACGCCGCCGCACGACGAGCAGCACAAGAAGTGTCGTCCGGCGGAGTGACATGCCACTTGACATATACTCTTATTTTCCAAACCTGATTGAAATGTAGATAAAATCTATAATCACTACATAGTATAAAACAAAGTCGCTTTCTCTGTCCCTACATCTCTATGTATGCTTAAAACTTTAAAACTACGCAACGGATTTTGATGCGGTTTTTTTAATAGGTAAGAGTGATTGAAGAGGCAGTTTTATATGTTTTGGTGAAAACATATAGGCGTTTTGGTGAAAACTGTAAGACTGACTTTGTATTGAATGGAATAAATAAATGTATAATAACATCCATTAAATAGTGGAGAAATCAATAATAAATTACAGTTTCCGAAGCGAAGCGAGGCCGGGTCGCTAGTATGTATATTAATACGTGAAGCAAAACTTTGTATCCATTTTTACGAAAATTGCGCGGACGGAAAAGTATGAAATTTCCCACACTTATACAGAATATAGAGTGTGAGAGAGTGCAGAATGTTAATATCTTTTTAAATTATGCATAAATTAGAAATTAGATAAAATAGAATAAAATAGAAAAAATTATAAGCAGAAATACTACAACTGCATCTACAAATACATTAAATCAATAAAATAAATAAAAAAATTACACACACTACTATGTATTTGACACAAACACGCATGCATACTATTTGTTTATTGTCAAACTTTTCTTATTGCTTAAATTCCGTGGTCAAATTGAGAATAGATTAAATATTGTTTGTCTTTATTAATATTTATTTGTCTATTTTGGACTTGGCGAGATCTGTGAATAAAGAAGTATAATATTCTTTGACAATAGAACCTTAATAATGTTCAAACTTATAATTTAACCTCATTACAGTCGAATTTCGACTACTGCGGGACCACTAGTTAGAAATTACAAGTTATAGTAAGATAGCATGTACATAGCATGCTAATGAATTTGTAAATTATTGAAGTTGATTTCTGTTTCTGTTACTTTTTTTGTAACCCTTTGTGGTCCTAAGATTAATGTAAGACTAAACTATATGTCTAATACGTGTGGACTCTGAACCTCAAATGGTTACAATAGTGAAATTAAATGGTTGCAATAGTTTTAAAATGATAAACTTATTTTTCTATGTCTTAATTAATGCTGATATTGCATAAGAGAAATTAGTTTTAGTTCTTTTTAATTCAAGAATGTATTTTCTTTTTTTTAAACATTTCAAGACTTGTCTACTGTGTTATTGTGAATTTTGGAAGAAAAAAAGAATCAATTAATTATTATATATATTTTTTTTTTAGGTGAATAAAGGGGCAATTTCCCCAAAAATAAATAAATGTCATAAGGAAGTCTTCATTTTTGTCTCTATTTGGGCGGAGACAAAAGTGACGGCAAACTTTCGATCATCGATTATTATCAACCAAATGGTTGTTTATGATAAAGATTCGTAACAAACCTAAGAAGCATCTTTAAATAAATAATAAAATTTGAAAAACATATGTTTAATACCTGGAACCAACTGTGGTGTCATAGTATCATAGGGCAGTGTGTATACAACTCCGTCTTGAGTCAAAAGTAATGCTAATTTTTCTGCACAGGATATTTGCTGTATTCTAAGTGAACCTAGTTGTATAGGGCCTAATCCTACTGAGATCACTTCTTGGGCGGATTCTGTACACTGAAATATAATATCCAAAATAAGTGTTTATTAAGATTTGGAACGAAAAAGTGACGAGTTATCGAAATCATAATTACCGTTACGAATCCTTTTAATGGTGGTAGTAGGGGTGCCCCGAGTCTATCTAAATGACACAGTAACGCAATACCCGCTTTTCTTACACTCATCAAACCATCGCCGCTTGGAATATTCAGCTCTCTGTAAATTATAATCTAGTTCTAATCTTACTTTGTTACCTTGCAGTTTATTTTAGATTTCCAAAGTTTAATTAAGCATAGCTACTCATTAGAATGAACTAAACACATAAACTCTTTTTTAAAATATAAATAGAAGACAAATAAGTGATTGGTGTGCTAGAATTCTGACTAGTATATTTCTTTGAATCTTACTTTAAAAATACTTCAGTGGGATTTGTTTCTGTTGAAGGTTCATTGTTGACCATGGGGTTAGGCGCTGCGACTTTTGCCATACGTCTGAGAAAAGGCCCCAAGGGCGCTGTACATTCTTCTAGAGTAATTCTGGAAATGAAAGGTCAATTACGATCGGAGACATAATCACATTCATTACTCTAGTTATGGGTAGGATATATGTAGGTAAATGAATAGAGTATATAGTGGGTTAAACGGGTAGGTATTTTGTGATATACGTAAGAGCGCCGATAACCAATTAAAACTCAGAAAAAACAAACTTGTTCACCCATCTCATCATTTATAGTATAAAGACAGGTTTTCGTTGAAACTTATGAACAGTTTGTGGCAACAATTCTCGACATCGAATGTCAAATATCTGTGATTTTAAATCATAATTGTCTTATCTTATTCACTATAAATATTTATGCAACAAACAGTGTGTTTCTAACCTGTGATTGGCAGGCTGTCGTTTTTGCTTAGGAGGTAAAGTGACTAGAACATCAGCTGCTTTCAGTAGTGCTGGCAGTTCGGCACGTCTCGCACACAACTCAACCCACACACATAATGATATACGCCAATCACCAACAGGTACATTACAACCCACTTCACTGAAAAAAATTATAGAAAATGTATGGGTAAATTGTGGTCTCCGTGAAAATGATATTCAAAGTAATCTAAAGTATGGTTAAAGTAGACAGTAGAAAGTAGAAATGGTTTTGTAATAATCAAAAGATTAAGCACCGCATATTCAAAGTTTCCATTCCCTAGTAGGTTAAGCCTGTTTTTGTACTGTCTTCGAGAGATCAATCTCTCGCCTTGAGTTTGGCAGGAGTATTCACTTTACTGTGTTCAGGATTACACATTTAGAATTAGGTAGTCTACGATTTTTCTGACTTTTAGCAATGACATACACAAACGAAACAATAGTGTAACAATAAACAAAAATACAGATGCCTTCGCAGTCGGCAGTGATTAGCTGAACACCTCCCATGATGTCCATAAGCATTGATGATCACTTACTACCATGTAGTCATTGCTTATCTATCTTCTATGTATCTATCTATGTATTTATCTATGCTTATTTTCTTAAGTTAATGGAAATTTATTGATACATATAATATAAATTTATTGATATATATTTATTTATTGATAAATTTATTGATAGATATTGATAGATCGATACATGCTGCTCCAGCTGATAATTATGGGCAAAGTGGACGGAAAGAGACGTGCTGGGCGAAGAAAGAAATCATGGCTCCGGAATATCCGGGAGTGGACCGGTATTGCCTCCGTCGAACAGCTGTTCCGGCTGGCTGCAGATAAAAACGAATATAGAAAGCTAACGGCCAACCTTCAGGATTGAAGAGGCACTGGAAGAAGAAGAAGAAGAATGGAAATTTACATGACATACCCTGTCACAACCTGATGTAGGAACTGAGCAGCGCTATCTACAACTTCCGCCCATATTTTCTGCGATCTTGGCGCTTGCTGTGGGGTCCCTGTACCGGCATATAGCGCAGCATCAGGTAAAGCCCGCACTGCATCCAACGCATCTTTCAGCAAAGCTGAGCAAACATCTGCATCTTCTCCACAGCGCCACGCACGACGTACCAGCGACAAAGCTAAGCGTAACGCTGCACGAGCACCAACCCGTGCCAAGCCGAGAGTACTGTAACCAATAAGTTTATATTTTACTTAAATTCAAGCATTGGTTAGGTTTCATTCATTGTTGGAGATATATGTTCATCACCTTTCTGAATCATCAGTGGGCTCCTCAATTTCTTCTTGACTTTCTGCGCTTGCATCTATGGGGTTGTTAAGTGCATTTACAACATTGCTTAGTGCTCTATTGCTTACACCATGTGGAGGTTTCTTCTCTAAATTCGCTTTTTTAACTTCTTTTCTGTGACTTTGATCCCTGAAGAAAATTTAAGAATTACATGAAACTTTAAAAACTATTAACATTATGAAACATTTCTTAGGGTTCGTAATTTTTAAGTGACCGTTTGTTCGATCAAACTATACCTTATAACTGCCACAAGATGTCTGTTGCACAAGACGATGAGATGACGGATTTCTGAAACTAATGGACAGCTGACAGCAGTGTTGATGGCTCTAAATCTTTGCTCAAAAATCAATGACTCCATTAAACTTAGAAGGCATTCTGGTCCTGCAAATCAATATTTAAATTGAAATAAAGAGTTTTTAAATTCGAAGAAAACAAAATTCAAATTCAATGATGTTAATTAGCAATTGAGAAAAGTAATCTAGTAAGAAAAAGGATTACCAGAATAAGTTTTGTTTATATGTCATTTTAGTCTCTAAAAAAATGACAAATAGATTGAACATGCACTTAGTTGCATTTTAAAATAGATTTGTATTTGTAAGAATTAAATTATATAAAGACAATTAATATTATACAATGCTAATTAAGAAAATTTTCAGCTAGTTCATCATGTAGTATTTGTATTACACAAAACCTTTTTATTGTAATTGTAGTTATTGAATTTTAATTTGGTCTGTTGCTGACTCTATTTATTATATTTCCATATTTAAAATCTAAGTTACCTATTTTTACTAATACTTATATGACCAATTTAAATTAGACCTATTGATATTACTTGATTCCATTTTAAGACAAATAACAAACATATAAAAACGATAAGGTAAAAACAAAACTAAACAATAAGAGTATCAAATCATGCATAAGAAATCATTTCATCTTGCTAAAGGAAACTTTGGTAAATCAATAAAAATCTGTCGTGACATATGCAGCTAAATACCTTTTCATAGAATGAAAAGAGATTTTAAAATTTTTGATTTGTCGTATTTTGCATTTCAATGGTTTCACAGTCATTCATTTAACAATCTATATAATACACTAACCTGGATCTTGTTTCCATTTGAGATCATCTATTATTTGAAGTGATGTTGGCGGATTCACATATTTTGTCAGGATAGATATTCTATGCTCTTCTTCAACAGATAGTGCAGTGCATGGAACACAAGCACATCCAGAGTGGGGACCACAAAGACCATCACAACAAGTACAGGTTAATATCTAAAAAAAATATAGAATTATCTCAAAAAGATCTAGATATAGAGCACTTTTAAAAAATGTTTTATATTATACATAACTTAGAAAAAGAATACACACATGTCATTATATACATTACTTAGTTCTTGGCTTTGATCTTCAAATTTTGGCACAATTTGGTTTGAATAAATTAGATTTACTAAACATTTAATTCAATTTAAAACTAAGTCGTTAAGGTAAACTAACCAAAAAAAAAACTAAGGGGTGCCTCCTTCCTTCATTATAGTAATTTCTCTAAAAAAGTGTACTTCTCTGTGCTGCTACCCACTATTAGGCCAGGAGTTCAAAGAATTTTACCTAGCACCAATATACATAGTCGTGACAGGTTTCCTCATTTTAAAGGTTAAATTAAAGCTAGTTACAATTTTTTGGGGTGATGGTCAAATACCATTAATGGTAATTACTTAGTATACAAATAATAAATTATAAGAAAGTATTATTATTTAGATAAATATGTTGCTTTACAGTCCAGGAAAATAGTGCATTAGTTCCCTTTTCATATCAATTACTGTCATGGGGACCCTGCCAAGCACTTGTATTACTGCCCATCTTTCATTTTCATGTGCAACATTTAAAGTTATGTCTTTTTTTATTATGGTTCAAACAGTCCATTATATTCTAGCGTAAATGGTATTCAGTGTGGGGTGGAAGCTCCCGTGGTATTGAAATCCCAACTCCGAGATTTTCGTTCTAAACGGTTATGTAGCCTAGACATTTATACTTCATAATTAGTGCAATATCTTCAGAGAGCATATTATTTACCCTTAGGCCGCAGTAGTATTTTCCACTATCCCCAAGTTTAGCAGTAATACCAGCACCGTTTACGAGGCCGCTTCCGGCATTGAAATATATTTCTCTGTCTTGTAAAAGAATATTAAATAAAGCAGAAAGGGAATCTGGATTGTGTAAGGCCTCCTGTAAGTCAGGATTGAGCCATTTAGCATCCAAATGTTGTTGTGGACGAAAAATGAACTGTTCGTGCTCGTCATGGCTTGACATTTTCACAACAAGCACAACTCACAAAGAATTATGAATACATTTTGAGTGTCGAATTTTGTACTGAGTAATTGCTAACTGAAATGTAAAAAAATTACTAGCGTTCTCATTACAAAACCCTTTTCACAACTCGACTTAGACAGCACGGGAATTATCAAATAACAACCGAGCAATCAATCATCGGGTAGATTGAAATTTTCAAGTGTCAGCTGTCAACAACCAACATGTCAAATGGATTTTTCTTTTTTGTTCAGCGTAAAGTGTGTGCATCAGAATCATCAATATCAATAAAATTAGAATGGCTAATAGCATCCAAATTGAATAATATGATTTTGAATTAAAATAGTTTTCTTTCTTAGAACAACCGATGCATATCAAAAAGGGTCGTCGTGCTCCCTTACGGTGGCACGGAACGGGCCTCGAGGTGAACCCCACTGCCCGGGCAGAAGCTCCCTGCCACTCAGGCCATGGGTGAAATAAGTGCAGGGAGGAACTGAAAAGGGTACTACAAATATATTAAGTGTATAATCTATGGGTACTACTGTTCGCAGTTTGTCCGGCTGCATTGCACATCTATATATACTTATATATAATACGATGGGCTTGATTTTAGGCGACGGATAGATGCCCGCGGAGGTGGCACTCCGGCGCCGACTGCTGTCCTCCGCTTCGGTTTTTTTTTTCTTCCCTTACTAACTGACTAAATCTAACTAATCTAACTACAACTACTATTTACAATAAGCCAGGACACGTCAGCAGACGAGGGGCCCACCACTGGCCCCATGCCGCAGCCCCACCTCTACAAAATAGAGGGGGAGCCGCGGCACTAGTTTAGGCGCTCACCCGCTCCGGGCTCCCCAGAAGGGGAAGACCAAGGCGGAGAGGGACCGACATATAAGCACTCCTCAGACGGGGGAGTGGTCCACCCTCGGGGGTGGTGATGAAATGGGTCCCCATAGGAGGGGGTACCCCAATAGTGTGGGGGGAAGTGACGAGTGAGGACAGCTCAGTCCCATGGGGGCACTCATTATGAGCACTCCCATATCACTCCGATTAAGCCGACTATCTTACTATAGTAGGGGATTCCAGTAGCTCCCTTGGTAGTGCCCAACCACCAGGTGGTCTGGCGTGCAAGGGAGCTATATTGTGGAGATATTCGTGGGGTCAGCCCGCTCCTAAAGATTACGAGCTAGAATCCGGATGAACTCCTCGACCTACTCCACATCCCCCCGATGCATTCCGATGCTTTCAAAAAGTTTTCGTGCGTGCATACGCACGAAAACTTTTTGAAAGGCGGGACGTTCTGTGGTTTGTAGTAGTAGCATAGACTTTACTAGTGTAGGTACTTATATAATAACTCCATGAGTAGTAGTAGTTTTATTTTTCCAACTGGAAAAGCAAAGGTGTTATACCATAGAACCTAATCTTTTATATATATTTCTTTTATATGTATGATTAGAAATGAAATGAAATATAATCTCAGTAAAATGATGGTCATTTACTGAGACCTTTTCAGTGGGTTTTTTGGAGGATCCTAAAGAGTTAGGTAGGTACGTCCAGTGGCTTTGTTTTGTTTTCCCACAAAGAAGCTGTGGTTTGTATTATTTTGACAGTGTATTGTTTTACTTAATGATTCTTCTTCTTCTAGTAAGTGTCAAGATGGTGACTTTCATATCGGAAATTCGTAAGCAATGTACCGAAATAGTTTGAAGCATGGTTCATGAAAATCTATGTTTTCGATCGATCGATTATTATTATTTTAATTATTTCATAATTATCAGGCTAATTATTTATGTGTATTATTTAAGCTATCAGGCTCAAGACGATGAGTGGGTCTTTTGGCTTAAAAGACTTAAATTCCAAGCAATCAGATGAATTTAAAAAATAATCCTGAGTGACAAAGATGAATAGAACATAGAATATAAATTAGACAGACCAAAACAGAAATTGACAATGACCAATGCGTGTTACTGTTCATAAATTCTAATTTAATAATAAAGTTGCCGGATATTATAGAACCGTTTTATCTACATGTGTAGTTATTATTTCGATTGCCTAGTAAAATAAATCTATGGCTTCAGTTAAATAGTTCCGATGGATGAGGATATTCTAATTGATAACAAAACTGGTTTTTATGGTAACGTAAATTTTAAATCAATTACTATTTGGTTCTTGCATTTTATTTATTACCTTTATTGTGTTTTATGCATGTCCTTGAATAAACTTTCTGTTTTATTAAAAACTAGGTAATTTAATGACCGAATCGCGTTCATAACTTTTATCTTTATTACATAGTTTAAAATTTTATCTAAACTACGCGGCATGGTTTGTGTTGATGTTTATCTACGAGTTATTATTTATACTTTACTCTGGTGTGAAATGTTACCACAATATAATTGTAATTGTTTCAATCTTACCAATCCCACGGCTTTGTTCAGAGATCATGAGCCTTTCGCAAATTGCAAAATCATTTTATATGTAACTCCTAAAAATAACCTGAATTTGACATTTTGTGATGTATATATTTAATATGTTTTATGCATTGATATTATATTATACTTTGGGTATCATCATAATATGAGGGAATGCAATACTGGCAATTTGCTGCTTCTCCCTCATCTTTTAAGAGAAGCGGTAGTATTTATACATAAGGGGGTGTTTGGGGCTTAAACATCAACTTCTCTTACCCTGGAAACATTACATACAAAGACAAGGAGATAAATATATTTTTAAATCCAGTGTTCCTCTATATGTCTATGTATATATATGATGAATAGAGAAATAACGTAGTATGTTAAAAACTTACATTACAGAAACTGTTTTATTAAAAAACAAGTATTAGATTAAGCTATACTTTCAATGGTAATTGTAGGGTTTAATTGCTTATTTAAAATTCTCCATTTGGTTATTGAATTTAATTTCTCGTTTATTTTTGTTGAAGGTGAAGATTTTCTAGATGAGCTCCTATCAAAGGACTACTGGCCTTCATTACTGGATGGAGCAGATGCATCGCCCAGTGAAATTCTAGCAGATGCAGCTCCAGTTCTTGTACCACCTATATCACCTGTGTTGAGTTTAAATTCATCTCAGAGCAGCGGTAATTGCGATTCTGGCAGTGACGATGACTCTAAAAAGTAATTAGATAATAACAAATATTTATTGCAAAAGATAAGCTGCTCATAATCCACTTGATATTATAGTATTTATGGTGCCATAGGCATTAAAGCATGATGGCTGTCATTGATTATGAAGACATATTAATGTCACATGACGTTTTCGAAATATGCAGTTAATTTCACTGGCTTGGTAGTGCAGTAGCTAGCAGCCCTGACTTGTGTTGAGGGCCGTGTGCTAAATTCCCACATTAGGCAAACATTTCTATGATGTAACAGGTCTGCGTGTCAGTATGACTGTGTGTGATTTGTCCCCAGTTATTTATTTATTTAATTCTTAGTTTAGATTAGTGTAAAATACAAATCATTTAAAATTTGTAATTTTGTTATTTTCAAATCATAAACTAAAAAAGGCTACTACTACTGTGCTGGAGCTGTGACCCCAAAGTAGCTCTTGGCCTCTGATAATAAACAAAAAATGAAAACAAATTAAAAAATAATTAATCCCCACACTCAATCTTAAAAGGAATGTGGAGGTTTTGTTTGGCTTGGTTACCTTGTGTTGTGTGTGTAAATTAAGCTATTAAGCTATGTTAGTATTCTTTTCTGAGATGTAAGAAATATGTTTTTTTTTTTTCAAACTAAAACAGTGGTTCGAATACATCAACAAGACAATCATCGAATTCACCCTGTGACTGGATGTTAAATTTGGATCAGGAGCCTACAAGCAACCTGAAACTTGAAGACGTGGAACTATTTTTACATAAAACAGGTACAAATGTAGATCACAAACATTCCTGGCGCCCTTAGCTGTTCCCGCATCTCTTACTGCTTTTACTGCACATCTCTTACTGCTGAACTTTTAAAACAAAGTCTAGGATATATTGATTATAGCTTTACTGGTGGTAGGACCTCTTGTGAGGCCGCGCGAGTAGGTACCACCACCCTGCCTATTTCTGCCGTGAAGCAGTAAAGCGGTTTGGTTTGAAGAGCGGGGCAGCCGTTGTAACTATACTTGAGACCTTAGAACTGATATCTCAAGGTGGGTGGCGCATTTACGTCGTAGATGTCTATGGGCTCCAGCGACCACTTAACACCAGGTGGGCTGTGAGCTCGTCCACCCACCTAAGTAATAAAAAAAAAGCTTCATGTACTTTTTACAAGCATTAAGACTAGTATAATGTAAAATTATCTAGATTCTCAGGGCATTGTAAAGGACTTCTCAATTAAGCCTGAATAATTTAAACTACTTTTAGAGTTTAATATTCAAGTTATTGTCATTCTATAAGTGTATTATATTGTAAAAATGATCAATGAGAAATGAAATCGAAATAGGGTGTGGGTAATTATTTATAATTATCAATCACTACAGTTGGTACGAAAATTCGAATAGATCCATTAAAAACTATATTTTTATAATATTGTATTTTTCTCCACATTTTTACTTAATATGTAAATTCTAATGTAATTAAAATTTATTTATTAGGTCCATCAAATGTACAGCCAAAAGGCTACATACAAGATGCAGTTCACAAAGAAAAAAGGCCTGTCATGTCGATTGAAAACGGTGTTATCAAGGTAAGTTTAAACAATATTCTTAAGTAAAATTCTTGGCTAACAAAACAAGGCACTGTGTGTATCGAGTGATTCCACAGATAGAGTTGATTTTTCTTAAGGAAAAAATGCAATATAACTTGAATTTCAATTCAAGAGAATCGGGTCTATTAAAGAAATTTATTGAAAGTCAGGCGTAAATTAAAGCCCAAACATAAAGAAGACTAATATAGTTCTATGATAAAGGCGCTATAGTTTTCGGAGTGTTTGAGAGATGTTCTGCCTTTTCTACATAGCGATTATTAATACACAGTGTAGACGGATCACACGAGCTTTGACGTCATTTTACGTGTTCCAGTGCATTTTATTTAGCTGATATTAAACAGAGTATAAAAACGCAATTAATTGACTACTAATACAAACGGAAGATAATACATATTAAGTCCCTGTTGGCTGAGTCTTTGCTCGTCCACATGCCCTGGTGAAGCTGGAAAGGCCTCCGGGCCACCAGTAATCCTTCCTTCATAAAAAAGAAAAAAAAACATATCAAGTAGTTTTAGACGACTGGCATATGCCGTCTTTATTCACGATAATTAAGTTCGATCGCTTTTGGAATCATTAAAATACTGTTTAACATTTAAAAATGTTGTTTTATTACAAAAATTACTGGTTTTCGTTTTGCGTATTTTTATGGTTCGCTTTATGTCTCCAAAACTATTCAAGTCAGCATGCTTATCTGTGCCGCAAAGCATATTTATTTTCCATTTTGTATCTTAAAGAATTCCCGGTTAATACAATCAATTGAATTTTCACCACTTGTAACAGTAAAAAAAGGAAAAAAAAAACGGCTTAGGTGCTAGTAAGCCAAGCACAATGCGTGTCGTGAGTTTATCGGCCCATACTACTAATATTGGTTTCACGCTTGTTATTTAAACCTATGGAGAGTGGAAATATCTTTGAATATTCACCACTTGTAAAACCACAAAAAAAAAAACGCATCAAAAGCTGGTAAGCTAAATGCGTGTCGTGAGTTTACAAACCAATATTAGTTTCACGCTTGTTATTAAGTCTATGGAAAGTAGAAGTATCTCTAGTTAATTTAGTGACGTCTGATAACGACGGTTGAGTAATACAAAATTCTATTTTTACTAGGGTATCAAGACTGAGATTGAAAGCAGCGATACAAAAGTAACGTGCCCTATGACACACAAAGGTATGTATCGAAATTATTGATGAACCGAAAAAAAAGATTTTTTAAATTTGTTATTTGTTTGTTTACTTATTTTATTATAATTTCAGGAAATGGTTATGTTCAAAATGCATATTTTAAAGTTGTAAACGAAAATACATCATCATGTATTTTTGTTAAAGACGAAAACCAAATCAAATTAAATGATCAAATTAAGTTAGTTGTTCAACAAAAAAATTCCAAACATGAGAGATCTTTGAGTGTCATTCCATCACATTTAGTGCCATCAGAGAAAAATGCTAAAATTGCCTTAATACCAATACCACAGACTAAGCTTAACGATAAGAATGGACATTCCATTAAGGTAAGATAAAAAAAGCAGTATGTATTATACTAAAAATACATTAGGGATAGTCACATAAAATAATTTAAATTTCAACCATTATAATATGGAATCATCATATGAAAAAATATTATGCATTAAGAAAATTGGGATGCAAATTAAGAAAGTGAATATAATCGTCAATAAATTGAAAACTTCTTTCTATTACTTAATATGGATATACGAAAAACTTTGCAAATTGATTGTGTTGGGTTCAAATTATGTAGCATGTATGATCAAAGGATATATGTAATTTGATAAAATCCTGTTCGAAAAAATAAAACGTAAAATTATTATAATTTGAAAATGGAATTGTGAACTTAAACGATTTCATTCATCAATGTCTTTTTTTTTAATTTTCAAAGGCAGTGTCTCCAAGAAGTAATACTTCGATCGTGATAAATACAGATCTTCCCTTAAGTGATAATGGATACGAAACAAAAGTACAAAACGGGACGATATGTACGACAGAACCAACGAATCCCAGTTTCGACGGTATTGATCTCTCTAGTTTAACTGCAAATGAAATAAGGGCATTGAAAAAACAACAACGGATGATAAAAAATCGGTAACTATATATGTATAAAATACAAGTTTTACATTAATGTGAAATTAATATAATTTAGGCGTAATGAATATATCATTAATAACGTTTTGTTTTTATTCCATATGTAATCTTTGAAGCTAGTCTTTATATAATAATATATGTATACCTGGATGCATTGGTTTTCCAATACCTAATATATAAAGAAACAAAAATGAAGTTTTTCTGCTTCTCTACCCTCTCTCTCCCCCACTTTCTTCCTCTTTCTCCGCTATCCTTTTATCTATTTTTCGTCGTACTAATCGTAGTTTAGACTATTCTATTCCCACTATATAGGTGGTGTCGGCACAGCGAATTTTTCATTCCATTCTCTTCTATCACCCGTTATCTTAACACTCACTCCTCTCTCTCTCTCACATCGTCATTCACACACTTCATCCATGTCTTCTTTGGTCGACCTCATCCCCCTCTGCCTTGCACTACCATTTCCATACATCTCCTAGTTAGACGATTAGCGAGACTAATAATATTAAAAAAAAGGTTATTGTTTCTTTAAAAAATCCAAAAAAATAGATTATGGTACCTAATTAAGATACTATTATCTTTCCTCTGTTTGTCAAAAGATTTTTATTTATTCAATTCTTTTTGGCGCGCTTTAATGTGATTCAAATACTGTTATTGTCTTTTTCTAGATATTAATTGATTCTAATCTATATAAAATTATAGAAGCTACCAATTAAATCTGTTTGATCACATTGATCCAAAAATTATAGTCTAACGGATTTCTGTGATTTCTGTGTATTAGTGAAATTCTAATTAAATAAATCTTAATTACTTAATTTTAGCGAATCAGCTTGTCAGTCACGACAAAAGAAGAAAGAATATGTGACTGCGCTGGAACAACAATTACTGGAAGCACATCAGGAGATAGCAAGTCTACGACTCGAAAATAAGTTGTTGAGGGATCAACTCGACAGCAACGTAAGAAGTCGGAAGGTAATACAAAACACAATAAATCTCTCTATATATTTAACACGGTGGATTAGTTTTTTTTTCCTCCTACTTATGCTGATAGCCTTGAGAGGTGAGGGTGAAGCTGAAATAAGCTTCACCCTAACGTGTGTAGGTGAGCTCACGGGGCTCAAACCAGAGTGTTGCTACACTGACCCTAGCAAGAGTAGTGCTTCGCAGAATCTACCACCGGATCGGAAACGCGACCCACTGAGAAGATCCGGCGAGAAACTCAGTGGGCTGTGTCTATGGGTTAATTCGCTCGTCGAGCCCTTCGTCGCAAGCGACGCGACGGGTTCGACGAGGACGGTGACCGATCCATTAACGGTGCCTAAAAGCACCGTTAATGGATCGGGAGGATCCGTAATGACGTGCTTTGGGCGACGTCGACTGTTTACCATTCGGTCTACAGGATCGGGTATGTAGTTTCCAGCGGCCACGACAAGAGGGTTCTCATGTCGTGCCGCCTTCTCGAAATGGCGCAATGATGCCGACTGTAGATACTTACTGACAGAGTCGAACTCCAGGTCATCGTGGAGTGGATTAGTACTGCGTTACAGTAGTAATGTACGTTACGTAATATAATATACGCTGTAGGAAAACACGCTCGTATAACTCCACAAAACGCGTTAAATGAAATAAATTGACACAATGGTTTCAATTGAATATTAAAGGAAAACTGTGCTATGAATAAAATATGTTCGTTTTATTAAAATCTAAATTAAAAAAATATTACTGGCATACGCCGTACGTGTCTCGCAGGTATCTGTTTATCACATTCATATCAATAGTGCATGCGCTAAGAGTAAGTGAGATAATCTACATGTTTATATACTGAGCAATGAAAATAAGTACGTGTCCCTATGAGTTTAAGGACTATTTTATATTGCACTTTGACAATATAGGTTCAGCTCTGTTTGAGCATGTGCAAGAGGGGACTAACCGCGTGCTTGAGGAGTACCCATCTGCGGAGGTGGTGGTTCTTGGAGACTTTAACGCTCACCACCAAGAGTGGTTGGGATCCAGAACCACTGACCTCCCGGGTCGGACTGCCTACGATTTCGCCTTGGCCTACGGCTTCTCCCAGCTGGTGACACAGCCCACCCGTGTCCCAGATATCGAGGGGCACGAGCCTTCTTTGTTGGACCTTCTGCTGACCACAGATCCGGCCGGATACAGTGTGGTGGTCGACGCTCCGCTTGGATCGTCTGATCACTGCCTTATTCGTGCTGCCGTACCACTCTCTCGTCCTGATCGTCGAACGACGACCAGGTATCGAAGAGTTTGGCGGTATATGTCAGCAGACTGGGATGGATTGCGTGAATTTTACGCATCCTACCCATGGGGGCGGTTCTGCTTTTCCTCTGCTGATCCTGACGTCTGTGCGGACCGTCTTAAAGACGTGGTGCTCCAGGGGATGGAATTGTTTATTCCCTCCTCTGAAGTGCCCGTTGGGGGTCGCAGCAGACCCTGGTATAACAATGCCAGCAGGGATACTGCACACCTCAAGCGGTCCGCATACGTGGCATGGGATAATGCCAGGAGACGTCGGGATCCTAACATCTCAGGGGAAAGGCGGAAATATAACGCCGCTTCCAGGTCCTACAAGAAGGTAATTGCCAAGGCGAAGTCGGAGCACGTCGCTAGAGTTGGCGAGCGATTGAAGAGCTATCCCTCCGGGAGCCGTGCTTTTTGGTCGCTCGCCAAAGCTGCAGAAGGAAACTTCTGCAGGTCTAGTCTCCCACCACTGCGCAAGTCCGATGACAATCTGGCCCACAGCGCGAAAGAGAAGGCTGACCTTCTGGTCAAACTCTTCGCCTCGAACTCGACTGTGGACGACGGGGGTGCCACACCACCGAACATCCCCCGGTGTGATAGCTCCCTGCCGGAAATCTGCTTCACACAGTGTGCAGTCAGGCGGGAGCTCAGACTCCTGGACGTCCATAAGTCGAGTGGGCCAGACGGCATCCCCGCAATGGTTTTGAAAACGTGCGCCCCTGAGCTGACACCTGCGCTAACGCGTTTGTATCGCCTCTCTTATTGCACTAACAGGGTTCCGTCTTCATGGAAGACCGCCCACGTCCACCCTATCCCCAAGAAGGGTGACCGGTCGGACCCATCGAGCTACAGGCCTATCGCGATAACTTCCTTACTTTCCAAGGTGATGGAGCGAATTATAAATACACAACTCCTGAAGTATCTTGAAGATCGCCAGCTGATCAGTGACCGACAGTACGGTTTCCGTCACGGTCGCTCAGCTGGCGATCTTCTTGTATACCTTACTCACAGGTGGGCTGAAGCCTTGGAGAGCAAGGGCGAGGCTCTTGCTGTGAGCCTTGATATCGCGAAGGCCTTCGACAGGGTCTGGCATAGGGCACTTCTATCGAAGTTACCATCTTACGGAATCCCCGAGGGTCTCTGCAAGTGGATCGCTAGCTTTTTGGATGGGCGGAGCATCACGGTCGTTGTAGACGGTGACTGTTCTGATACCATGACCATTAACGCTGGCGTTCCACAAGGTTCGGTGCTCTCCCCCACGCTTTTCATCCTGTATATCAATGACATGCTGTCTATTGATGGCATGCATTGCTATGCAGATGATAGCACGGGGGATGCGCGATATATCGGCCATCAGAGTCTCTCTCGGAGCGTGGTGCAAGAGAGACGATCAAAACTTGTGTCTGAAGTGGAGAACTCTCTGGGGCGAGTCTCCAAATGGGGTGAATCGAACTTAGTTCAATTCAACCCGTTGAAGACACAGGTTTGCGCGTTCACTGCGAAGAAGGACCCCTTTGTCATGGCGCCGCAATTCCAAGGAGTATCCCTGCAACCTTCCGAGAGTATCGGGATACTTGGGGTCGACATTTCGAGCGATGTCCAGTTTCGGAGTCATTTGGAAGGCAAAGCCAAGTTGGCGTCCAAAATGCTGGGAGTCCTCAACAGAGCGAAGCGGTACTTCACGCCTGGACAAAGACTTTTGCTTTATAAAGCACAAGTCCGGCCTCGCGTGGAGTACTGCTCCCATCTCTGGGCCGGGGCTCCCAAATACCAGCTTCTTCCATTTGACTCCATACAGAGGAGGGCCGTTCGGATTGTCGATAATCCCATTCTCTCGGATCGTTTGGAGCCTCTGGGTCTGCGGAGGGACTTCGGTTCCCTCTGTATTTTGTACCGTATGTTCCATGGGGAGTGCTCTGAGGAATTGTTCGAGATGATACCAGCATCGCGTTTTTACCATCGCACCGCCCGCCATCGGAGTAGAGTTCATCCATACTACCTGGAGCCACTGCGGTCATCCACAGTGCGTTTCCAGAGATCTTTTTTGCCACGTACCATCCGGCTATGGAATGAGCTCCCCTCCACGGTGTTTCCCGAGCGCTATGACATGTCCTTCTTCAAACGAGGCTTATGGAGAGTATTAAGCGGTAGGCAGCGGCTTGGCTCTGCCCCTGGCATTGCTGAAGTCCATGGGCGACGGTAACCACTCACCATCAGGTGGGCCGTATGCCCGTCTGCCTACAAAGGCAATAAAAAAAAAATAAAAAAAAAATTGACAATATATTTTTGCGGTGGTATTTAATTATCTTCTAAGAACTTCTCAAAATATAAATAAAGGTTTAATTTTGAATCGAAATGACTTTCTCAACAAACGGTTCATGGATCATAATATTATAACTGTTCTGTACCTACTTAGTCTAGTCAACAAGTTCAAAAACGTGAAAAATAGAGATAAAGATCCTAAAAATATGAGCGATGGCTCATTCGATTCGGAATCACTTCTATAAAAATGTTTTTGAAGGATTTTGGTGCAGGTTAAAAATTGCAATTGTTATTAACAAAATAAGATGAAAAAAAAATGATATTTCGTTTTTTGTTAATAACTTAAAAATATTAACATTGAAGCAATTTTGAAAAAAGCTCGTTAAAGAGGAGGAAATTTCCAATAAAAAAGCCCTAACTCCCGGAACTCTATCTCCATTATTTATAATTTTAATTAGACGTTGAAAATAGGGCTCCGCGCGGCTGTTAGAGCATGCGCGCGCCGCCGCTAAAGAGAGTTCAGCAATAAAAATAATTTTTTTATAACATAAAAGGTGATTTTAAAAATTTGAAAAAATTC
This sequence comes from Bombyx mori, assembly GCF_030269925.1. Classification (NCBI taxonomy): domain Eukaryota; kingdom Metazoa; phylum Arthropoda; class Insecta; order Lepidoptera; family Bombycidae; genus Bombyx; species Bombyx mori. The sequence continues at coordinate 4,765,186 of NC_085121.1, forward strand.
TAGTATCTTCTTAACACTTGAATCTTTTTAAATGAAAATAACATTTTAATTTGTTTTCTTTTTTAGTTACCACGCCTCGATCCGTCGATATTAATACCTAAAAAGAACATAGCTGTTATCTTTGCTATGGTTTTTATGGTTTCACTGAACTGGAATGTCCTTGGGTACGTAAGTTTCGTTATCACGAACACTCCGTATTTACAAAACTCATTTGAATAATAACTAGTATAACTTTAATAAACTAATATGGAAAAAAAATGTTTTTTTTTTGCGGCTTGTTTTATACACTCGCTAGAAATATACTCCACACGCTAATTTCATCGGAATGGATGGTTTTTACCTTCCAATGTAAACTTTGCTTAAAGATAAATCTTTTAAACTGTTTTGTGAATTTTTAAATATCATAATGATATAATAAATGACAAGTCAATCCAATGTGTTATTACAATATTATTTGACACGAACTGTTGTTTTGAAAATATGCAAAATTATCTAGAAATTCTAAATAGCACTTTTTTTTACTAAATGATTAAATAAACCTCACCTCTATGTACAACTAATATGATATTATGGTTATCTTTTCGAAGGTGGAACTCAAAGCCATTCCTGAAACCGTCCCCAGAACGACAAAGCACGAGACATTTACTATGGGCTGATGAGAGCAGTGTGGAATTAGCTGGTATGAAAACATTCTAAGAATTTACTTGCTTAATGTACAATCACACATTAAAATAAGTGGAATTTCCGAATATTTCGCTTTCTGTCACGGTCCACGCAGGTCGAATCCAGAGACCTACCTCGTATTGCCCTCTTCTAATATCTTCGTATTACACTCTTCAAACGTTCCGATTCTGAGAGCCGAATAAACCTTATTTTAATTTCAAGCTGTGCGACGACATCATTGGTTTTCTATAGGTTCTAGTAACCGATTAATACAACCCGCTCTGATCTTGTTTGCCGCCCAACTATGACACACTAATTTGACATATTAAAACAATAGTACTTAATTGAACTTCAGTAATATTACTTAAAATAACAATTAAATTACTTTGTATTCTATTTTTTTATTTTTCAACAGAAAGTGATCAAATAACAAATAGCAGTTACGATTGCCAAAACATGACAAATCCTCTCGATTCTATATATGTAAACCAAACTGAGAGTATTAGGATAGCCGGAGACCTGAGTCGTTGGATTAGAGGAGGCAAGACTTTGAATTGGACCGAAAACAAGTTTCGACGAAAAAGAAGCGCATATATTAGTGAAGAAAAAATTAATGGTATTCAACCTTTACTCAAACATTATTATTTAATTACGTGTAACTACCACATAAACGTTAGATGTAAATCACTCTCCAACCGTAAAATTTCAGGTGGTATTTTAGAAACATACAAACTCTTTAACAAATTAAATTTGGAAGCGAACAATATCGATTTTCAAAACACAAGAAATCAGGTGCGTAACATCCGTGATAAGTCGCGACTGCGACGCCTTAGGCGGAATAATAAAGACATTGATTTCCCCGAGAGTTCTGTGATCGACTACGACCTGTACACAAAACCAATGAGAAAATCTATGAACGATATTAACATGGAGGACTTCGGAGAATGGAACACTCTGCTGCAGGCCCTGGACAGGCGCGACGACACCTTTTATGTGGTCGGAGTTGGGAAGGGCGAACACCTGCTGCTGCCTGCCGTCTCGCATAATGTCACTCGTCCTCCTAAAATGGCACTCATACTTCCTGCACGAAATGGAAATGGTAACGTAATTGTTATCGATTCGTAACACTATTTAATTTTTATTTATTTATTTCATTTACTTTAGATATTATATTACATTAAAAACAACACTTCACATAGAAAACAAAAATAAAATAAAAACAACAATTTTAGAATAAAATTAAGACTAAACTACCTTAACCTATAGGCTGGTTTGGATCCAGGCTATATTGGTAGTGTTTTTTTTAAGCTTAGATGGGTGGACGAGTTCATGGCCAGTACATGTTGATAAGTGATTGCCGGAACACACAGATGTCAACAATGTATATGCACCTTGAAATATGAGTTCTAAGTCTCAGTTTTACAGTGCAACGTCTACCCCATCAGTACTAAACGGTGTGTAAATAGTTCTAAATTACCAATGTTGCATTTTAGATTCCATATTGAACGACCACGTGATGTTGATGCAAATAGATTGTTCTGTATTGAATACAACACTGGTGAAGCTCAGGTCGGACGCGCTTCCGGAAAGTTTAAGGAAAACTCAAACAAATGATAAAGTACGCAGTGACAAGTTCGATATTAAAAAAGTGAATAAAGAAACAATTGATGCTAGTCTCTCTAAAGTTCTACAAAATGCCAGCAATAATCTGCCTAATAACATAATTAAGAGAAATAAAATTTCTACTAACCTAGATTATGACATGATGTCGAATTACTTAATGTCTAAGGAAGACCCTAAACCAACTAATAAGGTCCAAAAGGTCCAGTATACAGAATCGAACAACGTCACTGTTAGTCCATGAAAAGTTTATGTAATATAGTTGAGTTATTAAAAAAACATAGAGGTTTAATAAGCCCATTTTCGTAATGCAATAAAAATTGGTGTACCATATTTTTAAAAGTCAATGTAGGACGAGATATATAATATTTGCTATTAATTTCATGGTTAAGGTTGACGTATTTCACATGCATTCAAAAATAATATTGTTAAATAATAACATTAAAAGATGAACATATATTAGTTGTAGTATATATTATAGTTTTGCAATAAATTTCATTTATTTAGTAGGAAATTCACAAAATTGTTATTGAAATTGTACTATTGTGTTGTTAATTATTCTTTAATACCTCTACCGTTGATCACGGCGTTGGCAAGAGTATGACGAATTTTCAAAATTGGGAATTCGTCCAAAGCCTATTTCACAAATTTAGTGTTACTTCTAATTACTTTAGCTTTGTACTGTCAGTGATAGCTGGTAGTCATTGGAGTTCCTAAAGAATCTAAAAATGTTATGTTAAGTATCTGTTAATTATATCACCAAGTATTACAAATTTGAATTATTTTGATTCTATATTCTATGAAAATTGTATCGCTTAAAGTTAAATTTTTAATACATGTCTAAACAACGAGAAAATCTCATTTTTATTCCAAGATAGCTGCAGTCCATTTGTGTAAAAAAAAAAGATATTGAATCATTGTTATCTGCCTGCCTACCCAAAAACACTAAATTGATGTCGATGACAGTCTCTACTTGAAGCCTCGCGGTGCATTATGATATTCCTCATTTCAAAAAGGGAGGTCGTTTTTGCTTCAAAAAATACTTCAAAAAATCTCATTGAATGGTGGGAACAAAAGTAGATTGTTTATTCATAGCGGTTAAGTAGACCAACTGCGAATACTTTACAATGTTTGGAGTATTATAATAAACGGGACGATTAAAATGAAACGTGGAGAGCACAGTAGTGAAAACAGCAAGAGAACAAAAAACGAATGTTAATAACTTAAAGATCAAACACCACCACCCTTTATAATTGAGTTCGAAGTCTCATTTATTAGACAACATCCAACTTAGCGCTCAAACGGGAACGCACGATTGCTTCTTGGCAGAAATAAGCAGTGTGGTGGTACCTATCCATAATAGCTTACAACACGCCCTATCAGTAAAAGTCAGCTGCCGATTACAGTACGTAAATACTCTACATCATCGTTCTCGTCGAAACCGTGGCGGCGTCGCTTGCCACGAAAGGCTCAGCGAGTAAGTTAACCCACAGACAGCCCACTGAGTTTCTCGCCGGATCTTCTCAGTAGGTCGCGTTTCCGATCCAGTGGTAGATTCTGCGAAGCACGGCTCTTGCTAGGGTTCGTGTTAGCAACATTGGCAGGTTTGAGTCTCGCGAGCTCACCTGGTTACACTGAAATAGTCTCTCAAGGCCATCAGCTTAGGTAAGAAAAAAAAAAGTTCTCTATACACTTGTCCGGTTTCAGACGAATCTCCTATTATCTTTTGACGGCGCATACGAAAAGAAATGCGGTTATGCTATTCAATGCCATACACCAAATAAAAATACATTTTTGCAACCATTTCGAAAGGATTAATTTTTGACTAGAGAAAACACTGTACCTATGGGCTAATTCCTGATTGCCTTTTCTAATTCGACAAATTAAAAAATCCATTGTGACAGTGGCATTAATCAGCTGTTTTGTAGAATGTCGAAATATCACTGAAGTATGAACATAGTATGAAACCTATAAATAGGTCTATGCGAAATATAACCTTACCCTTACGTCTAAGCTTAAACTTTAAAGTGAAAAAATTCAGAGCATAGTTTCCAATTTGTACCCCAAATTCATGAAAATTAAGTGCTAGCTATAAAATGTAATAACTGACTGAAAACAATGTTTGTAAATATGAATTGTGTACGTGCAATAACGTCGACTGGAAGGTACATAATCAAAATTAAAAGCACGGCAAGATGTATTTCGAATCACCCAATGAAATTTGTAGAAGCTCAAGATCGATGGAGAGAAATGGATAACGTTTCTAAACGATGGAAATTAATATACAGAGCGCCAATGGACAATGTCCTAAACTTTGTTACAACTTATCTTACATTTACTACTGGTACCATTGGACTCAGTGGCTTGTATTATGGAATGTTTGTTTTCGACCAAGCTGATTTGAATAATCCAGTACTACTGGGAGATAATGTGGTTATAGCCAACGATCCAATAGAATGTATTGTATACCTTGGCAGCTTTATAGCATTCCATGTTGCTGTGAAAGTATTGCTTTCAAAATACGTAATACGACTTTACCAAGATGGAGACGATTATCTAGCGGTGTTTAGAGGACACATATATAATTCGATAAAAAAACATAAATTTCATTTAAACGAGTTTAAAAAGTTAAATCCTACATTTGTCGTGACATGGGGCGATGGCAGATTTTCATTAGGAGAAAAGCATGGTATTTTGCTTGAGAACTATTTCAAAACACCACAACACTTTCACTACTTATTATATAAGAAGGGAAAACAGAAGCTTGAAGACGATGATGACTAGATGTTTTAAAATTAGAAATTTTCATAAAATCTATGAGATATTTGTTATCATAGGTGTCTATGGACACCCACATGTCCACACCCATCTTAAATTATCTTGAAGTTTCATTTATAGTATAGTAAAGGACATATTACTCATCAAATTGGATACTGATTGCTTCAGAGCAAAAATAGTTAAGACAATTGTACCAACCAGTGGTCTATTTAGAATAAAATGTAGATATTTATATATTTTGTTTCTTATTTATGTTAAGAAATTGCTTTGAAACTAAGGCTTAATGCTTAATCCTACACAGGATGATATTACGGTCCCGTCTATTTCCGCCATGAAGTACTGCAGTTTTCTAAGCCTAAAAGGATAAAACTGCCATTATCAATATTGAATATTTCCATACTTAATTTTATAATTTTTATATTAACTGGACCAAGGTGGTCACGACCCTCAGTAATGAGGAAACAGGACAAAGAAGAAGAATACTTAATTTAACTTGGTCCTATAATTTATTTTCAGCTCATAATTGAATATAAGTAAATAAAACCATTTTATTTAATTTTAATACTACATATTTGAACATACTAATTTAATTTAAAATCCCCCTCCATATCCTGTATTCCATCTATGTCTAGTATCTCTTTTTATGGTTGTAGAATTCATCTTTTTTCTATCACTATCAAATTCTTCTAGGGCCTGGATCTGGCCGAATTCCGGTTCCAATTTTTTTGTAACCAAGCATTGACCATTTTCTTTAAGGATTGTGTAGTTTATATCATCTGCAGTTGGTTCTCCATAAGGAAATTCAATTGGTGTAATTTTAATCAAATGCTTGATTTTCCATAGTTTAGCATTGATTTCTGGTATATTTTTAACCACAGTGACTCTGGTCTGAAAGTAAAAGCTAAAGTTTTAAATAGTCATTATTTATGCGAATATTTTGAATTTTTATGTTTTTTTATAATAAACTAATTAATAGATAATAATTCTTGATTTTAACCTCTCACTCTGTTGCATTGCAGATTGATCCATCACATTTTGTTATAAAAAGAATATCAAGTAAAAAAAAGTTTAGTAAGCACTAAAAATCTATTTCAAATATTTTTTACAGAAGAATTGCAGCTTTAGTTTCTCATTCATATTATTAACACAAACCTCCTCATGAATTTTCAATTCATCCAATATCCTTTTTTGCCAGTATGGAAAATGTTTGCTTGATTTAATTCGCTCTACTCTGAACAACTTTGATGGAGTTATTTCAGGATCTTTGTAATCTGGGAATCTATGAAATTTAAAAAGTATAATTAAAGTCATGACAATAGTAAGCAAATATTATTGAATGAGCAATGCTCTCTAAGAAAGCCTGAAGACGATCGCCGGACCCTAGCGAGTTGTGTATATAAATGATTTTATATATTACCTGGGATAGTATGTTATGCCCCCAGGGTAACGAATACCTCCTGGATGTTTATAACCTTTTGATCGAATGATAGAAACCAGTGGATTAAAATTTCGTAGTAATTTTCCGTTCATTTTATTGGTGATAAATTGTTAGTAACAAATAGTAGGTATTTAGTTATATTGTTGATGCGATTAAATTAGACTTTTAACAATTATTAAGGTGGTTGTGGTTCCATTTTTCCAACTGGATAGACGAAGGTGTCACCTTATACAGCCTAATCTTTGGTTTATTTTGCTTTTTGAAAAATGATTGAAGCGATTTTTTTCCCGTAACTATTCGCTGGTAGCCTAATAGGCTATTCCAGCTATGCCCAGACAGGTATGTGTGAGCCCATGGGTTCAACCTGAGAGAATTTAACACTAGCCCTAGCAAGAGCAGTACTTCGCACAATCTACCACCAGATCGGAATCGCGATGCACTGAGGAGATCCGCCGATAAACTCAGTGGCTCAGTGTGTCTATGTATCTATGTCACCGTTCTAGTCGAACCGGTAGAGCCCATCGCTTGCGACGAAGGGCTCGGCGAGTACATTAACCCACCGATACAGCCTACTGAGTTTCTCGCCGGATTTTCTTAGTGGGTCACGTTCCCTAACCAGTGGTAGATTTTGCGAAGCATTGTTCTTGCTAGGCCCCTCAAGGCCACCAGGTTAGGCAGAAAAAGTCTATGGGTTAGTTCGCTCGTCATAATTGACGAGGACGGTGAGCGGTACTTGAGGGACCTAAAAGCCCTGAGATTGAATTCGGGGATCCAACAAGACATATTTCGGGCAACGGCAGTTTTGCGTTACCCTGTCGCCTGGTTTGGGTAATAATTAGTGGCGGCCACGATAAGAGGATTTCGCATCGCGCCGCTTTGTCGAAGTAGCGTTCTGACGGTACCTAAAGATATAAAGGTGTTTTTTTTCTCGGGCCGGGGACCGAACCTCCTACGAGGTCCCCGCGCCTAGGGGGCGCACGGGGTATGTGGGACTCAACGATGTGCAAGTGTTGAGAGCAGACCGCGGGCCCAAGGAATTTTAGGGTCCACCCACTAAACGACTCCCCTGCATTATTACACCTGACGCCCGATCTCCGTCCGGGGTCTAAACCCGGTCAGAGTAGGGGGGTTCCCGTGGTCAACACTACAACCAGACACGCGGTGCCACCCCGAGGACGCCCGACCGACGGGTCGTCGAGGCGATAGTCGACGACCAACAACGTCGGTCTCCGCGGTACGGCGGCCCTACCAGGCCGCCCAGGCAATGCCGCTGGCGGGATTCCCCGCTGGGCCAGAACCAGCCTGCTGGGTCGGAACGCGATACACCGCCGACCGGGTTGCTCTTCCACGGTGTGTTCGGCGACGACAGCGCTGACGAAAATGCGGCCCGCATCGCAGTCCGCAGCCGCCGACGTGTCGTCCCGTCCTCCTGGTACCAGCGCTCTAGAGTGACGGTAGCGTGCGGTAGGTAGCTGGACAAACGCCCTCCTCCGACCCCCCATATAAAGTTGAATTAACTTAAACTCTGTCGAGAACGTTAAAAACTCGCACGAAGTATGGACACTAGAGTTTATGGGCATGCGAGTCGCGTAAGCGAACACTACACTTGCATAGGTCATGACGGAACGTATGAAGTGAAATGAAGCGAAATTGACTAATTTCAGATATTAATCAATTGAAATAAAATTATGAGATGAAATATAGTCTCTTTGGAAGATTCCGAAAAGCTACGTCCAGCGGCTTTGTTCCATTTACCCACATTTATGCACTTTTACATATATTAAACAATTAAATTAAAAATTAAACCACTGTTATTACACATTTAAAACTGAAAAAACGCAAAATTAACAAAACAAAAACAATTCACACAACTTTACTTCTCGCGTTTTCGCAAAAAAGTAATTGTAATCGCTATTAAAGTCGATGTTTTATTTAGGAGAACTTTATTCTGATTTCAAATTAAATTATTTTTATTTTAATTGATAAAGTGAAATCGGCCCGTGATGAGTACAAAAAACTAGCCAGTATGTGCTTCCTTCCCATTGCCAAATGGACAACGAAATGAGAAATGTGAGTATAAATTTGAATTTCAAAAGGTAGGAACGGGAAAGCATTTAATTTAATTTACTGTACTTTTTACGGTGCCAAACTTCCTTTCATCTATAGTATTAATATAGTCCTGTCTAACTTATAAGATTTTAATCAACTGAGAGGAATTGGTACAATAAAAATGTTGCCACGAGCGTGCCTATAAATTGTAGATTATTGTTTGTAAAATTTGTGAACAACGGTCAAGAATTCGAGTGTTTATATATTACCTAAACACATAAACAGTAACCAGTAAATAACGTACTCATGAAGAAGGTCCGCTTTGAAAGCCCTCTAAAATTTTCGACAATGACCGAAGCGGAGTGTGAATCTCCTCGGCCACTTATCGGAGATCATGCCTTTATTATACCACCGGAAATTCAAGAATATACAAGAATTTTGCCCTATAACTCAGATCCTGCACAAAGATTTGAGTGCAGTAATAGCATGCCATATCCAACTGTTAATAAGACTCACTTGAGCGATTTATTAGAAAAGGGTCCTAAGTGTTTGCCATCTAATGAACTGGACTTGAGTTTATTTGATGCATCATGTTATGAGACAAAGGCTCCTTCCAGACCGATTCTTAAAATCCCAGAAAGAATTGACACACTACATCAGAGTTCAGATTATAATTTTCGTCCTGCATTATCAACTGTTCATAATCAAAGCATAAACTCTCCTAATATTTTGATGAAAGATAACAGCTTCTTTATCAGACGCAATAATAATAGGGATTTGAATTGCACTGACAATGGCCAAATTTATAAGCAATTTGGTAGGTTAAGTTTGGGTAAAGAAAATTATCCTTTAGCTAAAAAAGGAGAATTTATTAATAATATGAACTCACCAGAATGTATTCAGCAAAAACAGCCAGTTTCTTCAAAGCTTGTATCTATCCCTGCAACACAGACTCAATACTGCTCATGTCATTATTGTGTAAAGACAGTATCAAATGAACATTGTTTGAGAGAAAAATTTCATTGTTATAATGCACCAAAAAAGAAATATTGTCAGTGTTGCTTACCAAAACCAAATAACTGCACGCATTGTGATCACAAAAAGCAAAAACCTCCAATTTGTAATTTTATCAGTGAACAATCTGGCAATTGTACAGTGGCAGATGCTGTGGATCAGAAGACTTTAGCTATAAAAAGATATGAAGAAAATGCCATTCCTACAAATACAGAAATAGTACCACAAAATAATGTACTTAAGGAGAAATGTGAACCAACTGTTGCAGATTTATTCAAAATTATAAAACATCAAAATGAACAACTTCAGCTGCTGCAAGAGAAAGTAGATAAATTCATATATGCAACAGAAAAAACTCAACAGTGTTCGGAACCCAAAGAGATGTTACAAAATACTGAACATAAAATATCTATTGGTGTAATGACCAGCTTTGAAGTGGTACAAACTTCTACGGTGACCAACAAGGAGTTATTTAAACAAACAAATGAGAATGCACAAATACAATGTAATAGATCACAAATAAGTATAAAAGAAGTGATATCAAAGGCTCAGCCGACAAATATAAATTTTTTAGATGGTCTAACGCCACCTTCTAATTTACCACCACCTCAAGCTGCTTTAACTAACTCTAACACACAAAACAATGGAAATGAAGAGAAGATATTGAATGAAAATAGTTTGTATAATGTACAAGTTGATAATGCAACAACACCCTTTATGTCACCAGAGCCAAGCATGTATTTGGATGTTAGGGATTATAGTGAGTGAGTATTTGTTTACTTTTGCTCAGTTGTTATTTAAAGTTGGTCAGATTCAGCCTCAGCCATCAGCCTCTCTGATGATAAGAGCTCATCATCACAATAAAATACTTCACAAAGATCATACCATTGTTGAACTTGAGCAGCAACAAAAAAACTGGTACAACAGCTACTTTACCCTTGTATGCTTCATAGTTAAATTGCATTCATGCTGGTTTTTAATTTGGCCAAAACCATGAATTGATGATGATAACACAGTTCATATTTAGTGTTTTATTTGTTAAATGAATTGTTGTTATGGCTGATGTGTCTGTTAATGATGCTGAGTAGTTCTTAATATTAGAAATATAAACTGCTTTTAAGTACTGTTGAAGTTCTGTACTGTATAAATGCATTTTCATTAATTTTCAACTGTCATTTATAGGTCTGATGCAAGCAATGATGACCAGTCCAATCTTGGATGGACCTATTACAATAAAGTTATGGTTAGTACAGCTGTCTACTTGTGTGGTTTAAATTAATATAAAAAAAAAAATATGTTTTTTATATCAAGCTCTTATTAAAAACTTGTTTGGTAAAGCACACTTTTTTCTTATTATTTCAAGACTCACGTGAATGGTATATTGCAAGACTCTGATATACCATCGTCAGCTAGTGCACTGTACAGAAATGCAAGACAATGTGTGCAAATGCACATTGACAAGACGAATGTCAGTGTTACTAAGAGGTAAATAGATAATAATGAACATTAACTATGATAATGTGTAAAATTAATATAAAAAGATAGATAAAATTGAATAGAATGATTTAGGTACTAACCCTTTGCACTCGAGAGGTGCGTCTTGCTCACCACATAATGTAATGAAAAATAAATCTATCAGAAACATAAAAAATTTGCAAAACAGCGCATTGAATTTCTGCACTGAAGAAAGTGGTGAGTGAGACTCTCAAGTGCAAAGGTTTAAATTAAATATGGTAATGAGTTAAACAGGTTAATTTGTGCACTATGATCTAATGAGCAAATTCACTATTGTTTCTAAGTAGCTCTGGGATATGCAAACGATATAGCTACGCATTTTCCCCCATAGCTATCTTATTTCCTCATAGCTAATGTATACCCGATCCTGTAGACCGAATGGTAAACAGTCAATGTCGCTCAAAACACGTCATTACGGATCCTCCCGATCCATTAACTGTGCCTTTAGGCACCACAAGCTCTGCTCGCCGTCCTCGCCGAACCCGTCGCTTGCGACGAAGGGCTCGACGAGCGAATTAACCCATAGACGCAGCCCACTTAGTTTCTCGCCGGATCTTCTCAGTGGGTCGCGTTTCCGATCCGGTGGTAGATTCTGCGAAGCACTGCTCTAGCTAGGGTCAGTGTTAGCATCACTCCGGTTTGAGCCCCGCGAGCTCACCTACTAGTTAAGGTTACGCTGAAATAGCCGCTCAAGGCTATCAGCTTAGGTAGAAAAAAAAAATAGCTAATTGAAAAACTTGTCAAAATGTAAATTTGTTATCTTCCATTTCGAAAATATCTAAGACCACCGCTCTGCTTAGTTTTACCATGATGGTTAATACGCGTTCCGATTTGAAGAGCGCCGTTATTCCAATAATCCTAAAAACTTTATCTAAAGGTTGTCGGCGGCGTTTGCTGTGACTTTATGGTTAGAATCTGATCTTACGATAGCTAATAATAATGAAATGGACAAAAAAGAAGTACCTAGAGTACTGAGCCACGTTGGTAAATTAGACTTCATATGTATGTTTTTATAAAACGTGATCCATAAAATTTTGCGAACCCACACATTTGTAATAAATAGTTATATAACGCTTATTTGTTTTTGCAGAGTCAAGTTCGGCGATGATCCGCTGGGATTACACCAGCCTCATATATATACTGCCCTTAATGATACAAGTTTGAAGATGAACCAATTAGCAGCTAAGTATCTGAAAGGTCAGCCAACTCTAGCTTACAAAGAACCTGTCAAGCCCACGACGCCAGAGCCTCGCCCTGCGGACATGTCCATAGCGACGAGAAATTACATGGAACGATATAAATTACTAGAAGGTAAATATTTCCAATTTTCGCTATGACTCTAAAAACTACTCTCAAAGTACATAGTTACAAAAATTTAAATAGTTAATATTTTAATTAATAACGCATGGATCATCTGAATTATAATTTTTTTATTACAGGTACCCCAAAATCACCGACATATGAAATGCCTAGGTTTTTGGACATCACTGCCTTAAAACAGCAACCGAAACTAATGTAGACTATTCCTATCAAATATTTGGATTCTGTTTTAATTATGTTTTAATAAATAAAATAAAATATTTATATAGTTACTTCATGCATTTATTACACGTACGTTGTAAATTTTAATAAAAGACGTTTTCTTCGAACAGACATTAATTTATTTAAACTCCAGAGACAATTACAACAGTGTATAATCTTATATCATTTTTATAAACTTTGGAACAATTTATAGATTAGATACTATATCTATGTTTTAAATTTCATAAACATATTAAATTACTATTTGTTTTTAAAACATTCAAATCAACTACTTTAATAATAGGCTACTATACACACAGTTTCATATTCACAATACATAATAGGTATTCAGTTATCACAATCCGTAAAAATAATATTTTAAAGTTTTTCACGACAGGGTCATTTTCTATTCAATTTGTCGGTAATCAGTTCTACGTTACATAATTATAAAAATTTTTGGTGAATCGTTTCATTTTTTTGTTACAGCTATAAAGAATAAGTTAAATCATAATCGGTTGCGACTGAATTACGTAACAATTAAAGTTATTTATAAATTCCTTTCCCGTTTCCTCCAAAGGAAATATTGTGTAGGGATACCAAATTGAAACAACAACCGTTACACAAGTATGAGGCAACATCGTGGGATAATCTCGTAGCCTCTTGCGAGGTGGAAATATTTTACAATGCCTGTATACATTTTTTTTGTCAATAAATTCCATAGTTCTTTACATGATACACTCAAAACTCAGTGATAACTTTATGTTATTAATCGATCACACTATAAACAATATAACTTATCAATGATTATTTTATCCTTCAAACACTTCCCACTAGAAATACTTGATATCCCTCATCTGTCCACGTGTTCTACCCTCATTCCTGATTATTAATTTTATTCAATGTTAACACTTTGTAATAATAGTCAGTATGCCGTTAAATATACACATCAGTAAGTAGAAACCTCACTACTACATGAGAAATATCTTACAACATTAGTCATAAATTCATAATACAATACACTTTACTATACCTTATAATGTTCGCCATCATATCTATTAAACGAAATTTTAATACTGTAAAACTGTATATTATACGTTTGTTTTGCACTTACTCGTACTTATCTGTATGAAATTGCTAAACAAACCAATTTTGATTTGTTTAATAAAAACACAGACAGAGCTATACTAAGACTTACTTATTTGAAAAAAACACCAATAGTTTTTTTTCCAATTGTAGTTTATACAACGATTTTGTTTATTAATTTAAACTTATTTAATATTTTTTTTACTACTTCAGTGAGATTCAAATATGTTCAGTTTTACACATAAACTGTAGGAATTATATAGATTTATTTTACAAACATATAAATTATTTTGGTTTTGCAAACTTTGGTAATTATTTCACGATATTTAAAATCGATGCTCTATTTTTTTTAAATAATTAAACATTCTTATAAGTATTGAAATTGCAACTTATCAAAATATAATTACTTTGTAGATACCTACGTTATTACTTTTTGGATGCCACTAAAAAAATGCGCTATTAAATTAATTAAGTTAAAAAATTAAATTTTAAAGTTATGAGCAATTTATAATACGAAGTATCTCTAGCCAATTTACGGCTGCGTCATAATTTTATTTACACCAATATTAATGCCACTGCCTTTACATCTATTACTACGAAGAATTATCAGGTGTATTAAAGAAAATTCTATCATATCAAGTAAATATTTTGTACCTACGTTAAATGTGCGAACAAAATGAATTTAATCCATTTTGTTCAAGCATACATTACACGATCTTTTTATTATGAAACAAAACTGTCTGCTTAGTGCGAGTTTTTTAACGTTCTCGATAGCGTAAAAGTTATTGTATGGAATGGGATCGTTTGCCTACGTTTGCCGCTAGGGGCGCTGTACCAACTGCATACAAAATTGAGTTAACTTTTACGCTATCGTGAACGTTAAAAAAGTCGCACTGAGCACAATGAACGTTTATGATGAGATTAAAACTCTTTAATCATTTTGATGATTCCTAAAAAGATACAATTAGGTAATTAAGAGGTTTAATTTCCGCTATATTTCCAAAATATGTAAATTATGTAACTATTTTACAATCATCATAGGTATTTGTTAATGGTATCAAATAAACTAATCAGTAAATATTACATCGTCCAGTGCCGTATTACACTTTTAAATCCAGTGCAGAATCTCTATTAACATTATTAATTTTTTACTCAAAAATGACTACTAGAATACATAAACTTACACAGAAGATTAGTATTTACTCTTAATTTAAATATTCAATTCGCTTGCATCGCAAAATATTAATTTATTATCTCTAAGGTAGTTAACCGAATCTTTTGGATGGCACTTCTTTACTGGTAATGATTTTATAAAATACATTTTATGATTTATTTAAAATGCGAACAATACGATAGAGTTTATGGTATTAACAAATTAGTTGTGCGATAGCCAAAGATGGATCGCAAAATAGTCTTTTAAAGAGATACTCTAAAGTAGGTACTCTTTAATTATTAGGGTCTTACTCTAATGTAGCAGAAATTACATCGGCGCCGTCGATGTTTTCGTCGAATATTAATATTATATTTTTTATATAGTTTATAAATTGTATTATTTTCAAATTGTATGTACACAAATTATCTTTGAATTCTTAAACACTATAGAAATTGTTTGAATGTATTCTATGCACACTTTTAGTTTCAGCTTGTATGTGCAAGTAACTATATGTCTCATTCTACAATGTTACAATGACCGGTAGCTATATTTAATGACTGGTATCTCCGCTGTTAATTGTCCTTCAAAATTAAATGAGGTTTCAAAAATAAGTTTGAACAGACCAACGATACGAAGAACATTCGGTGTGCCGTGCTTTGAATATCTGCGTTCGATAGCATTTAAAATAAACTGATTTGATTTTTACTATCTTTGAGTAATACATTACTGATAAATTGTACGTAATAGTTACCCAAAACATTGTACACTAAAGTTTACTTTGCTTAGGTATAAATGTATTAGAAATATTTAGTAGGACAGCGCGGATTATTAAAATTAATCGTTTTTATTATTATGGAGTAAGAAAGTACTGCGGATTTTTATTTATTTAATTTAAATTATCATCTACTATATACCTAGTACCTAAGTGTTAAATGACTAAAGTCATAGGGGTAGTGTGAGATGATTCCGTCAGCGCGTTGTTGGAATAGTAGTAGGCTATCGACTAATATCGGTTAGGTAGGGGAATAAAGTGAGATGTTTTTGTTCGCAAATTAGGAAACTGCTGGTATTAGTTAAAGTTAATTAATTATTTAATCCAAGAAAAGAAAAAAATAATGCGGGCACTAATTTTATTCAAGCGATGCAGAAACAAGGCGACAAGGAAAACACTTATTATTCCCGCAGATTATGCTTTGCACGAATAATTTGAAATTACGGTTAGAAGTTATCTTTAGGAAAAGGAACCGTTATCGATTCCGCAATTTTACTGAGAAATTGTGCGTGTTATTTTTACTGTATGAAGCACAACATTGAAATTTGGAAACATGTTGTGGGCAAAGTAGAGTCGAGCTATCATGTATCTATTATAATAATAGCAATATTTTATTTAAAACTATGGAGTTTCGCCCTCTTGTACACTTACATTCATTTATTACTTAAATTCTATCCACTATTTATAAATCACTTTATGTCTTAAAGTTTTCCAAGTCAAGTGACTCAAAGAATATCTTAAGAATAACAAATGCTTATTTAGTATACCCAAATACAAGTTGTACAAATGCATCTTTAAGTATAGCTATATTATTTTTAAATTTAAAAAATGGAAATTAAAGTTAATGGATAATGTTATAAATATCATATAATTATCAACAAAGACTAGTTTAGATGGCGAATCAAGTAAGTGTTTTTGAAATAAATGAAAGATGGAAATGTGGACCAAATGCGAATCTCTTTTTTTTCAGATTTAAATACTTTGTCACACTTAATAAAATATTTTAATCAGATCTAAGAATAGGGTACCTACTAATGGTTAATGTCATTGTAATATCAATGTAGTACTTCCGACATTAATCGGATTAAATTTTACATTTTCGTCCTTCTGAACTTTTCTAATTTCATTCAACATGCTCATCCTATGCAACAACATTCATAAAATTTATTATGATTTTTTTGTGAATTTGCACATTTTTTTACATATTTCATACGCGAAGGCTACGCGTTCAATAGCCCACTTATTACTTATATTACTAAGTACCGATTGAAGAGTGATGTGTTGCGTTGTACTTACTTTAAAGATCACATTAATCCCATCGATCCATAACAATATAATACGCATTTATCACCAACAATTTTTATTTAAAAAATATACGTTCTGAATATACACGTCTAATTGTAACTGTATTCAATTTTATATTCTATTTTAATGGAATAAGTCAACGTTTACAACATTCGATAGAGTTAACCTCATTTAACAAGCTATTCTAAAACCTTTTTGTTTTATTTTACAAACGAATTTAAAATTGTGCAGCGGCTTATTTTCATCGTACATTTGATGAAACATGATTCATTCACAAATTTTCGTCATCGCCTCCTCCCCTAGACTTGCTGTCTAATCTCAACTCCGCTAGTCTCTGTCTGATGCTGTTCGGTCTGTAAGGAATAAACTACTTATTTCATTTGAAACAATCTTCATTGTTTCCCGAGCGCTATGACATGTCCTCCTTCAAAAGAGGCTTGTGGAGAGTATTAAACGGTAGGCAGCGGCTTGGCTCTGCCCCTGGCATTGCTAACGTCCATGAGCGTCGGTAACCACTCACCATCAGGTGGGCTATATGGTCGTCTGCCTATACGGCAATAAAAAAAAAATCATTTATAAAGGGCTGTTCTAGTAACTTGATTCTCTTATACCAACCACTCTTGTACCAGTTATTATTTTTAATAGTTTATTTTTATTAATTAATAATTTTATTATTTTATTTTTAATGATTGTTTATAGTAGGTACAGAACTCAAGCCCTAAATGCCCAAAAAATCAACCAATACAATTTTGAGTAGGGCGCCATCGACAGTAAAGTCGTCACGGCGTAACCCCACAGAATAATCCGACAATAAGAGATGGGAGACGTTATGATAAAACGTTTAACTATGCGTAATTGTCCGACGAATATACCTATAATCCTTGAAAACTAAAAAATAAGAGCTATTAACTTTGAACATTTTTATTGAATGAGGTTTTTTTACTATGTATTTTTAAAAAAATATGTGTTTGGGCGCGATACGCTGCCATGGTTTTTATATCTACTAATTAACCTTGCATACCCGCATTTACAAGCCAAACATTTGACAATATGGTGTCTATTTACCGATCTATTTAAATGAATTATATTCAACATGTTTGTCAAAAGTGGTCACTGAACAGCCATAAAATTAACTAATTTTGTAAATGTAATGTTTTAAAATTCGGCAATCGGCATGCCAGTCAAGTGAATGACCTATTGATTAAACCAACCTGTCTGGAAAGTAGGAGGTGACGACTTGATCGGCTGACACGGACTGTCTTTGGTAAGTTCCCGCGCTGAGGTTACTCTGTGGTATTTTGTAAATACGCACGCAACGACTATTCTCTGGCATTACTGAAAAATATTAATTCAAATTATGACCAAGTTTATTGGACGATTCCTTTGTTGCTGAACAGGTAAAAGCCACGTTTTTGCATGCAGGTAATGAAATTATTCCTTTTCAATAATTATCAATAAACTCATGCTTGCCAGTAGGCTAAAAACAGTAATCTCCTATAACACGGTAGATTGAATTCGCGTTATGGGTGTATTCTCACATAACGCGCTAGCTCAAAAACTAGAAACAAATAAATTAACTTAATTTCATTTTATAACAACACAACTGACACTGCAAAGGTAAGCGAATTTAATTACGAACTGTACACATCATAATAAATTTCACAGTACATACATAAATATAACGTGCGAAATCCCCGCGTAATATGAAAATGCGTTATAAGAGTACCGTGTTATAAAAGGGACTAGTGTATTTTGATTATTAGTACATAATCATTTCACATACCTAATTGCAATGGTCTCTAATAATTGAATACGTGAGTGGATGAAGGGGCTAAGTACCATTTTTGAGATTTTTGAATTCTTACATTGAATGAAGGTGTTATGTGTCTATAAACCATATTAGACCTTAAAATTGCGGCTTTAAAGGCTATTTTTAGAAATTGCATGTGATGAAGTAGTTATGTACGAAGAATAAGTACAAGTAACAAAAGTATGTTGCTTTCTCAAAATGTTCTTTCTTGTTTTCTCAAAATTAGCTTAAGAAATTGTATCATATCCCCTTCATCCACTCATGTCTTCAATTGGTATTCAATTAACTCACAATTTTAATGTAGCAAATACCTTGGGGTGACGTAGGCGGTGATATAGGCGCCATCCTTTGTAAGGGAGGCCTAATGTTCTCCTGTTCTGATGATATAGAGCTGCTTCTGCTCGAGGCTGAGTTGTCTTCGGATGTTCGATTCGCATGAGCCGCGTCGCCTCTGTTCGATTTTAACGTAATTTAAATTATTATCAATATATGTAAGCTTGAAGTCGTCGTGGCCTAAAGGATAAGACGTCCGGTCCATTCGTATTCAGCGATGCACCGGTGCTCGAATCCCGCAGGCGGGTACCAATTTTTCTAATGAAATACAGACTTAACAAAGGTTCACGATTGACTTCCACGGTGAAGGAATAACATCGTGTAATAAAAATCAAACCCGCATAATTATAATTTGCGTAATTACTGGTGGTAGGACCTCGCGTCGGTCCGCACCCCGCCTATTTCTGCCGTGAAACAGTAATGCGTTTCTGTTTGACGGGCGGGGCAGCTGTTGAAACTATAGTTAGACCTTAGAACTCAAGGCGGTATTTACGTTGTAGGTGTTTATGGGTTCCAGTAACCTCTGGGCTGTGAGCTCGTCCACCCATCTAAGCAATAAAAATAAAATAAAAAAGGTGTCAAACAGATATTTTGTAACATTTTACTTTTCCCACCTATTTTTCTAATGTAAACCGAACGAATATGAGTGTTAAGGTAAGATAGGCTTATGATCGAATTACGACCATCGGGAATTTATCAAATACAATATAGTGCTATACTATTTACACGGCTTTACTCGGTACATTTCGTAGAATTTGAATATGTTCTATCCAAGAATAAGTGCAATATGAACATATGCATGCAATAAAACGTTATAAAATGATGATCTCTAAATATTCAAATAATTTCATACTTATTTTCGTGGTTTTCATCTTCATCCAGTGAATACGGGCCGCTCTGTTTGTTCATCTGCTTGACTAGTTCGTAGTCGTGCAGACTCAAGCACGGGTCTATCTCACGGCTCAATGGTACGTATTCCGGAGCACAGGCCACGTAGAATATATCCTAAATATGATTAGTTTAACTTAATAAAAAATCATAAAAATGTAGAAGAAAAAACTTTGAAAACAAAAATTGCAGCCGAGAGTGTTCAATAAAATCATTAATTTTCCTATTTAGTTTTAACACAAACAGCCGCACAGAATATTGTGTTGTTCACGAAATGCATTCCTTAAAACGCTAATAAATATTTTGAATTAATTTGAATATAATTTTTATTTGTAAATGTAGATTGTAATGCTCACCATTCGTCCGCACAGAAGCTTTAAGCCCGGTATGCAGGCTGCGTGCACCAGAGAACCGTTTGCCACTAATCGTATCTCCAGTAAATCTTCCGCGAAGGCCATTATGTATGGAAAAGCACAAACTAAAAAAGTAATTTGATTAATAATATGATAAAACAATGGATATTATCAGTATAAATACGACAAAACCAATTAAATGCAATGATAACAAAAACTAATCGTAGAAGAATCATACAAATTAGTATTTTTTTTTATTATTTTTTTATTGCTTAGATGGGTGGACGAGCTCACAGCCCACCTGGTGTTAAGTAGTAACTGGAGCCCATAGACATCCACAACGTAAATGCGCCACCTACCTTGAGATATAAGTTCTATGGTCTAAAGTATAGTTGCAACGGCTCTCCCACCCTTCAAACCGAAATGCATTACTGCTTCACGGCAGAAATAGGCAGGGAGGTGGTACCCACCCGCGCGGGCTCACAAGAGGTCCTACCACCAGTAAAAACCAGTAGTATCGTCCATGATGGCGATTTGACTAATTTGTATGGAAAATTCATGCAATTACTTTTACTTATTTCACTGGTGGTAGCCCTAACACACACACACACACACACACACGAGATGTGTTTCTGCACCCGGCACAGTACTTTTACGAATTATAAATATAATTCCCAATATATTTGTATTCAATCAACAAATTCCATTTTTAAATACGTATACATACGTATACATGTTAAGGCAAATCAGTCGTCGATACATTGTCGGCAATTACATAAAAATGTACATCTTATTCTTTCCGCGAAACAGTCATGCTTTGACGTTTGAAGAATGGGACAGCAATAGCTTGTTAATAATAATTCGATTGAGTCTACCATTTGTCATGTCTCAAGGTGGGTGGCGGTATTCATACGACATCTATGGGCTCCGGTAACCAGTTCACATCAAGTTTGCCGCGATTTAGAATTTTCATGTAGAATAAAAAATCCAATCCAGCTTTGATGCGGAACATGGTACATTTGGTTTTCGAAAGAATTACGGGGTTGCATGATAATAACAACCTAAAGATTGTACAATAATATAGTTTTTAATAAAAAGAGCTTGAAACTAATTTAAGGACAGAATCAGAAGCCAGAAAAAAAAGTTTACTATTGTAATTAAATTACCGATAGCAGCAGGAACTGTGGTCCAATGAAAGTCATATTCTCCGTCGCTCTCTAATCCTTTGCTTGTCAGCCTCTCAAAGTGACATGTATCTGTAAAACCATAGATAGGTCTTTATTAAAACAACCAGAGAGAATTTAAGTCGTAAACTACAATTTACATTTGTGTGAGCAACAATTAAAGGCATTGCCCCCTTTTTTTCCCTACCTATGCTGATAGCCTTGAGAGGCTATTTCAGCTCTACCCTGACATGTAGGTGAGCTCACGGGGCTTAAATTGGAAGTGTTGCTAAGAATGGTCCTAGCAAGAGTAGTGCTTTGCAGAATTTACCACCGGATCGGAAACGCGACCCACTGAGAAGACCCGGCGAGAAACTCAGTGGGCTGTGTCTATGGGTTAATTCGCTCGTCGAGCCCAGCGCAAGCGACGGTGGACCTAGAGCTTTTGAAGCAACCTTCTATGGAAAAATATTAATATTCGTAAAAACGACACCAATAATCAATATTAAAATAAACTAAATCATAAGTTACGTTTCAAAACGTTTCACGAGAGTTTTCCTTGTAAGGTCTCTCTTTAAATTATACCTACATAATATGTGCTCATTTAGGCAATCGAGCCGAATCGAGAGGAATCGGCTATTTTATGAAAATTTAAAGTGTTATGCTCCCTTCCGAGTTCGTGCTCGCCCACCTGCCCTGGTGAAACTAGACTAACGGTAGGTCTCCGGGCCACAAGTAATCCTTATTTCCTAAAATAAAGTGTCGTGCAAACTTACGATTGTAACATAATACAATTTGTCCGTCTCTTTCGTCGCCAATCCTCAGAGCATTGACTAGAGTCCCGCGTCGGGTTCCAGGGTCTTCGGAATTTTCGGCTCTTTTCACACCCTAAATTTTAATTTATAATTGCATATTCAGATAATATGTTCCATGAAACAGTTTCTAGACAGTTCATTTTATTTAATAGTAACTTGTCGCCGATACAAGGAATTCGGACAGCATTTATTTTACGAAATTGCCGTGTATATTGAAAAAAATTCGTTCATAACGTATGACGTCATTTGGGGCCAAAATAAAACGACCTAACCAACCTAAGCTATACGTTAATACTATTACGAGTACTAGTTAGTTTACACAACATGACAACGTGTGTATTGCAATTACTTATAAATCACTACTACATATTATCATAGATAATTTTAATAAATTAAAATGACTACACAAATCATAAATATTTTACAAAAGCATTGCTAGAACATTCATTTTAATTTGTTCAAAATTCGTTATAAATTTGCTTTTAGATTTTATTTATTTCTTGATATACGGATGTCTGTTGTACTAGCTATAAGACTTATCGCATGTGTTTTATTTATTGCGTCGATACAATATGTTAGAACCCAATAAAAAAACTATGATGTGTACATATTAAGTACATGTTAAGTTTTGATTATCAAGTCATCAGTGGCACGTAAGTCCCATAGTCATTAAGCTGTCATAAATTAATCCTAGAGCAAGCTCCAATTATTTTAGTAGGTAATTATGAAGGAATGACTTTCATGATGCAGGAATATAATATTTTATATTATTTATAAGATTTAAGGTCTGGCAGAACTCGAGATACCTACTATTATTTCGTACTATGAAATGAAACGTAAGTCTCCCTGTCCAAGCGAAGCTGGAATAACCCTATAACCTACCAACGAATGGATAGGGAAAAAAGTCTAGAGATATTTCCGATAGAACGGTAAATAGACAGTTTTTGGCACCATATTCTAATGTCGACGAATAGCAACTTAGCCATTCGTGATTAATGTAGTTTTAATTATGTTGACGAATCGCCGAAATCGAAAAAAATATCGCTTAATATCAGGGCTTAGAGCTCATCTGTGCATCTAGGCAATAAACATTTAAATAAGACCTAATAATTATCAGAACGTACTTGGCCACTGTTTGTGTCGAGAATCTCCCAATGGTGTTTGTAGCCGACCACCATTGTTTCAACTTCACCGTCCATCAGCTTGATGAGGGTCGGCGTTTCGCTTAATTGAATGTCCTACGAGAAATTTATTAATATTTAAAATGGAATTAATTTTGTTTAATTGCCTTTTTTTACCAATACTAAACCACTACAGGTGTAATTTACCGGAACTCGTGTTTTACGATTCTATTCAATATACGTCAATTATACAGTATTATTGTATTAGTTTTGATAGTAAAGCAGATGGCTTACCTTGATATGTACGTACTCGAATCCCATTTCATAGTCAGCCTTAACTTCTTCGATCATGAGCATCACTCTTCTACCGACTGCTATTGCTAGTGTTGTCTTATTTCCGTTAACTAAATGAAAACAAGAAAAAAAATTATCTTCTACTACGATAAAATAATATTGTTTCGGGAAAATGATCTATAGACCAACTGCGACCATTTCATCCAAAAAAATGCCGAAAGGTATACAAGTCGAAAACTGTAAATATACTTAAATATTATGGATTACATCTGAAGAAAGAAATGCGCCAAAAATGTAATCTTTTTTTTTTTTTTTTTTTTATGATTGATAGTTTACTGGTGGCCCGAAGGCCTTTCCAGTTTCACCAGGACAGGTGGGCGAGCAAAGGCTCAGCCAAGAGGGGTAGGATTTGCTAACAACTGCCCGAGCGCCTCCGAAGGAGACCTAACAACTCAAGAGCAATTGTTTCGCGAATGAATCTACTACCGGATCGGAATCGCGACCCGCTGAGAAGATCCGGCGAGAAACTCAGCGGGCTGATGCATGGGTTAGGTTGCACGTCGACCTCTTTGTCGAGTTCGACGAGTACGGTTACCGGGGTCCCTAAGCCTGCCCCTAGTATTAGAGCTGAAGGCATCTAATGCAAAGGTTATTGGATCTGATGGATCCGTAAGGACGTGTCTAGGGCGTCGACGGTGACTGGCTCCTGCATGATCAGGATTCGGGGAGTAGTCAGCGGCGGCAACGATAAGGCGATTATCATGACGCATAGCCTTATCGAAGTATCGTTCCGACGCTGACTTCATGTATTTCCGAATTGATTCGAGGCCCAGGTCGTCGTGTAGGTCAACGTTCCTCACGAACCACGGAGCCCCGACAGCTAACCTGCAAAAGCGGGATTGTAGGGATTGGAGGGTGTCTATGTGTGTGCGGGCCGCGTGAGCGAACACCACACTCGCGTAAGTCATGACGGGCCTTATGCAAGTTTTGTAAAGTGTCACCTTGTTCCGAAGGGACATTTTACTCCGCTTACAGATCATGGGGTAGAGTCTACCGAGAATAAACGCGGCACGGTCACGGACTGATTTTATATGCGGGCGGAATGTCATCGATGCATCCAGGGTAACGCCCAGGTACTTGACCTTCCTGGCCCAGGGTATGGGTTGTCTAAAGAGAGTAATCGGGGGTGTGAGATTCCTCCTCCTAATCCGGGAGGAAATCCGTGTGGAGCTTCCCCTCTGAAATAGCACCGCAGTACTTTTCGCTGGGTTGATGTCTATGCGCCATTTTCGGAACCACTGTCCTAGGGCTAGGGCTGCGCTCTGAAGCTTCTTCGCGATTAGGGACTTATTTCTACTAGAATAGTAAACAGTCGTGTCGTCGGCGAATAAAGCTAAATGGGTCGGCGGCGACCGGGGAATATCGTTAACGAATAAGCTAAATAGGAGGGGTGAGAGGACAGAGCCTTGCGGGACTCCAGCTGTGAGAGGTCGTGGGGAGGAGCGGGTTCCCTCGACTCGATATCGAAAAGAGCGGTTCGACAAGAAGTCCCGTATGATGAGCACGAGACTATCCGGCACGCCCATGTTGAATAGTTTGAAAATCAAACCGTTGTGCCAGACTTTGTCGAACGCTTTTGCGACGTCGAAGAAGAGAGCTCCCGTGTATAACGGTTTTGGTCGATTAAGCCCCACAAGAATGTGCTCCGTGAGGCGGTGCACCTGTTGAACGCATGAGTGATTTGTACGAAATCCGAATTGTTCATCGATGAGAATGCCCTTGGATGAGACGAAATCTCTGAGGCGCTTATAGAGCAGACGCTCATACAGCTTGCCTAGAGACATGAGGAGGCTAATCGGGCGGTAACTCGTCGGATGATTTTTTGGTTTACCGGGTTTATGTATGCCGATAACGTCCGCTTCTTTCCACACCGCGGGAAAGATACAGTTCGCCATAGCGGTATTGAAAATAGATGCCAACATCACGATGAGTTGGACGGGTAGAAGTTTAATAACGCGGTTAGGTATACCGTCGGAACCGGGAGCCTTGCGAGGACGTAGGTCTTTGATCAAGTCTTTAACTTCCATCGGGGTGACGGGTGGTAACGCATCCGAGGGTGGCAAGGAGGCTCTGCGTTCTACCTCACTGTCTACTAATTCTACATGAACAGGGTCCACGGATTGAGTGCTGGGCGTGCACTGGGTTTGCAATGTATCGGCCAGCAGCTCTGCTTTTTCGTCATCATCAAAGGCCGCGAGTCGGCCTGAGGGGCCTACGAGGGGGGACATAGTTACTACCGTATCCGATTTGAGAGTACGAGCTAAGCGGTAGTAAGACCTTTGGGAGGGCGCGAGTCCTTCTAAGAAATCAGACCATCTGGCATCTCGGACTTCGGCGATGCGAGACTTTACGTCGCGTTGTAGGGCACGCATTCGAATACGATTTTCCGCGGTAGGATACCTGTCGTAGGCGCGTATCGAGGCGTTCTTAGCTCTAAGGAGTTCCCTAATATCGTCGGACAATTTGAAGCGGTGAAGGAAGTCCTCCGCTACAACTTGTTTCGATGACCTATCTAATGTCGAGGTGATGTGTGATGTTAAGATGTCTATGGCTTCAGCGGTATCCTGAGGAGACGGGGCAGAGTCCGGGTTAAACGGGAGCGATGGTGGATCAGATTCAGCCAGGCTGATGCCCAGCGTGTGCCAATCCACCACAGTTCTCGTGACGGGAACGGAATCGGGAGCGCGACCGAGCTTCATAACGACGGGACGGTGGTCTGAATCTAACTCTGAAACTACTTCGATCGAGTGTAAGCGCAGAGTTACGTTTTTTAATAACGCTATGTCGAGTATATCCGGGCGATGCGCGATATTTAGCGGGTAGTGAGTCGGGGTTAACGGAGCGACGATATCGAAGGCGAGATCATCGACTAACGCGTCAAGCCGCCTGCCATTCGGGGTTGTGGTGTGTGAGTTCCACCTGATGTGTTTACAATTTAGGTCGCCCGCCAGAATGACAGAGCTCCCCATACCGAGCAGCGCCTCGATATCACTGCTTAGAACGATCTTATCCGGTGGAAGATAGACGGACGCGATAACGATCGGCGCGTGTCCCGTCAGTGAGATTCGGCACACTGATGCTTCGATATTAGCGAGCGCGGGAGGATCGAGCGGGACGCAATGCAGGGCTCTTCTATAGTAAATGACGGTACCACCACCACGGGCAGAGAGCCTGTCGTTCCTGACCATGTTATAGTTCGCGATTTTAGGGTCACGGCGCGCGGGCTTAAGTAGGGTCTCCTGCACTAAAAAGATATCAATTTGATGGTCACGCAAAAAGTCAGAAACCTGATCACGTTGATTTGCGAGACCGTAAGCGTTAAAAAATCCTATCGTCACGGATAGGGGCTTTATTCTACTTATATACGCCATTGATTACCGGCGGAGTGAGGGGAGGACGTACGTATTTAATGACGCGTATACGTCGGCGTATTCCTGCACAACGGCGATAAAGTGTTGTGCAGTGGAGGCAGCGCGAATGGCGTCGCCCAAAGCGTTAACGCGCTCAAAGTTGATCGACTGAAAGAAGTCGATCGCTAAAGCGAGATTTTCGGACGCGGTCGGAGGGCAAGTCGCGGGAGAGGGACGAGTCGCGGGGGCAGGACGAATCGCGGAGGAGGGAGTTGTAGCCGTGTTCGTGTACGGCAGCGGTTTCGCCCAGGCCGAGACACTGGGCACCGCCGCCGGAACGAACGCTGGCTTAGCCTGCGACGCAGAGGGTGCCGAGGCTTTGATGTCTGGGCCGGAAGCTCGGAGGCGGTTTTGGCGGGCGACGCGGCGATTTATTTTCGGGGCTCGGGGGCATCCGCGGTAATTTGCGGGGTGACCCTGTGTTCGACACAGGACGCAGCTAGGCGGTTCCGTCGCGGTTTTTTGATCGCGAGTGCATAGGGCCGTGGCGTGATCGCCTAAACATTTGACGCATCGGGGGCGCGCGTGACAGTTACGGGAAGAGTGCCCATACAATTGACAGTTATGGCACTGGCTAGGAGTGCCTTTTTTATGGGGGGCTTCGACAGCGATACCAGAGAGCCTACAGACGGTCTGTGTGTTAAAGATTTTCTTACCCTCGGGGGTAGGCTGGAGAGCGACTAGAACCATATTATATGGCTCCCTACCGCGACCGGTGTGCATACGGTGCACAGAATTCACTGGTAGGCCTTGTTCTAACAGGTCGGCTTTTACGAGCTCTACATCTAACTCTTTAGGGATTCCGCGTATTACAACGCGGAGTTCGCGCTCCTCCTGAAGCGTATAAGTGTGGAAGCTTATACGCTCCTTACGGAGGTAAGAGGTGAGGGCCCTATGGTCATCAGATGAATGCACCTTTATTTGGATGCCGTTCGCGAGGTTACGGGCATTCGTGAAATTGATATTTTTGGCCTTAAGGGCCAAGGAAACTCGATCCCAAGCTGCCTTCTCTTGAAGGATTACCGGAGGAGGGGACTGGGTTTTATTTTGTGCCACCGGACGCGGCGACGGACTGGCACGGGCTGGAGGCGCAACGGGAGTCTGGGGGCGGGGGCGCGACGCGTTCGCGGCTTTGCTAATTTTAGCGGCCGCGGGAGCTCGAGACTCCGCGGCACGCTTCTTACCCTTTTGTACCAGGGTAAATCCATCCGTCGATGAGGCGGGGGCGAGGTCGACCTCCATCTCCGAGTCAGAGTCGGAGGACGAGGAGGCGGGCGCCGGTGACCTACGAGCAGGTGTTTTGAAGGGCGCGACGGAGGCCGCGGATGATCGCACAGCTGGAACGGTGGCCACGGCGGACGACGCAGCAGTTTTACTCGCCAGTATAGGCGACGCGGGAACTGCAGGCACGACGGAGGTTGCGGTGCTCGATGTAGAAGCTTTGCACGCAGGTACAGGCGACGCAGGAGCAGCGAGCACGGCGGAGTCTTCGAGAGAGCTCGCAGTGTGATTGGCCTTGAAAGCCAGAAACTCTGAGGCGGCTTGTGGATGACGAAGTCGGAGGAATTCCGCGAACACAGCGTCCATGATCGCTGAGTGCCCAGGTGGGGCAGCCCCGGGTCTTGAAGACACTCGCCTTGCGGCGAGGCCCCAACTTCTCGGACCTGAGCGGTTCTATTGAACACAGGTGGCGATGCGGCACGATTACTACAGGACAAAGAAAAAACACAACAAAACGGAAATAACAAAAAGAAACAAAACAATTAAACACTTCCAGGAAAGCAGTTTGTCGGCAGATGTACCACGAACACAGAAATAACGAAAGGAAACAAAACAAATAAAAACCTCCAGGAAAAAACACTTGGTCGGCAGATGTACCACGAACACAGGCCGCGCGAACAATGGCCGGGCTAACAAAAGCCGGGCGAACAAAGGCCGGGCGATCGAGTGGTCGATGGGCACGTCCGCACGTGACGGGTGCCTCTATCGGAATGAAATGTAATCTGTTTCGGAATAAGGGATTTTGTAGAAATAAAGGGTCTCAAATCGCTCGTGCAGAATATGGTATTGAATAACGGTTATCCTCGTTTAGTTTCGTGGCAAAGCAGGTAGTAGGCGGCTGCTATCCGTGCGGTAGCACACTAAGCCCTAACTCTTGTTCATAATGAATCATTTGTGGTTTGGTCAATGCTTGTACTTTAGACAATAACAATAGCGCGAGGTGTCGCAACAATCGAACCCAATTGCCCATTGTCGAACTTGTTTTTTTTTTTTTTTTTTTTTTGGTGCACATAGTATATATTTTATTTGTATTAAGGGCTTATTTAGGGATTTATAGGAACAAGAATTCGCAGGACAAGTTTTTTGCAACAAATAGATCCGACTTTATATTGGTAGTAGGACCTCTTGTCTTGAGTCCGCACGGGTAGGTACCACCACCCTGCCTATTTCTGTCGTGAAGGTTGGGGCAGCTGTTGTAACTATACTGAGATCTTAAAACTTATATCTAAAGGTGGGTGGCGCATTTACGTTGTAGATGTCTATGGGCTCCACTAACCACTTAAAAATAGGTGGGCTGTGAACTCGTCCACTTATCTAAGGAATAAAAAAGTTATAATAGTATTAAAGTGAGGATTGTCGACTGACCTGACTCCAGGACATCGAAGTATTGAGCGGTCTTGGTACGCGGCAGTCGTGCGTGTTTACAGTCCTGCAGCGGTCGCATTGCCCAGGCGCCGGCGCAGAGTTCGGGCAGTGGTAGCGCGTACAATCCCGCACCGCCGGCCCCTCCCGTGGTCGAGCCCCCGCCTGCCACAACACGCGCTCCAACGCGGAACAAGCCAGCGCGTTCGCTCACACGCGCCGCACGCACGCAACCTTCCCATCTGAGGACTACGCGTGTAGTTCCACTTTCTGTTAAGTCAAATTTTCTAGATGAACTAGTGAGTAATACTATTTATTTATTTATTTTGTGGATGAGCTCACATCCCACCTGGTGTTAAGTGGTTACTGAAGCCCATAGACATTTACAAATGCGCCACCCACCTTGAGATATAAGTTCTAAGGTCTCAGTATACTTACAACGGGTGCCCCACCCTTCAAGCCGAAACGCATTACTACTTCACGGCAGAAATAGGCGGGGTGGTAGTACCTAGCCGTGCGGACTTTCAAGAGGTCCTACCACCAGTAAAAATAATTCATCTAATAAAATGAAACCCGTTGATTTGGTAGTAGGGCATAGTATTAACGCAATTTAATGTTTAGGACAATCCTTTCCTAATTATATCACTAAATATTTTTAATTCATGTCTAAGGTAGGCAGCGGAATTATGTTAAAATCTCCGGTAACGACCTAATCGACCCAGTAGAGAATAGGTAGCGAGCTGCGACAAGAAGGAAACAGTTAAAAGTATGGTTGCCATTCAAATTGCAGGACTTTTTGATAAACACACGATAACACTAGCTTTCATGAAGAAATACCTTCTAAAATATAAGTATTTGAGGTAGTAGACAGGAGTAGTCGTCCTTCTGCTAATTGTTCAGCGCAAACAGGAGATGCTGGAAGAGGAGCAGCTCTCCACACGCGACCTTCCCAAGGTGCACGTCTTAAGCCACCGCAACCTTGGTTTAAAAGGACGAGTTCATTAAAAAAAAGGGTTCATTTAAACGAAAAATGGAAAACAGTGTCCAATAATGCCCGATAGACAAGTAGAAATATATGTAGAAATACATATAATATACATACAAAAGACAGATAATGTAACTAGTAAAAAATAAATGTTGCAAAGATGATTAGTATTAAAAATATCACATGTCAAACCTTTAAAACACTCCTGTAAAATATTTGAGATAATGAGTTTTGAGAATATGCAGTTTTAATGCGAAAAGACGATTTCACTTAATACGCGACATTTTATCTTTGTAATTAAAGGCGCGTTGATTTGATAATAGCATCAACAGTTTGATATTTTTAATTGAATTTCAATTAAGTTTACTCCATTCAAATAGCTGAATTTTTTTTTTTGATAAAATATTTTTTTCCAAATTGTAAATTATAAAAATGGCTCTCCTGTAAAGTTTTAAAAATGTCGTTTAAACCAAATAGTCTTTCACCCCTCAATTTGTTGTGAATATATACGTAGTTTAGGCTGGTTTTATGCAACAGTGAACTAAAATAGGTGTGGTTTTAATTTTTTTCTATTTTGGCAATAGCAAAGTTCTTTCTGCTGTTATTCTTAATTTGAATAATTCAAACCAGTAAGTACGTCAACATACCTGTAGAAACAAGACTGGTTGGGGCGTCGCCTCTTAAGACCGCGTCTAGTTTAAGAGCTTGACCAACATGTAAGAATCTTTCGGTTCTCGCCGCCCCGGCTCCTGCCCCAGCACCTCCGGACCAGACGTCAGAGAGCGCGCGTCGTGACAACATGGGCTGTGGGTTTGAGACTTGACATTTTTCAGAGGGAATAATATCTCTTAAACTAGAGAAGGAAGCTAAGAAGCGAAGAAGTAAGCTAAGAAATTGCTATATTTATGTAATTAACATTTCCTTGTATCTGAATTAATTTTTATTGTGTGCTTAATAAGTAAACAAATCGTTTTGGACTTAACGATTTCAAATACTGTTTTTTTTAAATAATTTTACAAATCAATTTTGTAATGCTACTGAAAAGTGACAATTATTTCTTTGTTTCGATTTTTTTTTATTGCCCTTTGCAGGCAGATGAGCATATGGCCCACCTGATGGTGAATGGTTACCGTCGCCCATGATTTGCCGTCTGCCTACCGTTAAGTACTCTGAATTCTATGTAGTAAGGGCAAAGCTTCTTGTAGTCGAAGTGACAAAATTAGAACTAAAAGCTCTATGTTAACCGATTTATCTATATATACTTGAAGCAGCAGGATAAAGATTTTATACAAAGTTGTGGTGCTAATTTATTTTCGAGTTTAATTTTAATCATGTTTTCGGATCCATTTTCTTTCGTCAGAATTGAAAATCTACCAGAATGGAACCTACCACTTTGTGGTCTGCACAATGCTCTGCATAGATGTCCCTTATCAATGTATCAAGAGTCCTTTGTCGTTTCAATGCAAAAGTGGGAGTTTGAAACGCGGCTTTCTCTCCATTCATCAATTTCACCTGAAATTACATGTCGCGGTGAAAATTCGAAAACATATAAATAGAATTAGGAAACAGTCGAAACAATTAAGAACTCTGGGCGGAAGTTCCGAGTCATATAGACTTGATAAATTGTAAATTTGAATATATTTTTTTAAATTTATCATTCACGCAATAGCAAATCTTCGTATTCTGATTTAGCTGATAACTAAACTAAAACTGAATTTCACTCACATAAACCCTTGGAGAAAGTCAAAATGTGTTTATTATCTATTTACTTTCACTTAAATATTTCTCACCAGTAAAAATTCCCTGAAGAGTTGGGGATCGCTGAAGATTGCGGGACAAGGCAGCGAAGGTCCAAATGGGGGTACCGTGTCATCGCTGTAAACACTCAACCTATATCCCGCTCCTTCCACTTCAGATACAACGGCAAAAATATCTGTTTACTCGCTAAAGAAAAACTGTTTTTGCATGTAAAATTGTATTAGGGTGGATGAAAATATACGAATATAATACTAGCTGCTAGTCACGGCTTCACCCGTGTGTCTAAGAAAAGTGTGAATTATTATTATGGTCCTTATATTTTTTAAAGATAATAAAACAGTTGCGCGTGGTAATGAAATGTTTTTTTCGGAATAAAATGTAGTCTTTGTCACTCTCGTTGACCTAAAATATTTATAAAAAATCAGAACAATGCCGATGCTTCATTTCGACGTGAAATAAGGAGAAACGAACAAACACAATCTTACATTTATATTCAGTGTGGATTTTAAAGGAATTATGTGTAAAATATCAGGTTGAAATTAAACAAGGCGTAGGGTCATTTATTGGACGTGTGCTTGAGAGCTACCTTCTTAATTATCTTACGCGAAGCAGAAAAATTACACATGCATCAAGTAAAATATATATTGTTGATGATTATAATATATAATAACGATAATAAAAACATATTTGTGAAAGTCCTTTAGAGAGAGAATTTTAGCTCGTCTGTCTATATCTCTATTTGTATAAAAGCCGTGAGTCAATACATATTTTATTTTACATACAAACTGTCACGTTAATCTTACACTATCTAAATTATCTTAATCTAAATCACGTTAATTAATGCTCTTTTTAGAGACTATTTTAAAGGATACGCGTGAAATGGCTTTTAACGCACTGCGGGTTGAAGGTATTGTGGACGGAGTCATCCGAGAAAATTATATTCACGATATCATTACCAATATGCCGTTTTCTTTCCAACTGCAAAAAAAAACCTTGGATCAACATAATTCTACTTGAACCTTCGACAAATATTGGAATGAGCTTTCAGAGTAGCGCAAAATCGCTTACAAGTAATATGTAGATTAACATTTTATCCAAGAATCGATATTATATTGTTAGTTTTTTTTTTCGTCCAAACTTTTTTCCACGTAGGTAATCTTTTTTTATCCTGAATTCGAAGTTAAATGGATTAAGTTTCTTCAAAATCTGCTAAACGAAAAATTGCGATGGAGTTTAAAGTACTCATTTTCTCGTCGAGTATTGATCTCACCTGCTGTTTGTTATCCTTTGAAAACGGTAATATCGTTGAGACGTGAAACATAATTTCGTGTCCTTGATGCATCGTGTAAATGGAATGGCTGCCAGTCATATCACCTGAGTCATTAAAACGCAATTTAGCTTTGACATGAGATATTCTTGATAGCGAACGTACAGGTAATGAAATACAAAAACATTTTCTGTTTACGATAAAAAAAAATGTTGAAATTTAAATACTTTACTGACCCGATAAATACCTTACTGAGGGATGTTACCTTTAACGTCGAGGCCGCCTCGGAAACGGTTCCATCCTCGTAATCGAATTTTATCACCCAAAAGTGAAATAAATCGTTCCCATTTCTCGTCGCCCTTCTCTGAAAGATTCCGAGAAATTTAAATGACCCTTCATAAAATTATTCTTTTTGTTTTTAGTTTACATTTGGCTGAATGTCATATTACATTTGGGGTAGGCACCGGCTTGGCTCTGTCCCTGGCATTGCTGAAGTCCATGGGCAACGGTAACTACTCACCATCAGGTGGGCCGTATGCTCGTCTGCCTGCAAGGGCAATAAAAAAAGAAGTCAAATTCGACTAACCGTTCGAAAGCATCTCGTCGTCAGTTTTCTGACCTGGATTCATTAGCATCACGCCTATTTTAAAGTTCACAGAGCCTTCTTGCTCTTCGAGCAGCAGAACGTCTTTCTGAATTTCGGCGCATGTGATCTGATAGAAAATTCGTATCAATGTGCGTAAATATTGAACGACAAATGATTGCAAATGATGATGATTTTAGAAGACGTCGTGGCCTAAGGGATAAGACTTCCGGTGCATTCGTGTTGAGCGATGCACCGGTGTTCGAATCCCAGGCGGTTACCCATTTTTGTAATGAATTACGTACTCAACAAATGTTCACGATTGACTTCCACGATGAAGGAACAACATCGTATAATAAAAATGAAACCCGCAAAATTATAATTTGCGTAATTACTGGTGGTAGGACCTCTTGTAAGTCCGCGTGGGTAGGTACCACCGCCCTGCCTATTTCTGCCGTGAAGCAGTAATGCGTTTCGGTTTGAAGGGTGGGGCAGCCGTTGTAACTATATTGAGATCTTAAAACTTATAAAAAAAAAAAAAAGATGTAGGCAGCGGCTTGGCTCTGCCCCTGGCATTGCTGAAGTCCATGGGCGACGGTAACCACTCACCATCAGGTGGGCCGTATGACCGTCTGTCTACAAAGGCAATAAAAAAAAAAGGTGTAATTTGCGGCTTAAAAAGATTACCTCTCTCGGTACTTTGTCTACTTTCTCCATAGCTGGAAACTGGGCTAGTATTTGTTTTACCGTCGGCCTTGTTGCTTGACCACCGCTTCCACTCCAGGCACTCGGTGGCAAATATATTTTGTGTGCGCCCTGAAAACATTACGAAGCGATAAAGAATATCGTAAAAACGGCGCAAGCCAGACGATACGTTAGTAATGAAATACGATTCGAAATAACTCAGGATTCCTAAAACCGATAAAAAATGTCTAAGAATGAAATATTTAGATATTCGGAGATTTATATTTGCGACGTTTTAATCGAATATCAACATTATCGGGGAAACCGTATTTATTTGACATCTTATTAAATGTCGCGACGAAAAATTCGATATCTTAATTCCAGTCGTTCACGTACATAGCATATTCTTTTAGTTTTACAAGGTTTTTTGCTATCAAGCATTGTATTGTATTCTAAAACAAGTTCAAGTTTTTTTTGGAGTCCATAGACATCTACAACGTAAATGCGCCACCCACCTTGAGATATAAGTTCTAAAGTCTCAAGTATAGTTACAACGGCTGCTCCACCCTTCAAACCGAAAGCATTTCTGCTTCACGGCAGAAATAGGCAGGGCGGTGGTACCTACCCGCGCGGACTCACAAGAGGTGTTACCACCAGTAATTACGCAAATTATAATTTTGCGGGTTTGATTTTTATTACACGATGTTATTCCTTCACCGTGAAAGTCAATCGTGAACATTTGTTGAGTACGTATTTCATTAGAAAAATTGGTACCCGCCTGAGGTTCGAACACCGCTGCATCGCTCAACAATTATGCACCGGACGTCTTATCCTTTCACGACGACTTCATAAAAGTAGTACATATCCATCCTTAGACGTGTTTACAATACTTCTAAGAAAGATGGTAGGCCGTTATCTCACTGAGCCTGTGTCATTGGTATTAAGCGACGGTGACCTCTTACTTGAGCTTGCTCGTCTTTCATCAGATAAAACAAAATACATTCAGTCAAAAAAGTATCGGGAATTGGTGATTTGTTTATGGTACCAAAATCAATTTTTTTTTTGTTGTTGTTAGGTTATCACAACTGTTTTCCATTTTAGCGCGGAGTTTGAGTTTCTATTTACATTAACAATGCGTTTTTTTAGTTATATCATGTCTAGTGTGCATTGCGAATTTCATACCGAACAGAAAAAAAACGAACAAAAAGTTTAATGTTGCATCGCCAATGGAATTTTGTGGTCAATTATTGAAAATGTTACAGAACGCTTACGGTGAATCGAATTTACGTGTTTATGAGTGGTTACAATGCGTTCAAAATCGGTCGATATGTATTGAAAGTTTTGCCTCGCTCTGGAACGCTGTCAACGTATGCAACTAAAGTTATTATTGCAAAATTAAAGGAAATAATGACTGACGGTCCTTCAAGCTTGAGAAAGATAGTCGCCAAACTGTATGTGTCTCACGGGTCGATTGTAACATTTGAAATAATCACTTGGGTATAAAATATGTTGCCGCTCGGCTAGTACAGAAAGACCTGATTTTACTCCAAAACATCACCAAAATTCTATCGAGCAACAAACCTTATTCCCAGATATGGCTTCAGCCGGATTTCTTTATTTATCCTACACTCATACTACGACTTCGTGGTACCCGTTTTCATTCGTAGAAGACATAAGGGACATTTGCGGTGAGAACTCAACTCCGTAAAAAGCGTTAAAAAATGTTTTGATGATTGGATTATTTGTTGGCATGAGCGTATCGTTTCTGATGGAGCATACTTTGAATTAAATTTGGACGAATAACTAACTTTTTGTTATTGATCTTATAAACGTTAGACTACACCGTTGAATTATTTTAATTACTTAATACCCATTGGCTACAACTTCAGACTTTTGTTATAAATTGCTGTCAGTATAAGTTTAAAGAATCGATTTGACTACTGAGCCTGGGGATCAATGTTTCGTCACGGAGAGGAGATCTCGTAAGATTACCATTCATTAAAGTCTTGAGTTTACCTTATAAATTGGTATTATTAATTTCTAGCTTGTTCGTGATCAACGTTTTATAGTTTACGTGATTGATAGTCGGTATTCCAAAAAAAAAAACAACAGGTCGTAAAAACAATCAACATGAGATAAATTTAGAGGAAGGAACTCATGAAAGTGTGGAATTAGATATTGTGCAATTTCTAATTCTAGCTTAAAATATGATATTAATAAGTTTATAAAATGAAAAAAAAATTTAGAAACATGTTCACCATTTTGTTAAAAAGTATGGCACGTAGTAGTCCTGCTCCCCCTTCCTGAACAACGCTGAGAAGATATGGCTCCCTCGCTCCATCGACACCGATGTAATTCTGATGCACTGTTGGCAAAGTCAAAAACGATTGTCTATAGCAATACTGATATGCTTTTAACAAAATGCTTATTATATATTAGTAATACTGTGACAAAGTGAAAAATTGTCAAGTTAAAGCTATACGAAGAGACATACGCGGAATCATTAATAAATATCGAGTGTTTTATCTTTAGTATTTATCTTTGCAAAATTGTAGCTTTTAACATGACTACCGCTTTATCGTGGACGATTCAGAAATAAATATAACAGTCCAATATACCCCAAATTGGGGACAAATATACTCGTTCTTGTAGTCGTTATAGACGTATTAATTCCATTTCTACCTAAAGATGTATAAACTAAATAGAAAGAAAACTTATTTGTTCAGTTTTGACAGTTCTCGGAACTTGTTATTTATTGTTCACGATCGGTCAGCTCACACTTTGCGAGATTAATAAGTTTTTTTTTTACTTGTCACTTCGAAAATATCGTTGAGTGAAATAGTTTAAGCTCTACAAACTTAAGCGGTCCGATATTGACATTCAGGTCTATCGTTATTGATGATTGAGAAAGGTACATTAAAAAATGAAAATGGGTCATCGTCTTCAACAAACCATACTAGTTCAAAGACTAGCAGATTGTTACTTTCAGGAATTCTTACGTTTCGCAGAAACGACATGACAAACGATTTCCCATTAATAAAACTAGTTATCGGTATAAGCTCCGTCAACACTCCTCAGTGTTCAGAATAAACACGTTCTTGCTTCAAGCTTTCGGTGTTCCAAATAAAATTTTCTTTTGGTAAAGGGAAAGAAAGGAAATTGGAACTGTTTTATGGTTTTCTTCTTATTCTTACGGAATAGTCAATAGATATTTATAGAACAAGGCTTTAGAACGTATAATAAAAAAAATGCTAATGAAAATTTCTGGAAACTAAAATTCAATATGCGAAACATGAACAGATAGATGTTTACAAGAATTCGTTTGCAAAAAAAATATGGTAGTTTTTTTTTCAATTCTTAGCAACACCGTCAAAACTCTTTTGTAATAAATAGGTTACGTTTGGTACGCGGGCGCGATCACAGTTTGTGAGGTAAAGGACACTAGATAGTACTCACTTTTACCAAGAAAGTATTTGAAGTACCATCTTGTTTGGAACTCAGGGTTCTCAAGGACGGGCGCGCTGGGCGGTCCGAACAACTGCAAAGAAAAGAAACGTTCGAAATATTTCATGTTTACCAGGAATATAATTTGTGTAGTAATAATGATAATTAAATAATAATTAGTATTATTTGTTATTATTATATATATTTATTTAAAATGCTATTAATTACACAATATTTTTTTTAAAAGATATTAAAAATACAATCTTTTAAAAAGACTATATAAAAATAGATTGCCGCTGATTATTTATTATTATTATATAATTAAAATAAAGTTTTTTTTTTTTTTTATTGCTCTTGTAGGCAGACGAGCATACGGCCCACCTGATGGTGAGTGGTTACCGTCGCCCATGGACTTCAGCAATGCCAGGGGCAGAGCCAAGCCGCTGCCTACCGTAAAGAAATAATAATAATGATAATTTAAAGTATTGATTTCCGAAAAAGATTAACCTAATCATATTTTGTTACAACATCGAAAGTAATGAACTAAATAGTGGCGTTGCTGGTTACTATCAGACGTAAAGTGTGAAGTGTAAAAGTTTAACTACTTTAGATTGGGAAGTTTTTAGGGCTTGTTGTAAACGTTGTTGTAAACGTGCCCTTATTATTATTAAATGAATTTATGTCAGATAATATTAATCCATATTAATGTTAGTAACATTGATTTCTTAATCTTCTTGTCAATAAGGACATAGTAACAAAACAAAAGAACAACATAACTATACAATTGCAATAGTTGACCAATACGAGCAATTTTTGTGGACCTGTCTACAATGATTGAGAAAAGGTCCATCTAATCTCAAAAATATTATGGTCAGGACGCTGTTGGAGCTAGCCCCTACCCTGCAGAGCAAGGATGCGCATCGCTTTCTTTTTATGGCATGGAAATCGTCCGTACGCGCCTCCGCAAACATGCAAATGCATATTATGTGATGCAACGTAATGTAATAATGCATCGTTATACTGTTATAGTTGCGGGTTTTTATTTATTTATTTTTTATTGCTTAGATGGGTGGACGAGCTCACAGCCCACCTGATATTAAGTGGTTACTGGAGCCCATAGACATCTACAACGTAAATGCGCCCCCCACCTTGAGATATAAGTTTTAAGGTCTCAGTATAGTTACAACGGCTGCCCCACCCTTCAAACCGAAACGCATTACTGCTTCACGGCGGAAATAGGCGGGGCGGTGGTACCTACCCATGCGGACTCACAAGAGGTCCTACCACCAGTAAAAATCCATAAGTGTGTATCGTGATGCTTGGATTGCTCTATATCCTTCTTAGCTGAGTTATTACGATTCCAAGATCGAATTTTAGGATCATAGCTGTGGAACTTATTGAAAAGTGATCAACTGTTATTATTTTAGTCTTACTGCAATTGATAATAAGACCCATTGGTGGGAGATGATTTCTAGGA
Source organism: Bombyx mori (assembly GCF_030269925.1). Classification (NCBI taxonomy): domain Eukaryota; kingdom Metazoa; phylum Arthropoda; class Insecta; order Lepidoptera; family Bombycidae; genus Bombyx; species Bombyx mori. The sequence continues at coordinate 4,805,185 of NC_085121.1, forward strand.
ACTTCTTCGACAGTCCCTTCATCTCTGCCTCCGATGAGGCAAGCAGTGTGGTGTCTTTGCGTAGGTAACGAAGGCTCGGTTCTTTGTACCCACCAGCCTTAACATTTCCCGATCATTAAGAGTTTTCTGCATGACATGTTTTCTGTAGATATTCAATAAGATGGGAGAGATAAAGCAACCCTGGCGAACTCCCCTCTATAATTTAAAATTGTTCGCTGTGACCTTTTCAATGTTTAGGTACCTTTTCTTTTTAATTTCTTTCGGAAAACTGTCGAAAGGAAACTCAGACATAATCGCATGAAACATTTTTCTTTTCTCGAAACGTCCAATATTTCTTGTAGCTGATGAATTAGATTCGGCATCTGTTCGGCTTCAGTTTTTCTAAAGCCGTTAATCCTTCACGGCACGTCCTACTAGTGTTGTAGTATAGTTGAGTAAATTACATTTACTGACAAGAGTTGATTTATGAAGGCAATTAGTGGATAGTTAAGGTGGGGACGGACCATCTTGCCATGTATGATGCTATTGCTACTAAAGTGAATTCATTTTAGCGAAGAATGAAAGACAAAGTCTTTGTTATTTATAACCGAGATGTAATAATGTCTTTTAATCTTATATAAAACATTTGTTATTCAAAATAATTATATATTACAAATAGATTACAAAAATACCTAAGTGAAACATTTTAAGGCCGGTCATGGGCTAATTATCAAATTACAAAAAGGGCTGCTTGTTATGTTTTATGACGTTATTACATTAACAAGTGTACAACAGCAAAAATATTTATTTGAAGTGTGACGATAATGTCAATTTACATATAGACAAACGAAATGTAACATCGACTGATGCCCGCATCGAATTGGAATAAATTTTGTTTTTTATCGATCTACATATTTTATTTCAACCATGAACGTACCATGAACTATGAATCTTTGGCCCAACTAATACAGCTCGGATAATCCAATTGTTGTAATAAAAATACATTTAAAGATCAGCACTAAATCAATTACTTTAACAATACAGTACTGTTTAATTCGGGTATAAAATGGGTATGAAAACATTTTCTGTAAAAACTAATGGTGTTTATGAAAAAAAGACATTGACAACCACAAGGCTGCTCCCAGAAATTGCACCTATTTAGGAACTTTAATTTGATACTCGACATGTTAAGTGTAACCTTTGATCATAGTATGAATCATCAAGACTGATAAGAGCCAGTAAGCTCGTAGCCAGTAATGTATGCGAAACGGTTAAATAAACAGTAAAACAGTTGTGTCTAGTGATGTAACATATCAATTGAAGGCCAATTTTGGAATACGATAGACACAAGTAATTGGACAGTTTGATATGTTGTGAATCAAATCTAGTTTTTAAGCTATTGCATAGCTTCTATCGCGGGCCTTGAGCGCGGCGACTGAATTAAGAAATTCCGTAACGAAAATAACCTGAAACCCCACTACGCCTACTATGTAGCTCGCGTTCAACACATTCACACGTTGCGCTGGTGTAGTGTTTGTGAATAAGCGCGCGGCGTGACGTCGCATTGCATGAGCGTCATGAAAAGTCTGCCCATCTCTCTCTCACGCGGTCTAGCTTATGAATGTGAAGGGGACAGTTAAAGTTTTGCTTTTGTTAATGTTTATAAATATAGCGTGGTCTTATTTTTATTATTGTTTTAATATTAAATTATTATTGTCTAATTGTAATTGCATAAGTTGATAAAAAATGCTTTGCAATAGCTTTACCGCGGCAGTCCCCGAGTGCCACATGTCTTTTTTTTGGTCACTTAATCAACTCGATAACATAGTTTAGGTTGAAATCTGAAATATATGAACATACAACGAATTCAGAGATATTAAATAATAGTGCTTACTTTATCATTATTTAGTTTTTATTGATCTTTATTTTTATTTAACCGTTTATTACTAATTCACTTTTAAACGATATATATTTTGAATAGTGTTAAATTTCTTATTAAAGATGTGCAATACACGATTAGTAATGAACCACTGAAAAAGTTTTCTGAAACAGCAAACATTTTAAGTGTTTTATTATTTGATGGTAGGACCTCTGGAGAGTCCGCGCGGGTAGGTACCACTACCCTGCCTATTTCTGCCGTGAAGCAGTAATGCGTTTCGGTTTGAAGGGTGGGGCAGCCGTTGTAACTATACTTGAGACCTTAGAACTTATATCTCAAGATGGGTGGCGCATTTAAGTTGTCTATGGGCTCCAGTAACCACTTAACAGCAGGTGGGCTGTGAGCTCGTCCACCCATCTAAGCAATAAAAAAACATTGGATCGCTTTGATTATTAATTACGAGCTTCAGGGAACGCATCTCTAGGTTTGTGAACAGAAAAATATTACATAAATATGTTGATTAGATGCCTACTTCATCCTTTTCGCCGAGAGAGTTTCCGTTTTCGAGCCGGTAACGGCGCACCACTGCATCCAAAGCGCCACCACCGTCGCTTGTGCCTGATAACTGAAAAAAAAAGTAGTTTATGATCACTCGGTTTTTTTTTTTGTTTTAAGGTAGGTAGCAGATTGTAACCCAATAAATATTGCAAATGCACCATAGCAGTCACTTCACATATTTTACATTTCGACCTTATTAAATCGAAATACATAGTTAAATCGAATTAGCCGTCGTGGGTTGAAGGATATGATGTCCGGTGCATTCGTCGAGCAATGCAACGGTGTTCGAATCCCGCAGGCGGGTACTAATTTTTCTAATGAAATACGTACTTCACAAATGTTCACGATTGACTTCCACGGTGAAGGAATAACATCGTGTAATAAAAATAAAAACCCGCAAAATTATAATTTGCGTAATTACTGGGGGTAGGACCTCTTGTGAGTCCGCACGGGTAGGTACCACCGCCCTGTCTATTTCTGCCGTGAAGGAGTAATGCGTTTCGGTTTGAAGGGTGAGGCAGCCGTTGTAACTATACTGACCTTAGAACTTATATCTCAATCTATGGGGTCCAATAACCACTTAACACTAGGTGGGCTGTTAGCTCATCTACCCATCTAAGCAATGAAAAAAAATACACTCTGCTGTTTTGTGAAAGATTTTGGGCGCGGCCCTGAAATCCTGGATAAAAGGCGAAAGTTTGCTCCTTGCGTAGAGCCAAAGAAGAAATAAGGAAAATTTGTAATATGAAAAAGTTGCGTTTTCAATTTTCAAATAGCGGCCTGTCTATCAAACCTAGATAAAGCTGATATGAGAGTTGTGTCGTGAGATGAGGACTTTAAGAATTTTTAGATTAATAAATTATATCAATGTGCTCTGTTTCAATGGGTAGATTAGAAACTTCAGTTTTCTGTATATATATCAAGCGGTTTGTGTTCTTGCAAGTCCTTGAGACAAAGGACTAGAAACTAGAACTGCCCTTTATGACAAGAGTTTTTTTAGTATGTCATCAAGAATATTTAATAAACTACCTATAAAAATTTTGAAGACAATAGATTTACAAGATTTTAAGCAAAAATTGCAAGTATTTTTATTAGATAAGGCTTACTATAGTATGTCAGAATATTTAGACGATAACTTTAGATCATTTAGATAATAAAGTAGAATAGAGTTCAATAATTATAATTTAAGTTTTGTTTATTTTTATGTAGATTATACTTACACCTAATATTTGTACACTTTACTAGCAGGACATAGTGATACATTTATTAATATTAACTTATTAATCTTTGTTAACCTATGACCACAAATAATAAATAAATAAATAAAAATAAATAAAAAAAGGTCTAAATCTCGGTTGCATAGATTAGCGGATATTTTAATGCTTATTTAACTGTTCGATCACATAACACGACACGAAAAAATTTGTAACGGAATATTTAATAACAAAACATTTTTATCCGTTATAAATTTTCTGTTATTCCATCGAAATAAATTTGAATTATTTATCGAAACTCAACGTTCTGGAAGTTTCTAACTCAACAGAAAATATTTTGTTATTGTTTACACTAACAAATAAAACAAGCGCTAACTCTCTTCATTAAAACTTGCCACGTGATTCATTTAAATCACGAGTTTGTATCGAAACTACAGGACCGGAATTAATTTCATCACGTTTGTCCCTTCGTCTTTCAGTCTATAGAGCTATGTCACCCAAAAACTGATAAATTTTGTTAATAATTGGATGTTGATAAATAAAAAGACAATTGCTTTTCAAAATAACATTATCTATATATATAAAAATGAATTGCTGTTAGCTAGTCTCGCTAAAACTCGAGAACGGCTGGACCGATTTGGCTAATTTTGGCTTGAATGATTTGTGGAAGTCCAGGGAAGGTTTAAAAGGTAAATCAATATAAAAATGCTCGGAATTAAATAAAAATAACAATTTTGTTTGTCCTTTGATGTGTCCCCCATCGGACGGATTCCTTTTGGCTTTTATTTATCGATTGAGGCACTACGAAGTCTGCCGGGTCAGTTCGTTTTCTAAACAGTAATTCCTAAGTTTTAACTATTAAACAAAACTTGGATAGACTTTGTGAAAAAGGATATGCAAGAGTGTGAGTGCAAGGATGGCGTGTGATAGACCTGAATGGAAAAAGAGGACATGCTGCGCCGACGCCACATAGTGGGGTAAGGGCAAGGAGAAGATTTAACAACATGGACATCAGTTTCATTGAATACGTAGCCCGATACTTTAGTTCAGAATTGCCACACACGAAGAAAGTTTTATGAGGTCAAATAAATATACAATGCCGAGACGAGCACACGACTTATTTGGTGTTAAGTAGTTATGTACAAGAGCCCACAGAAACACGACGTAAATGCCGCCACACGGCTTGAGACATGAAGCGTTAATGTCAATTATATTGTAAAACAGTTGCCTCACCCTTCAAAGCGGAACGCATCAATGATTCACCTATGAAATAGGCAAGGCACCACACCTTTCCATTCTCTCAGCTCTGCGTGAGCGTGACCAAAATGCACCGGACGGCAACGAAATGGCAACAGACAGGGCCCTCGCCTGGACGCAGTCCTAGTTTCCTTAGTGACCGTCTTGATTTTTTCAATTCTTGTCAACTTAAGTTAGTACGGTTTTCGTCGCTACGAATGACTGGCAGACTGGTGCTGTGCCGTGAGGAGTTCAGCAGCTGGTTAATATGTCGGCGGAGCAATATGACTTCCGGGAGACCCACTCTCATCGCGAAACTTTAATACGTTCCGGGTTGAAGGGCGGGTCAGCAATTTTACTATAGAACTGAGCCTTGGAATTCATGGGTCCCATGGTGGCGGCAGTTATCTATGGGCTCCGGTAACTACTTAACATCAGGTGGGTCGTGAGTTTGTTCACGGTATTAAAAAGAAACTTCCTTTCTGAATTAAAAAAATCATTACGTGCTTTTAAGCAATAGAATAGTTATTGTCACAAGGCGTCACAATGCATAGCATTTCTATAACAAAGCGCTGTTAGCGTCTTTACAGGTGAATCATATGAAAATAATTAATTATTTATTGTCATTTAAACAATAGAATATTTCTTGGAAAGTCACTATATTATCAAATGATCGATCATTTCATGGTGTGAAGTGCTTCTTCATAGTCAAGTAATGGGGTATATATAATATACATACATATACATACTCGTATATACAATCATAAGTATAATAATATATTTAACAATGATGTAATAGATACAAACAGGAAATACCGTGTAATATATGCCAACCAGAGATTGGATATCAAAACTCATCAATCATATTGAGAGACTCTAATATTACGTTTTTATTTCAAATCATATTAAAAATTATGAATGTCTACTCCCCTCCGAGGATAACCGCTTTGTAAAAAAAACTCTCATGAATATTTGATTGCTTTTAAGGGCGAGTCACTAATGAAATTTTGCAAGATATCTGTTTCGAGGATACATTCTTCCAAGATTTATGAAAAATAATTTGTTTTTCTTTTATCTCAAATTGTTCTCCGTGAATATTTGCATGTAATTTTAATTATTGTACATGGTCGATGGTAGCTGACGAGCATTTCATCTATATCCCATCTCATGGCTGCGTGGGTTCAGCCAATCTCTTCCCGTAAGGCTCGAAAAGCCCCTAAGCGATTCATTGGAAACTAATAGGCAGTAGCGTTTTCTTATTAGAAAACAGATTTCTTGAAAACAGAAAATTCTACTTCGGCCAGAGCTCATGATTTTACTCAAGGCTGTTTGTCGCTAGAAATAAGCAAAGTGGCAATGATAATTAATCCATGAGTGCTTTTTAGAGCCTACCACTCGGTGGAAAGAAAAATTGAAAATACTGAACTGATAATTATTTTTGAAGTAAAACTTCTTTAGGCGCTTTGAGAGTAAAATTTAACTCGCGATAGATTCGTTACGGCTAGAGAGAAAAGATACAATTTAGGAAGAGCGCGAGTGAGAAAATAGACGGAGCGTCTCGCGAACCACTCCACGGGAATGGGAGGAGGGAGAAAACGAGGTATGTATGTAAATGGTGAAGAGGTCATTTCTCGTATACAAAGCATTCCCTATTACAAGAGAAATGAAGGATGAAAAATGGCAAAAGAAGTTTAAATTCTTTCACGTGCACCATTTTTTACGCTATGTTATTATTCCTATTAGCCACCACTAAAGCTTTCATCGCATCTGATCTCTTTTCATTAAATTTAATCCCATTTAATTCAAGTCTCAAAAAATAAATTTTCATTTCGCACCAAATCATTTTTCAAATGGGAACATAGATACGTATTTAATAATTGAAGATTTTTTTAAACTCAACACTGGCAGCAATGGCATCGCAAGAAGCCAATTTCCTTACTTAAAAAAAAAGAAGAGGACTTAGACACAACACTTTGAAGGCCTTTGCCTACTTTGACAGATAAATTAAAATTACATTAAAATTTACAATTAATTCTGCTCACAGTTTGTTTCATTTGTTGTTTATTAATTTAGTCATAATATAATATTTAAAAAGCTTTCGATGCAGGCATACTCTCATTCATGTTTATGAATTTTCGATGCTTCGTCGTCTGTCAGTTAGGAAAAAACTGGGTCGACCTAAATAATAAGGGTCAGTTCATAGCGCAGAGTCATGCTCAGGAGGGGAGTGATGCCTCGACCATACCTCAACGCTGCTCACTCTGTGTATGACTTGTCTCATATCAAATTATTATGGATCAAAGAGCCTTTGTAAACGAGAACTAAACAACGCGGAGTGACACGACAACCCTCGTCACCATCATAACCTTAATCGCCTATACAAGGCGTCGGATGCGTGCCTACGTTTAGACCTAGTGATATAATATAGAAGACTTTGAATTTTATTACTTTAATCTTGCAAATAACGAAAAAATGAGAATTGAAATAAATCTTTAAAAAAAGTTATCGTACCTCCTTATCCAAAGAGAGACTTTCCACTGTGAATTTAAATATACATAAATGTAAATATAATATATTAAATATAAATTCTAACCGTAAATATAAATTTTATAAAAGAGTCTTTTAAAGAATTACATAAAAATTAAAAACATTGTGTTTTTGGAACGAAGTTCCTTACGGCAGGCTTGGAGGGGATAGGGATTTTGCTGCGCGACCGAACTGAAAAAAATGTGATAGTAAAACCGTAAGAAAAAATCCGTGGAAAAAAGTGCGTGGAATAAAACCGTTAAATGAGACGGTGGAAAAAAGTGCGTGGAATAAAACCGTTAAATGAGACGTGCGCAGGCACGACAGTCGCATACACAAGCGAGTAGTGTATAATACCTTTCTCTTTCTCCTTCTTTCTTTTCGTTCTCTAATCCCTTCTCTCTCTATTTAGTAATTATTTCTATTTCTATGTAATTTTATGTTGTCAACCAAAAATAAAGAGATATATTTTGTTATTTTAATTGATAATTTGAATTACTATTTTTTTTATTTTACGTAATTTATTATTTCCTAAAATACTGAATTTCCTAAATACTTTCCCGTACTTAAATAAAAACTAATCAGCAAAATTTAAGAGAAAAACCAAGAAAACCTACATAAAATTGAGCACCATTTCTTTTTTTGCAATTTGTGTCGATTCTACATTAGCCGTGGGACACCACATTTCTTTTCTTTTTTTTGTTAATTTTACTTTGTAAGAACAGAAAACCGGTCACCGGGAAAAGTATTTGGTAAACTTAATGCCTGTACGACGTAGCAGTGATGACCCTTTAAGGTAGTGTTTGTGAATAAGCATTCCAGATCTATAGATTAATATATATTTGATATAAGATTGAGATAATACGACAAATATTTCGGAGCCGTCGTTCGTGTCTGACATAAAACGTGTTGATTTTTGTTTTAATTAAAACAATTTCATAGTTTTTTTATTGTTTCTAAATAAATCTTAAATTAATTCTACGTATTTTTTTTGTGATCAACAGAATGGATTTCAAAATGCTGCAGTGTGAAAATGGTAATTTTAATGTTTTAATAACATACGACATAGGTACTGCAATATGTAAAATATAATAATTTATTATGTATATTTGATAACAAATTTTATTTATCGTGAAGCTCTGTGTGAGATAGATTTAAGCCTTTTATTTCATGTTTAAGCAAACTAAAAGAGTAATTTACCGAATAGATTAACGTTCCGCGCAAGTTTAGCAGACAAAGTTGTAAAAGCTATGAAAACATAGTAGAAACTTGATGGAGAGGCATTACGGCGAAATGGAAATTGAGAAATGTAGTTCTTATTTCTTGGGTAGTTATTTAAGCGAAAAGCGGCCGTTAGCTTTGAAATCTCATTCGTCACATCCAAGGTTTTGGTGAAAGTTATGATAAAACAAATTTGGAATATGTATATGATCTACCAAAACTTTTTTCTAAAAAAATGTTTTACAAATTGTTATTATTTTATATTATAATCCACTTATTTTATAATATATTTTTGGAGTTTACTCCTTTAGAATCGATTTACATATATAGGCCCGGGGTATGAAAATTATGGGGACCAAAATCGTACTAGCATGTCACACGAAATGCGTTATGCGCCTGATTGGCTCCTGATTGCGTGATGCGTGCGCGCGCCAATCAGGAGCCAACGCGCGGCCGCGTTATCGCAGGTGACGCCGGGCTGCTGCGCCGGCAGTCCGCCACAAAGCCTCGTACTGATCGCGCGTTTCTCTCATTATTGTATTTTCATATATTTGTTAGTCGTTTGTTTTGTGTCTCGTTAATTTGTTAATAATCTGTAGTGTATCGTGTTGTCGTAATATAGAACTATTTCTCGTATTGTTTCGTTTAATTTTTTATATCCAGTAAACTCCAGTCGTGCGTCGGAGCGGACACACACACTTTTTTATTTGTTATTTTATTGCTATTTTCTTTCATGTATTTACGATATTTTGACTCTGTTATAGGTTTTAGTGATTTAAAATCAACATTTTTTCTAGTACTGATTAATATGCATTTATTTTTATACATAAGTCATAAATTAAAACCTTGGACTTTTTATTTATTTCCACACATCTCTTAATCTAATTTTGAATAAGATTTCTTGGCTGCGAGTAACGAATGCTCCTATAAAGTTTGCTACATAACATAACGAACAATGCGGTCTAGCGGAACACCGAAAGACCCTTTCATTAAAGGTGGAGGAGGATTAGCCAGACTTATTGCCACGATTATCCCTTGCAGAGGAGAGATTATTGCTTTTTGTGGGTAAAATCTTCGGGCAAGGCGCCGTTTATTATATTGTTATAAAGTGTCATTTCATTTCACAAGCAAACATTTGTTTAAGTTTAGACGCTGTGATGAAAAACAGGTAACAAAAGTAAAATGCACATTCATTGAGTAAAATATACTTGTTTCGTAATTCTTCTAATATGTATATTGCACATACTATTACGGCACATACGGCGTAAAAACGAAGTTAAATTATTTAAATGCTAAGTCAGTACTTGGACCATTGGAGGGTGATTTGTTAAGCGTAAAACTCGAGCTAGCCACAAAAACTAACTTTTCGTTTCAAAATATTACTTGTATGTTGCCTTAGTTTTAATATAAATAAGGTCATCAGCTGAAACGCAGGAGTGATCGAACTTCTTGAATATTGTTAAAGAGAAATAAACGGCTACTGGTAAGTTGTTTTTCTTCGCCAAGCATAGGCCTATCTTTGTGATTAGGGTAATGAGGTCTTCATGAGCCTGACGTCACGCTTTTTAAAAACAACCCGGGCATAGGTCCTCCGCCATAGATTATATAACATAAACGATATAAGGTCATGGCTGCGTCAAGTAATAGTACGTTGTATAGTAATAAGTACCGGTGATAGGGGATGTGGCGTTACAACACTAGCGATTGTCAACATATTGTTTTTTGTTTCTACTGCGAAATTATCATGCGTTCGTTCCAGTTTGAAGGAAAACAAGCGAAAAGCAATCGAGGTTGCAATCATATTATCAAAGATATTATCTTAATGTGGGCTTCGACGTGCGAGTGTGAATCTCTCAGTTAGCCGCATTTATAGAAAGACGATTTTGATTTTTTTTTTTGTATTTACTGTTGATCTGGACGGTAGAACTAAAGACTCATCCGGCGTTTAGTATTTACTATAGCTCATAGACTGAACGATATTGCATTAGTATATTTCAAAATTTATACAAATCATGGTTTTGGGAAAAGAAAGACTTTCCTTTTCTTGGTAGACCTCATAAATATACAATAAATCGTCGGAGCGACCGGTTCTACGTAAAATTTTCTATCCAAAGGAATATTTTCTCTTTGCATTAGCAGATATGATCAACACGTCTACGTCGTATCTAAGGAAATATCACAATCGTGAATTCCGAAAATTTGTATGGAAATCTACTCCAAAGAAAATATTGCCTTTCCTTGCTTTGAACCACACAAATCGAATTCATAGCTCATTTGAATATTGGACGTTTGGACAAAATTTCAATGTCGAACTTGTTCATGGCTTAGTTCACAGGACTCTCTGTTTCGATATCAACACAATTAACAATAGAATATTCCGACTAATGATCACGAAACCACTTTCCGCTTGAATACATTAATTGGTTCATCAGGTCATGTAAATCAATCAACATCACGACGCTGACAAGTCCTCATTCGTGAGCTAACAATGAGTACAATTACTGTACTGCGGATGTACGGTCTATTGTCAATATTTATTGGATTAGATATTGTTTAATGTAATTAATTGAACTTCGTTATTTAATCCAAATGCGTGTATTCAAATTGTTTTAAAGGAAGATTAATTAATTAATAGATTGGTATTATTATGAAAATGATTTTTTTTTGTGATTTTATAATTATCCCATGGTAGTAGTAAGTAACACGTTGATGTTGACAGGTTGAAGATCTTGAGAATGAACTAAGCTTGCCAATACACATAAAATTGTATGCATCGAAAATTAGCGGCCTACCTAATTACTACGAGTATAGTGGTATTGCAAAAGAAAATACCACTCTTAAAACGAATCCGTAGCCTAAAGGAGATGGCCGGTGTATCCATATCAAACGATCTATGCTGGGGCTCAGATTCCATCGGCAAGTATGAATTTTTTAAGTAAATTATATTATAGTCCTTTACTGGTGGTAGGACCTCTTGTGAGTCCGCGCGGGTAGGTACCACCGCCCTGCCTATTTCTGCCGTGAAGCAGTGATGCGTTTCGGTTTGAAGGGTGGAGCAGCCGTTGTAACTATACTGAGATCTTAGAACTTATATCTCACGGTGGGTGGCGCATTTACGTTGTAGATGTCCATGGGCTCCAGTAACCCCATAACACTAGGTGGGCTGTGAGCTCGTCCACCCATCTAAGCAATAAAAAAAAAACCCACTTGTCGCGCGTTTATGATCGAATGCTATTATGCAAGAATAACATCGCTTTCTTCGGTCTTAAGGTTGATTGATTTCATGATTGGTATTTTGCAATATATAGCGGCAATAAGGTGGGTTGTCTATTGGTTAATCAACTTAACAATAATCACTTAAGACTAAGCGGGCCGTAAACTAGTTCACCCATATATACATACTGGTGGTAGGACCTCTTGTGAGTCCGAACGGGTAGGTACCACCACCCTGCCTATTCCTGCCGTGAGGCAGTAATGCATTTCGGTTTGAAGGGTGGGGCAGTAACTATATTTGAGTATACTTGAGACCTTAGAACTTATATCTCAAGATGGGTGGCGCATTCACGTTGTGGATGTCTATGGGCTCCAGTAAACATTTAACACCAGGTGGGCTGTGAGCTCGTTCACCCATCTGAATCGGCAATAGAAAAAAAACATATGTTTATTATGAAATATTTTGGAACTGGCAATTTATTCCGAACACGTTCATTTTGGCACGTACGCTGATGACACGACGAACGGCAAGTCAGGAATTCGACGAAACCGCATTTTATGAATAAACGTGTTGTGTTGCTATATTTGTAACGGCTTATATTTTCCCAAACGATGGCCGGACCAAATAGCGGAGGAACTGGGGATACCTATCAGCGACGCACTCCACCGGGCTGCAGGGCGGGATCGATGGAGACAGTTGGTTGACGAAATCGGATGGAGTCACGATCCTCAGCAGTGAGGAACCGATCGAAGAGAGATATTTTCGACAACGACGTGTCCGCGAACTGCAATCGCTTTTACTGATGATAGAATACATTGTTATAGTAATCCTACACAGCCTGCTTATTTGTGCTGCGAAGCAGTTAAAATATGTCTTTTGGTTTGAAGTGTAGGATAGCCGTTATATTGAGATTTCGACTTCATATAACCCAAGTTTTTTTATTGTCCTTTTAGGCAGACGAGCATACGGCCCACCTGATGGTGAGTGGTTACAGTCGCCCATGGACTTCAGCAATGCCAGGGGCAGAACCAAGCCGCTGCCTACCGCTTAATACTTTCCACAAGCCTCTTTTGAAGAAGGATATGTCATAGCGCTCGGGAAACACCGTGGAGGGGAGCTCATTCCAAAGCCGGATGGTACGTGGCAAAAAAGAGCTCTGGAAACGCACTGTCGATGAACGCAGCGGTTCCAGATAATATGGATGAACTCGATGGCGGGAGGTGCGATGATAAAAAAGAGATGAGGGATCATCTCAAACAATTCCTCAGAGCACTCCCTATGGAACATACGGTACAAAATACAGAGGGAACCGAAGTCCCTCCGTAGATCCAGAGGTTCCAAACGATCCGTGAGGATAGGATTATCGACAATCCGAACGGCCCTCTTCTGTATGGAGTCAAATGGAAGAGGTTCGTATTTGAGGCCCAGAGATGGGCCCACGCGAGGCCGGACTTGTGCTTGATAAAGCAAAAGTCTTTGTCCAGACGTGAAGTACCGCTTGGCTCTGTTGAGGACTGCCAGCATTTTGGACGCCAACTTCGCTTTGCATTCTAAGTTGACTCCGAAATTGGACATCGCTCGAAATGTCGACCCCAAGTATCCCGATACCCTCGGAAGGTTGCAGTGATACTCCTTAGAATTGCGGCCCCATGACAAAGGGGTCCTTTTTCGCAATGAACGAGTAGTGTAGGACGTCCTCCTGCTAGATGGAACGACGACTTGCGCAAGGCAGCTGACAGTAACTGGATGCGTAGAACCGAAGATCGGGTTCAGTGGCGAACTTTGGGGGAGGCCTATGTCCAGCAGTGGACTGCCGCAGGCTGATGATGATGATGATTATGAAGTATAGTTACCATAAAATGACGGATTTCATGTTTTTGTTAATAATTATATAATAATTATACACTAAGTGTATTCTATGATTCTACATCTATGATAAGAAATAAAAACCGCAGACCGGGCTCAGTGGTGTAGATTGGGAGAGGCCTATGTCCAGCAGTGGACGACTATGGGCTGTTGATGATGATGATGATGATGATGATGATGATAAGAAATATCATTCGAAAGTTTATTATTGTAGAATCTCTAATTTCGTTTTTAATTTCCAACAAAAAAAGTTTTATTTCAAAGTTCATTGACACGACACTGCTGCTATCAGGTGAAACGTGTTTTGTTGTTTAACTAATTCTCGGCGGAATATTTCATTTCATTATTGCGTGTTACGACTTTAATAATTCACTACACACCTCAAGCTCTGTTCTATAATATTTTGATAAAAAATATTTTTATGGTAGAACTAAACTGACGCCGGTATAAAAATAACATCGCTGCAATTTTACAGAGTTTTATATACAGCCATAAAATCTTTGCCGGTTCGCCTTCCACTTGTGAAATATTTTTACAATTTCTTAGCGTAAATAATATTTAATAATATTAAATTTTTTTTAAAGTCGATGGACGTATTACTGTCGATATACGCTTAGCACAGAGAAATGGGTTTGCAGATGCTTTGTTTGAATTTGTTTTGACGAAGAAATAGTATCTATGTATATATTATTTGAATTATAAAAGTGTGAAACAGTGCTTGGGCTAACCTAGCATTTGGCAGTGGTTCCTATAGTCCTGTTTTTACAATGGAACTACATCAAGGTATGTACTAAATTTTATTTTATTAAATTTATCATCAATAAATTTGCTGTAATCCAACTTTTAAATTACATTAAAAATTATCATGATGTCTGTATTAAGCCCCGATATTACTCAGAAATGCAAAAATTAGAGTGATGTTACAAACAATTGCGTATTTTCAAGAAAATGAGCACGGTATATTTTATGTGGCTTTCGTGGAAGAACATAAATTTAAAATAGTTTACCTATTTGCTGCATTTAATTTGTGATCGCTGAGAAAAACAATTAACATATACAGGTACGGTAATTTATATGATTCAGGTGGTTATATTTATCTTTCGATTGTCGATTTTACACATTTGTCAACATTATTGTACATTTTTTTTTATTTCCGTATAGGCAGACGAGCATACGGCCCACCTGATGGTGAATGGTTACCGTCGCTCAGGGACGTCAGCAATGCCAGAGGCAGAATACTCTCCATCAGCCTCGTTTGAATATTGAATAATTACGTAATTTATTTAGTAAATGCTAAAATAATAGTTTTCTTACCTGTTCAACGGAACCATATTGTCGTCTGGAAAAAACGCCGCGTCTTGTTATCAGCTCACTCGCCGACGAGCTGTTGACAAAGATGAGTTGTTAACAATATCGTAAAAAGTAAACTGAAATCCAAAAGTCATTCAAGTTTTGTGTACCGGCCAACTATAGTGGTTGGTTAGCAACTATTTTTCACAATTATCATCTTGTCGAAATCTTCTTACTCGTGCTCCCTAGTATTACCGATGCTAGGTATCACCATACAGTACCTACATCCTTCAAGGCACAAATAATACAACTTAACAAACTAATTATACTTATGTCGTGGAACGTCAGGTCCGAACCGACTTGGCGTATTCGGAAATGGAGGTTGGCAGCATTATGGAAGATGTCAATGTCAGTTGAGTTTGAGCGGGAGTATAACAGTGTCACTTGTTAATTTAACTTCATTTCTAGGCTAAGCCCTGTGATCTCGCCTACACGTTTGATGAAGCCAATATAATTCCATCGAGATTATTAACAACAGGAAAAAACTTAAGCTCACTTTTGCATTGAGCACCGAACGGCTGCCAACGTGGATCCGTGGAACTTGCCGCGTTCCAGTAGTAATCTGTTTTCATCCGATTAATGCGTGTAGATTTTTATTGTTCATTTGTTAAATCGTTCTAAATACACTCTAAGGGTGCACATAATATGTGAATTAATCCAAGATCTATTTACGTTATTAAACATGGACACCATATACTATTTACGTGATAAAAGCCCACACTACCCGCTGTTATATATTTAGTTGTAGTTGGGTCATTCGATCGTAGTCACTGACACCCTAAGAATTCGATTTATTTTATGTATTTAATTTTCTCTTGTATTAAAATAAACATTGTTATGAAAAATACAAAATATTTCTAATTTTTGGCAACATTAAGTCTCATCAATCTTAAGAGAATCCTAAGCAAAAAAGCTAAACTCAGTTGTTAAACGAAGGATGGGGGGAGAGGCAAATGGAACATAGCTGTTTTTCTTTTTTACCTATTTCTAAATAGATTTACCATTAAATATAATCACAAAGCTGAGTTCAGTAGTATCCTGTTTCTTTTGGATATGTCTTTGAAAATAAAGATTAAAGTCATGTCAGTTATCCACTGTGGAACTGACGTTCACGTGACAATCCTAAGGATTGCCGTGACGCTCTGTAGCAAGTGGTGTACTTTGAAGTATTTTGTATGAATTGTCAATATTATTACTTATTTCTGCTCATAATTTATGTTCCGTAGACACGTAACTTTTGTATGAGTAGAATATGTTCTTACGTGAACTGTTTTTACCCTGTAGAGATGTTTTGAAAGTATAAAAGACTTTCATTCGTTATGTCAAATATTCTGAATCGCTTCCTTGGTCTTTGAGATGATCTTATCTTCGCATATCTCTTTAAAACTAACTGATAATCCTTCCAAAAATATATATTCAATATTTAAGTGAAATAGTTATTAAAATGTAACTTATTGCTATCTTACGGTTCGCATCATTGTCGATTTTTATTTATTTATAGCTGGCATATATAGTTGGTTTAATGAAATCATATTATGTTAAGTGATTTCCGTAGACTGTAGACGTGATAAAGTGAATAATGTGGGATGTGAAATCGAAGTTTCAATTATCTTGTATGAAAGATATTCCACCATTAAAACATACCGCATGACTGCTCAGCGGCAGTACTTAGGCATAATGGTAGGATGGTATACGAATAAATACGCCGGTTTATTTTAGCCTCCTATTATTTCTTGTTCATTAAAATTTGCGACAATTTCATTAAAATTCAAGAAGACGTGTATCCCTCGAACCGTGCATTTTAATTTTTACTTGACATTATTAGGCTCAGCTGTTTTCTTGATCGTGAAGCTTCCAATAATTTGGAGTGCACTGGTCCCGCGTGACCTCTTGGGCTCGTTCAAATATTGCTTACAACGGTACGTGACAAGCCAGATGGTGCTCGATACCACTCGTAATTCAAAAAAGAGAAAACGCCCACCGACTTAGCACTTTTCAACACCTTTCTTTAATTATTGATGTACTCTATCGAATATACATTTGTATGAAATGATACATATAATTTATTCATAAAGTATTACACACAAGGTCGCACATTCTAGCACAATTTAGGGGTGACCTGTGTCCAACGTCGGACTTCTGTAGGCTGATGATGAAGATGAATGTCATACTGTGGTTAGTTAGATATGAATGTCGTGGTTAATGATAAGTAGTTTGTGCACATATTTGACTTCCTTTTTAATACACTGCGTGAACTAAGGCTGTTCGAATCGACTTTTATTGATCGTCGTTTTGTCATAACATATCGAGGGGTGAAAGGCTATTTGGTATAAGCGATATTTCGCTTAATACGCGTCATTTATCTTTGTAATTAAAAGTACGTTTTATTTGGTATTAGCATCAGGAGTTCGATGTACTAACTTTAATTAAGTTTACTCTATACAAATTGCAGAAGACTTTTTTGTTATGATATTTTTTTCTAAAATTTAAACTGTAAATGGCTCTTCTGTAAAGTTGCAAAAATGTTGCTTACACCCATCCTTTCACCCGTCGGTATTTAGTAAAATCTATGGTACTGAACTTTACAGTGTAAATTCACTTCTAATTGTGGTGTGGCTGCAAAATTTGGTAATCGTACGTATTTCCCGTGGCATTACAGTAAATATTATTGTGGTACCATCCAATTGATGATGAATTTGCAAGAAAGACCCGTGATTGGTCCATCGAGGTTTTTTTTTTTTTTATTGCCTAGATGGATGGACGAGCTCACAGCCCACCTGGTTTATTGGTGGGGAAAATTTCTTTAAGGTCTATATATAAGCCCACGGATCTATCTTTCCGTAAACGTAATAGTGATATATATTAAATAATAATTTACCTTTAAAAAAAGGTAAAAAAATTGTTCCACATTTTCACGCTCTAATGTTATTCCTTTAGTTAATAATCCTTACACGGAATAAATTAATAATCCGAAATATCAGGAACGATTTTTTTTGTACAATTATTTTTAAAGCATTGATTTTCGTGCTAATAAAATAAAGTTTTTTGGAACGAAGTTCCTAAGGGGACGATGCGGAGGGGTACCCAAACCGGGAAAAACGTCCGTAACGTAGGATTTTTATTAGTAATGCACACAGTGTACGACTTAACTTTGTAATAACGTACAAAAATAACATATTTTGTTATCATTCATTGACCACGATCTCAGAGCGTTCGTTTGCGCAATACACTAACTCTTATGCAAACAACCGTGAATGAAGTGTACCACAATAAGTTCGCACGTTACCGAATGACCGTGGGTTGTTGCGAAACCTCTAGGAAAACCTGCAGTTTTATTTTCTTAATAGAACTTTAAATTAATATTTTTTTAGTTAATAAGGAACTTCGTTCCTATCCGGTGTCCCACGACACCACACATATTTTTATTGTAATTCGAGAAGACATGTTTCAATGTTCAAATATTTAGTAAATATAAATTGAAATCCAAAGTTTAGACGATGTACGATTTTGCCGAGATGGAGTTTTGTACGTTCAATTGTATAGGCTCTTTGTATAATCAGGGGAAAGTGGCCTCTTGCGAACGGAAGTAAGTCGGAGGCTTTACTTTATTTACGAGGGTCGACATCTACGGAAGCTATCCGAGGTCGACTTGAGTGTTGTCGGTTTCTTCTGCTTTCGAGTGCAGTTTTGAAATCACTAAATTCGTGAAACCCCTTTCTGAATTCCGTTTCTTAGCGAGCAGTAAACAGTAAGTTACTTTTAAACGAATGTTTGGCATATATTTTAGGTGCTTATCTATATATTAATACGTGAAGCAAAAACTTTGTATCCCTTTTTACGAAAATTGCGCGGGCGGAGGAGTATGAAATTTTCCACACTTATAGAGAATATAGAGAAGAAGTGCACAATGCAAATTTTTTTTTTTAAATAATGCGTAAAGTATACGTTAAATCAGTAAAGAAAACATTACACACACTACATACCATGTATTTGACGCACGCATGCATACTATTTATTGTCAAACTTTTGTTCTTTACGTCTGTGGTCAAATTGAGAACGGATTAAATATTGTTTGTCTTTATTAATATTTTTTTATAGTGTAGCCTTGGCGAAATTTGTGATAATAGCAGTATAAAATACAATCATAATAGTGTAAAAACTTACAATTCCAATTAATTATAGTCGAATTTCGACTACTGCGGGACCTCTAGTTTATTATAATAACACAACGATAATGAAAAATCGTCATTTAAATTACATGCGTATTTTAACATAATGATATAAAAGAGAAAAGGAGTTGGATTTAAAAAACCAAAACATATGAATTAATAACTTATTAATTACAATTCTGCTTTTTTTCGTTGCAAGGATATGCGGTTACAATGTTTATGTTTATCGATCTAAAGATCAACGGCGGATCCAGGGGGGGGGGTCATGACCCCCATGACCCCCCCCCCCCCTGAGCTAGTTCCAGGACTTGAACTAACTTGGACTAATTGAAGAACATGATGATTTATTTATTATCTATTGTTATCAAAATTAAATTATAAGTTCTTAACTTGCCCACGACTATGTGACCCCCTCCTGGCGCCAAAGCTGGATCCGCCCTTGCTAAAGATTAAGTTATATACAAGAGCACAAGGTTTCATTTTGTATCGAGATTAGATTTTCTCACAAAGTTTATTTACAGCTTTTACGTGCGATGATAGCACTTAAAATATCGATTACAAAAATCTATTAGTAATAGGGTAATATAAACGGTTTATAGTCTGTGCGTGATGTCTATGGGAAACGACGACACAAAAGCGAACATAACACGAAACTCAGTAGGGCAGTCATATCATGATCTTTACTCCTATATTTATAGGTTCGGCCAGCGTGGCTACGATATTAACACTAACAGCCCTCGTGACGCGATATTACTGTGATTTTAACGCGTAACAATGATCCCCACTGCGCCGCCTTATGTTATTAACTCTATAAATAATTATATTTGTTTCATAGGGCGAAGGTTTTGCGAAGCCTGGCAGCAGGGCGTATTATGATTGGTACGTTATACCACAATAAATTATTTGTATAATTAAAACTTAAGACATGGTATTTATGAAATTCACATGCAAATGGTAAATTATTAGGAGATGTATGGAAATGGTAGTGCAAGGTAGAGGGGGAAGAGGTCGACCGAAGAAGACATGGATGGAGTGTGACGATATGAGAGAGAGAGGAGTGAGTGTTGAGATGACGGCTGATAGAAGAAAATGGAAGAGAAAAATTGGCTGTGCCGACCCCACCTAGTGGGATAAGGTGGAAAAAAGAAGAAATGGTAAATTATTAATTTCGTATGCTATTTTCGATTAGCCGAACAAAGCACTTCTTTTTTATTAAGATATAAGTGCGTTTCCTGATATAAGTGCGTTTCCAGATATAAGTGAGTTTCCAGAGGTATTTTTTGCCACGTACCATCCGGCTATGGAATGAGCTCCCCTCCACGGTGTTTCCCAAGCGCTATGACATGTCCTTCTTCAAACGAGGCTTGTGGAGAGTATTAAGCGGTAGGCAGCGGCTTGGCTCTGCCCCTGGCATTGCTGAAGTCCATGGGCGACGGTAACCACTCACCATCAGGTGGGCCGTATGCTCGTCTGCCTACAAGGGCTATAAATTTTTTTTACCGATACTACGTCCTTAAACAGAATGTTTGTTTCGTGATCGAGGTCGCATCACCGTCTAGTTATACAAGGGCTTACCACGTCCAATTACTTTGATACGTACTTGTACCGAAGGAATCCGACGATAAAGTGCCACCACTATGGCTACTACGTGAATACGGCAGAACATACGTGTGATTTTGTAACCATACTGAGATCTTAGAACTTATATCTCAAGGTGGGTGACGCATTTAAGTTGTAGATGTCTATGGGCTCCAGTAACCACTCAACACCAGGTGGGCTGTGAGCTCGTCCACCCATGTAAGCAAAAAAAAATTAAAAGATAATTAATTTCAATATATATCACTGTTACTTACAATATCAGATTTGGTCCTCTAAGCTTACAAATCAAGTAACCTTAGAGGACCAAATCTGCCACGCTGCATCCTCTACTCCTTTTTCCCTCTATTTTATTATATTATTTCTAAGGTCTCAGTATAGTTACAACGGCTGCCCCACCCTTCAAACCGAAACGCATTACTGCTTCACGGCAGACATAGGCAGGGTGGTGCGGATTCCCAAGAGGTCCTACTACCAGTAATTACGCAAATTATAACTTTGCGGGATTTAATTAGAACTTTGCGGTTCGTTTGATTACACGATGTTATTCCTTCACCGTGGAAGTCAACCGTGAACAGTTGTTAAGCACATATTCATTAGAAAAATTGGTACCCGCCTGAGATTCGAACACCGGTGCATCGCTCAACACGAATGCACCGGACGTCTTATTCTTTAGGCCACGACGATTTCAAAACATTTATGGAGTTCTTACAAATTTATTTTAAAATTATAATAGTAATATCACATTTAGCAAAATAAGCACGTTTCGAATCAACATAAATCGTAAATACGGTCGATTGAACGAACAACAAAATTTAATAGACTTTTCTTGTTGATATCCTGTTGTGAGAATGGTTTGTAACATAAGTAATTTAGTCTTTCCACGAATAGCGTTTAGCATTGAATTATAGCTCCTTTTACGATATTGAGAAGGCAGATCTGATCTTGGCAGGTTAAATTCAACAAAAGCTTCTCATGTGTACACAACAATATTATTAGTTGGTAGGCAGCGGCTTGGCTCTGCCTCTGGCATTGCTGAAGTGCATGGGCGACGGTAACCACTCACCATCAGGTGGGCCGTATGCTCGTATGTCTACAAGGGCAATAAAAAAAATAGTTGTGCTATCAGCAGACTACGGCAAATCATTTACTCTTTCAATGAATCTCAATGAGCATCCGTGGTGCCTAATTTAGTGTTGAAATCCTACAGTAGTTATTAATTACTCTTTAATAAATAGGCAAATATAAAACAGTTCAGTAGCTTTTCTGTAGTTTTGTTTGATATTGTTGTTTTTAACTTGCCAAGTATTGATGAACTTATTAATGTTATCAGAAAACTAAATGGAAGATATAAAAATTTTCGCGCATTAAAGACGAATAATCAATTATAATCTAAAAGAGAAACTCAAAATGAAAAACTCTAAATGAATCCAAATTTTGAGATGTCCGTGGATTAGGGCCCAGTTTCGACCAAATTTTGAAAATTATTGTTCTTTCTTGGAGACCAGTACTTCTATTTTTACACCTATGTATTCAAGACCGACCACGTTGAAGTCATCACATCTTCGTAATGCCTCTTGAGGATGACCTTCCATGCCAATACTTCTGTTCCACCCATCAAACTGGAAGACATGACTCTTTCGCGGCAGAAATGGCGGTAGGATGCTGTAACTCACCCATGCGGGGTTACCAAACACGATACTATGAGTAAAGCTGCTGCTTTGATGTTATGTGTCAAAGTGGGTAATTGTTTTTTGTTATGATATAAACAGGATCATAATATTATACCACCAGACGCCTGCAGACTCACACCGAATCATTTGTGGATTCTGCCAAGACGCTACGTTTTATTATAGTTCGCTTGATATTAATATATTGATAGATCATATATGGAACAATATTTTATGTCTGTACTGATACGTGTCTGCAGTTTATTATGCCTTAAGGTATAAATGAAGCTTATACGGAAAAATTATGAATATTTTAAATATTGAAAGTAAAGATTGATCGTACATAATATTACGCTATTGCTGATGAAGTTTTACTGGAGTCAATGAAGAAAGAGACTTTTTTTTTTTAAATAGTATGGTATATTATAATTCTATAAGAGTTTGTTTATATAAGATGTAATTATAGGTTTAAAAAATTAAAAGCTCTGAAGTTGTAGAATTAAATTGAGACTCATGTGTCAAGGTGGGTTGCCACATTCACGTGGTGAAGTCTACGAGCAACTCGATAAATAACACATTAACATTCTATGAACCCCTTATCAACGCAATAAAACGCATGAATATTTACGCCATATTTATTATTAAACATTTGCTGTACATAAAATGATAATTTTAATCACCGAAAAATTGAATATGTTTCAACTTGATTGTGATATAATAAAATTGAAAACTCTGCAAACATGTAAAATAAGTTCCTAAAGTCTAATCGTCAGGAATAAGCCGAGTTAATGGCCGAAATGATTATGTCGATTTAGCGAAATACGGTTCGTTCCAAGGATCATTTTGTTACATCGCGTCTGTCTGGGAAAGTAAATATTTAAACTGAGCGAAGAATGTTTGTCTGAAAAGTCTAAAAAATCTTTATTAAAATTTAGTGTCCCACTTTTTGTTATGAAATTAGTATTGGCTTCTTATTGCTTTAGAACGCAGGCGGGAGGATGGCTCATCTGGTGATGAGCATTCGGTAAATGCCCAAAAAGAACTTAATGGTACGGATACATGATTAATACTCCCAAAGGCTCTCGTCTGTATGGTCTCAAATGGAAAAATTAAAAGTAATTGATCCTGCTCACGAGATAAGAATACCCACATTCGGCTCCAGAACGCTAAACATATTCACTTCCACCAGTAATCGAACGCGAGACACATGGTACTTGGCACAGCGCTCAGGTTCACTAACCACCATACCTGCAAGGCGATTTAAAGTATTCAGGTACTTTAAGAGTGATGTGCCTTAGACACGCGCTCCGCTAGTTTAGTAATGGGTCTGGGAATGTTAGGCCGAGAATAAAAACACGCTTCGTTTATTTTTTACATAAACTCATTTGTAGACTTCAAAAAATATACTACTTAGTGGTACATTTTGTTTATTTATATTTTATTTTATATTTCTTAGACGGGTGAACGCTCATAGCCCACCTGGTATTAAATTGTTATTGGAGCCCATAGACAGAAGCAACATTAAAACCGCAACCCATCTTGAGACATGAGTTCTAATCCATTGTGGTCTTTGGCAATTTTTGAAATCGCCAAAAGATTTTTGAATTTGAATAAAAGAAAGTTTTGCTATATTTTTGTCTGTTAATTATAAATACTGACTTATTTGCAAGTATATTTTTTTTTCAATTAATTATTCGATTATGTCACAGTTTACGCGGTCGACGAAATATTAACTATATGATGAAATGAACAATGCAAATTGGCCATTGGTAAGTTTACAGCTTACATTATTTTAATATTAGACACGTTTCAATCATAGCTACTTAATAATACCATCTTCATTAGCTTGCTTAGTTTTCCAAACAATTATTAACAAATAGTTACCCTTTTACCGCACAGAACATATTAGAAATCTTATTACTATTCAAAATGAAAAATAAACTTTCCTATTTCATGACATCTGAAACAGAAACACAAAAGACATCGTAAACAATATTTAAACTACTTCAAAGCGAAACATAGTAGTCTGAATATTAAATGTCAACGGCAACTACTGCAATAACAACAGCAACACTTGAAACTTTTGTTTCGTGTTTATGCAATGGCAACATTGGTAAAAAACTGGTCTCCCAGCAGGTATAAGAACGTTAAGTTCAAGGGAACCAATTTTTTCTGTAATTGTATAAATATTAATGCTGCATTCTAAAACAGCAATAGAAGAACTCTAGACCAGAGCGGGTATACTTACACCGCCCGATATTTTAAATTTTGAATTCGAAATCTTGAAGAAATAAGTTTATTTTTAGAAGTTTGTAAATTTATGGTAAATTGTCATTGCAATAATAAGCCTTACGGTTTAATATCGCGTTTTTTATTTTACTTCAGGACACAGGACTTCAACACCAGGTGGGCTGTGTAAAAAATTGCTACCGGTGGTAGGACTCATATCTCAAGGTGGGTTTACGGCATTTACTTTGTCGATGTCTATGGGCTTCGGTGACCACTTAACACCAGGAGGACCGTGAGCTCCTCCACCCTTCTAATTAGTAAAAAAATGTAATGAAATTATTGCTGGCTCTGAGGTTGGGTTGCGCAATGCGTTCATAAATAGAGGTTCAACAGGAAATTCTTCTCTATTTACACGAGACCGAACTTTCGCAAAGTAAAGAATAAAGGCTCTCGATGTCGTTTTAATTAGTACTTAGTCGGTTCGTTGTCAGAGCGATTACAGAGGAAATTTCTTTATGGCCCAGCCTATATACCGAGCTAATGAAAAAACTTTTAACGTTTAACTAATTCGTTATTTAAAGTGCTGTTTTTGAACGAAATAAGTAAAGAAAGAAGCGTCTTCGGCGAGCACACAGGAGCGAATATGAATCTTTTCTTTTTAAAAAGAACATGATATTTTATTACAAAAAATTTAATCTAAACACGATTATGAGTTAAAGTAGCTTCTTGTTGGCGTATATAATAACGTAGGTATGTAATACATACATATGTACATACCCTTATTATGAATAAACTTAAATCTCGCTTTTCAAATCTTAACAAACGATTTTTATGCTTTCATTTCAGTTCTAAATATATATTAAATGAATGCCAATTTACGGAAATGAATATAAAAATAAGAACACAAAAATGAATTCAATAAAATCATACGTTTTCAATTTCACCATAACGTTTCACATGATTTCAGTTCCAGTTGAATTCAGTTAGCATTTTATTTCGACGTCGTCAAGAGCTCTCTACACCGCGGTGTTTGAAAACAGCTTTATATTGCAGAGCATTTCAACTGATTCACGGAATACGTGAAACAAGTTAAAGCCAATTATAACTTTACTCTTATACCGTACAGAATGTACCTTTTCGACGTATATATGTACGGCATATGTAATATAATATCTTTTGATTTGTATAATGAGTAGAAAAATATTTAACGTGTACCGATTTAATGGCTATATTTACTGACCACATTTTAACCGCTCAATATCAAGTTTTATTAAGGTCATTACACTTGATTTATTTATTTTATTTATTATTTATTTATTTATTTATGTACACACAAAAAAGAAGGCATAGTACAGAGTAATAGGAAAATTATGTACAAAGGCACTGCTTATTTCTTTAAGAAATCTCTTCCAGCAGACCTGCGAGAGGATTATGAGAATAATAATTAAAAGTGATTGAAGAACAGCTAAAATAACAAATACAACATGAGATCAGTATATACGAAGAGTATAGAACACTGATCATTCGGTTGATGAGAGATAGAATTGTTATAGATTTTATATTATATATTATTAAACATATGATAAAAATAAATCGTTTCTCGTGCCGGAACAGGAATGAATTACCAAACTAAACTAAACGCAAGACAAAATCAGTTTTGATTAAATATTTTTAATAGTTAGACAGAGAAAGTAGTATACCTTTTTCTACTCCGTTTATCAACTGTTTTGTTCTTTAGTTCATGTTAACCAGCAACAGTATTGTTAATTAAAAAAAATTGGAAAAGTGGTTTTTTCCCGCCTTCCAAAACTAATTAAAACATAAAAATAAAAATAATGAAAACATAAAAATAAAAATATATAATACGATCATCGACGAGTTTCGACCATTGAGCAGAGACTAGTAAAGTGTTATTTATTTATTTTATTTAATATACTTTGTACACACGGCTGTTAGAAGAAACACGACAACAAGGATACAGAGTACATGGGCACTACTTATTTCATGTTGAAATCTCTTCCAGTAGGCCCGCAGAAGGAAACAAGAATTAGGAACACAAACCTAGTGCATACAGTAAACATTACATATAATAATATATACATATTACAAGATACAAAACAATACACATGCATATACTTACTTTATAATATAATACATTATACAAATATATATACTTTTGTTAAGTATAGTAAGGGTAAATAGTGTTCTTTAACAGATTATTTTATTTTAAAAAGTGTACATTTGCTGAACTCTCTTATGCAAAATAGTTGCTACCAAATGCATCCCGCTATATCTCGTAGATCGCGTGCGACTTGAGATTTGTTTTGTAATTGTGGACTCCTTATATGTGAAATAATTGAAAATTATACATAGCATATTAATTGACAAGAAAACATATAATGCTATACTCGAATTGAAAGTTATAAGGGTCTCAAATACATAAAAAAATTAAGAACATATTTTGAGATAATCATTCTCTGACGCAGATAATGAGATACTATACTAGAATAACATAAAGGACATTATTGATAAAAAACTTTATATAATAAATTGGTCACGTTTTTTGATCATGAGATCGAAAAACACACTTGCTTGTAATTAGATTGCAAGTTTGAAGTTGTCGTGGCCTAACGGATAAGACGTCCGGTGCATTCGTGTTAAGTGATGCACCGATGTTCGAATGTTAGACGGATACCAATTTTTCTAATGAAATATGTACTCAACAAATGTTCACGATTGACTTCCACGATGAAGGAATAACATCGTGTAATAAAAATCAAACCCGCAAAATTATAATTTGCGTAATTACTGGTGGACTGGACCTCTTGTGAGTCTGCGCGGGTGGGCACCACCACCCTGCCTGTTTCTACCGAGAAGCAGTAATGCGTTTCGGTTTGAAGGGTGGGGCAGCCGTTGTAACTCTACTGAGACCTTAGAACTTATATCTCAAGATGGGTGGCGCATTTACGTTGTGGATTTCTATGGGCTCCAGTAACCACTTAACACCAGGTGCGGTGTGAGCTCGTCCACCCATCAAAACAATATAAATAAAAAAAACATATGGTGGTATCCTAGACTTTTTTTAAATCCCGAATGACTACTGACAGTTAATTATCATTGACGCGAACCGCTGGTCTTGCTAGGGTCAGTGTTAGCAACTTCGCCAGGTTTGAGCCCCATGAGCTCACCTACTCGTCCGGTAACGCTGATATAGCCTCTCAAGGCTATCAGCATAGGAAGGAAAAAAGAATAATATTGAAATATCTAATATCCAAATACTTTTTTGACCATCACCTAAACACTAATGTTTTCATTGTTTTGATGAAGCTCTGGCAATAATCTTCTAATAAAGTATTGAAAGCTTTTTCATAATAGCGATATCATTAAAATAATTTCGCATTAATTTCCAAATATCACCCCAAGTGTATTATTATCTATGGCTTCAAGAAAACTAATGTGCACTGAGACTTAATAAGTAATGTTCTGCTTCAAAATTTAATTTAAATATAAAAAAAAATACTCATATTATTTTCTAAAATTGAACCGAAAGCTAAGCAGTCAAGTCACATTCAAGTCTCGTGTGCAATTTCAAGTATGAGATTTTAAGAAAAAGGTAGAATTAAATTATAGTATGTTTATCTATATGTATCTTAATATGTGAAGCAAAAACTTTGTACCCCTTTTTACGAAAATTGCGCAGACGGAGGAGTATGAAATTCACCGATAATACAGTACACGAACGTTTTATCCAATTCAGTAAAAAAAAAAAAAAACTTAACTAGATAAACCTGTTCAAATTTAAACAAACCTACCTACTGTGAAGTTAACATTACAATAGGAAATCTCCTGACGGAACCGTAACTTCTAATGGAAACGTCAATAAGGATCGGGTTGTTCATTTGACAGAGGCGTGGACAGGACGGGCTCAGTATTAACAAATTGAATCGATCCAAATTGGTTGCCCCCATGTCAAACGTGACTCGCATGTATATAAGCTTGCAGCTCGGAGCGTACCGTGTTCTTTGTCCTAGTTAAAATGTTTACTAAAGATGTATGACCGTTATCTATTGAATACATGTAACACGTGCCGTGAGTCATATGACCTATGTTTGACATTCGCACAGCCTAGGAATTAACTATACGACCTTTGCGATTAACGTGTAACCGATTATAAATTTGTCCTACGACTAAATTTGATTTAATAACAGCTGGTGGTAGGACCTCTTGTGAGTCCGCGCGGTTAGGTACCACCACCCTGCCTATTTCTGCCGTGAAGCAGTAATGTGTTTCGGTTTGAAGGGTGGGGCAGCCGTTGTAACTATACTTGAGACCTTAGAACTTATATCTCAAGGTGGGTGGCGCATTTACGTTGTTGATGTCTATGGGCTCCGGTAACCACTTCACACCAGGTGGGCTATGAGCTCGTCCACCCACCTAAGCAATAAAAAAAAATAAAAAAATGTCTACAATATGCTTGACGTGGCATGTTGTCGTAGTAGCTTGGTATTTTTTTTAATGATGATTTCTTTAAATTCTACAGCATAATCAGGAGAGGTTGGCGTTAAATGCGACACAAAACTTTAAAACCTTTTACCTGAAGTTTCATATACTTCAGTAGCACCTGTAGCGGTAGCGGTTAAAATATTAAATTATTATAATAAATATTATTAATAAAATTTTACTAGTTTATGAAGCTTGAAAACGCATAGAAAACAAACAAACACATAAGGTCAGAAACCTATATAATTTATTTGCATGTATTATAAATGTTCAAGCGCTAGGTTTTCTCTCTTTTTTTTTATATTGCCCTGATGTGTGGACGAGCTCACAGCCCACCTGGTTTGAAGTGGTTACTGGAACCCATAGACATCTACAACGTAAATGCGCCACACACCTTGAGATATAAGTTCTAAGGTCTCAGTATAGTTGCAACGGCTGCCCTACCCTTCAAACCGAAACGCATTACTGCTTCACGGCAGAAATAGGCGGGGCGGTGGTACCTACCCACGCGGACTCACAAGAGGTCCTACCACCAGTAATTACGCAAATTAGAATTTTAAAGTTTAGGAATCTTTTCAGATAAGACTTTAATATATTGCCCAATTGACATCTGTGATGTTTTACAAATATAATAGTCATAATATAAATATGCATGTATAAACTAAAAAGCACGTTTAATTAACAAATCGGATTAATATTTAATTTTTTTTTTCTCTTCTTTATACTAGTCAGAATACTGAAGCGAACAATTGTATTGTTATCGGTCCTTGATGGGTTTGTAAATTATAAAGTTAATCTGCCGTCTTTAAGTTACGCATTTGAATCCGGATTTAAAGTCGTCGTGGCCTAAAGGATAAGATGTCTGGTCTATTCGTATCTAACGATGCACCGATGTTTGGGTCCCGCAGGCGGGTACCAATTTTTTTAGTGAAATAGGTACTTAACAAATGTTCACGATTAACTTCCACGGTGAAGGAATAACGGAAAGAATCGTGTAATAAAAATCAAACCCGAAAAATTATAATTTGGGTAATTACTGGTGGTAGGAGCTAAGTGAGTCCGCGCGAGTAGGTACCACCACCCTCCCTATTTCAGCCATGAAGCAGTAATGCGTTTCGGTTTGAAGGGTGGGGTAGCCGTTGTAATTATACTGAGACCTTAGAACTCTCAATGTGGTTGGCGGCATTTACGTTGTAGATGCCTATGGGCTCTGGTAATCACTTAACACCAAGTGGGTTGTGAGCTCGTCCACCCACCTATGAAATCAATAAATAAATAAATAAAGTTGAAAGGACATTCGAAGATTTCGTTACATAGAAATCGTCATGATCGTAGAATAATGTCGGATTTGAAAAAAATTCAAAATCCACTTTTTACCATATTTGAATACTACATTGTCTAAATATTATTGCTACATTAAAAAAAAAATTACATGTATTTTAGATTTCAAATTAAGCAGTCGGTATAATGACGGATTTGATAGACGCTCATAGTAAAATGACGCTTGTGCTTTATCGTCTCTGCACGACGCGCGCCCGGCCCTCCTACTCCCGTCGTATCCACGCAACCGACATTGTTCCTCGAAGTTGCCCCCGCGTTGTATTCAGATTCAATTTATCTTAAACATTTACACTAGATTACCTCAGTTACCTTTTTATTAATTATTACGTACCTAGCTTTCTTACGTACCGTGTTAAAAGGTGTGTCACAGTGAAACCAGGACGATCAAAGCTTATGTTAAAACTGGTGGAAGAAAGAAGCAAAAATGCACAAATTACGAATTTTACTCATGAAGAGTGCACTGATGAGGAGGACTGTATACCAGGGACTCCAGGTAGGTTAATCAATTATGTATTAACTTTTGGTATTATTTAATTTTTGTATTAAAACCATATTTACTAAAGTAAATGAATAAAGTATCGGTTCTGACTATCTGTCGGTTTTCTACGGAAAATTAAAAATCATTTTAAAAAATTATTTACATAAAATTAATTTTGGATATCGGATTATACATTATTCTGATGAGTTTGTGTTATATTTAAAAAAAATTGAATTTTAAAATTGTATGTAACTATATTACATTTTTCTATGGACATAATAGTGACGGGTGATCACAACCGACGTTATTCAATGAACATGTTTTTTTATCTAATAGTCGTATCTGACCATCCAACTTTGTTCTTTGCACTAAATTCAGATCCAGCTTTATTCTACTTAAAAAAATGATTATTTGTATATATTTAATATATTTTTCTATAAAAAAATAATCCTATGTCAGTAATATTTTACCCGTATAAATAAAAAGAAGTAAATTATTTTATTTCTGTACTTCCGAATCTTTTTATTCTGAATCAATTAAAGGGTGTAAAACCAATCACCTTAGGCGTAAACGTTAACTTGTGTTATAAAGAATTTATATACTTTTACATACTGATATGTTTTCAGAATGCTATTCACCATTATCTCCGGGAGCACGCCATGCA
The DNA here is from genome assembly GCF_030269925.1 of Bombyx mori. Taxonomy (NCBI): domain Eukaryota; kingdom Metazoa; phylum Arthropoda; class Insecta; order Lepidoptera; family Bombycidae; genus Bombyx; species Bombyx mori. The sequence continues at coordinate 4,836,875 of NC_085121.1, forward strand.
ATAGTAAAATGAACGACGTTTATGAGAATGTCTTTGCAGACGATGTACACCGAGCAAACGAAAGTATTACAGATGAAAATAGGAATCAAAACACCATAGTCTACTTGTTTTCTTAGAGAAAATCACTTTATAGTTGGATATCAAAATGCTTCCACACCAGATTTACTCTCGTCAGAAAATCAACATACCGTGTCCTTATATATCAGCCCGGCTTTAAGTCCTTTAAATACCTCTATCTTGATATCAGATCTATCACCTTTCCCACAACCGATTAACCGATTGCCATTACCAGCAAAAGGCCATGGTGAAGTCTGTAATGATGATGCGGACTATAGCAACTGTCCTTTAATCAACACAGTTGTGTCCTCATGCCAGTCGTGTCCTCCAGTGCCAGATGTAGAGGTAAAAAACGAATCCGAAATTACGATGATTGAAAAGAAGTTACTAGAAAGCGCTTAAAAATGCCGGGAAATAAACTCCTCCAAAAAGGGCCTTTTTGTTACTTTAAAAACTATGGGTGCCTACCCAGTACTTGCGCGTGTAAAAGTAAATGTTACACTATGTTGACCCTCGAAGAAAGACAGGGTGCATTTAATAAGTTTTGAGAATTAGGTGATTATGAGAAACAATGGTTGTATGTTGCAAATTATACTACAAAACAGCAGAAGAAAAGGGGTCTTCAAAGAGATTTAAAGAATAACCGTCAATTCACTAACAATTACTTTTTGCCAAAAGAATCATAGACAATAGACGATTGTAAAATCATGTTTTTAAGTACATATTCGATTAGCGAAAGGTTAGTTCGGACAGCTTGGGATAAGTATGACGGAAGCACTTTGATTGAAGAAGACATGAGGGGAAAACATAAAAATCATAATCGGATTGTTGACGATGAAATGGTAATGTGGGTTTGCACCTACGTTGAATCATTTGTACCAGTAGAGTCGCATTATAGAGCAGCGTCCAAATGGCTGTATTTAGGTGACTTAGGTGACTTCAGCATCGGTCGGATATTCAATTTATACAAAGAATTGTCTGAACTCCAGCCTTAAAGAAAGCTTATGTAGGTCTAATTCCAATCAGTAATGATAAATATAACAATTTTATTAGTCTTTGCAATTCCTCCATAATACCCACGAAATATCATAAATTTTTCAGAAGTTTAACTCATGGACGTAATGTTACTGATGCTGGTAATGAATCCAACTGAATAATTTTGCACTAGGGTTTTTTTTATAATTTTAGTTATTTTATTGTTATTATTTTGATCTCTGAAGTTGTGATTTTTAAGATTTTTTTTATTTTAATAAATATTTTTTCTTTTCTTTATAATTAAATTCTATATAATGATTAGTATTTAAATTTTTAGGATAATAATTTACCAAAAAATCAGTAATCACATCCAAATAGAGTCAACATTATAGTCTGCTTAGTCTATATAGTAATAAAAGAATACTATTGATAATAAATACTTAATTTAAGCATAATGTATATCATGTTGATTAAAAAAGAGTAAAACCAATTAGTCTAGAAAACGGTGTAATATTAAGTTATTATTTTTATTTTATTTTAAAACGAATCCTTTTGTTTGCTTGTATGCCAATTTTCATAATTACAGAATTTGAATTTAAAAAGTTATGACAAAAAATCTAACATGACTATTTGAAATGGCTGCCCTGTGAAGTTTAATATTTGTCAGATCCGTCACTATTCTACGACTATGACGAAATAAGCATACATACCAAGAAAATAAAAGTATGTTAAAAGACAGAGTTCCTTTAGCGAGACGAAAATAATTATACAACCTAACAACCTTTAACCATCGATCAAATCAAATTTAATTATGACGTAATTATTTTCCTCTATTAGCAATGGACGCTTAGCCGCCGGTTTGATAAATTATTTTACCATACTACATTAGTCCGGCCGTATATGTCAGGCTACCCGATTAGGTTTCCTTATCAGGACTTCGGAATCTTAACTTATCCAGAACTCTGACCGGGTGTGAACTGTCACATTATTCTAAATGTTGGCATTTCTCATAACAAATAAATCTAATCTGTTACGTAAGGAGATTTGAATAACATTAAATAAATTAACGCGTGGGCGTAAATTTAAATTAATAATTTGTTCTTTGTTGAATCTCCGACTTCTTTTTGGTGTCACTAATTTTCCTAATTTAGTACCACAAAAAATAAACGCCGCCTCAGAATCTCGTATTTATTTGGATTCTAAGTCTGTTAAGTATTCAACATTTTAAGAGAATTGGATATCAGTGGCCATAACACCACTCTTCATTGTTTTTATAAAGGCATCACTACTTTGCAACAGAAAGTCTCATCGTGTTTGCGAAGTCAGAGGAATGAAGGTTCGGATTAATGTAATAAAATTAATGTAATGTACAACTATCTGAACTCAAAAAAATGGTGAGCGTGCATCTTGGTGCACGTGAAAGAAGCGAAACTTTGTTTGCGGTGTGTGGTATTGTGGTTTTCTTCATTTTTCATTCTTATATCAAATTTATCTTGTAATAGGGTATGCTGTGTATAAGAGAAAATACCTCTTCACCATTTATATGTCGGAGACGGTCATTAGTTTGGTAGCTAAACGAAACGTAGCACGATTCCCAAGAGATAGCAACACGATTGCGGTATCGTCGGAACTCGGCTAACTTCGTGCTATGACAGAGCCTAGCCGATGGAGGCGCGTAGACGCCAACACACTTACCAACCAGCCATCTCGAAGAGCGGGGCCTCCGTCCTAAGAACTGTCATTCGTTTTCATTTGCTACTATCAAGAGATTTGCGGTAGGCAGCGGCTTGGCTCTGCCCCTGGCATTGCTGAAGTCCATGGGCGACGGTAACCACTCACCATAAGGTGGGCCGTATGCTCGTCTGCCTACAAGAGCAATAAAAAAAAAGATTTCTAAATTGTTCTAAGACAACAAACGTGATTGGTGTACTCAATTTTTCTCTTAGCTCGATTATCCTATTCGCCCCTATGATGTCTGACGATAGTGTTAATAATTATGGTTTCTCCGACATACATATAATTAGTTAATTTGTTACTTATATCTACAGGAGCAATGATAAACTAATAACAAGACATCTAGTAGCTGACGCCCGTAAACAGAATGAATATAAAAGAAACTACCTAGCTCGCTTTCTCCCTCTCTCCAAGGTCGAGTGGTTCGCTTGTGGACTTCACTTTCGACAGTTGATCTAAAAAAACCTACATAAATTACTACAAGTGTTCATTAGACATAATTGACTTTCACGATTAACAAACGAGATAAACAATTGAAATAAGAAACAGCCTGGAACAGAGACAATTGAATCGTAAACCAAAGTAATTACTGAAAATCTCTTGAGATCAACCGAAACTTGAACAGTTGCCGGTTTCGTATGTGGTTCGTATCTATACTAGCGTTTCGATACATATGTATATGTCAGTAATAAATATACAGAGCGGCTTAGAAGTTTTAAATTTTATTTAACGAGTGAGACAAGACAAAGAAGTAGTTAGCGATTTACTGATGGGGCATAGTTTATCTGCTAAATTTATATATTTGCGTTATTAGGTAAGGAGAATTTTAAGGTCTCCCGGGTAGGTATCATTGCATATATCTACTTTGTACAATTGAAAAAGAAATGAGAAATAGGGACATTTCATGAATAGGATAACGGTAAGGTAACGAAGATAATCCGGAACAAGTTTTCGTCTCTAATTAATTATATTCTGTACTAGTTACAAATCGGTGAGAAAAGGAGTAAAAACCTTAACGTAAAAGTCCTTGAGATTATACTAGTTTTTTTATAGAGCGAGCACGAAAATAATTTGTTCAAACTTTTAAGCTTGGCTTCGGCCAACGCTCTGATTGATTAGAAAAAATATGGATTTATTTTCTCTCTAAAACTCAACAGTATGACAATAATTTTAATTTGATTAATTTATTGAACTTTATGTTCTTCTTCTCTGTTTTTATGTATACGGTATCATGATTAAATTAATCCGCTTCAAGTTGTTTTGCAAATATGAGAATCTCATTTAGAAATACATATTCGTACAGCCAAAACTTTGAAAGCAATATCTATGGATATGGCTCTTAAAAATTATTGAAAATTTCTTGAAGTAGTGAACTGATATTTCTGCCGTGAAGTAGTAATACGTTTCGGTTTGAAGGTTGGGGCAGCCGTTGTACTGTAAAAACTGGGACCTTAGAAGGTGGCGGCAAATCTCAAGGTAGGTGGCGGCAATTACATTGTAGATGTCTATGGGCTCCGGTAACCACTTAACGTCTAGTGGGCCGTGAGTTCGTCCACCTACCTGAACAATAAAAAAATTAATACGTTGTTTTCGGACAATATGAAACACTTTAGTGATTGGACTTCCCCGGCGATGGCATTATACCTAATAAACAAGCCACACTGGATAAAAATGTCTTTTAGATAATTTTCTCACACAGACTTAATGGATAGGATACCCGCTGAGTAACAAACAACTTGTTTTGATTCGGTTTTGTCTGAATCTTATTTTATTTACGAGTCTTTTTCCCAGTTTGTTTTTGTTTGTAACGAACTTGTCCTATTAGTGATTTTTATGATAATATAAATGTAGGGCGTAGTTACAAAATTTATTGCACTCTGTTTACTACATTTTGTTGTTCCAGATAAGGTATAGGGTCGACTCAACGATTACCGTATCCTGAATTTGACGTTAAGTGATTCCTTGCGACATTCAGGCTAAAAGTTTATTCGAACTTTAGGTTATTTGTAAATAATGCAAGTGAATGTGGTAACTTTTTTTGGTAGGTGAGCTCACGGAGCTCAGCTTTAAAGAATTTGCTGAAATTTGGCCTAGGAAAAGCAGTGTTTCGCTGAATCTACCCACGGACCGGAATCTCGACCCACTTAGAAGACCAGGCGGGAAACTCAGTGGGTTGTGACTATGGGTTAAGTTAAGTTGCACGTCGTATGGTTGACCGGTGCTTGGAAATCTTATAGTAGTATCTGTGGTAGTGATATCAGCAGTATGTACATGGTTAATAATTTTATTTCGAAACTATGTTTTTTTTTCTCGTCCTAATTACTGAACCAGAATCTTAATCGAACTTATTTAGTTACAAATTAACTGAGGAGAGCGAGGGCGAAATAGAAAACGGACTTACTTTGCACGATCTTGCTGATAATATCCGGTCTGATGAAACCCAGAGATATCTAAGGGGAATGCGAGCAAACCCTATTAAACCAAATGTAACTAATAAAATTATTATTTTTTTGTATAAATTTAATTTAGTTACATGATTAATAAATATTTAATAGCAAAAATAAATCAAATTGATCCGCTTAGTTTCAATGAGTCAGTTATCAATTAGTTTTATAATAGACTGAATTGAAATACTTAAAGAAACATTGCTTCGTAATTTTATTCCACTGCATTGGCAATTTCCAAAATAATTCATCATGAGCCCTGATACAATACCATTAAGTTCAAACTAAGCCAATATTCTTGTAACTCTATTTTAATTTAGTTAAGAAAACAAGGAAACCTATAATTATTTTGTTAAACATTAAAATGACTAAGATAATCGATTGTCGAATATTCCGTTTTTGGAGACCTTAATAACGCAATGCATTCCTTTGTGCGTCACAGAACAAGGAAACTAGGTCGGCCGTATTTATCATTTTGGCGGGAAACGGCGTCGAATAGCCGCCATGGACGTCACTGACGTGTGTCACCCTTTATATGGTAAATATTGTCGTTCCATAACACGTAAATTTTTATTTCCCGAATAAATATAATTGAACGTATGTTATGTATGTATTTCATTTGCCCTGATATTTCGTGCGTGTGCCATATTAAAAACTCTGTAGCTAAGTATGTATTATAGTCGTGGTTATTTTTAAAGTGTTCATTGCGAACTTTATAACACGCTTGATTTTTCTCTGGCTATAAGAAATGTGTAATGTTACCTCTTTAATTATTTGTATTATAAATAAAAAATATCTGTTTCAATTAATGTGTTATTGTCTGATATCTTGACTTATTTATTGAAGAAAAAACAGGCTAAAATATAGTATTATATAATATTATTTTGTAATATATAATCATTAGGACGAAATGCCTATGTTACATGTTTCAAATTTCTCAAGTCAAATATTCATTAAAAACATCTGAGACAAGACAAAAGAATGCGGGTTGCCCTTTTATGAAAACCACTTGAGACCTTTTCAGTTGTTAAGAATATTTCAAGGTCCAAGTAATGGGGTCAGACGTGCTCGCTCACCGTCAGAACGAACGCTAGTCATCAATCTTGTAAACTTTCAGGTATACCTATACATTTAAATTTGAAATTGATTTATATCGTTTTATTTTATTTTCTTAAATTCTTAGGTTTTTGAATGTGACAAAAAAACTGTAAAAATACAGATAATAATATTTTGCATTCTAACTGCTTTGTCTGTGGTTCTGAGTGGTGAGTGGAACCATGAAATCAATCAATGAATCAAGCAGATTGTTTTGATTCTACCGATATGCCTTTTTATTGTTTTGTTTGTTATCATAACGTAATAGTTAGTAGTTATTCAATGATTAAAGTCTGATTCTCAAATCATAACGTGCTTTGAATTTCAAATTTATCGTAACGTGTAAATGCGTTTTACGTCAAATCAACTAAAAATAAATTATTTGAACGAACCCAAAATTTAAGGTGGGTGGCGCATTTACGTTGTAGATGTCTATGGGCTCCAGTAACCACTTAACACCAGCTGTGAGCTCGTTCACTCACCTAAGCAATAAAAAAAAATTGTATAGTCGCACCTTATACCTTTGTATTCTTAGCACGAGCTATCTAAGCGTGATTTAATTCCCTTAGTTTTCGCCTTCTTATTCTTAAAGTCAATCTAATTCTTTCAAATGACTTTATAGGCTGTATCATCTGTTGGGTCGAGCTATTTAAAAAAAAACGTGATTTGATTGTGAACAATTCCTTAAAACTCAAAATAACAATTCGATCGTGACGTTTTAGGAGGATATAACAGAAGTTTATATTTTTTTGTCGCTGCTTTCAAGTCCATTAGGAAGGTCCTTTGAATTTATACCTATGTCTGGTGCCTATTACCCTTCCGCGCGTAGTTGAAATAGTCCCTTAAGGCTACGCAGGGAAAAAAGGAAGCTATAAATTGATTGTATTTAATTTATGCTAAAACACACATAACCTTAACTCGTGTTTTATTGAGCTTTATTTTCCTATGTAGTATGCGGTAGGCAGCGGCTTGGCTCTGCCCTTGGCATTGCTGAAGTCCCTGGGCGACGGTAACCACTCACCATCAGGTGGGCCGTATGCTCGTCTGCCTACAAAGGCAATAAAAAAAATAAAAAAAAATGTTGTATAATGTAAACTAATTTAATTATTATTCATTGAACTTAGTTGATGAAAATTGTTTTATGTTGCGAAGGAAGTACTTCGTGCATAAATTTCTACCATTCTAATAAACAAGCTAGAGCTAGAAACCTAGATTCGAGTAAACAACAAAACAACTATTTATACAAAGTAGGAAGTTGTGACATTAATGTTTAATATACGTTTTGTGGTTTTCGGTGGATTCCAAAGCGCAAAACTATTTATGACGTTTATATTTTGAAAATTTGTTTGAATCGTTTTCATGAACTCATAAAATTTTATCATATTAATAAAAATGTTTCTTTATTATGCCGTAAATGATTATCGAGAGCACTCGAAGCTTATCTCACAATTTCAACACGATACGATTTAATCAATTTTTATCAATCATTAATTTCGGCGCCTATTTTGTGGTTGTAATGTTTTTTTTTCCTTAAAAGAATGATACGTATTGTTTCCGTCAATTTTGAATTATTGTTATTTGTTATGGGCTGTGATGCAAGTAGAGATCGTAGTACCAATTTCTGCTTTTAAGTATTTATTTACACGTCACCGGAGAGCCTGTACGCAATTCAATGAAGACATATTTTTATATATAGGAAGAAGGATTACTGATGCCTCGGAGGCTTTTTCAGTTTCTCCAGGACAGGTGTGAAGACTTATATTATGTAGTTCTCCAGATCACTTTAAAGGGGGGCAGCGCTCAAGATATATCTATCCGACGTCGTAAAATATTAGAGCATAATGGCAGTGCTTACACTGCGATGTATATAGATCGCAGCAACGAACTAGACGAAAGCATACAAAACAAAAAATTACCTAAATAATGAACAATAGTTTCCCATCTCAAATAAATATTAACCATCTGGGATCACGGGGTAATTCAATCAAAACATCTGAAGTTGACTGAATTAAACAAGCTATAAAATTGTTTTTTTTTTTGTTATATTTAAGATAGAAGCTACGTTAAGTCTTTTTGATCTTCAATTTATATTTTATTTTTAAGAAAGGAAGAATTAATACAGACTTGATTGATTTAAAATGACCGACATTTTGAATATATTTCTGAACGACTTCATTTTTTCTTTTTTTAGTTATGTAATACATAACATTTAAGTTTTAATAGCTCAGACTGAAATAAGACTTGGACCCGCCCCGCAAAACCAACTACCGACTAAACCCCATCGAGCTCCACCACTCCGACTCCACGAAGCCTACGGTACCGCACAGTGTGCGCCGAAGGCTCACCGTCGCCGGTACCCGTCCTGACAATAGGACGGGATTCCATCCCCGGGAAGATCCCGCAGGACGTCGTCTCGGGAGACACCCCGTGGGTGGCGCATAGGAGGCATCTTGCACCGCCTCACCACGGAACCGACAGTCCCTACGGGAGATTAACGGGAGCATCATGCCTGCGTCGCCCACCCCGCCTTCTTCGCTGAGGAGCCGAAGAGGGATCCCACTCCCTTTAGCGCTCCTCAGCCTCGCGGAACGCTATGACCAGGTCGCAAAATCTGGCCATGGCTTCCCACGAACTCTCGTCCTCTAGCATGCGGGCAATGACAGCCCGCAAAGGCCTAAGTATTTATAAACATCCGCTTTAGTTCTAAATAGGGCCGATCCTAACAAGTTCACGGATCGTTGCTTCCGAATACGCCTCTTCAAAGATTTTCCCACAAAGCGGGACTTAGCAGGGCGAAATTATCGCAATCCATATACTCTTCGAAATATTAATATAAGTTCAAGGATTTTGCTAATTTTAAATAATAATAAATTTTAAATAATTAATTAATTTAACTAATAATTTTTTGACAAGAAAAAACTTACGTTATTTCTTTTCTGTTTAAGTAATCTAAGTAATCAAGATATCAAATAATATAGTGAAACTGATTTTGTAAGCGTTTTAAGGAAGGTTCTTTTTGAAGTAGTCGTGGCCCAAAAGATAAGACGTCCGGTGCATTCGTGTTGAAGTGATGCACCGGTGTTCGAATCCCGCAGGCGGATACCAATTTTTGTAATGAAATACATACTCAACAAATGTTCACAATTGACTTCCACGGTGAAGGAATAATATCGTGTAATAAAAGTGAAACCCGCAAAATTATAATTTGCGTAATTACTGGTGGTAGGACCTGTTGTGAGTCCGCGAGGGTAGGTACCACCGCCCTGCCTATTTCTGCCGTGAAGCAGTAATGCGTTTCGGTTTGAAGGGTGGGGCAGCCGTTGTAACTATACTGAGACCTTACAACTTATATCTTTTTTTTTTTTTTTTATAACAACTAAGAGGCAAACGAGCAAGACGGGTCACCTGATGGTAAGTGATTCACCGCCGCCCACGGTCACCAGCGTTTACGCCAGTGCGTTGCCTACCCTTCAGATAAGAATATGCTCTTTTCTTGAATAACCCAATGTCGCAGTTGTTGGGGAAGACCGCTGATGGCAACGAATTCCAGAGATTTACTGTGCGTGGCAGAAAACTGTTTTTAAAACGCATTGTAGTGGAACGCCAACCATCCAGATGGTGCGGATGATAGTTCCGGCGAGACGATCGGTTGCGAAAATCAGCGGCTTCTATTAAATTGAACAACTCCTCGGAACACTCCCCATTGTAAATTCTGTAAAGTATGCATTGGGAAGATAAATCCCTACGCAGTGCCAAAGGATCTAGCCGATCGGCAAGTACAGGATCGTCGACAATCCGAGATGCCCTACGTTGGATTCGGTCAAAGGGAGATAGCTGATAACCCGGAGCCCCGGCCCAAAGGTGGCAACAATACTCCATGTGAGGCCGCACCTGCGCCTTATACAGCTTAAGGCGGTGAGCCGGCTTGAAGTACTGTTTGGCCCTGTTGAGTACTGCGAGTTTTTTGGAGGCCATTTTAGCCTTGCTCTCCAAATGACCGCCAAACTGGACAACACTCGAAATGTCTACGCCCAGAATGCCCATGTTCGGCTTGGCACAATGGTGAGTGTTTCCGAAGAGTGGCGATGCGACAAAGGGGGCTTTTTTAGCGGTGAACGCGCAAACTTGAGTCTTAGAAGGGTTAAACTGGACTAGATTTAGTCCCCCCCAATCGGAAATCTTCACAAGGGTTGATTCGATTTCAGACACAAGTTTGTTCCGACACTCATCGACGTGATCCCGAGAGATATTGCTGCGGCCGAAATACAGTGCATCCACGGTACTGTCATCCGCATAGCAATGAATGCCACTGGTATGCAACAAATCATTGATATGCAGAATGAACAATGTCGGGGATAACACGCAGCCTTGGGGAACACCAGCATTTACGGTCCGGGGGTCCGAGCATGAGCCGTCTACGACGACTTTAACTCTCCGTTCCGCAAGGAAACTGCCGATCCACCTACAAAGTCTCTCAGGAAGCCCATAGGAAGGAAGCTTCGATAGTAAGGCTTTATGCCAAACCCGATCGAAGGCTTTCGCAATGTCCAAACTAACGCCTAGTGCCTCACCCCTACTCTCAACCGCCTGCGCCCAACGGTGAGTTAGTAAAGCCAAAAGATCACCAGCTGATCGGCCTTTGCGGAAGCCATATTGGCGGTCACTGATCAGCTGGTGCTCTTCCAGGTAGCCCATGAGCTGGCGGTTGATTATGGATTCCATAATTTTGGAGAGTAAGGAGGTGATAGCGATAGGCCTGTAGTTGGACGGATCTGAGCGGTCGCCTTTTTTAGGGATCGGGTGTACTAGAGCCGTCTTCCATGAACGTGGGACAACGCCGAGGACATAAGAGTGTCTGAATAAGCGCGTTAAAACCGGTGCCAGCTCTGGAGCACACACCTTCAGCACAATAGGAGATATTCCATCGGGCCTACTCGACTTGTTGACATCCAGGGAGAATAGTGCTTTCCGCACAGCACACTGTGTGAAGCGGACGTCCGCCATTGTGGTTTCACACCTCGGGATGGTAGGAGGAGTGTTCCCCCTGTCGTCAAGAGTCGAGTTTTCCGCAAAGATAGAGCCAAGAAGATCGGCTTTCTCCCTTGCGGAATAGGCCAATGAACCATCCTCCCCGCGCAAAGGTGGAAGCGTCGACCGACAGAAATTACCCTGGACAGCCTTGGCGAGAGACCAGAACGCACGAGAGCCAGATGGCAGGCGCGCCAGTCTCTCGCCAATTCTCCCAACGTAATTTGATTTTGTCAATGCAATTTGCTTCTTAAAGAACCTGGAAGCAGAGTTGTACTTCTTCTTGAGTGAGTCAAAGTTTACATCCTTAGCGGCCTTTGCCCTAGCCCAAGCCTGGTAGCATTCCCGCTTGCGACGATGTGCGTCACGGCAGGACCCACCAAACCAGGGCCGAGACCTGCCACCGACAGGCACCGCTGAGCTAGGAACAAACAATTCCATGCCCTGCAGCACGACGCCGGCAACCGAGTCAGCGCAGGTGCTAGGATCCTCTGACTTGAAGCAAATCTGCCCCCATGGGTAGGATGCAAAGAAAGAGCGCATCCCGTTCCAGTCTGCTGACCTGTAGTGCCAAACACGTCGTCTACCAGATGGAAGTGGTTGTGACGAGACGGTTTTTTTTTTTTTTTTTTTTTTTCTCTTATGTTTTAATGTCTCGTAGCGATCTGTTTTTCAGTTAACAATGAGCTATTCCTCTGGCTGAATTTATTCTTAATAGATTTATAAACAGAATCAGATATCCAGTGACACCTTCATCTTTTATTGTTAGATTTAATTTCTGTTGTGTAAGGTAGGTATACTGTGCCTCCTTAATCTAGTAAACTGCACAGCTCCTGTGCCTCCTAGGTCCGACGCCAATTTATTGACGTGTGTCGATAACCTGGCTTGATATTTTTTGCTGTAAGCTACTATTTCCTCTTTCACTGTGGGAATATTTAGGTCCATTTGTATGATCTTGTTGCTTATGTAATGCGGTATTCTTAGCATTGTTCTGAAAGTTTTATTTTGAAACCTTTCCAGGATCTCGACGTTGCTATTGCTGGCAGTTCCCCAAAGCTGTATGCCATATGTCCATATTGGCTTTAAGATGGTTTTGTAAATTAAAATTTTACTTGTTGGCGAAAGCTGGGATTTCCCTCCAGTCAACCAGTACATATTTCTTAGCCTTATGTCTAATTGTTTTCGCTTAGACCAGATGTGCTTTTGCCATGTCAGTCTTCGATCCAGATGTATGCCAAGATATTTTGCATCTTCCGCTTGCGGTATGTTTTCGTTATATAAGCTTACAGGTGGACAGGTTTGTTTCCTGAGGCTGAATGTAACGTGGGATGATTTGCTTTGGTTTACTTTAACGCGCCACATATTAAACCATTTCTGAAGGTCATCTAGATGTGATTGTAAGTTTTCAGAAGCTGTTGTAGGGTCGTCATGAACAGACATTATAGCTGTATCATCTGCGTATGTTGCAATGATAGTGTTTCTGTTAGTGGGTAAATCTGCTGTATAGATGAGGTACAGGACAGGGCCGAGTATGCTGCCTTGTGGCACACCAGAAGTAATCTCATGCATCTGTGATGATTCTCGGTTATGTTTAATCTCAAAGCATCGTCCACTAAGATATGACTTAATAATAGCGTAATAGCTGTGTGGTAACATTTTTTTCAATTTGAATAACAGTCCATCGTGCCACACCTTATCAAATGCCTGCCCGATATCGAGAAAGGCAGCTGAGCAGTACTGTTTATTTTCAAGTGTTCCACTTATGACATCCACAAGGCGATGAATCTGTTCAATTGTTCCGTGCTTTTCACGAAAGCCAAATTGATGTGCGGGAAGGACACTCGGCAGATGTTTCTTCATCCTGTTAAGAATGACCTTTTCCAAAATTTTACCAATGACTGGAAGGAGGCTTATTGGCCTATAAGAACCTGCATCGTGAGGTGGTTTTCCAGGCTTTGGCACCATCACCACTTGGGCTATTTTCCATTGACTAGGAAAGCACTCCAGTCTAATGCATGCATTAAAGATGATAGTCATGAGTGTTATGCCTTTTTTAGGAAGATGTTTAAGCATAGTTGCATCGATTTCATCATAACCTGGCGATTTGCCTTCTTTCAGGTTCTTAATTTCATTAGCTACTTCCGTCGGACTTGTGTACATTAGCGGTAGGCACATCTGCAGTGGAGAATTCAGAGAGTTCAAAACTTCCTCGTTGTGCGTTAAGTTTAATCCCGGGAAAGGCTTAAACACTAGTTTGAGGTGCTCTGCGAAAGTTGAGGCCTTCTCAGAATCAGATCTGGCCCAGCTTCCAGTAGGTGCTCTAATAGGTGGTACATGCATTTTCGGTCTTTTCATTTTCCTAGTAGCCTTCCATAGAGAATAGTTGGTGTCTGGACTAGGCTTTAAATTTCTTAAGAACGATTGTAGCTCGTCTTCTTTCATTGCCTTAGTTAGGTGTTTTAATTCCTCAGAAGCTTTATTAAAAGCTCTCTTATCAGCAGGATAGCCAGTGTTATGCCATATTCTGCGCAGATTCCGCCTCCTAGACACCATATCCTTGATATGTTTGGGGTAATGGTGCAAAACCACAGATGGGAATTTTCTTAGCGGCGTAGATCTGCCTAGTGCCTCGTGAATAAGTTGATTTAGATTTTCTACAGCATTCTCAACATCTCCAGTGGATTTCAAAGAGATGTTTAAATTCAGATTATTGTTGATGTACTCTTGGTAGGTTTCCCAATTGGTATTCTTGTTATATGGTTTAGGTGGATATTCATTTAACAAGATAGTAGAGTTTATATTAAGAATCACTGGAGTGTGATCGGAGGATAGATCAGTACAAGATTTGACGCTCAGCTGTGTTTGGGGCACATTCTTGGTGATAAAGAAGTCAAGTAAATCCGGCGTTTTCTTTCGATCAGTCGGCCAGTAGGTTGGCTCACCTTGAGACAAGCAATATAAAGAAAGTTCTATAGTCGTCTGGAATAGCTGCCTGCCTCGTGGTAGAGTCAACCTTGAGCCCCAGTAGGTGTGTTTAGCGTTCCAATCGCCGCCACAGACAAATCTACTCCCCAAACTTAAGAAGTAATCCTTGAAGTCATCAGCATTAATATTGTGTCTTGGAGGACAGTATATAGCAGATAGAGTTGTTTCAGTGTTTTTCTCTTGTATTCTGATAGATGTAGCCTGTATTTTTTCAGTACTGTATTCTTCCAGCGGGTGGTGTTTAATGTTTTTTTTTATTATAACTGCTGTTCCACCGTGGGAGTTGCCAGAGGGGTGATTTGTAGAATGAACAACATAATCTTTTATTCTAATGTGAGTTCTATGAGTAAATCTCGTTTCAGAAATAAGTGCTACATCTATTTTTTCTGTCCTTAGGAAGATTTCTAATTCTATGCATCTGTCTGTCAACCCATTGGCATTCCAAGTAATTACACGTAAATTATTGATCATTTGGGCACTAGGCGGGATATTAATTGAATCATCCGATTCATCATGCTGTCTATCATGTTAGTCATGATGGTTTGAAATTTATTAAACATGCTGTCTATGAGCTTATTTAGTTCGCTGCTGTCAATCAAGTGGGATTCAGTCTGTTGTTTATTATTATTGGAGTTCACTGCATCTGCATAAGTTTTAAATATGTTTTTGGTATATTCTGCTTTCCTGGGCTTTTCCTTATTTGGTTGTGAGGCTGGGGTATCTTTGATTACATTTTTGGGATTAATTTTTAAAATTTGTTGTTTATATTGTTTGTATTTGATACAGCCTTTGTAACTTGCAGGATGTTTCTCTTGGCAGTTAACGCATGTTGCTTCAGTATCTGGTGTCTTTTTACAGCTTACAGTGGGATGATCTCCTCCACACTTTACACATCTATGTGGTCTATAACATTGATTTTTGCTATGACCAAACCTCTGACATCTCTTACACTGTAGAATCTCTGTTGTTTTATAAGGGGCTTCAAAAGATACTTTCATATTGTTTAATCTGTTTACCTTGAATACCTCTTTGTTATTATGTTTAGGTTCAAGGTCAATATAGAACAACGGCAAGTCTTGTTTAGTTGTTTTATGTCGTACATTAACAATATTTCTGACTTCATGGCCTAAATCTCTTAATTCAGATTTGATAACTTCCGTGTCCTCAGTTGAGTGAAGCCCACGGAGAACGACTCTGTAAGCCCTTTCGCTTTTGAGCTTATATGTATAATGACTGATGTTGTTTGTAATAAAATTGTCTCTGATCTTCTTGTACATTTCTATATCTCTTGGTAAGATTTTTACTACATGTCCTGACCTCAAAGTGGTCATAGTATATGTCATTGGGTCATCATTGGTAATTTTGTTCAGTATGTCCTTGAGGGTTTTTATGTATGCCACACCCGTAACAAATATAGGTTCGGGCTTAGGTATTTTTGGTTTAGGATCGCTTCCGTCTTCATCGAGTATCTCTAATGTTTCAAATTGATTATGGGTAGGTATCGGGTATGTGGTTTTCTGTAACTTATTAATGTTTCCTTTTAAATCTGAGTGCGATTCAGTTCTCTTCCTTTTTATTAGAGGAACCTGGTCACTCTGCCATGTACTATGTTCAAGGTCTTTAGTTGTGGTTAGGAATAGCGTAGGTTCTTGTTCTTTATTTATGGCACTTAATGAGTTACTTCGTGTTCTTTCAAACATACTGCGGTGAAAAGTTTGTTGTACCATATTAGGTAATTTTGGTTTATTCATAGGGTTGATTCCATATCCATCAGATCGCAAAGTTGTGCCCCCCCCAGAATACGAGGGGCTGCCTGAGTTAGACTCAGGGAGGGATTCTCCGGTATTACCGGTACCCTCCTGGGGTAGTTTGTTTTTCAAATTTGCATTCATTTGGGTTCCTTTTTCTTCATACTACTCTAGACGTTTTAGAGATTATTTAGATCCCCAGGCTTGCTATAGCCTCTTCCAACCAATTGCTTGGCAGGTTGTATGGTTATACCGCCATTGCTCGGTCGCCATTGCCTCGTTTGTTATCTAGCAGGGAGTACCACGGAAACCAATTGGTTTCCGCCGCCATCCGGCGCGCGCAGGTGAGGTTGACTGTAGGGTCGGTGGAGGTGTTGTTACCGTTCTCCCCTAACTCCCCTGTTCTCCCCTAACTCCCCTATTAGGGGGGGGACGAGACGGTGAGAGGCACCACGCTCCGAACTAGGCAATGGTCCGATGACCCGAGAGGAGCATCGACCCATACCCGAATGGGTTCGGGGTGAGAGGTCAGCCGAAGGTCCAATAAGGAAGGCGAATGGTCTTCCACATCCGGCACACGTGTGGGAGAAGGTACCATCTGCGTCAGACCATTGGCAATAGCAAAATCGTGAGCAGACCTTCCCGCATGGTCAGTACGTGTTGACCCAAGCCAGTCAGAGTGGTGGGCATTAAAGTCGCCCAAAACCACAATTTCTGCGGTAGGAATCTGCTCAAGTATTCTGTCAGTGGACACCTGCAGGTGCTCGAAGAGCCGGTCAATTTCCGAATTTCCGCTATGAGACCTGTAAAGGCACGCGTAGACGCGAATGTGATCCTCACAATCGACGCGCACCCAAAGGGTCGACAGGTCTCTGCCTTCAAGACTGCTGAGCCTACGGTAACAAATTCCCTCCCTGATGTACACACACACGCCGGCGCGTGGCACAAAAATGTGCTCCAGGCTATAGGCCGGGTACTTTAGATATGAAGTGTCAGTTGGGGAGGAAATCTGCGTCTCCGTCAGGAAAAGTAAATCTGGCCTTTCCATCTCGAGAGGGTGGTGGACGGCATTTAAGTTCGAGTGAAGTCCCCTGATGTTAGAAAAATCCACTGCTAAAGTGGAGGGGGACTTCCTCGTTATTGGGCTCAGTTTGCACCCAGCAGCTGTGATAAACGACGCTTGATGTGCCCCCCCAGAATACGATGGGCAGCCTGAGCCAGAGCGAGAGGATATCATCTCTCGCTCTCGCTCAGAAAGGGATTCTCCAGTCTCTAAGAGACTGGTACCCTCCTGGGGTATTTTATTTGTATCACTCGTCGCCATCACAAAAATCAAAAATAGCATAAGGGGTGGGGAAGGAAAGGGAAGGAGAAGGGTCACAGAGGGTGAGGAATTGTGGGACAGGGAATAAAAAGACAGGAAGGGGCCAACTGATACTCATTCCCACACGCAACGCAACAGTCCCTAGAAAATCTGTTGCGATACGTGTAGTATAATGAAAGTGCCAGTTGCTATTTGGGCCCCGAGGTAGAGGGATAAGGGCACCGTGACTCTCACTCACCAGTCGAAACGCGGTGGCCTCTAGGAGGCCCCCACTTCACGCTGATTTTCTGTGAGAGGGTAGTGTTTCACCGGTCGATCCTGCCCACCTACGTGCTACAGCGAACTGCAGACTTGGATCTACTACTCTAAAATATCGATATCTCAAGGTGGATGGCGCATTTACGTTGTAGATGTCTATGGGCTCCAGTAACCACTTAACACCAGGTGGGCTGTGAGCTCGTCCACCCATCTAAGCAATAAAAAAAAGACATTTTTTAATTTTGTTAGTGGAGCACATAAACATCTCAAAAAACTGGTATTTTCTTATAAGATTTCGCTAAAATATTATAATTAGTCAAATTATAAATTTTAATGCAAAATGATTTGTTTGTTACGCTTTCATAACTTAACTACCCGACTAATAATACACATACAAAATATAAAAAACATAGGGGGGTACTTATAATCTAGAAAAAAGTATTTTACGTTAGTACTTACGTATGTTACGATATACTTATACAATACTAGTATTTTACGATAGTACTATATGTTTCTAGGGTTTTTTTCTACATTAACACGAATGATATCACGTACAAAACCTAGTGTAATTTATAATATTTATTCGAACATTTTTAATGTCAAATGATAAAAAATACAATTCAGTATTCTTTTTGCACAATATAAAGCGCAATGAATTAAAATTCAACTAATTCACAGGGATAACCATTCCCGATCGGGGTCACCCTGCTTGACTTTTACGAAATATGAACTCCCGATAAACTGCGACTCTAAAACGATCCGTATGTTTTCGATTTTTATTTATGCTCAAATAGTTATTACAGTTTTGGCTTCGGAAACGTTTTGCCCACCCCATACACTTTATATTATATTATAATGAAAATCGTCGTGCCTTGCCTGGAGCCATGTATTAATCAGAAAACGCGTAGTCGTCCACGTGGGCATATAATAATAAAATTTAATTTTCGTTAGGTACATTTTGTATGGTTTTCAGTTAGTTAGTAGAACTTAATTCACGGAAATATAACTTATTTGATGTCTTACCGGGAACTTTAAAGATTTTTTTCATTTCCGGTGATATGAAATTGCAAAATTCTCTGAGAAAATGTTCTGTTACTTTAGAGTATCATTTGGATCTTTTAAACAATTGGACTTTTTTCTCATGGTTATTTTACTGGCGACTAGGGAGTTCTAATCCACAGTGCGTTTCCAGAGATCTTTTTTGCCACGTACCATCCGGCTATGGAATGAGCTCCCTTCCACGGTGTTTCCCGAGCGCTATGACATGTCCTTCTTCAAACGAGGCTTGTGGAGAGTATTAAGCGGTAGGCAGCGGCTTGGCTCTGCCCCTGGCATTGCTGAAGTCCATGGGCGACGGTAACCACTCACCATCAGGTGGGCCGTATGCTCGTCTGCCTACAAGGGCAATATAAAATAAAAAAAATATCTAATGCGACGTTATGGGTCATGATAACTCCTTTCAAACTGGTCGCGACAAAGTCAGTTAACATAACAAAAAGGGCCTTTCTAAAGGTTTGTTGTTTAAACTGATACCAGAAAACAGGTCTTTCGCTACTATTATTTTGTCAGTAGGTTGTAATGGTAGTATCAAGAAGGATACTGCTACCGAGAACTTTTAAAAATCGATTTTAAGCATTATGTTACTGTTTCTACTCTTATAGTCGGGCTGCATGTGAAGGCCATACCAAAAGATATATCTTTGGCCCAAGACTCTCAATTACCAGCTACTTCCAGTTGTTTTCGTACAGAAGAGAGCCGGTTGGATTGCCGTTAAACCCGAATTGACCGTTTCAGAATTCGGGGCTTAGCGGGAAAACGTTTTTTCTTACAGACTCTAAATATATTTCAAGCAAAGTAATATTGTGGATGCGGCGAATGCTATCACCCAGCTTAAGACATATAGTTGGCTTCGCCTGCGTTGACGATATAACGTATTTAATAAATTTTTGAAGTAAAATGTACAAAAAAATACTGTATAGGATGGTATGAAAGAGCATCGTAGCATTTCGAAGTGGTTCCACTCTATTTTGGTGATGTTCTGATGTAGATATTCAGTGATATATATAATAATAAATATTAATAAAATTTGAGTTTTAAACATAATAAAATATATATAACTATATAATTTCAGTGATATACATTAGAACTCTTCTATAATATATAATTAACAGCAAATTTGCCGTGATTGCTGCAATCACATCCATATGTATTGTAGACATAATTTCAAATTGGTTTTTGACAGTATTTAATAGTACATAACTGTAAAACTCAACAAGGATTTTTTATGTATTTATTTATTAACACTGGGACATTATGTGGAGATGAAATTTATAAGGACACTGTCAAATTGATCTATAAATTCTCATATCTATCAATTGCTCATAATTGTCCTTACGTTTTATATTACGATTTATCTAAGAATTATCTAATGAATAAGCCGAGTTCAAGGATAAACTGAATAGAACATCATTATCAGATTGACAAACAAACATGTTTGCCTTGAGCACGTCCAAAGAAAGTTGGGATGGATCAGATAAAGCAGATTATACCTATAGATTATCATAAAACAAGTGTGTTTATGCTTGTTTGCCCAAAGGCGCATTTTATATAACATATTAATTAATGCGATAGCCATATTAGAACATATTTTTGACTACTTAGGCTCGTGGGCCTCTTGAATTATTTAACCCACTTAAAAAAAACGCCACCCAGTATGAAACACGAGGCCGAAGTCTCAGTTACCTTGTATATTTATTATAAAATAGCTGACCCGGCAGACTTCGTAGTGCCTCAATCGATAAATAAAAGACCTAAACTTTTGTATAAAATAAACTTAAAACGGAATTGATGTGTCCCCCGTCGGACGGATTGCGACGGGGGACACATCAAAGGAAAACCAAAATTGTTATTTTTATTTAATTCCGAGCATTTTCCTATTTATCTACCTTTTAAACCTTCTCTGGACTTCCGCAAATAATTCAAGACCAAAATTAACCAAATCAGTCCAGCCGTTCTCGAATTTTAGCGAGACTAACGAACAGCAATTCATTTTTATATATATAGATTATAATACTGGTACCACTGTACGGGATTAATTAGGTATTTATTTAGGCTTCAAGTTATATAAATACGAGTATGGAGTTTTTAAGCCAAACAAACACGTGTGACTTATCTGCACAAATTTGCACGTATTCTTTGGAATAAAGCTGATTCAGCGTCGATAATGTCTTGTAATGTCTGTCGAATAATTCTTTCACATCTACTAGACTTTCTGACTTTTTGTTCGTGGTTATTGGGAACTTTTATGATGTTAGAGAATGTCTTTAATGTGTTTGAGGTGGTTTAATGGTAATCGTTTCGAATACGTCATTTTTCTTTTTTTTGTATTAGACTAGCTCACGGCCCACGTGGATTTAGATGATTACACACACGCACGCACACACACACACACACACACACACACACACAGCACAACAATAATAATGCTGACACCTACTTTGATATATGAGGTCGAAATGTCAGTTGTATTATATTGTGGAATAGCAAGATAGTGATACTTATAGTGCGAAGCCATCTTTTCTTCCCTAATACGAGTACACTTTTTTTTCCTACCCTTTTTTTTCCTACCTAAGATGATAGCCTTGAGAGGCTATATCATCGTAACCTTAGCTAGTAGGTGAGCTCACGGGGCTCAAACCTGAGAACGTTGCTAACACGAACCCTAGCAAGAGCCGTGCTTCGCAGAATCTACCACCGGATCGGAAACGCGACCCACTGAGAAGATCCTGGGCGAGTACACTGCGTCTTATATTCAGTTCCCGATGTTCCGACTTATATCGAAACCGACTAATCTCAGTCATAGGAACACGCGATATAACCGTTTTTTGAGCTATTAATATTTCCTTAAAAATAAAAATAAGAATAGTATTTTCTCGGTTTTCGTTAGACTTAAGTAAAACTACATTTATTTTTATTCTCATGTTTTTTATTGTCATTATAATTATATTTTTACCACTTTCATATTCGTGGTCACACGAACGCCTAAGATGTTATTCTTCGATATTATCGAATACTATTCAGCCGCTATAATCTGTGATATTTAATTTGTGAATATTTAAATTATTGATAACAGAACAAAATGTATTACTATTTCATTACAATACAACGGAAAAATCTACATCTAAATTACTATTAAGAGCAACCCAAGATTTTTTTTTTTTTTATTGCTTAGATGGGTGGACTAGCTCACAGCCCACCTGGTGTTAAGTGGTTACTGGAGCCCATAGACATCTACAACGTAAATGCACCACCCATCTTGAGATATAAGTTCTAAGGTCTCAATTATAGTTACTACGGCAGAACGGTAAGAGCAGTGTTCTGACGGTATTGAAGTAAAACTAGCCTAATAAAATGCAGTAATACTCGTAGTCCTACACGAGTACAACAATTTCGTTTAGGTGATGCAATAAATTGTTATTTAGTGTTATTACAAACTTGGAACTCGTTACAACGTTAGCGTTGCTTAAATTAAACGCATTTATATTGCATCTTGACTTTATGCAGTTGATTCGAAACAATTTGCTGTAAAAAAAACCGAGAACCTGACAGCCCTTGAATGAGTATATCAGAGGAAGTGTGAAAGTGGCCCCGGTAAGCAACAAATTAAGGAGCGGACGGTTAGCGTCGTATGGACATGTGATGCGTAGAGAGAAGATGCATGTGACTAGGAGAGGTATGGAAATGATAGGGCAAGGTAGAGGGGGAAGAGGTCGACCGAAGAAGACATGGATGGAGTGTGTGAATGACGATATGAGAGAGAGAGGAGTGAGTGTTGAGATGACGGCTGATAGAAGAGAATGGAAGAGAAAAATCAGCTGTGCCGACCCCACCTATTGGGATAAGGTGGAGAAAAATAAGAAGAACCTGACAGCCCTTATTGTTCGAAATTGCTGCGTAAATTTTACAGAGTTCTTTTCAATTAGTACATTCAGCTCGAATTTACTAGTTTATATATTAAAACTATATTAGAACTATTCGAACGTTTGTTTGTGTTTTTAAAATTATATAAAATTCTAGAAAAATACTGATTAATTTACAATTTAATTTTAATTTAATTGAAATCTCTTAAACTGTTTTGCGAACGGTACCTGATTGCGTATTGTGGATGCTTTTCAATATTAATTAAACGAGTAATTAAACTTTTCTAGGAACGTAAACTAGGAAGCCGTTGTTAACGTGCTTTTGTTGAAGTGTGATAATTATCATGTTTCCTATCAGTTGTAGTTCCAAAGTAACAAGGAACGTGACGGAATAAACCGCAAACTGGTTTATTGCATAAGTTTTGATTGAAACGGTGACAAACTTCACGCAAATTATGAATTTTCAACTAATAATTCAACCATATCTGTTTCTTGTCGTATTGTTTGGAATTGTGGAAGCGAACCAAATTCCATGTAACGGGAGTTTTGGAAATAGGTTTACATTATGAGTTTACGGACCTATTGTGTTAAAACACATAGCTATAACAACAAAATAAGTACATTCTACACAATACGCATTTAATTTTTCAAATCGGAATTCTAGAAGACATTATAAAGAGTTTAGGTGATATTTTTATTAGTGCTACAAAATTTATGACCGCCCAGCGTCATTAGTTACAAGCGTAATTAAACTGTAGTGCTGAACGAAATGACTTTCGTGAACGTGACATTCCATTTTTAAGAATCTTAAATAGTAAGTATTATAATATATACCTTGTAATATTTTCTTCGGTTTTTGCGAGTTGTAAAACCTAGACGAGTTATAATAACACTTAAAAGAATATTTAGAATAGTAGACGGTAATTAGCATATTAATGGAATGTCGACGAATAACACTGTAGTCGTACGTGACCACGTAAACTATAAAGTATTGGAAATGTAAAAGATATTATCGAAGCGTGAAAGGTTATTTGGTTTAAGCGATATCTATATATTAAAAGGTGAAGCAAAAAATTGGTACCCCTTTTTACAAAAATTGCGGGGACGGAGAAGTATGAAATTTCTCACACTTAAAGAGAATATAGAGAAGGAGTGCATAATGCTAATGGTTATTTTAATTATGCAAAAAAATATTAAATGAATTAAAAAAAACATTACGCTTACTACCATGTATTTGACACACACACGCATAAATACTCTTTTGTTTATTGTTAAGTCTGTGGTCAAATTGGAAATAGATTAATATTGTTTGTCTTTAATAATATTTGTCTATACTATAGTGTAGCCTTGGCGAAAGCTGTGATTGTAGCAGTAAAGTCTTTGACAATAGAACGATAATAATGTTAAAACTTATAATTTAAATTAGTAATTATGGTCGAATTTCGACCATTGGGCAACCACTACACACTTTTACTGGTGGTAGGACCTCTTGTGAGTCCGCACGGGTAGGTACCACCGCCCTACCGATTTCTGCCGTGAAGTAGTAGTAGAGTAGTAGAGTTCATCCATACTACCTGGAGCCACTGCGGTCATCCACAGTGCGTTTCCAGAGGTCTTTTTTGCCACGTACCATCCGGCTATGAAATGAGCTCCCCTCCACGGTGTTTCCCGAGCGCTATGACATGTCCTTCTTCAAACGAGGCTTGTGGAGAGTATTAAACGGTAGGCAGCGGCTTGGCTCTGCCCCTGGCATTGCTGAAGTCCATGGGCGACGGTAACCACTCACCATCAGGTGGGCCGTATGCTCGTCTGCCTACAAGGGCAATAAAAAAAAAAAAAAAAGCAGTAATGCGTTTCGGTTTGAAGGCGTTGTAACAATACTGAGGAGACCTTAGAACTTATATCTCAAGGTGGGTGGCGCACTTACGTTGTAGATGTCTATGGGCTCCAGTAACCACTTAGCACCAGGTGGGCTGTGAGCTCGTCCACCCATCTAAGCAATAAAAAAAACTAGTTTCGCTAAATACACGAAATTTCTCTTTGTAATTAAAGGTCTGTTTTGTTTGGTATTAGCATTAACACTTCGATGTTTTTAATCGAACTTCAATTATGTTTACACCATTCAAATAGCTGAAGATGTTTTATGTAAACTTCTAATATCTCTCATGTAAAGTTTCAGAAATAACACTTATAATAAGAATAAAAATCGCAAGATTAAACCATAAAAGTAGATTTAGTTATTAGTTATGGCAAATTATCTATATATTAATACGTGAAGCAAAAACTTTGTATCCCTTTTTACGAAAATTGCGCGGACGGAGGAGTATGAAATTTTCCACACTTATAGAGAATATAGAGAAGAAGTGCACAATGCTAATATTTTTATAAAATAATGCATAAAAGATACATTAAATCAATAAAGAAAACATTACACATACTACATACCATGTATTTGATGCACACACGCATGCATACTATTTATTGTCAAACTTTTGTTCTTGACGTCTGTGGTCAAATTGAGAATAGATTAAATATTGTTTGTCTTTATTAATATTTTTTATAGTGTAGCCTTGCCGAAATTTGTGATTATAGAAGTATAAAATACAATCATAATAGTGTACAAACTTATTATACAATCCCAATTAATTATAGTCGAATTTCGACTACTGCGGGACCTCTAGTAGTTAGAATTACAAAAATATACGAACCAGCCAATATTTTTTATAACAGGTCTTTTAATACGTATCATTGAAATTTAATAATGCAGAGTAAGTATTAAACAGACTTAATTTTGACTACAAATATATATATAATGTATTTATTTATTTAAATCAAAATACAGTTTAGCTTTGTAAAACTATAGCAATTGAGTTGCTCTTATAAACAGAAACAACATTTAAAGCTATTGCTCCACCATTATTTTTATATCTTTTTATATTTTAATATTGCAAAAATGCTCTTTTTATGTGTAATGTTGTAATGTTTCAATAATCGAAATTCTATTTATGTCATCTATAGAAAAATGATATAAATAACATATTAACCTCTTTAAGGATTAATCGTATAGAGGTTACATATATTAGATTTTTACTATTACGGCAGTCATGGAAAATGGATTTCTGTTTGGAAGGGTGTTATTGCTGCTGATATGTTTAAGTATCTTCAAGATGGGTGGCAACACTCATATTGTGATTCATATGAGCTCAGAAACGGCTGAAAGTTAGGTAAGCTCAGAATTCGTCAACATATCTGTTGTGTTTTTTTTTTAATACTATTTTTTTTTATTTAGATTTTTTTAATAACAAAAAGTCAAATCAAAATAATTTAACATAAATCAACTCCGTTGTGTTAAAAATGAAAAATCTAACGTAAAAACTTATATTTTTACATTTATTCAAATTAAATTTACTCCACCTCTTGTGATTTTAATAAAGACGAATAAAAAAAATTCAAATTTACTATATTGCGTTTCGTGACAGTACACGGATTTCATTGAAACTCAAATCTTTACAGTAATAACATGGTAAATGGTTTCCCTAAAGATTTAATTCGGAGTGCGAAAAGATAAAAATCCGGTACGATTCATAAAGACCAGGCATGTAGGTCAAATAAACCGGGTTTTGTGGCCTCGATCGGCTTTATGACTCGACCCTCCCTCTTTAGCATTTTAATTGCAGGTCTAGTCAATTAATAGTACGTTTATCGCAGTGTAACCAGCTTTTGTGATGATGATGTGATGAATGAAAGCTTCCTTCGTGTTTCCAGAGCGCTAGAGCTTAGTTATTTATGTTTTTCGTCGTTTTTTTTCCGTAGGCAGTGGTGCCATACTGCCAATGTCAAAAGCAAGTAAAAAATACCATACCATAAATATTTGCTTGAAATCTAATAGGTCTAATTTATTTATATTTGTCGTAGACGGTCATTAGTTTAGTAGCTCAACGAAACGCAGCACGATTCCAGAGAGATGGCAGCACGAATGTGGTATCGTCGGAACTCGGCTAACTTCGTGCCTCGACAGAGCCAACCCGATGGAGGCGCGTAGACACCATCATACTTACCAATCAGCCTTCTTGAAGAGCTGTGCCTCCGTCCTAAAAACTGTCATTCGTCTTCGTTTGCTAACGTCAAGGGAATATTTCTAAATTGTTCTAAGACAACAAACCTGATTGGTGCACTCAATATTTCTCTTAGCTCGATCACCCTATGCGCCCCTATGATGTCTGACGATGGTGTTAATAATTGTGGTTTCTCCGAACAAACAAACTAGCCGTACTCGCCCGCTTCGCTGGGCATTTAAAATTAACATTATTATTTATTGTCATTATTATTAGAGTCCAACACTCACATAAACATTAGCCTATCCATTAAGTACATGTATTTTCTACATGGATACCAAGTTTCAAGTCAATCGGATGCATTGTTCAGTAGTTATAACGGAACATCCGTAAATACCACTGTAGATTTATATATTAGTACTATTAGTGTAGATAAATAAACAGAAAGCGATGTAATTTAAGTGGGATATGATGCATTTTGCTTTCGATATCTGCCACCACTGTTTCCGAACTTAATATTGATTAGACTAAAATGTATTTAGTATAAAAAGAAAAGAGAAAATCGTTTAACAAATAGAGGAAGAAATAGTAATAACTGGTTTGTGTTTGTTTATACATACTTAAGTATTTATATAGATTTAAAGTACATAATTTGATTTGATTTTGAGGTCGAAAACAACATAAATTTAATTATTTGGAGTTGACTAGTACTTTTTTTTTAATTTGTAGTTAATTCTTAAATCAGGTTAATGCGCCTAAATGAATTGGTACGTATTCTGCGCACGGTTTGTTTTAAAGAAGGTTTGTAGGTTAGTTGATTGATAGTGGGGTAATAAATTTTGTTGGCCACTTTTCGTTCCGTAACTAATTAGGTATACTATCGTGTCTAGACTAAAAGTAACAAAATCTTTGGTTGGAAACCTAGATTATTTTCACAGCGGTGTTCGGCGGTGCGACTCCTCCATCATCCATAGTCAAGTTCGAGGCAAACAATTTGACCAGAAAGTCAGTTTTTTTTATTGCTTGGATGGATGGACGAGCTCACAGCCCACCTGGTGTTAAGTAGGTACTTACCGGAGCTCATAGACATCTACGACGTAAATGCGCCACCTACCTTGAGATATAAGTTTAAAGGTCCCACCCTTCAAACCGAAACGCATTACTGCTTCATGGCAGAAATAGGTAGGGTGGTGGTACCTACCCGCGCGGTCTCACAAAAGGTGTACCTACCTCCTACCACCAGTAATTACGCAAATTATAATTTTGCGGATTTGATTTTTTTCACACGGTGTTATTCCTTCACCGTGGAAGTCAATCGTGAACATTTATTGAGTATGGATTTTCTTTAGAAAAATTGGTACCCGCCTGGTTTTCGAACACCGGTGCATCGCTGAACACGAATGCTCCGGACGTTTTATCCTTTAGGCCACGACGACTTCTCGCACTCTTTCGCACTGTGGGCCAAACTGTCATCAGCCTTTTTTTTTATTGACCTTGCAGACGAGCATACGGCCCACCTGATGGTGAGTGGTTACCGTCGCCCATGGACTTCAGCAATGCCAGGGGCAGAGCCAAGCCGCTGCCTACCGCAACCTGCGCAGTGGTGGAAGACTAGACCGGAAATAGTTATCTTCTGCAACCTTGGCGACCGACCAAAAATCACGGCTCTCGGAGGGATAGCTGTTTAATCGTTTTTCAATTTTGACATCTAGAACTATTGCGTTCATCCAGAATGCATTTCAAGGCGCTTTTTTGTTACATGTCATCCCGCTTAGAACAAAATTCTCTGCTCGGTGTTGTGTAGTGAGGCTTTAAATAATAAATAATAATAAATAAATATTTACTAACAATCACACCACGTTATCTGGTCCCGTGATAAGTTCGTAAAGAACTTGTGTTACAGGTACTAGATAACGGATATAAATGTAAGATTTTTATTATACACATACATATATTTAATATACCTCCATAACCCTGGAAAAGACATTTATATTTATCATACAAATATCTTCCCTTGGCGGGATTCGAACCCGCGACCCCCGTGTGTAGTGACCATGTCACTTACCACTACACCAGACGGCCGTTCTACTTACTTGCTTTACTGTGTCCTTGGTGTTATAGTCGTCCATGAACGACGGTGGCCACCGTCAGAAGGGCCGTATTCTCATTTGCCTACGAAGGCAATAACATTCCATTGCTACGGTACGCATTTTATTGTTTCTCTATTACGACTCGTGAAAACATATAATTGGCTTTCAAAATAACACATATTATCTATATATTTGATTTTAGTCTTCATAATAAAATAAAGTTTTCCGTTCAATACCACAATTATGTACTTAATTAGTGAAACCAAGTACACAGTGTGTTTCCTTAAATTAAAAATTACATTAGACAATTTAGGCATTTAATTAAAGTTCCAATCCTCAACATTCTGTATTCATTAAGCGAGTCGATCGACCAATAAAACATTGCTCTAAAGTACACGAATCCCTAATAATATTTTCCAATTAAGGGAACATTGATTTTGGCTTCGATAGGCAAACGAATATACGACAGAATTTGTTCGTATTTGTGGTGTGAAAGTGAAATAAAATAACGTGTATGACGCGTTAATAGTCGTTGTGACCTAAAGATAAGATACCCGTCGGTATAATCACGTCAAACGATGCGACTGTATCGTCGTTCAAATCACACAGATAGATACCAATGTTTCTCAGTCAATATATATTTAACACTTGTTCACGAATGACTTTTATAATGTCAGAACAATATCGTGTATTACAATGAAACCCACCAAATTTATAAATTTACGTAATCTATCGGTGTCATAGGTTAGAACAATGTACACGAAGATTCCACTATGCTGCTTATTACTGGCGCGATGAAGATACTGCATTCGAGTGCGAAGAGTGAGATTGTCGTGATACAATTTAATTACTTATTCACAAATATTGCACCTTCTTTTTTTGATGCAAAATTATATTGGATGTGTTGGCGTGGACGCTACCCTGTATCCTGGAGCCAGAGAATCTGGTTGCTAATTAGTGGTTCAAATCTGGGTAGTCCATGCCTGAGGTTTGGCTTAGGTCGCTGTCCAACTGTCATAGCGATTCGCACGCCAGACGAGCACCCCTGAGATTCAAGAAGACTACATCTTCATGTCGATTTTCGTCTTGAAACAAAGCGACCGAGTGATGTAATGTCGCGCTCCTTGACCTACGCTGGTTATAATCCAGCAGGTTATTCTGGGGCTATGAGTTGGTGATCACAAGTGGCCTTTGGAGAGCCAGCCGACTAACAAGGGTGGCGGTAGTGCCGTCCGTGGACCGGAGTTTCATGGAGGAATATATGTCCCCAGCGTACTAAGCGCATCGCCTTTTATCTCTGATGAGTGAGAGCGGAAGCTGTGTCCCAAGATGGGTAGTGGCATTTACGTTATGACATCCATACTAAGTGGGCCGTGAGCTCGTTTAGCCGTGTGTGCAATAAAAAGAAATACGATATATATAAAACGACAAACAAACATTCCCTCCAGCTGTGACAGCTATTTCACATGAGATATTCAGGCAGTAATGTCCAACAGAACAAGACTTTAGATATCTCAAGAGTTTTATGGCCGCCTTAAGCTTGTTCTGTTTCAGTTGTGGTTAGAACGTACATGTCTGCTTCATTACCAGAATATCCTGTTTGACCTAATTTGTGTTGATTTATTGTAGCTCGGATATAAAATGATAATTTATTAATCGAATTTTTATACGTTTCCCGACAAAATGAATGTTTGCTGAAATGCTTTTTCTTTACATTATTGGAAGCTGTTTATCTACATATACAAATAAAATATGTTATTGTTTATTCAACTAACTACATATAAACATATGTATATAATATATCTGATTTGTGTTGATGGACAATTTTAATTTAATACTATGCTATGCTAATTTAAGCCGTATTTTTTAAATCTATTTTATTCCTGGTAATTTTACTCGGAGCTTTTATTCGCGCTGGTAAGTAGTGGGTATCATCGAATTGCCTATGTCGTGAAACAATCGTCAGTTATCGTAGTTAGGTTTTTTTTATTAAATCTACTAAGACTTTGACCTCATATTTCATATCTCGCCTCGTGTTTTCCATTGCTATTAGATATGGACTAAAGTACCAAAACAGAGGGTCTCGTAATCATTATATCCACACCAGGTATCATTCCTACCAATCTTAAACATAAAATAGGCGAGATATTTATTGCATTTACGTTTGACCTAATTTAAGTTCAACTGGAACACCATTATTTGTAGAGTGCAGTGTTTTTAAAATTTAGTTTTCTTTGAAACAGCCTTCTTGGCTCTGCTTTCGTTTAGTATAAATAAGAGTAATGACCTCTATAATAGCTTTGGTATACCGTTTAAAAGTATACCACAAAAATACATTTGAATTTAATAATTAGTAATATTAATAATTAGTTATAATTAATAATAGTAATAATTTACTATTTGAATTATAAATTTAAAAACCGATGTTAAAGTTTTCGGTATTTTTGTGTGAAATTAAATGAATGTGTAGAAGTATTTTTTATACAAAAAAAAGACTGTAGCTAGCAAAATTCCAATTTCAATGAATAACAACTTCGATGCGCACGACCACGACAATTGTTAAGTATTTAAAATGAAAATAATATAACGATAATAAAAAAAGCGAGATTAAACCGTTAAAGTGGTTTTAATGATATCTACGATTCACGAAAACCGTAATACTACTACATAGTAAGTAAGTAAGTAAATACTACAAAATGAAAACAACAAAATTTTTGAATCACAAATAAATGACAAAACGAACGTGTATTTATTGAGTTTGCTAGGAACAAACGTAACTCAAGCTAATGGCAGGTTATTTTTCAGTTATGTCTCGATATACTAGAATTAATGGTAACGATGGAAGGAAATTCGGGAGGAATCTCCTTATAAATAGGCAGTATCGACTATAATAGATAGATATAAAAATGTCTCTTGAACGAGATATTAAAATCAGTTTTGGTATGTTTTTATAATAACGTTTGTCCATTAATCGGAATACTAAACATTACCTCCAGATTTCGATTCTTTTTATCACATCCATTTTCTCTTTTGCTATTAATATTTTGAAAAAAAAATTAGTTACTCAGTATTATAATGTTAATTTACTCAGTATTATAATGGTAACACTAAGGCTCGTCAGTAGCTACTAAAAAAGGAAATAAAAAGAAAATTACTTTACAAAAAGAAGGGAAAACTTGGCTTGGATACTTACTTGGCTTTGACTATCTATTATATATGTATAAATAAATTTGTCATAGCTTACTTTCTTGTGACCTCTTAAACCTCACACTTATAATAGCATCCTGCCTACAGAAATTCGTCGAATAACTGGCATTAAAACATTCTCCATTTTTTTAGTATTTTGCTATACATAGTAATGAAATTTGAGTGAGATTGGGAGCACTCGTATTCTGCCATCTATTGAGAAATAGTAAAAACTCGACACATTATAGAGAATAAATTTGAAATTTGTGTGATGCGTATGTTTCAGGGGTTAAGTGATATTAAAACATCGTGCACTGTAATTAGGTACCAAATTTTGAACAAATATGATCAAAAATTACAATTTTCTTTGTTTTCACTTGTGTTGTTATTGAAATACACTATTAAGTTTTCAATTTTATATGAGAATTCTTTTGGTGTTGGTGAATTAGTTAGCCAATAAAGTGTTCATTTTTCTATATTTGAAACCATAAAAAACGCACTTTAATTAAAACTGATAGCGCGCACTTCGTTCTACGTTTTTTTTTCTGAAATGTCAACATTATCTGTACAAAACTTTAACACGATTGGGTAAAATACCCACGAAAACATAGTTCGAGCTGTACTTACTGTAACTTTATTGTACTATGCGTATAAATAACCGTCGCATAATTGGAAAGGAATTAGTTGATAAAGTTTCTTGTATGAAATGGTAATCGTAAGAAAAAAATATATACATACATATTATATAAACTCATAGAGTTTAGTTAAATTGAAAATAAGCTTAACAATAAAAGAAGGTGGCTTACAACGCGCTACTGGCTCTTCTGTGCAATAATTGAAGGAGGCTTCCATCACCAGCTGAAGAGCAGAGGCTCCTGGAGCGAGTTCTTCTTTCCCCGTCCCTGTCACCACGGTCGCGCCATCGCGCCATCAGCGACTCCAAACACAGCATCGCGCCACCATCGCACACCATCCGGGCTAGTTTTTCCAAACTTCGTAATACCGAATAAAATTGCTTTTCACTTCTAAGTTTAGAGACAACAGCTCGTCAGTTGTTTCACATTTTTTATTATCTATTATACTTATTTTATTTATTATACTATATTCGATTTATATTGCGATATATATTTAGTATTTATTTATTTAATTAAGTCTTCTTAAAGCCTTTTTAAATACTCGTACATGTGCTTAATTTAATTAAGTTCAGATTTGGTAGATGAAAATATCTAGAGATTTACTTTCTATTCTACTATGCACTCCTTCGTTCAATTCATTCGATTGAGGAAGTGATCATGGTACGTGTCCAATCTTCATCAGCATTCGATAATTTTCGAGTTGTATAGAAAAGGTTTTTTCTTTTACCATACAATTAAACGTCAACGATTTTCTTATTTAGGACGTATTGAATAATGATATTAGTTACAATGACCTTATTTTGAAATCACGGCACGACACGTAAAATTTAAACAGAAAAAAAAAACACTTCAAGTAAAAATTAATACAACACGGGGCAATGTTAATCATGTAACGGCACGGCATTAAGTCAGATTTGCACAGTGCTACAATCGCATTAGTAAATGGGGCGAACTCGTTACATCACGCGAAAATCCAGGTGCTATACTCGTATAGAAAATGGTGCAATGCATGTATTATGGTGAGAGTCTTGAAACTGTTACGGCCATAGAGTCGAATTTGTGTTGTTTATTATAAAGTTTTCCGAGGGCCGGCGACGGCTTGCGGTTGGCGGCACGACGCGTCACCTTCGGAGGCTACTTTACAACTGGCGAGCGATGTCGGTGCTACGTCTGCGGCACGTAGACGTAGCTGTAGCACTGGCGCTACGAGGCTACAACTTAGACGTTAAAATCATTTTCGCTACAATTCGACCATTGTAACTGCATAAAATGATGTCCATGCATGATGTCTACGTAGCAATTTTCTGAAATTCGTAGGCGAGTCTCGTGCAGTAATTATCTTGTCGTGTCAAAACATTTCAATATTTAATAACGGTATTTAAATAGAAATACAACGAATTTGTTTTTGAAAAAATTTAGTTATTAAGAATTTATGAAAATAATACAAGATACGTCAGCCTATCGCTTCATATAGGACTTAGTTACCCTGATTAGTGACCTAGTATTAGGATGACTGAGTTCTACTCCTGGTCAGAGCTATAAATTTTTTTATTGCCCTTTTAGGCAGACGAGTATACGGCCCACCTGATGGTGAGTGGTTACCGTCGCCCATGGACTTCAGCAATGCCAGGGGCAGAGCCAAGCCGCTGCCTACCGCAGCCAAGCCGCTGCCTACATATTTTTGATATAGTCTGCATATTTGGAGTCTGTTGGTACACAAGTTATAATGTTGCTTAGGGATCGCTAATTTTAGACGCATATATAATTTTATTAATACAGTAAAGTGTCAGTAATGTAGACGTGAAACAAAACTAATCTGCTAGGGTATTCCAGCATGTTTCATTTGGCGACTACGGAGACAGCGGGAATATACAATATTCTGTTATTAAAATCTGAATATCGACAGCGCAGTTGTCATGAGAAGAAGTCTCTTGGTGTGAACGGTGAACGAAATGAAATACGTGCTCTATAGCTGATGAAATGGAGAATAAAAATCTATCTCGTGTTTTATTTGACTTTGAAATGAAACATAAATATATATTTAAATATGTACAGCGCTCTGTGTTTATCGTGAATTTTTTACAATCTTGTTATTGGATTGAAAATATATTTGAAATGAATTCAATTTTGGTTCGTTACAGTTTCGATCATGAACGATACTGAAGATGATATTGCAATAATGTAGATCAATCGGTTGTTGTTGGCATACACAAGTCATGGCAACGCACGCTTAATCGTTTGGCCTCCTCTGAGTATGCTTCAAGCGATTAGACAGGGAAATTCAACACGAAATTGAGTTTTTTTTTTATTACTTAGCTGGGTGGACGAGCGCACAGCCCACCTGGTGTTAAGTGGTCACTGAAGCCCATAGACATCTACAAGGTAAATGCGCCACCTTGAGATATAAGTTCTAAGGTCTCAGTATAGTTACAACGGCTGCCCCGCCCTTAAAACCGAAACGCATTACTGCTTCACGGCAGAAATAGGCAGGGCGGTGGTACCTACCCGTGCGGACTCACAAGAGGTCCTGCCACCAGTAGTTAAATTAATTTAAATATGTTTGAGTAAGTTTTCAGTGTTTTTTCACTTGCATAAATGGGTCCATGAAGATCACTGGGTGTTACAAATTTGCTTTCTAATAATTTAATAATTAGTTAGAGATAATAACTATTGTAGCATAGGTTCGCGTTCGATACGTGAACGAATCTGTTATTTTTGTCGAAGTTATTTAATATTTGGTATCGTGGTATGCTTTATCTAGTACGAGTATATGTCTGTCTCCGTCACACATAGAAAGTCCGCCAGAGACGCCGAATGGGAATGTATTTTTTGTAGTGAGATTTTTTTTGAACTAGAATAATTATGCAAAAATATCGAAATCAATATTTAATTGTTCGTAAACACATTATTTTTAAGACTTAGTATATTTAAGTCACAAAAATTCAAGTTTCAAATATCACTCACTATCTTTGAAAAAATAATGGAATCGCATTACAGCCCCCACAATCTTTTGTTTATTTTTCGTAATTGATAACAAAACTACATGTTATTACTAAATTATATATATTTAATCTGTGCTAAATAATCAACTTTCTCTCCATATAACATTAACACTCTTCAATGGCAAGTTTGTCTATATGCTCTTAAAAATAGAGAAATATAATTTATTATGCGCAACTAAGTTCTCACTGTTTGTCAATATATGACTGTAGTAATAAGTGCTGATCGATGTTCACAGATCTAAAACTTTGTGAACGAATCTTGGTTGGATTTATAGCAAAGAAACTGCTTTGACCCATATTATTGATTTTGTTGTTACGTTGTGGTTGTGTGAAAATATCTGATTTTATACCAGCACAGAGCTATTTGCGGGAAGTATGGTTTTTTTTTTTATTCCAAAAAACAGAGGCTGAAGCACATCGAGAGCCTCAAAAAGTTTACGCCGAATCTGCTCTGAGCCCAACAACGTGTAGTAACGTGAAGGAAAGCCAAAAACTTGGATGTAGCTGAATTATAGCCATTGCTCAATAAGGATCCGTATCAAACGCAAGATCAGCTTGATTCAGCATTAAGTGTTACTAGAGTACTAACACCAAGGCGTTTCCAAGCGATTGTATATTTCGGAAATTATTTAAAAGCAAAGGAACTTGGGATTCTTATAAGTTAAAGCCAAGAGAGGTTGAGCGTCGTTTTTTGGTCAGCGAACAACTGCTCCAGCTGTATAAAACGAAGAGTTTTCTAAATTGCACCATGACGGGCCATGGCCTCAATTTGCCAAACAATTTCTCATGAGAAATCGTTTCAATGCAGCAAATTAAAAAGAAAAAAAACTTGGGAACAGCCCGGTCATGCTGTCATGCTTCTACGTCGTCGGTTTGGTGGAACATTGACACTGGGAAGATTATGCTGTATATTTAGTGGGACCAGGACGTGTTATTTGTTATGAGCTTTTCAAACCGAAAGGTATGGAACTCAATTAATAAGATTGCAATGCACCGGGACACTGCGCGAAATACAACCAGAGGCACAATCAAGTGTTTCTCTCGCACGATAACCTTCGATCTCGATTTGCCAAACGTGTTAAAACCTACTTGGAAACGCTCAATAGAGACTTTTTACCGCACTCGCCATATTGCTTAAATATTGCGGCGTTCGATTATTATTTTTTGAGTTCGATAGTACGTGATCTGGTTGATCAGATATTATATTGTTATATTATATTATATCATATTGTTCCATTCATGTACAGACTTGAAAGAATGGCTTAATTGGTGGATAGCCTTAAAATATGAACACTTCTATCGTCAAGATATTCGAATTCTGCCAGATAGATAGGAAAAAGTTGTAGCTAGTGATAGGTAATACTTTGGATGATTCAATTCTAAGCATTTTGTTACAATAAAGTAGCGTTCCCTTTTTTAAAAAAAACCAGCGAGAACTTAGTTGCGGACCTTATAGCACATATAACACTAGCTGTTTTCAAAAGATAATGTAAACAAACAGAGTGATATAGGTATATGCTTTGACGAGAAAAATCATTATATTAAGATAACGAAAATATGAGACAAAGCGGTGTTTTTCGAGGAAGAGAATATGTGACTGTGAGTTACTTGTTAACAAAACACGTCATCTGCAAATACACATCCATCCTTTGATGAGAAATACGTCGAACCTCGCTCTAACCCTTCATCCCTGATTATATTCATTACACTCAACACATTTTATTTGAAAATTCTACAGGACACAGAAACACGTAATTTCGATATACTCATGATAAATTTCAATTATTTTGCTTTTCTACTTTAGTTGTTACAACTAGTGTTAAAAACGTAAATTTTGAAGGTAAACAAATTACATTTTAATAAATGGTTACTTATCTAATTGTTTATCTGCCAATGTTTCTCGATAAAGAAGCCTTGTTTTAGTCCGTTTCGGAGAATATTAAATTTTAGTTTTCATTGGTGGTTAATAATTCTTTTATAACTAAGTCTGAATGAAAATCCCGGAATTCTTTGAATACACCAAACGAACAACGACATTCATATTTGTTATGGTTGAAAACAAATAAAACTTGTAATGTGAAACAAATGTATTAAAACTTTAGAAATATTGTTTTTTGTTTAGTTAGTAAACATACGATACAACATACGATTATTGAGCCTACGTGAACAACAGCCGTAGCTCGTTAAGCTTAACAATATGTAGCATGTCATTGAAATTATTTACTTGAAGTTCATGTCACTATTTGGGTAGTCGACCGTTCTTTATTCGACCTTCTTTATTAAAAACGGTAGACTTGGTACGATCTCAAATTAAATTTTAATATTTACATATATTTTTTTTATTGCTTAGATAAGTGGACGAGCTCATAGCCCACCTGGTGTTAAGTTTTTACAGGAGCCCATAGACATCTACGACGTGAAATGCGCCACCCACCTTGAGTACAAGTTCTAAGGTCTAAAGTATAGTTATAATGGCTGCCCCACTCTTCAATTCGAAACGCATTACTGCTTCACGGCAAAAGGACAGGACAACGTCTTTACGATCCGCTAGTATAATATAAAACATGTATAGAATACTGCATGTCCTCTTCACAAGTCTTCGACATAATTAAAACTACTTTTACGATTTTGGTGAAGTATTGGAAACCTCGATATAATGAAAATAGAAAACGCGATATTTAACTGTAAAATTAGTTTTAATTATGATGAATTAAATATATAATATAAATTAATTATGAAGAAACGTGTGAATGTAATTTGATAGACCAATGAATATCTAAAGTTGTGCGATAAATGAGTTCAAAGTTATTTATAACGAAAGGAAGGAAGTCCTCTGATGTTGTCTGCAAACGTACCAGTGCTAGTACAGATTTGGAAAAATCCACAGCCATTGGATTTTTTTAAAAATGAATTGGAATTAAATTTAGCCTGAAATTTTGTGGCTGCAAAAAAAATTTACACGTGGATCCAACGAAACATTCTGCTTAAAATATTTCGTTATATACGAACGAGTATGAAGACAGGAAGGCTCTGTCAAATTATGGCATCCGATCCCTTACCGACCACGGTCGAACAAACAACTGGGACAAGGGAAAAACGAGGAAAAATATATACAGAGAGCGAACGTATTTACACTATTGATTAACATAGTTTTATTACATTGTACTATAACATAGTCTATGATAAGGTGTCATCGAGTTTTTACACCTAATTGTTCATGCAAGATTATTTGTATTTGACTCATGCCAATGTCTAAAGTTGCCTGAATTTCGCGGTATGTCACATGTCGATCTTCCTCAATCAGCTTACGCACAGCATCAACGTTTTCTTGGGTGACTGCAGTTTTTGGACGACCTTGACGGGGATCATCACTGAGCTTGACACGTCCACGTTGAAACTCAGCAAACCAGCGATAAATTGTGGTTTTGGATGGGGCTTCATCACCAAATGCAGAAATCATCCGATCAACACACTGTTTTTGTGTTAAACCACTTCGAAAGTCATAATAAATCATCGCTCTTGAATTTTCTCGAGTCAATTCCATTTTCTCAACGACTAAACAAGTTTGACAAAACCTCGTGATAAGACCGAGAATCTTTTTTTAAATAAATAAATGGTATTCGATTTTTGAAACCAAGGAGTTTTCAATTAAAAAGATTTTAATATGACAGGAACAGTGGAAATATTCCATTCCCGATACTTTTAGTGCAGCCCTCGTAGTAGGTTTATGAAGTTTCATGCATTTTACTTTGAAAGTAGCGGACTTCCATACAACCATTATTTTATCAATTTAGAGCGAAATTCTCAATAATCCGTCTTTAATCCTGATAACATAAAATAAACCAACAGCCAAAATTTTATGTTTTTATGTTAGGTTTAATCAGCCACTCAGTGAGTCAGGAAAATTAAATTATCCACATTAGTATTCTAAATAATAGTATGTGTTTGTTTGTTTGTCTTTCTTTCTCGTGAAATAAAGCAACAAATTGACATGTTTTTACAAAAAATAATAGTATCAGGTCAGGATAGTGACGTAGGTTACCTTTAATCTCGAAAAAGCATCTAATTCCAACGGGAAACTAATTGATTACGTTTAGAAAAATTACACGACACTAGAGAAGAAATAATTAACACTTGTTCTTGACCACGCGGCAGATGGTATGCCACCATGACCTTAGTAGCTAGTACATGTATGTATGTATAAATTAAACTCACTCTTGAGCACACGTTAAAGTCAACTACATTCGATGAACAACGGTCAGTGGTCGAAGCTATAATTTAAAATACCAACAAGCTGTCGACGTTAAGCATAAAAGCTTAAAGTATCCGCACATTGAACGAAAATACATAGATTCCGCCATTAAGATTGAGAACCATTTCATAGTTATTTACCCCGTGTTGAAGTCGCTTCTCTTTTCAACGGATTCCGACCGAATCTTTTTAATACATAAATAAATAAATATAAATATTTATTAACAATCACGCCACGTTAACTGGTCCCGTGATAAGTTCGTAAAGAACTTGTGTTACAGGTACCAGATAACGGATATAAATGTAAGATTTTTATTATACACATACATATATTTATATACATCCATAACCCTGGAAAAGACATTAATATTTATCATACAAATATCTTCCCTTGGCGGGATTGGAACCCGCGACCCCCTTATGTAGTGACCATGTCACTTACCACTACACCCGATGGCCGTTAGACAGACGAGTTCGTTGATGAACTAATGTATTTTTTTTTATTGCTTAGATGGGTGGACGAGCTCACAGTCCACCTGGTGTTAAGTGGTTACTGGAACCCATAGACATCTACAAATGTAAATGCGCCACCTACCTTGAGATATAAGTTCAAGGTTCTCAATATAGTTACAACGGCTTCCCTTCAAACCGAAACGCATTACTGCTTCACGGCAGAAATAGGCAGGGTGGTGGTACCTACCCGTGCGGACTTACAAGAGGTCCTACCACCAGTAATGGTGGTCCACCACGAGTAGCTAATGTAAATGTGAACGCCGTCGCTCCTCTTGAGAGAATATGAGATCGAAGTTTTAACTCCACTGGAATCGATATTTCACTGCAGAAATAAGCAAAGCGGTAATAGTTCTACGCCCTACTGCCATTGTAACTAAGAACTGTAAGTATCAAATAATTTAACTTTCATACTCAACCAGCTAGGATTTTCTTCTTCGAGTACCAGACACAAAATAGAAAAACTGCAACTAATAATACACACCCAGTATAGTATGAAGTAATACCTATATATTATGTTCCACCCCATATTCAACTATTTTAATTGAAACATGTCTATCGTAGTTAGTACTTTTATAAATAATCAGATACAAGAAAAGGCTCAAATACAAGAAATAGCTCGTTTGGCTTCATCAAAATTTTAAGGAGCCGTAAACGTTTGAAATACTATACTATTATATATTATGTTATCTACCTACGAGACAATAATTATGTACACATTCTACCCTCTTATCGCGGGCGCGTCTGATATATCTGACCCAGGCGACGGGGTAACGCAAAGCAGTCATCGCCCAAAACATGTCTCATCTGAGATCTCAAGAACTCAACTGAGTTCCAGATTCGGATCTTCTTAGTGGATTGCGATTCTGTTCCGATCGTAGATACAGGGAAGCGGTGTTCTTGCTAGAGCTAAGGCTAACAAATGCTCTCAGGTTTAGCGCGTGAGCTTACCTACCCGTCCGCGCGTAGTTGGAATAGCCTCGTAAGCTATCAACGACTAGGTAGAGAAAAAGACGAATACATCCTGATCGTTAAAATCTACAACAATAATATAG
This sequence comes from Bombyx mori, assembly GCF_030269925.1. Lineage (NCBI taxonomy): Eukaryota > Metazoa > Arthropoda > Insecta > Lepidoptera > Bombycidae > Bombyx > Bombyx mori. The sequence goes on from NC_085121.1 coordinate 4,878,226, forward strand.
ACACCTCTAATTCAAACTCCATACGACTCATAGTGGCTTAGATCACTGACGAGCAGCAGCGAGGCGAATTAAAATATTTAAATTTAAAGCCGTTTACGTTCCAGTGGCCATTTAATTTATTTACGTTTTCATTTCTCCGAATTAATTCAATAATTACCGCAGCTGCTGAGTCTAAAAGCTTTAAATTTGCGGTCCCGGCGTGGCCCGCTCTAACCTGATTATAGGCTGGTATATAATTGCCCGGGAGAGCTCTGTACAGATTCTAACTCTAAATCAATTAGCCAGCAACAATACATGCTAAACATGTTAATTGATGATTTAGTAAGCGTTTGCTGTATGAATTGTTTATTCTCTAGACTCTGTAAAGAAACATTGAATCATAACATTCTTGCAACAATAAATCTTGCCAGATTGTGCCAGTTTTTTTACCGCACGTACTCTAGCTTAAACGGTTTAATGGATCTTAACAATTATAAGGTATCGTGAGGATTTGCTAAGAAAGGCAACGGTCAAGTTTCAGGGACACGACCTTCAGCAATGAAGAAAGCGACGAAGAAGAAGAAGAAGGATTTGCTAAGTCGCTAAAAAAGCAGCATATTAATGTGATTTTTTCGTGGATGTGTTAACAAGTTCACGGCTTGTCACGCTTAGATAGATAGTCACCGAAGCAGATAGACATCAAAACTTGAATATAATGATTCATCTTGAGAGATAATAAGGCCAAACTCTCAATTGTACAGCTATAATGGCTGTCCTATCATTTAAGCCTGACCAAACAAAAAAGATTGTGGTTGCTATCACTCCGGGCTCACAATACGCCCTGAACTTAACAAATTCAACAGTTTCGTTTTTATTACACGATGTTATTCTTTTGTTGCAGTAATTGTTCGTAAGCACGTGCAGGTGGGGGGACGGAAACACTCTCTAACTCGCAAGGCAAGGCAAGACTTACAATTAGACTAACAATCTTTGCGCACTTTCATACCATCATCACCATCTCCATTGTCATCATGACATCATTTAACAAACTACATCAACATCACCACATCATCACATCTCATCATTTTACCAGCAGAATTCTCACCATTGCGGAGAAGGCAGGGACTTCAAGTCCGGGCAGAGGGGATTTCCCCGAGGCCCAAACCGTGCCCCCGGGAGGGGACACGAGGACCCAGAAGCAGAATAGTAAATATAATTTGAAATGCGCCAATGTGCACACAATCAATATGCGCTGTACATGCATACAGTGACCATTCGTACTGTTTTTGGTAGGACAGTACTGCTTTTTAGACGATGTCCTTCTTTTTTGTTGAGCATAAATGTCCTGGTTTTTACTTGTTTGTACTAGTTTGCACAGGTTTTCAATGAAAGTTAAATAATATTGAAATTAAAATTTTGAATGAATAATTATAGTATGGGGTCTTCTGCGTGAGTCTTGGTTCAGGTGATAAGGGCTTTGGGTCCGTTACCGGAATTACTGAGATTTTAGAACTTATATCTCGAGGTGGGTGGCGCATTTACGTTGTAGATGTCTATGGGCTCCAGTAACCACTTAACACCAGGTGGGCTGTGAGCTCGTCCATCCATCTAAGCAATAAAAAAAATAAAAAAATAACTATGTCCAATTTCACACACACCAATTGATTGTACAAATATTTATATAAATGATTAGAAGGTGAAGAGTAACAAACGAAAGGATAAGACGTCCGGTGCATTCGTGTTGAGCAATGCACCGATGTTCGAATCCCAGGCGGGTACCAATTTTTCTAATGAACTGCTCAACAAATGTTAACGATTGACTTTCACGGTGAAGGAATAACATCGTGTAACAAAAATCAACGGTAGAACGACGTCTAGTACATCCGTACGTAATCCGACGTCCGTACCGGTAGGTACCATCAACCCGCCTATTTCTGCCGTGAAGCACTAATGCGTTTCGGTTTGAAGGGTGGGCAGCCGTTGTACTGAATTGAGACCTTAGAACTCATGTCTCAAGGTGGTTGGTGGCATTTACGTTGTAGATGTCTATTGGCTCCGGTACCACTTAGCATCAGGTGGGCCGTGAGCTCGTCCACCCATCTAAAAAATAAAAAATAAATAAAAAAACAAACCCGCAAAATTATAATTTGCGTAATTACTGGTGGACGCTTTGTGAGTTCGCACGGGTAGGGTAGGTACCACCACCCTGCCTATTTCTGCCGTGAAACAGTAATGCGTTTCGATTTGAAGGGTGGGGCAGCCGTTCTACTGTAAAAACGGAGACCTTAGAAATCTGTCTCCACTTACCTTAGTGGTGGCATTTACGTTGTAGATGTCTGTGGCCTCCGGCAACCACTCAACATCAGGTAGGCCGTGTGCTCGGTCACCTACCAATGTAATAAAATAAAAAACGCCTTCATATATTATATGCTAGGTTGTTGTTTTTTTTTATTGCTCGTTATCCTGTTTTTATTTTACAAAAATAATGGTCACTATATTTATGCTAATATAGCGCCACTGCCAATAAAAACACATAGACATGATGATTTATAAAAAAATTGAGATATTTTGATCAGCTTTCACACAGTCTTAATAAAACACTATAAATGGCACGAAATTACCATTGTTTATTAACAACAAATAGCATTGAATGTTAGTCATCTGTTTGACTTTTACTGAAACTTGTGGGAAGCACGAGCATTGCCATCTGTGTTAAAATTTTAGAAACAAACTACTGGTTTTGTTGTGTGCATAAACACCTAGATGGCGCTTTGTTTTACTTGTTATTCTTGCGTTTCACTTGATCATAAAAAAATATAAATTTATCGTGTACACTCATTTTCCTTAAATAGGAACAATTGTTGGAAATAAATTCTTAGTTCGATGTAAAAATCTCATTGGTTTAGAATCTCACTTTCATTTTTTTCAGATATAGATTCTTTGACGTTTATGTGTTTAATCTATGAAACTGTCAGTAACATATTAAGTGTATAATCTATGTCAGTAACCAAGTAGCCTTTCGAAGAAGTTCTGCGTACATAAAGAATGTAATGTTTATTTATTTTAACGTCTACTTTATAGCAAACTGTTAAAGCCCTAGTGAATAGGTTGGTATTAAATATTTTTTACCTGTTATAAATAAAAGAAATAGACTGAACTCACCGGTCCGACCAGCCTTCAACTGAAGAGCTTCTGAATTCATGCTTACATTTTTTGTTATGAACACTGTTTATTTTATTTTTTATTTTTACACTCAAGTTTTTAGGATTTTTCGCTATTTTCATTCCGAAACTATTATTCATATTTTTATCAATTTAAAGGTCATGGACAGCTGTGATGAATATGAAAATGAAAGTGAGAAGTCAGAAGATGAATTTGCATTTGAATCAGACCATTTAGCCTTAAGAGGAAACAAAGACTACTGCAAGTTACTCAAATACATAGTTAAATTAGAAGCACAAAAGACACAAGCTCTAAAAGACATAGAAACTTTAGCTGAATCTCAGAATAAAGCCTTGGATGACCCTTTGACGTTTATTGATGATCTCAGATCCGGAAACATTCAATTTCCTGCTCATCAAACTATCTCTGATTTGCCCAATATAAACTGGAATGAGTATGGAATAGATGTTACAGACACAATAGGTGCTAGTGAGTCAAAACAATGTAAGGAAGAATTAGATTCTAGTTTCAAAGTTAGAGGGCGGAAGTTCACAGACAATAAACCAGAGACGTTCAATCAGTTATGGTCATGTGAAGAGCAAAAAAGATTAGAGGAATTGTTAGAAATTTATCCTGAAGAGCCTATTGAAGCGAGAAGGTATAAAAAAATAGCACAAGCCCTTGGCACAAGGACCCCAATACAAGTTATGAGCAGGATTCAAAAGTATTTCGCTAAGTTAGCGAAAGCAGGTCTGCCCATTCCAGGCAGAGCACCCAAAGGTGTTGGACGAGATAAAAACAAGTCTATATTTTATAAGAAATCTACATTTTTTCCTCAATTGCATGTTCCTGTAAATATGGAGGACTCTTGTGACAGTGGGGAAGGACACGACAATATGTCCTCTTTAGAAACTAAAAATGATGGTAAATACATGTTGGAACTATTGAAATTAGCTAAAGAACAGAGAGTTTTAGATGAAACCACACCAGTTTATCAAACTAAGACCATGTGTGTTGGTTGTCAAAAAATGGGTTTTTTAGGAGCAAGGTGGACAGACAATTCGGGTACTGACTATTGCACAGACTGCGTGGTGAGATTATTACCTGCTGAAAGACTTATTCCAGTGAGACATTTAACTTGATGCAATAAAATGCTCAGCTTATTTTTGTTTTTTTCAAATTGTCACCAACAAAGATAGTTTTTAAGTATCTTGAAAAACATAGAAGTAAATTTTAATCAACTTCTAAGTATCTTATCGATTTGAAACATTTCAAATCACTGTAATGTGGATCACAATACTAAAATATGGTCACAATATGTTGTGCTAATCTGATTTTTTTTTATGAAACTCATTGAGATTTGAAATTTTTCAATTAATTTTAATAATTACTCTTCGGCTTTTATTTATTGCAACATTACTGCACTTCAACCATTATTTAGTTTTTAAAACTAGATACCCGAAAGAGCTTAAAAGACGCAAATTTAGTAACACCACACATTCTGAATTTTTACTATTTTCAAGAATTTAAACGAATATTTAAAAACAACTGGATACGTATTTCAATAACTTAGGCTATACTGTCAATTACCGACTGGTTCTGGTGATAACGCAATACTGGGGCGTCCGCGGCGAGTGATGAACATCCACTGGACTGGAACACTGAGCACGCCTCGCACCCGCTTCTATCTACCCTCTATACACACTACATTATCTACTGCTTGGCGGGAGTTTTGTGTTCTACACATAAATAATTAACACAATATATCACACCCTCATTCAACACGCCCTATGATTTGACCTACAACTTCATTCTTATTCTTAGAGATCAGCAAAGTGCACCTCATTTTGATTGATGTGTTAATAAAACGTGCAGAACTTCACCAACTAAAATTATTTTAACATCGCGTGCTTCTTTTTAATTTTGGATTAAGCTCACGGTAGCCTAGTGTTATTGCAGTCCAAAAATAGTGAGATACATATTGAAGTGATATCCGCCGCACCCTGGTTAGGTGAAACAAGTCCCTAAAGTATTGCAAAACTTGTACGATTCCAAAACAATCGTACCCATATTATTTATGTAATACTTATAAGTATAATACGCCCTGCAATATGCAAAAACAGGGATTGTGTAGAAAGGGAAAAGGTATTTGAGGACAAATATTTTAGGAGTTAAAAAAAGGGATTGTATCCGTATATCACTAATTGCCGGATATTATACTATTAATAACCTACATTAGCGCGTTTCTATGTTGATTTATAGGATTTGTTATAATTTTATGGGAAGTATATCATTACTTATTATAATTCAAAGCGAGCAATTGTGTAAGCCGGCAGTCTCGAAAACAAACTAGTTGAAAGTGCAATGCAAATTGCAATTATAATTTTAGCTCAAGTTTTGTATAGAAAATCCTTTTTCTCCTACAGTTCAGTTTACAGTTTTTTGTAACGTTTGTGTAGGAATATAGGTATGTCTGCAGCGATTATTTCCCGCTAAATCGGTATGTAGATAAGCGTGGTGTGAATAGCAGCTTTCTACATTAAGCTACATAAACTCACCAATGTCCACTTTTGTTTTGATACACTGAAAATAACAAGAACGCATTATTTTACCTACCTAAATATTACTTTTTTTTTTTTTTACATTATTTATTATCCATTATTATTCATTAATAATATTATATATTCATTAAATAAAGAAAACAAAATTTAATGGGAGATACGGTTCTAAGATTCGACACACTTGAAATATATACATCATTTATTCACACCTGAAAACATAAATTCACGAACAAAAATTTGCTTTGTATTTTACTATGAAGATGAAAGAACCATGACAAATGACCAAACTATTCTTTTGTACTATCTTCACACTGGAGACTAAGTGGTTAGACCTATTCATGCTTGGACGTATCCTCGGTAGATTTATTAATTAAAATGATATATTACGTATTTCCTATGAACTTGCTATATGTACATATTTACGTACCATAAATACAGTAAGCATTGTTTACATAGAGGTGCGATAATGTTTTTATTCTGAGCGTTGAAATTATATCCGCAGTTGTTTATATTGATAGATCTATTTGTTCCGTGGTTCATCCGTCTCTCAGATTACGATGATTGGACGCGGTGGAGCGCAATGGGGCAGCGATCGCAGGCCTGTTAATTAAGAACAAGGCAATACAGATCGTTACAAAAGATCTTGTTTACTCGTACCCTTTTTTGAAGTTTGGATACCTACATTTTTGTAATATGCTGGTACTGTGGAATGTTGCTTACCTACGGAGCCGAAACGTGGAAACTGACTGTGCGACTAGTCCACCAATTAAAAGTTACTCAGCGAGCTATGGAGCGAGCTATGCTCGGTTTGTCATTGCGAGACCGAATACGCAATGAGGTCATTCGGGCAAAGACCAAAGTGATCGATATAGCTCGCAGAGTTAGTAAGCTGAAGTGGCAGTGGGCTGGTCACATATGTCGCAGAACCGATAACCGTTGGAGTAGACGTGTTCTGGAGTGGAGACCGCGAACCGGCAAACGTAGTGTAGGACGCCCTCCTGCTAGATGGAGCGACGACCTGCGCAAGGCAGCTGGCAGTAACTGGATGCGTAGAACCGAAGATCGGGTTCAGTGGCGAGCTTTGGGGGAGGCCTATGTCCAGCAGTGGACTGCCGCAGGCTGATGATGATGATGATGATGTGGAATGTTTGACACCTAATCTATCTATCTATATGTATAAAAATGAATTGCTGTTCGTTAGTCTCGCTAAAACTCGAGAACGGCTGGACCGATTTGAATTATTTGTGGAAGTCTAGAGAAGGTTTAAAAGGTAGATAAATATGAAAATACTCGAAATTAATTAAAAATAACAATTTTGTTTTTCCTTTGATGTGTCCCCCGTCGGACGGATTCCTTTTGTTTGTTTTAAGTTTATTTTATCCAAAATTTAGGTCTTTTATTTATCGATTGAGGCACTACGAAGTCTGCCGGGTCAGCTAGTTTTAAATACAGGCTGAGTTATGATTGGTCTATCGTAGTCCCTGTATGAGGCGGCCTCAGTGGAAAGCAGTTTTAATATACAGTTGAGACTAACACTTCACGTACTCCGGCAACCACTTAAGGCAAGGTAGGCTATGAGCCCGTTCACCCATTTATGGCAATAAATAAAAAAATAACTTTTTTAAATTGTCAATTTATAAATATTGATATTGTAAATCAATTTCGATAAAATATTTTAGTATTGTAAATGTCACATATAGATTATAATATGGGAGAGATATAGCGCAAAAAAATATTTACTACAATTATTTTAAGAATTGGGAACATTGATACTCTTATAATTCAAGTTTTGAAATATACGGTTAAAATGCTTAAAATGAAAGTAAAACCCTTTAACATCGTATGCTGATAAAGATATAGTTAAAAAAATAACAAATTTACCAAAGATTACCCCAAGGAGATTTTATTGTTTGCTCAACTTATTTGTAAACTAGGAAGATAAACGTTCGAGGGCACAAAAAACCCTCAGTGAATTGTATAGAACATAAGAAATATGAGAAGAAAGTTGATGAGAGATTGAAATTCTTTCTGGAGAAATACAGTATCTACTAGGCCTTATTTTTATTGTTATGATCAGCCGGTCTAAGCCGGTTACTGGAACACAGAGAGAGACATTACAACTCAATTGTGTCTCCGGTTAATCCCCTTATTCACCTTTTACGATACCGACGTGAAGTAATGGGGTGGGGTTATTCCAGACCGACCGTACAGTATAAGAAATGAAGTTTTTTTTTGTTATTGTCCTTGTAGGCAGACGAGCACCCATCCGGTGGTGAGTGGTTACCGTCGCTCAACGACGTCAGCAATGCCAGAAGCCCACCCAAGTCGCTTCCTACCGCTAAGTATTCTCCACACACCTCGTTTGTATAAGGCCATGTCATAACAATATGCTTTTTAATATACTTTTTTTAGATATTCAATACCAAATAATGGTAAGTGATTATGGCTAAAAGCAACAAAAGTGTATGGTAATGGTGTAGGTGTAATGGTAATTTAAATACAGTACTAAGAGCTCCGTCTATGTAGCTATAACACCATTTCATTATTTGAATCTCACCTTGAGACTCCAGAGTGAATGTTTCATGTATAATGATTTCATTTACTTGTAATTCTTAGGGCAAATGTCGGTTTAACGGGTAATACGTGAACTCGTAGCTAGTGATGCTCTACTATGCTCTGGTTCAAATCCTATGATAGATACCATCTTTTTCTAAGTAAATACGAACGTCATGAATTTGTTTGTAGTAAAAAGCAAACCCGATCAATTTTATTAAAAAGTAGTTAGTTGTATCGATATCTCATCTGATTTTCTTACTAAGTTTCAACAATACAAGTGAGGCTTTGATTTCCATGGCTCAAGAAGAGTGATGGCACTAAGGTAACGTTACGATGTAAACATCTAGGTATTGTCAGGTGAACTATGGAAAAACCATGTTTTGGGACCAGATCCTGCGGGCGCGCGGTATACGTGGTGGAAGGTGCCAAGGCCAGACGAAGATGTTAAAGACCCATCCACTAAACGACCAACCTGTACTCTCGCCTGACGTCAATTTACCGCTCGCGACAGAACCCGGAACCAGAACCGAAGTTATTTAATGAGGGGATGATCTCAAAAATATTTGCTAAGACGTTATTCAATATAATTAATATTCTACATGAGCTAAAACCACCTATTAAACAGTATAGTTTCATGTAAAACGTATTAATCATAAAGGGGAATGCCTATTTCAGGCCTAAAGCGGACAATAGATTACAGAAAAAATAATTAGTGCATTCATTTTGTCATAAATAAATATGCATTTACTTTCTTTCAAATGAGCGCCACTACAGTTTACTATTGTAGTTTAAAATAAGTAATTAAAATTAACCTCAAAACGATTTTTTATTTTTATATTTTTTTTTCAAAAGTGGCGTCAATTTCAATATATTTTTTAAATCAAATCAAATCAAATCAAAAAATTTTTATTCAACATAAATGAAAGTACATACTTGTTGAACGTCAAAAGAACTACCGCCAATTCACAAGAACTAGCCTCCGTCCTGAGAAGAATTGGCAAGAAACTCAGCGGGCATGTCTTTTTTTTTTACATATAAAATTATTATTTATTTATTTTTAATATTATTATTTTTTTAAATATGAATTTTTTACACTGAGTATTATAACGTAACAATTACTACAATATTGAAATGCCTGGAGCGAGCAACTCATTCCCACTTTGTGCAATCTTCTAGATAATCATTGACTTTATAGTAAGCTTTATTGCACAGATGTTCTTTAATAGTTTTCTTAAACCTATGTATATGTAGGTTCTGAACATCATGTGGGATTTTGTTGTACAGGCGCACAGACAAACACCCGAATGAATTTCGTATCTTATGTAACCTACTCATCGGCACAACAAGCTTGTGTTTGTTCCTAGTATTTCTATTATGTATGTCCGACTGTTTAGGAAACTCCTCAATATGTTTACGAACATACATCAAATTTTCAAAAATGTACTGGGATGGCATAGTGAGAACTTTAATTTCTTTAAATTTCTCCCTCAGGGATTCCCTTGAGTGCATGTTATAAATAGCACGTATAGCTCTTTTCTGCAGAATAAATATCATTTCTACATCGGCCGCATTGCCCCATAGCAAAATGCCATAGGACATGACACTGTGGAAGTAACTAAAGTAAACTAAACGAGCCGTGTCCGCGTTTGTTAACATTCTAATTTTTTTTACTGCGTACGCTGCAGTGCTGAGCTTACTCGCCAATTTATGAATATGAGGTCCCCACTGCAGTTTGGAGTCCACTGTTATACCAAGAAATACGGTTGACTCAACAAGCTCCAATGATTCCTCAGAAACAATTACATCACTATCCACTTGTCTCACATTTAAAGATGGTTTAATACATTTTAAAGTAAATTTAATACATTTAGTTTTCTTACTATTCAATAATAGGTTATTGATACGGAACCAATGAACCACACACGAAATCGCATCATTCACTTCGTCATAGACTTGTAGTTGTCGTTTAATTTTAAATAATAAAGATGTATCATCTGCGAATAATACGACCTCGTGTCGGGACTCAATAAAACTAGGTAAATCGTTTATATATATTAGAAATAAAAAAGGACCCAAAATGGAACCCTGAGGTACACCCATTTTCAACAAGGTGCCTGAAGATCTATTACCTTTCACATCTACTGTTTGTATCCGTCCTGATAAATAGGAAGTAATAAGTTCCAATGCACCATCCCTTATACCATAGTGATGTAGTTTCCTCACCAATGTTTCATGTTCAACACAGTCAAATGCTTTGGATAAGTCACAGAAAATTCCAAGACAATCATGCGATTCCTCCCAAGATTTAAAAATATTTTTGACTAGATAAGCACCTGCATCAGTTGTAGAGCGACCCCTGGTAAACCCGAATTGTTTATTATGAAGCAGGTTATTTGAATTAAAATGTTCTAAAAGTTGGGTCAAAATAATTTTTTCAAAAATTTTACTCAACGTAGGGAGTACTGAAATAGGTCTATAGTTAGAGGGGTCATCAGTACTACCAGATTTAAAAAGAGGAATCCTTGAGGAGGAAATTTAGATATCCAATACATTTAAGAACTTGAAACAGTCCATTTTTATAATAATATTTGATGTCCAAGCTTGGGCCCAGCACACTATGGAGAGTGGGCATTCCCCTTTTAGTATTATACATCCGAATGGTGCAGTTTACATGCTTATAACTTTATCGTCACGAAGTTTTGTCGCTAGGAAGCGTTTTATTAAAGTATGCATTATCCGACGTTATCCTCTGGAAGTTTAGAGATATAAAGCTTTGTAGGGGTCATGCTAAGTTGTAGTATTCTCGAGAACTAAACCGAACAAAGTTAGCAGCTAAGTATCAAACTGCTGGGTGCTACTGTCATAATGCGGTAGGTTATATGATAATTTTATTAAAATATATAGCTTTGTTGATAAATGAAATTTATTGCAGTTTGCAATTATTTTTCTGTAGCATTCAACGTCTCTGTGAGATTATTCGAGAAGATTCCGTCACCCCATCGATTGATACTGGACTTTTATCACATCTTTTATTTAAATCTTGTAATTTCCAATCTTAACCGCTACCGTTCTCCATATTAAATTACCGTGGCCTTTAATACAAACAATTCTTTAAAAGATGTGTGAAATCCAAAGTATATTTAAAAAAACGCTAACAATATATTAATTGCTCAAACGCGATTTTTATAGTTTAAAAACATAACCAAAACATGAAGAGCACTAAAATTTTTGGTAAACATTTCAAATTAAGTGGTAAATAAAAAAAAACTATTTCAAGTAGGCATTTCATTATAAATTTCCTTCGGTAAAATTGCAATAAAACCTCTAGGCGCTCCACTATTTAATTTCCAAACTAGTAAATTTGGGCATACGCGAAAAATTTATTAATTACGTAATTAATTAAAGGACTACTGGTTATAAATAAAAAGATATATACAAGAATTGCTCGTTTAAAGGTATAAGATAAGATAAAATACACGTTTCCAAAAATTAAGGAATATTCTGGAATATATATAATCTGAATCTTGGAAACGGCTCCAAAGATTTTCATAAAATTTAGTATACAGGGGATTTCGGGGGCGATAAATCGATCTAGCTACGATTTATTTTCAGAAAATGTTGTTTCATTCGTGTTTTCCATAATCAACTTTATCGATAATCAACTTTATGACTCTTCCCGACATCTATTGGCGAATAATAATAAGACTATTTTTTATCATCTAGTTTTCTTAAAGAAAAGACTGTAATTTGTAGAATTTATAAACAAATAAACAGTATGCCTATTCTCTTTTACGTCGGTATAGTGACGTTGTATATTATGATCATGGATGTATCACAATTGGTACCGTCGGCCTTTTGTGTTTCCGCCATATTCTAACTTTGTTTCTATAGAGCGGAGACATGAAAAATTGAAACTGCCTTAGCTTAATGTTAGAAGTCAGATGTATTCACATTGTTTCACATTGTATGAAGTATGTTACGGTTTTTTTTTAAATTACAACTTTTTGCCCGATAATTTTCCTGGAGGCCCGTCCCGTACCCTCTTTAGGGTGCACGACGATATAACGAAATTATAATTAGCAAGAGTATGAGCTCATTTGCCTCATCAAAAGAAGCGCATACATATATTTTTTATTCATAGTCCATAATTTATAAGGTAAGGAAGTTTCATATGGTGTACCCCAGGGCAGCGTTCTGGGACCAACCTTATTTTTAATTTATATCAACGACCTCTGTAACATGCATATAAAAATGCTAAAATTATTTCTTATGCTGATGATATCACTATTGTTTTTACTGGTTCCACGTGGGATGAAGTAAGATCTAATAATAAGATAAAGAAGTAAGAAGAAACAGGTCTGATTCAGATAGCCAGCTGGTTGAGTTGTAACTTGTTAACCTTGAACACTGCTAAAACAAACTACATTTGTTTTAGTATTGACTCGCGTAATCAACCAAGTGCAGATTACTGTATAAAAATACATTCCTGTAGACAAACTTCATTAAACCCAAATTGTAACTGTCCAGTGATTGAAAGAACCTCTGTGGTTAAGTACTTGGGTATAATGTTGGATCAGAGACTGTCATGGTGTCCTCATCTCGAAAACGTGATAAATAGGGTTCGAAAATTATCATGGAATTTTAAGTCACTAAGACACGTAGTACCTAGGAACTCTAATGCTCAAACACAGGACTCTTCTAATAATCTTTTAAACTATATTTACATATCTCTTTTTCAATCTGTTCTAATTTATTGCATTCCGGTATGGGGTGGTGCTGTTAAAACTCATATCCTTGGCCTAGAAAGAGCACAAAGATCTTTAATTAAAAAAAAGTACTTTAAGAGAACAATTAAACAATTTCCATCTGTATCTTTATATAAAGAATGCAGTCTACTCACTGTAAGACAATTGTACATCCTACACTGTATATTAAATAAACACAAAACTATAAAATATAACCCGGTAACAAACATAGTAGACGTAACCATATGATTACCGTTGTACGTATGATTAAGACTAGTTTTGCACAAAGACAATTTTACGTAAGGTCTTCATTCCTATATAATAAAATAAACAAAGTGCTTAAAATATATGATAAATTATACACTGAGTGTAAAATAAGTATTTCTCAATGGCTAAGATCCATAAAAGATGACGAAACAGAGGCTATACTAAATATAATAAAGTAAAACAGACACATACACACACACACACACACACACACACACCACACACACTCACACACACACACACACACACACACCACACACACTCACACACACACACACACACACACACACACACATTTGTTATGCATAATTAGTAGTATTATAGTATGTAAAGTGCTTTTATGGAAGAGCGGAGTCTTCTAGTACAGGCTTGCACGCTTAAAAGGAGACTCCAATCAATGTATTGTTTTGACTCGTATTTGAAAATAAAGAATTTTTGTATTTTGTATTTTTTTAATGAAAAATGAAGATCAGTTCACTTTTGTTGACCACACATATGACTCAACGAAAGTATTTATGATATTATTATGATTATTTATCGATATAGCTAACCGTGTATGGATGTCGTATTATGTGAAATCGACCATTGCGCCGATTCTAAAGTTCTTAATCGATTATTCGCGATCAATTATTCATTACATAAACGCCAGCGCGACAGTGTGTCAGCACGACTTATTGTAGTAGCGACATTTGGAAAAATAAAATTGAAACTTCAGAGCGTTTGTGGTATAGGATTATACGCCTGTTTACTGAAATATAGTAACGGCCGTGATGGCAAATTCGTCGCAGCAATAGCGTCGACACTCTGACGATCAGGGATACACGAACTCTGGATAGGGTAATCGATTATATGTATCATTCCCACATTGAGATGGTATGTCGCCTGATCAGGCCTTCCGGTATTGGGGAGAAGTCGGCCCAAGGCGCCGGTCATGCCTAACAGTCGTAACACCAAGTCAACGAAATGAGCTCAAAACGTCTAAAGACTGTCTAAAAGCCGAGGCAATTTAGTTGTACTTCGATTTGAATGCGGACGCCTCCAACCACGATGATGTCCGTGAAACCTGAGAGCCTGGAACATATACTAGGCGAAAGGTTGAGAACCGATCTTCTAATTCCACCAACAGCGAGTGCCGTTTCAGCAGTAACAACACAGACAGACTCACGAATCGAAATCAAACGTGTAACAGATTGTGCGGAAGCTCATAAGCACCGAATCATACCCGATGTGGTCAAGGATTTTTTGGCCTTTTAATGAATTCCAAATCAACCTGGTGTTAACCGGTAAATTGTCTCCATAGACATCACGATAGTTTCCACCTTACCCAATTTGACATATTATGGTGTATAGGAGTAGTTACTAAAATTGCTACATTAACTATGTCGTGCTACGCTTTCTAGTACATATTTTCGGTATTTCACTCGTATTCATTTTCATGACATTATTTAATTAAAAACTTTCGTTAGACAACAAAATTTATCATTTAATTTAAAAGAGACTACGTTGTTCATAAAATTATTCAAGAGCCATAACTTATCATCCCCAAGTCCATTAACTCGCAGGGTTTTAAAAAGCTTGCATTCTTTTTAAAAGTACGCAGCAACAAACTTTAACCTCACCACAGATTTTGGACGTATTAAAAAGCAACATGTTATATGCAATATGTTCTTAAATAAAGTATTTATTGATAATTGCTATGAAAGCTGCTGCAATAAGCCTTTTATTTGAATTAGATTATAATGACATTGTCGGTCTTGAGGAAAATTACTATATTGTTATTCCCGGTGAAAATCTTTCTTACTGGGGTACGATTTAAACTTTTCAAGAAGCTCTTGTGGCCATTGATAACTTTTACATCTTAAGGATGACAGTCGTCTGTTCGATAATACAAGATCAGTTCAGGATCGAGATCCTGATAACACTTTCCAGTCATCTCTAGTATTAATACTAATTCGCTTCCCATCGATGTGTAAAGAGACTCGGAGACTATGTAGAAAAATAAATAATTAAGTTATCAATAGTCATTATATTTTATATCATTCTCACTACTTTTTGATCCCTCCTCGTAATTACTGGTGATGAAATATTGCAATCGTATAAGAATAATATAATTGATATTTAGTAATTGGCACAGAATACTAGTACTGGATACCTAATAATAGAATATCATTTTTAATAATAGCAAATACCAGGTACGTGTTTTCCGTCCCTAGTTCCGACGAAAACAAGCGTTGTTTACGTGCAACCAGAATTATGCTGATTCTGGATCTGATTTCCGGTGAAGGACGACATTCAATTTAGGTTTTTAAATTTGGAGACAAAGAAGAAGAATTATTGATACATCTTTTTAATATGTATACGTTTTCTTTCACGGTAAATAGAGTTTTTTAAATCTATTCTATCGTGTGAAACATACTTGTCACACACACACAGCCTTGAGAGGCTATGTCAGCGTAACCCTAACGTGTAAATGAGCTCTCGGGGCTCAAACCAGAAAGTTTAAAGTTTTTTATTATGTATTAAGAATAAGCTGTATTTTTAATGCTAAATAAAGAACGCTAATGGACATTATGTATCACCACCAGATAGTTTCTGACGCGAAATAAATATGAGTTCTGACGTGAAATAAATATGCGATAGTTTCTGACGTGAAATAAATATGCGTTCTGACGTGAAATAAATATGCGATAGTTTCTGACGTGAAATAAATATGCGTTCTGACGTGAAATAAATATGCGATAGTTTCTGACGTGAAATAAATATGCGTTCTGACGTGAAATAAATATGCGATAGTTTCTGACGTGAAATAAATATGCGTTCTGACGTGAAATAAATATGCGATAGTTTCTGACGTGAAATAAATATGCGTTCTGGTTTTAAGAAACATTCCTTATACCAAAACAATTGAAATTTCGAAATCATATCCTTAAGGTGGTCAACGAAATTGACGTATCTATTTGCGTTATATTGCGCTTAGAGTTGTTTACCAAAATTTTGCAGTAAGTATTTAAATAATATAATTTTTGAACTCTTAATATATTTTACAAAATAATAATATCAAAATTCAAATGAGTGCCTTACACTCGAGTGCGTTCCCACTTCAGATTAAAACCATTAGTTACGGTAATCCTGTGACCCTGAATGTGCCTGTGATTGGAATATCTACCTGTATTCGTACATTTAATCACTGCTTAAACAGGTAGAAACTTATTGTGTTTATGTATTGTAGCGTATTGTCTGCATGTCAATAATTTGGCATTCGCAAATTACAACAATTAGATGTTTATTTTTAATGCTTCGATAGGTGGACGAGCTCACAGCCCACCTGGTGTTAAGTGGTTACTGGAGCCCATAGACATCTACGACATAAATGCGCCACCCACCTTGAGATAAGTTCTAAGGTCTCAAGTATAGTTACAACGGCTGCCCCACCCTTCAAACCGAAACGCATTACTGCTCCACGGCAGAAATAGGCAGGGCGGTGGTGCCTACCCGCGCGGACTCACAAGAGGTCCTACCACCAGTAATTACGCAAATTATAATTTTGCTGGTTTCATTTTTATTACACGATGTTGTTCCTTCATCGTGGAAGTCAATCGTAAACATTTGTTGAGTACGTAATTCATTAGAAAAATTGGTACCCGCCTGCGGGATTAGAACACCGGTGCATCGCTTCAACACGAATGCACCGGACGTCTTATCCCTTAGGCCACGACGACTTCAAAACATTAAACAACTCCTTAAGCAGGTAGAAACATATTGTGTTTATCTATTGTAGCGTATTGTCTGCATGTCAATAATTTGGCATTCGCAAATTACGACAAAATAGTTCGTGTTTAATTGCAACCACTTTACGGTTATCGCAGTTCGTGACCACGTAAACTGTTTACACGTAACACATTCGAAATGTAGGGAATGATGTAATGACAATAAAAAAAACGGCTGATTAAACCGTAAAAGTAGTTTTAATTGCGGCTGCAATTTGCGAAAATCTAAGAATATAGATACTATAAGTTCTTGTTTATTGTTTGTATTACATGCAATTAGAACAGAACTATTGCAGTGTTTAAAATGATTTAGCAATCGTGATATTATACCATTAGAACCAACCTAAATTGAATACTTGAAATCAATACTAAAAGATAGAAGCTACTTTTATGATTTAATTACATATGAAATTGAAACTTTAAAACGCTCTCCTGTAAACCAAAATTTTGAACATGACGCTTTCGTAAATTAGCCAAGTAACAATACTATTATAATTTTTTGTTTTTTTTTTTTATTGCTTAGATGGGTGGACGAGCTCACAGCCCACCTGGTGTTAAGTGGTTACTGGAGCCCATAGACATCCACAACGTAAATGCGCCACCCACCTTGAGATACAAGTTCTAAGGTCTCAAGTATAGTTACAACGGCTGCCCCACCCTTCAAACCGAAACGCATTACTGCTTCACGGCAGAAATAGGCAGGGTGGTGGTACCCACCCGCGCGGACTCACAAGAGGTCCTACCACCAGTAATAAATTATAATTTAAATAAATATTAGTAATGCAGTTTACATTTCGACCTCTTGTGAGAAGAGAGAAGAGAGAGCATTGATGTTTCCGTTCGTCTTCCAGGGTCCTCGGTAATAACCACAAATTCGCGAGAGCCGGGATCTATTTACGCTAGTGGAAAATAAACGAAACAATTTCACATATTCATATTTCAATCCTCAGATACACACGCTCAATTTACTATCAATCTGATCCGTGATTCACAGTAGATTGAAGTCGAATCGGTCGTTGATTGATGGAACTCGAAAGCCGATTGACGAAATTTTTTATATTTTTCATTGAACGTGTAGAATACGTAAATTTTAGCGTAATTACGATTCGGTCGCTCGTGCATTAAATCAACGCATTCATTTTGGCAGCTATGTGTATTTATGTGCACTAGTGGTCCCCCAGTAGTCCAAATTCGACTATAATTAATTGAAATTAAAAGTTTAAACATTATTACGGTTCTATTGTCAAGCATTATTATATTTCTATAATAATACAGATTTCGCCAAAAAATAAATCATATTAAAGACAAACAATATTAATCTATTCTCAATTTAACCACAGACTTTAAACAATAGCAAAAGTTTCACAATTGACAATACACAAAGAGTATATTTATATATGTGTTGTGTCAAATACATGGTAGTGTGTGTAATGTTTTCTTTATTGATTTAACGTATTTTCAATGCATTTTTTTTTTTAAATATTAGCATCATGCACTTCTTGTCTATGTTCTCTATAAGTGTGGGAAATTTCATACTCCTCCATAATAGTATGAAATAATATAATTTTCGTAAAAAGGGGTACAAAGTTTTTGCTTCACGTATTAATATATAGATAATTTGTCTGAGAGGAACAACTACATATACCTAAATTTAACACACTCAATTAATTATCATTACCTACTCTGCACGATAAAATTAAGCCACAACACGTACAATCGTTAACACGATAAAGGTTCATTCGCCTATTCTTGGGCTAAATGTTAACTCAATTGAATTTACTTATATTGGAGGGAGTGTTGTAAGTCCGCACGGATTAATGCGACTGTCTTTTTAATGACACCGACGAGAACATGTATTATAGGGTAGAATAGCCAATATTTGAATCTAATGAAGATTTCTACTTAGTATTTTAAGAGAATTAGTTATGTCCACTTTGCTATATTTATGAACTCCGTTCGAAATGAAGTTGTCCCAGCATATCTGTACCAAAAAAATGTATAGCTTAAAACCAAAATAACGTGCTTTTTTAATTATACAATAAAAACTTGTCCTGTTTTTCTGATCCTGTACAGAATTTTAGGCCAAAATAATAAAACGCTTTTAATATATCATGGGTCTTTGATAAAAATAAATCAACATAATATAATTACAATATTACGATTGAGGTGTCCCTCATAAACACTACAATACTAATTATATAAATATTATAATTTAATAATTACTTAACACTATTACTAAAAATGAATTCATGAAAACATTTTGTAAATGTACCTCTAATTCTTTATAGAGCTGTAATGGCGTGAGAGTAGCCCACATAGTTTATAATTTTCTAAGAAAATGGCCGCGGCGGCTAATCTAACCCTAAAAATGATGAATGTGCGGTGTTCACGGTTTTAAAGTTTTTCACGAACATTAATTATCCGTATTGTCCATGTTTATAATGTACGCTATTCATCTCTTTGATTTTGTTAGTATGATAATTATGGACGCGAATAAAAGTAAATTACATTTTAATGTTACATGATGATGTAATAAATAAAAAAATAGCGTTTTTTAAGACTAAATAAAGATAGAAAGGTTAACCATTGAAAATAGATCTCTTTGGTTACGGTGTTGCAAACAAGCACAGGTTTAAACAATAAAGATCTATGGGTTAATGGTCTATGGTTTGATCTATGATTTATGCTTTGCTTCACTGATATAATTTAACCAATGAAGTAGGAAACCTAATTTAACAATGTCAACAATGAGCATTTTTTGACAAAAATGTTTGTTTGACTGATTTTTGTTGTGATATTGAACTTTAGTGAGCTTTCGATATTTCAATGCTGTAGCCGGAATGATCCCAAGATTCAATGGCATTCACAAATTGAAGACTGTGGGTAGAATTTTAGGAATAGACAGTAGGTGTAAAAGTAATGTAAAAGTACTAATGTAAAAGTTAAAAATCAGTAAGAAAATGGTATCCTTCTATTGTTACTAGCTCCGACCATATAAACTCATTTCGAGATTACTTCAAAGCAAATATATTAATTATTTAGAAATTATAAATTTACTTATGTAGATTTACTTAAATATAGTAAGTAATTACTTTACACTAATTACGTTACGTTACAGTTACAGTAAGTACTTTACAGTAAGTAAAGTCCTGCTAAAGTAAAGTGCTCGGTGCTTACAGTAAGTAAATCCATTGAAATAGCTGGTAAGTCTTTAAGCTCTACAAAACGCCTTAGATTGACACCCCTTAGTTTCCACAGTGGTATTCTCTTACCTAAATTGGACTACTTTGTAGGAATAATATCCAAGCCACAACCTGTTTTAGTAAAGTACACACGAAACATACGTAAGGGTGTCAGGTGTTGGCAATTAGCTGCCCGCTGTAGTTCACCCTCGGACTCATTAGAGGACAGAAATAAAACCGCACTTAAATCACTTTTTCCTTGGTTTTATTTTGGAAAGTATTATGTTGATGAGGGTTTAAACTTCATATGGTCGTTAATTTGGGACTAGCTTCCTTTTCAAAATACCGATAGTGATATAGGTCGTTAAGTCTAGTCGAAGTCGTAATGATTAATGATTGTAAGTTCGCTGCGTGGTTCTCATTTCAGTGGCTATATCCCGGCTCTGGAATTAGTTCCCCTTCATGGTATTTCCCAATGAAACGCTCTTCATCAAACGAAGTTTGAAAGTAGTCCATAAGCAATCAGAAGCATAGCAGTATGCATTCCATGCTTATTTTTTTTATTACTTAGATGGGTGGACGAGCTCACAGCCCACATGGTGTTAAGTGGTTACTGGAGCCCATAGACATCTACAACGTAAATGCGCCACCCACCTTGAGATATAAGTTCGAAGGTCTCAGTATAGTTACATTAATAGCGTCCATGCGATACGCTAACTACATACCAAGAGAGGAGCTGTCTGCTCGTCTGCCTGTCACGGCAATAAATTCAGTGCCTGAGTGTACCTTCTTCTTTCGAAAGTGCTTTGCTTCTGTACCCGTAACAAGAGAAAATCTTAGCTCGGTGCTTCTGAAGCCATTTTGGTTCATAGCCATAGTGAAACTACAAAATAATAGCCTCTTGTTATGTATGTGCAAAGGTAATTAGTCTCAACGGGTCGCATGAGAAAGATTAACTAAAGTCTCTTACAAATCTTAGAAAGGCCGATCACGTAATCCTTATGCCATTTGTAGTTCCTAAATACCTTGTTCATTTTGAAAGGGATCCTTTTAGGATTATAGTGATGTGAGCAAATATCGTCGGTAGTCTTTGAGATAAAAGGAACTAATGTTGTGTTGTTACTGGCAGGTGTAATTCAAGAATACAAAGACCGAAAATACGCTGTGATTTACTTATGTTTTTTTTCCTTAATCAAGTAAAATATATGTATAGTTATGTATTATATATTGATTGTATTGCGTATTGCGTATTAAGGTAATCAGATGGCCCTAATAGGTACGGGCACCAGATTAATACGATTATTTTGCTTGATACACTGTACCCATGTAATGTTATGCCTGAAACATTATCTTTTAAATCATCTCATACCCAAAATGTATTCATACAAACAATTTCCGAGGCGGCTTAACAAAATTGTGTAATAAAATGTATCGGATATTTTCAGTCGAATGAATTAATTTACAGTATATCTGTAGCCATGTCATAATAATCTACGTAGCTTTTGAGTGTCGTAGCCTATAGGATTAGATGCTCGGTGTACTATTATCGCAACTATGCCGGTGTTCTAATCCCGTAGACAGGTGCAGATTTCTCTAATGAAATACTTACTAAGCGCGTGTTCATAATTGGCTTCCATATTGAAAGAATAACATAGTTCTCGAACTCACGATAAAAGTCTAATTTGCGTAATTATTGGTGGTGTACGGGTATTTTTTGCCTACCTACCTATTTCTACAGCGAAGCTGTAATGCATACCAGTTTAAAGGATGGGACGTCCAGTTTGAAGGATAGGACAAATGTTATACAGTGAAGATTTGGCAGCAGCGCTTAATTCGTGATGCCCCTGGGCAGCATTATCTAATCAAAAAGTAGCCGTGAGGTTTTTCATCCGTGTATGCAACAATAAAAATAGAAATAAAAAAACTACGCAACATAAGGTCGAAGTAACTCCTTAACTAATACTTGAAGAAACGAGTAACTTAACCTTCAAACTCAAGCACCTAATTACCTTGCGGCAAAATTATGCAGGATGGTAGTTCAAATTCGAGCGAATTAAGCACTCGGGGGGAAAGTACGCACTAATAATCTATTATATAAAATATAATTCAGAATCGTAGGCAGTTTTGTACAAAAAGGCATTGTGTGTATATTACGATAAGGTTGTAATCGTTTCTTCTGTTACGGGCAGCTCGATTTTTCATTAGAAAATGAACACGTGCCTGGCTTAGTACATGCCGGCCTGTAATTGCGCGTAGGTTAAAGAGAAACAAGATTTCGATGCCTATCGTGGTTTAAATTTGGTGAAAAAAAAACGTGTTCGCTAACAAATTAAAAATAAAAGATTATCTATATGTATAAAAATGAATTGCTGTTCGTTAGTCTCGCTAAAACTCATAACGGCTGGACCGATTTGGCTAATTTTGGTCTTGATTATTTGTGAAAGTCCAGAGAAGGTTTAAAAGGTAGATAAATATGAAAATGCTCGGAATTAAATAAAAATAACAATTTTGTTTTGGCTTTGATGTGTCCCCAGTCGGAAGGATTCCTTTTGTTTGTTTTAAATTTATTTTATACTTCATATTTATCTACCCTTTAAACTTGTGGACCAGCTCAACCGTGAGTGTCCACGTTTCCGCTCCGTATGTCATGACAGGCAGGATGCACTGATTGAAGACTTTCGTCTTTTTTTTTATTGCTTAGATAGGTGGACGAGCTCACAGCCCACCTGGTGTTAAGTAGTTACTGGTGCCCATAGATATCTACGGCGTAAATGCGCCACCCACCTTGAGACATAAGTTCTAAGGTCTCAAGTATAGTCTTTAGACTCTGTGGAATGGACGAGGAAAACGATTAAGCAGTTACATTGTGTAATACATAATAAACTAGAATGGCTGGAATAATAGCCCGAATAGCCCCGATAGCGATTAAATAGGGAAAAAAACCGAATGCAATTGAATTTCAGTCTTGAGGTGAAGAGCATCACTCATGTTCTCGTGTAAACTACTTAGAAGCAGCTGGAGATTGGCAATCCAAGTACGAAAATAATTAAAAAGTAACTCCTGCTTCGAAGAAAAACTTGATTACAGTGATGATTTATTTACCGAACCCTTTGTGAAGATCAAGGTACGAAGGTTTTATATTACTCTGAAATACCACATGAGAGAATAAACACAAAGAAAAGAAAGAAAAGTGTCTCGTCGAAATATATTTTGTTTGTAAACTCTTCTAAGTTTTAATGAAATAAGAAACATCAAGTTAAGCAAATAAGAAAACCACACTCTTTAGACATAATTATTCTCAAGAATTATGAATGAGTGACGCAGCTTGGTTGGTATAGTAAAAAAAAATCCAAAGATTTTGAAAAAGATTTAACATATACTAATAGATGTATCGAAGCGCATTTGTCCAGCTATAACTTAGATAAAAACTGGAGCCATCTGTTCAGAGACCAGTATTGAATTATCTTGCATCAACGCAGATAAGAAGTCGTCGTGGCCTAACGGATAAGACGTCCGGTGCATTCGTGTTGAGCGATGCACCGGTGTTCGAATCCCGCAGGCGGGTACCAATTTTTCTAATGAAATACGTACTCAACAAATGTTCACGATTGATTTCCACGGTGAAGGAATAACATCGTGTAATAAAAATGAAACCCGCAAAATTATAATTTGCGTAATTACTGGTGGTAGGACCTCTTGTGAGTCCGCACGGGTAGGTACCACCACCGTTTCGGTTTGAAGGGTGGGGCAGCCGTTGTAACTATAATTGAGACCTTAGAACTTATATCTCAAGGTGGGTGGCGCATTTACGTTGTAGATGTCTATGGGCTCCGGTAACCACTTAACACCAGGTGGGCTGTGAGCTCGTCCACTATATAGCCGCAATAAAAAAAAAAATAAAAAAAAAAAAAAAAACGCCTCACTTGATGTATCTGCGTTTTACATTAGCGCGAAACAATTTAGTATTACTATACTATTAAGAGACTTATTGTTTTTTACTTGTTAATAGTTACTTTAATAAATACTGCATAGGATAAATCGTACATTGCCTGCTTATTTCTGCTGCTAGGCAGTAATATGTTCCGGTTTGATGGTTGGAGCTGTCGTGGTACTATAGAAACTGACAGTTAGAACTCATGTTTGAAAATGGGTCTCATGGCGGCAGCTAGGTTGTTAATGTTGTAGGCTCCGGTAACACTTTAACACCAGATAGGCCGAAAGCTCGATCAACCATCTATGCAACAATAATTTTTTTGGCTAATATTGTCCGCAACTTGAATATTTTAGAACAAAATAATATGAATTTGAAATTCTGGCAATCAACACTAGTACCAATTTTGAAAAAGCTGCTTACATATTAAATCTACTAAAATGGTCATCACTCTGAAGCATTTCATAAAATGGGAGCGGTCTACTTTGGTGAAATAATGATTCTGAAACTTTAGTTTGACAAATAGTTAGGCAAATCAATTTAGCAAACACATATTGGCCACACATATTTATAATGGTGAATATTCAGTGAAAATTAACAAAAATAAAAGCGAATTTATAGTTTAAAACAAAGCGGTTCTTTAGCAAAAGGAAAGCGTAACATCTAAAGTCCGTTAGAAAAGCGATTTTCTGCCTGAGGTAGTCTGTTCACTCTGCGGCGGTTTAGCAAAACCTAATCCGGATTTCAAAACGTTTCCAAGAAACCAAATCTTCTCTTTAACCTTGACATTATTCAGGACTACCTTGTTTACAGGTGGGTATTGTGTTTTTTGGATTATGTTTTAATGAAATGAGGGCTCATAAAATTTTAGAGCTAATAAATGTTTACAAAATAAAGTAAGACGCTTTTAAAATTTTAAGGATATATTAATACGGTTAAAGGATCTTAAACGATAAAAATACGTATGCGACCCGTTTCCTTAAGTTACTAAAAATGTTTCGTTATCCAGTCACGGGAATTTAAGGTATATCAAATTGTAAACTAAAACTTTAGAAGTACCCGTGAAGTCGCGTTTCTGATCCGGTGGTAGATTCTGCGAAGCACTGCTCTTGCTAGGGCCAGTATTAGCAACACTCCGGTTTGAGCCCCGTGAGCTCACCTACATGTTAGGGCGAAGCTGACATAGCCTCTCAAGGATATCAGCATAGGTAGGAAAAAAAAAGAACCAAACGGTTACTAGTGATGAAATCTCAGTATATACCATAACCACTTCGAGACACGAATTCGAAATCTTCGCTGTATAACTTAATCCTCGAAACCGGAACGCATGGCTGCTTCGTCGCAGAAATAAGCGGGTTGATGATACCTACATACATGAGCAGGTATACAGAAACATCTTACCACCAGTAACTAAGCAAAATCTGTAATTTTGAGTCATGGTTATCTTTTATTTGTGTATTTATTTAACTTTACGCAATGAGCACGGTGACGGATTTAAGGACCAAGACATTCTCTATCGATCAACCAAGAGAGGTGTGATGATAGTGCTTTGTTTTTTTGGAAAATATATTTACATATTGATAAAGCTCATGATATGCAGACATGCACATACATATTACGATATCATAAATAACATACAATTAATTATTTTAAGTAACCTGATTATGCCAAAATCGATCCTCGAATAAGATCCACTTTTTTGTACTCGTTGCTGCTGAGGATTTTAGTACATCCAAAAAATATTCGATACTGGCCACTGGCTCTGAATACGGCAGAAAGTTTTGATACTAATTTAAAAAACAAGATTAAACACACCAATTGATAGCGTGAGTTTACGAAATAATTTTATGTGTCATTCCTTTGGACATCATATTTCCAAGTTAATGTTTCTAACATTAAAATTTAATTAATTCCAGTCAGTAGGCGCGTTTCCTTTGCTACTTCACAAGCAGAGAGGCTTCGGGCAAACTAAAACAATTTTATTCTTCAGAAGTTCAAGCTACGTTCCATTTATATTGTGGACTGTTCGTGTTTAAATTCACGGCATTCCGACACTGAATACTGTTTTAGATTTTGAATTAATAGAATTTTAGGTGTGAAATATTTAGATAGGCAAACGGCCCTTTGGTGTGCGGTAGACAGAGCCAATATATAACACAAGTGAATCCAGCCTGAGACATGAGCTCGAAGTTTCAAATGAATTGAATACATGGTTCTACCCTTTAAATCTGGACTGGTGATTGTTACGTATCAGACGGGGATGGTGAATACCTACCGGTGCTGCATTGCGATACACCACTAATAGTAATAACGCATAATTACTAATTTTTGGGTTTAATGTATGTTTCCTTGTGCTTAAACAAAAGTAAAGTACCTGCGCCATGATTAAAAATCTGGCATAGTCACTTAATGTGAACATACCGGGCGTATTAACCATTAGTTTACGGTAGTTTTCAAAGATAAATGTCATACATTTCGGAACATTAACCGAACGTTTAACACGTTTAAAAATTTTCCCAACAAAATTACCACTTAAACGATACAATTCGAACAATAAATTCCGTATTAAGCGCAAAATGTCTGATAGCGGGATTTTATAACTACGCTATAAATCTGCGGCGACCGATACAATCGACCAGCACTTTCACTCTGTTCGCGTTTTACGCGGTACGCAATAAACTTGAATGAAAGCCACGATACAAATTCGGACCCTTAAATTTATGGTGTTGCGTTGGTGTGACTTTAATTTTGTCTGAAATTCGTCGGCATTACATCGTAAAGGCGTCGTTGTTACAAAGCAAATTTCGCATGAGCATACTGGCTTGAAAATACTTCAGGCGTATATATGTATAATACTACCTGAACTTAGAAATATGTCGCTGCATGTAACTTAATACTTCCGTTTTCCTTTGAAGGTAATCTTCTGTATCTATATATATAAAAATGAATTGCTGTTCGTTAGTCTCGCTAAAACTCGAGAACGGCTGGACCGATTTGTCTAATTTTGGTCTTGAATTATTTGTGGGAGCCCAGAGAAGGTTTAAAAGGTTTAAATGGTAAATGAAAATGCTCTGAATTAAATAAAAATAACAATTTTGTTTTTCCATTCATATGTCCCCCGTCGGACGGATTCCTTTTGTTTGTTTTAAGTTTATTTTATACAAAAGTTTAGGTCTTCTATTTATCGATTGAGGCACTACGAAGTCTGCCAGATCAGCTAGTTGTTAATAAAATGTAGTTATGTATCCCTTATTAAATATATTATTACTTTTCTGAGACAAACATGACAGCGATATCTCACTGTTGAGAAATAGAACAGCTTCGACTAATAAAAA
Source organism: Bombyx mori (assembly GCF_030269925.1). NCBI lineage: Eukaryota > Metazoa > Arthropoda > Insecta > Lepidoptera > Bombycidae > Bombyx > Bombyx mori. Next base: position 4,905,711 of record NC_085121.1, read on the forward strand.
CGTATATACGTATATAAGTATATATATTTTTCTGAACAGATTTTTTTCATCATTAGTCTATAGACGTTTCTTTTTGGATATGAAGGAAATCACCCGACCTCCATCTACACATTGGGATTGTTAACTAATGCCCCATGTTGTTCAACAGCTTGAGTTCGAACCTCGGATGAGACAAAGCACATCTCATGAAATTCACGCGGAGTGTATATCTCTCCGCTAACCTGCTTACACAATGGTCATAGCTTAATATCTTCTCCTTCTCCTCCTCAAGTAGCTATCCTCGTATCTGAGAGTCAGGAGCATCACTCTTATGTTTTATCATTAACGTAGGTAACGTTCCTTGGCGTCATCCAACACACACACTAAAAGAATTTTTTTCGGAATAATTGTTGATGTGTTAGTAAAAATGTAAACCAGAGAGCGCAGTACCCAACGTAACGAAATTGCTTTGTAACAAGATACACACGACTGTAAGGACATTTATGTAACACGTGCCTTTAGCCTTAAAGTAAATTATTAAAGTAAATTTTGTTAGTATAACGAGATGATTCTTTTAGGCTGGCGTGCATTACTGTAGACTTTATTAAATTTTTTGCTTAGATGGGTAGATGATCTCGCGGTCTGGTTTTAAGTGCTTACCGAAGCCCATAGAGATCAACTACCTAAACGCACCATCCTCCTTGAAACATGAATTCTAAGTCTCACTTTTACAGTAGGTACAACGGCTACTCCACCCTTGAAACCGAAACGCATTATTGCTTATTAAAGCGTTATTTTTTATCTTGTAAGGTGGGAAAAAACTTTCCGAATTATTTTATTTATTTATTGGTAACACTCGTCTATAGATAATAAATAAATTAATCAATTGACAAACAAAAAAAATATAAAGCTACTGAAACTTATTTATCTTTGCCTTTGCCTTTGTTCTGTTACATTTTTGTTTTTTATTTTTATTGCTATTGTAGGCACGAACATACGGCCCATCTGATGGTGAGTGATTACCGTCGCCCATGGACTTCAGCAATGTCAGGGGCAGAGCCAGGCCACTGCCTACCGCTTAATTAATCTCCACAAGCCTCGTTTGAAGAAGGACAGGTCATCTCATTCGAGGGGAGCTCTCTCGAGGGGAGCTCATTCCAAAACCGATTGGTACGTAGTTCAAAAGTCGTTCAAAAAGGATCTAGACTTAATTGCTGAGACCTATAGGCATTAAGCGCGAGCACCTGTGCCCTATCTTAGAACTTTGAAATGTCTGCTGATATTTATAAATACATTTATAATTAAATAAGATAATTTTCATACTGAAATTCATATTCATTTGGAACAAAAATAGGTACTTAGGTAGGTCGGTGTAAACAAACTTTAAGACCTATACAATAATAATCGATAACGGCGACTGACTGGTCACGGTGTTTATTCAATTTCAATTACATTAACATTTGGGTTCAAAACCAACAGTCTTCAACCTTCTGAGTGTAATATTACACAACGAATAAATTATTAAACTACCACCTTCTATTCACCTTTTCCATATTTATACAACCATAACCGTTTGTTATTGTAAGTACAACGTTTTAATACGAAAGTTCGTATTGCGTTGTATATTCAACTGGATATCCCTTCAGGCTTAACATAATTCATGAACTTAGTAACATTTAATCCTAAACTCAAAGGAAAGTACAATAATAAATCAGTGCTCTCGAAGAGTTTAATGTTCGGTGGAACAAATAAATTCACGGACAACGGAAATAAACTGAGGTCAGACATAAATCTAATAAAACTACATTAAACTTACATCTATTAATGTTAGAATCTAAATAAGCAGCTTCATCTTATGTAATTACATCCCTGTACATCGACAGCGCTGTGAAAGAAATAAGTTGATAATTAAGTGGAGATAATTATTATAATTAAATGATTTTTAAATCTAATATTTTGTTACATTGCTCACTCACCTAATGGTAAGTAGTCATCGTCGCTAATGGAGATCAGCAATGCCAGTACCAATAAGAAATAGATCGTTGGGCTTATTCATTTCACAATATGGTAAAAAATAACAGTTGTCACGTTTTGGCGTGTGAGTTTTAACAACACCGCAACTAGGATTAAAGACAAAAAAATGCATTCACCAATAGAACAGAGAGAAGACAATATGGTAATATTACTTTTTTTGTTTGGTTCCTAGCAGCAATGAAATCAGTGACTATTATCTACAAAACCGGCGCGATTTATTATTTCATAACAGTACGGAATCATATCCATTACGGGATTGATTACAATCAATCTATAATATAATGATACCCCTTTATATAAATGTAACTGAAAAACATAAAATCATGTAGATCATTCATTCATTGCTTGATACCGATGGCTCATAATTATTACTCTTCCATTGCTAGGGCGGATGGCCGACCTCGGGGGAATCGGAAATTCATAAAACTAACATTCAAGATTCTTTTGTGCTTGTAGTACAATAAATTTTCACTGGAGGTAGGACCTCTTGTGAGTCCACACGTGTAGGTACCACCACCACGCCTATTTCTGCCCTGAAGCAGTAATGCGTTTCGGTTTGAAGGGTGGGGCAGCCGTTCTAACTATACTGAGACCTTAGAACTCATATCTCAAGGTAGGTGGCGGCATTTACGTTGTAGATGTCAATGGGCTCCAGTAACCACTTAAAACCAGGTGGCATGTGAGCTCGTCCACCCACTTAAGCAATATTAAAAAAAATGGAGAGCATGTCGTTAATATATATCATGAGATGCATGGGGGGAGCACTGAACCTAATGGAACGCCAGCCTTGATGATCATAGCAACGGAGTAGCAACTATCAACGGCGTCTTTGATTCTTAATCCATTCAAAAATCTGGCTTTGGTTTGTTAGACGACTGTTACCTTTATTTATCTTGCCTATATACCATCGTATATATACCACGCATTACGTGTTATCGGCGTAACATGTCTCCTTATAATGCTGCATAGGGATTTGACATGAGTTTTACGATCGACCGCCTGCCTGAAGTCAACCCTCCTTAGGTTGTCAAGTCTCCAGTAGTATATCCATTGAAACGTGACGTAGAGGGAGACTTGTTTGTTTCTTATTTTGGTGTTTCTTTTACTACATTCAATTTTGGTTCTGTGATTTGTATTTTATTACTAACTGACCCGGCAGACTTCGTAGTGCCTCAATCGATAAAGAAAGTCCTAAACTTTTGTATAAAAAACTTAAAAAAAAAAACAAAATGAATCCGTCCGACAGGGGACACATCAAAGGAAAAACAAAATTGTTTGTTTTTATATAATTCCGAGCATTTTCATATTTATTCACCTTTTAAACCTTCTCTAGACTTCCACGAATAATTGAAGACGAAAATTAGCCAAATCGATCCAGCCGTTCTCGAGTTCTAGCGAGACTAACGAACAGCAAATATTTTATTATATATATAGAAGATTATAATAAACATTTACACTAAAATATATATTTTCAAATATCAAAAGATTAAAATGGTTTATGACTGTTACTGTTAATTATGATTTTACTAGGTGGATATTATTATCTTTATAAAATTCTCGTATTATTGTAATGGAATAATGCAAGTCCATGTCTTGTAATATGTAAGCCGCACGTATCAGCAGCATCCGTCTAATCTGCTTTGTTAACGTTTCAGAATCATAATATGGCACCGGTAACCGTGTGACATTTTGAATTACGTGTCGACAACTTACATAATGTATTTCAGAGAAATCTGTTTCGTTCTGAGACAAGTTTAAAGCACAGATCTATTTACATATTGTTATTATCTATCTGCAACATGCTTTGCCGGAAGTTATGTGAATTTGGAATTGGTGAATTTTTATTGCTTTGTTGAGGAGTCAAGAATATGATTCACCTGATGAAGATTGCTTACTGCTGTCTATTGGTAAGGGCGACTTTGTCGTATCTCTGCCTATCATACAAAATGAATTAATAAATTACAGTTTTTTAAGGAAAGCAAAGCCGTTATTACAGTTTCACTGACAATTCAAGATGAGAAATAGATTTAACAGGTAATCTAAGTAAAATAAATTGACTCATAAATAATTTTTACATAAATACAACCTTAAATCTTGATGCACAACATTTACAATTAGTTAAAATGGTGTGTCTAATCTGAGCGTCCAAATACGTCACCTGTTAAAAATACACCCTAATCTGTATTCCCAAATGCACTAAAACAAATATAACGTCAAAAATATCATAATATTTTAGCTTATATACATGAAACCTATCATATTTTCTTATGTTGGGACACACACCCACACAGATGTATATAAAAACATCTCTAATTTTTTTTTTGTTGGGTTTTCAACCATTAACTTATACACCACTTACCTATACAAAATAGGCAGGCATTAAGATTATAAAACGTTTTATTACCGCCGGTACCGGAATACTTAACAAGAAACTTTTACAAATTATCGGAATTCGCATATCATTGCTCCAAATTGCTGAACCATTTATACGCCTGTTCCCTCGAGACGGTGTTTGGTCAATCATTAATCTTTTGATCTCGGTAAAGTGGCTTATATTATATGCATGAGATTAAACATAATAATGTGTATATGTAAGTACAGTTGATTTTATTAGCTAGGTTATAAAACAAGAAAAATACTATTTAAAAAATGGAGGCCTTCGCGCGAAAGAGGTCTTAGTATTTTTTCTTTAATTTGAAATTTCTATTCATATCTCTGTTTTTATCTTTAATTTGATTTTTTTAATTGTTTTTATTACCTTATTACTTGTACATATATGTTATTATCAAAATTATCTGTGCTGTCATAAAGATAAAATTGTAAAAAGTACTGTTGATTGTATACTGTGTTTGTAGCGTAAGAGTTTTATTACCTATTTCTGCCGTGAAGCAGTAATGCGTTTCGGTTTGAAGGGTGGGGCAGCCGTTGTAACTATACTGAGACCTTACAACTTATATCTCAAGGTGGGTGGCGCATTTACGTTGTAGATGTCTATGGGCTCCAGTAACCACTTAACATCAGGTGGGCTGTGAGCTCGTACACCCAACTAAGCGATAAAAAAAAAAGTTTTATTAACTATGTATACGAATATTTTTTGTATATGACATTAAGAAAATAAACGAAAAAGTATAATAAATAAAACTAGTTTAAGTCTTGATGCGTTTGTAATTATGATGATTACGCTAAGACAATTATTAAGTATTAAAAATACTTCACATTCGATTGCTCTAAGCTTTCGTTTGCATTGTGGGTACTGGAGTGTCAATAAACGGAGAGTGATAAATGTCTTCGACAAAAATACTACCTCTCTCTCAAGCATCGAACCGCGATCTGTGGCGCAACGATCAGCAACATGGTTCGTGCTTACAGTCGAATCAGTAACGCTTCTAATCCGCCTCGAAATATTTTACTACGTTTACACTATCGTTCTAAGAAGTGTGAAAATTATTAGCATCTATTGCTTCATTCACTTTCACTAAAATATCGGATGGTGTTTGTATCGCAAACATATACGCGTGTTGGATAGATTTCACCTAAATAACCTCCAAGAAATTTTCGAAAAATCAATAAAACCTAATAATTTCAAAGACATTCTTGGCCATCTTTATTTATGTTCAGTTCAAAATCGGAAAATATTGGAGAATGATAAAATATTATAAAAACAATGTTGATTTATTCAAGCCGTGTTCTGTCTTGACAATCTTGTTATCTTTCCAAACAAAGGCTAGGAGCCTCAAAAGTAATTATCTAAAAAATAATACTTATACATACACACAGTTAAAAAATTTTATTTTTTTATTGCTTAGATGTTTGGACGAGCTCACAGCCCACCTGGTGTTAAATGGTTACTGGAGCCCATAGACATCTACAACATAAATGCGCCACCCACCTTGAGATATAAGTTCTAAGGTCTCAAGTATAGTTACAACGGCTGCCCTACCCTTCAAACCGAAACGCATTACTGCTTCACGGCAGAAATAGGCGGGGCGGTGGTACCTACCCGTGCGGACTCACAAGAGGTCCTACCACCAGTAATTACGCAAATTATCATTTTGCGGGTTTGATTTTTATTACACGGTGTTATTCCTTCACCGTGGATGTCAATCGTGAACATTTGTTATTATTTGAAAATTAGCATTTCGAAGATATTATTATTCTTGTAGATGCCCCAACCGATTAAGTAGTTACCGTAGTATTTGGACGCCGCTAAATGTTACTCGGAACTTAGTTTGAAATATGAGATCGTTAAATAGCAAATAAAATGTAAGAACAAAACAATTGAACACCTTTTTACTCCCGGTTTTTTTTGTACAGTGACTATTAATGAATTTTAATAATCACAATTCAAATTTTAAACAGTCGACTTTCCAATTTGTCTAAGAAAATATGTCAATAACATAAATTAAATCTAAATCTTGAATTGTCAATGAGTAATGGCTTAAATTGCTCGGCAAATATTTTTAATGAGAAAATATCTAAAGTGAATCATCATTGATACTGTCCCAACGAATACAAATAAAAATACAAATACAACTTATTTTATGTGAACGCTCTCATCGAAAATAAACATAAAATATTAAGCCGAAATAGAACATTGAATCCTTCTCAAACTATTTCCAAGACTGGTGCTCGCAACATTTAACTTGGTTGTTACGGTATTATCTTAACGACTATGACAGTTATTAAAGTGGACATTTAATAATTTTGTAGAATTTTGTGGTAATTCAAAAAGCTTTGAAATAAATAGAAGATTTATTAGCGTAGAATCTGAGTTTTATAACTAGTCAGGTCATAAGTATTGTCACACAGTAAAAACTTTTCTTTTAGAATGCTGGCCACAAAAAAATTTATTGAATTCGAATTTCGAATTGTTCATGAAAATAAAAATGTATACTTTTAGAATTTTACTTATTTTTAAATATGGAGTGGACGCTTAAAGAAGACCGTGTTGCAGTTATTGCGTTGCATCGTTGCGGTTACGCTCCAATTCAAATTTTTAACATACTGAAAAATTTTAATATAACCATAAGATTCGTTTATCGTACCATCAAACGATACAATGAGGACTCTAGTGTAGATGACAGGTCAAGAAGTGGTCGCCCTCGGTCTGTTAGGACTCCAGCAGTGATAAAAGCTGTGAAGGCGCGAATTCAAAGAAATCCCAAACGTAAGCAGAAACTGTTGGCCCTTCAGATGGGGTTAAGCAGGACTACGGTGAAAAGGGTGTTAAATGAAGACTTAGGGCTTCGGGCATATCGAAGAAAAACAGGACATCGTTTGAATGCTCGTCTAATGGACCTGAGACTGAAGAGATGCCGCGCTTTGTTGAAGCGGTACGCGGGAAAAAAATATCGGGAAATTCTTTTTTCGGATGAAAAAATTTTTACCGTAGAAGAGAGCTACAACAAACAAAATGATAAGGTGTACGCACACAGTAGTGAAGAAGCGAGCAACCGTATTCCGCGTGTCCAACGACGTCATTTTCCATCCTCGCTCATGGTATGGTTAGGAGTTTCTTATTGGGGCTTAACAGAGGTACATTTTTGTGAGAAAGGTGTAAAAACGAATGCAGTTGTGTATCAAAATACAGTCCTGACGAACCTTGTGGAACCTGTTTCTCATACCATGTTCAATAACAGGCACTGGGTATTCCAACAAGATTCGGCGCCAGCTCATAGAGCGAAGAGCACACAAGACTGGCTGGCGGCGCGTGAAATCGACTTCATCCGGCACGAAGACTGGCCCTCCTCCAGTCCAGATTTGAATCCGTTAGATTACAAGATATAGCAACACTTGGAGGATAAGGCGTGCTCAAAGCCTCATCCCAATTTGGAGTCACTCAAGACATCCTTGATTAAGGCAGCCGCCGATATTGACATGGACCTCGTTCGTGCTGCGATAGACGACTGGCCGCGCAGATTGAGGCCTGTATTCAAAATCACGGAGGTTATTTTGAATAAACTTTAGTGTCATAAGAATCTATGTTTTGTTAAGTTCATTTTGGTATATGAATGGTTACATAATGAATAAACTTGTTTCAATTATTTTACATTAAACATGTGACAGAATTTATGACCTGACTAGGTATAATCGTTGAACATTAATTTGAACGATTTTGACCCTGGGCTTCTTTGTTGTTGGATATGTAAATGAGTAAAAAGATGTCATCATATACGGTTTCATTCATTGGTTCGTAAGTCAAATCAAATCAAATCAAAAAAAAATTATTCAACATAAATGAAAGTACATACTTGTTGAACGTCAAAAGAACTACCGCCAATTCACAAGAACTAGCCTCCGTCCTGAGAAGAATTGGCAAGAAACTCAGCGGGCATGTCTTTTTTTTTTAGATTATTTTTAAATATTCATTTTTACAATAAGTATTATAACATAACAATTATTACAATATTGAAATGCCCGGAGCGAGCAACTCATTCCCACTTTGTGCAATCTTCTAGATAATCATTGACTTTATAGTAAGCTTTATTGCACAGATGTTCTTTAATAGTTTTCTTAAACCTATGTATATATAGGTTCTCAGCATCTTGTGGGATTTTGTTGTACAGGCGCACAGACAAACACCCGAATGAATTTCGTATCTTATGTAAACTACTTCTCGGCACAACAAGCTTGTGTTTGTTTACTTTTTTTACGTTTTTTACTTGTTACTAGTATAAAATGTAACTAACGGGTTTTTTTTCTATAAAATATGTACATATTTACCGTAAAATACTCTTAAACGTTTATTTATAGTCATACGGTAACTGTAAATATTTAACATTCAGATGTTAAAAAATCACAATTATATTGATTTTAGTAACAGCTTTGAAACTTTTCTTTACGGATTACGGCATGTTGGATGTTTTAGTTTTAATATTCCGGTAGCGCTACGCTTCAAAATCTACACAAAGAATTTGTTGGAAAGTCTATATGTATATGTACATACAACAACTTTACGGATAACTGACTAGTAAACTATGCGGAAAATCGTTTTGTACTTATTCAGACGGGGAAACAGTAATCTGTTTTACAATGAAATTGTATGTTATGGCTTTCCTATTTTCTGTCTGAAGGTAGAGATACTTGGTCGCCTAAAATTTTGTACACTAACCTATTGTTAATACAAAAATTTAAATAGAGGTTGACAGTTTATCATTTATTACTATATAAAAAAAAACTATTACAGCTGTGATGTTAGATTACATTATTTAAAATTCTAAACAGTACAAGAAAACATTAAATTCCACGTGGACAAAATTTCCGAAGCTATCTAATGTTTAATAACTTTAAAACTCAACTGAACAAATTTAAATTACAGATTTGGATAGAAACACTATTTAAGATAGTAGGGGATATTGTGAGCTCGCACAAATTTCATTTTCTTACATTATGTTCTAACATGTTCTAACATTTTGAAGGACAAAAGAGCGTAGGGCGGCTGAATTGCCGTAGTAATTTCACTGGTTTCTTAAAGAAGGCCATAAACTTGTCTGTCTTTCAATGTATGATTTTGGCCAGACTTTAAGTAACATGTTGATTGTTGCTTTATAGTAACAGCTCAAATTCTTTTATTTTCGTTTTAATGTATCAATGTACCTTTTTTTTATTGCTTAGATGAGTGGACGAGCTCACAGCCCACCTGGTGGTTACTGGAGCCCAGCCCTGGTAGACATCTACAACGTAAATGCGCCACCCACCTTGAGATATAAGTTCTAAGGTCTCAATTATAGTTACAACGGCTGCCCCACCCTTCAAACCGAAACGCATTACTGCTTCACGGCAGAAATAGGCAGGGTAGTGGTACCTACCCGTGCGGACTCACAAGAGGTCCTACCACCAGTAATTACGCAAATTATAATTTTGCGGGTTTCATTTTTATTACACGATGTTATTCCTTCACCGTGGAAGTCAATCGTGAACATTTGTTAAGTACGTATTTCATTAGAAAAATTGGTACCCGCCTGCGGGATTCGAACACCGGTGCATCGCTCAACACGAATGCACCGGACGTCTTATCCGTTAGGCCACGACGACTTAACCTACTCGGTTAGTGACAATGGTTTTTTGAAACATATCGTATAACCATACATATATGTACGATCACATTAATTGATATAAATAAATAAAAACACAATAAAACATTTTCAACGAGAAAGGATATTATTATGTATGTCACCTAAACAAAAGGCTACAAGCAATAAACAGAGAAAAACAAAATTAACCAAACGATGTATTCCTTTTTTTACTTTTTTCCCCTTTTATAGCACAATTTAAAATCGTTTTGTTAAGTTTTTCGGAAAACCGCTTTTATAACGGATTACTATTGTGTTGCTTAAATTCTTTAATAAAACTCCGTCCGATTCGGGGTAATGCTCCCTTACAAGCTAATCCTTCTGAGTCAAAAACCCATTAGTATTCTGAAGGTAGATACTGGTAAATTCCCTTTAATCTAAATCTTTATGAGCGAACAATAATTAAAAATTTATAGCCAACCGACGTATATTTACGATTCAATCATTTTGGTGTGAAGAGGCAGGTATATTATGTTTAATTTATGAAAAGACGTGCAAACATTCAGGTATTAGCCAATTCGGCACTCCATATTGAGTAGCATAGTGCTATAATAGTTATAAATGTTTTTTTTATACTTTTTAATGGCCTTGTAGGCCAACGAGCATGCGGCCTACTTGATGGTGGGTGCTTACCGTCGCCCATGGACTTCAGCAATGCCAAGGGCAGAGCGAAGCCGCTGCCTACCATTAAGTACTCCCCGCAAGTCTCGTTTGAAGAAGGACATGTCATAGCGCTACTATAATAGTTATAAATGTAATACGCAATTAATTTATATCAGGTTAGTATTAAAGTCGCCACAAATTGAAAACGAGTAGGATTAACTGGCAAAGCGGGCAATTTCTGGCCGGGATAATAGAAAACGACCAGAGCTGTTTATAGGTAAATAGAAAATTCAAGTTAGTTTCGTTACTTAAAACAAAAACTCAGGAAAAGCGGTACTCGCCTTAATCTCTTCCTGTGGATTTCGACTTAGTGATTCAGCGGAAAATTGACATCACCATTCTCTGTGCATTTTAACAACATACTGGAATCGCTAACTGGCATTTAGTGATATATACAACGACATCAACAACGCAAATGCGCCACCCAACTTGAGATATAAGTTCTAAGGTCTCAGTATAGTTACAGTATAGTTTTAGATAGAATACGTAATTCATCGAATTTAATTTAATAAAAATGCAATCTACGCTGAGTAGATTAATCTACTTCAATACGTGACCAGCATTAACACCTCTTTTGCTAATTTACGGCTTCATTAATAAACGTAAAATGATCTACGAATAATAACACGAAGTTAAATCTTTCGTATTGATAGACAGCCATATATTCCTTATTCGACCCTTAGAAAGAGACAAAACATGATCTAAGCACCGACAATTATGATATTTAGTGCCTACTATAGTTCCAGATTGTTCTATATTACATTATGATTTCGTGTAGAACAAAGCATAATAATATATTCCAATGTCATTGTTAAAATACGTTTTTTTTAATTTTTTTAATACACATGTCGCTGAGAGGATATATAGAAACAGATCCGTTGTCATAACGACATAGAAAACTAATTTCCGTATTGCTCGTGGAGCGGAACACATTGAGCTCTGCATGTATTGATATGAACCAAGCCACAAATATCTTTCCCGTCACCCCGATGGAAGTTAAAGACTTGATCAAAGACCTACGTCCTCGCAAGGCTCCCGGTTCCGACGGTATATCTAACCGCGTTATTAAACTTCTACCCGTCCAACTCATCGTGATGTTGGCATCTATTTTCAATGCCGCTATGGCGAACTGTATCTTTCCCGCGGTGTGGAAAGAAGCGGAAGTTATCGGCATACATAAACCCGGTAAACCAAAAAATCATCCGACGAGCTACCGCCCGATTAGCCTCCTCATGTCTCTAGGCAAACTGTATGAGCGTCTGCTCTACAAACGCCTCAGAGACTTCGTCTCATCCAAGGGCATTCTCATCGATGAACAATTCGGATTCCGTACAAATCACTCATGCGTTCAACAGGTGCACCGCCTCACGGAGCACATTCTTGTGGGGCTTAATCGACCAAAACCGTTATACACGGGAGCTCTCTTCTTCGACGTCGCAAAAGCGTTCGACAAAGTCTGGCACAATGGTTTGATTTTCAAACTATTCAACATGGGCGTGCCGGATAGTCTCGTGCTCATCATACGGGACTTCTTGTCGAACCGCTCTTTTCGATATCGAGTCGAGGGAACCCGCTCCTCCCCACGACCTCTCACAGCTGGAGTCCCCCAAGGCTCTGTCCTCTCACCCCTCCTATTTAGCTTATTCGTCAACGATATTCCCCGGTCGCCGCCGACCCATTTAGCTTTATTCGCCGACGACACGACTGTTTACTATTCTAGTAGAAATAAGTCCCTAATCGCGAAGAAGCTTCAGAGCGCAGCCCTAGCCCTAGGACAGTGGTTCCGAAAATGGCGCATAGACATCAACCCAGCGAAAAGTACTGCGGTGCTATTTCAGAGGGGAAGCTCCACACGGATTTCCTCCCGGATTAGGAGGAGGAATCTCACACCCCCGATTACTCTCTTTAGACAACCCATACCCTGGGCTAGGAAGGTCAAGTACCTGGGCGTTACCCTGGATGCATCGATGACATTCCGCCCGCATATAAAATCAGTCCGTGACCGTGCCGCGTTTATTCTCGGTAGACTCTACCCCATGATCTGTAAGCGGAGTAAAATGTCCCTTCGGAACAAGGTGACACTTTACAAAACTTGCATAAGGCCCGTCATGACTTACGCGAGTGTGGTGTTCGCTCACGCGGTCCGCACACACATAGACACCCTCCAATCCCTACAATCCCGCTTTTGCAGGTTAGCTGTCGGGGCTCCGTGGTTCGTGAGGAACGTTGACCTACACGACGACCTGGGCCTCGAATCAATTCGGAAATACATGAAGTCAGCGTCGGAACGATACTTCGATAAGGCTATGCGTCATGATAATCGCCTTATCGTTGCCGCCACTGACTACTCTCCGAATCCTGATCATGCAGGAGCCAGTCACCGTCGACGCCCTAGACACGTCCTTACGGATCCATCAGATCCAATAACCTTTGCATTAGATGCCTTCAGCTCTAATACTAGGGGCAGGCTTAGGGACCCCGGTAACCGTACTCGTCGAACTCGACAAAGAGGTCGACGTGCAACCTAACCCATGCATCAGCCCGCTGAGTTTCTCGCCGGATCTTCTCAGCGGGTCACGATTCCGATCCGGTAGTAGATTCATTCGCGAAACAATTGCTCTTGAGTTGTTAGGTCTCCTTCGGAGGCGCTCGGGCAGTTGTTAGCAAATCCCGCCCCTCTTGGCTGAGCCTTTGCTCGCCCACCTGTCCTGGTGAAACTGGAAAGGCCTTCGGGCCACCAGTAAACTTTCATCAAAAAAAAAATAAAAAAAAAAAAAATTAAAAAAAAAAAAAACAAATATCTTTATTAATAATACGCATGTATATATGATGATGGCTTTGTCTTTAGATGAATGATCTGCAAAACGTATTCAAGCCGTTCATTGTCGATGAAGGTTTAAGGCACCAAGCATGCCTTGAGTTTGCAAGTCCTTATATGCTTATAATAAAAAGAACTAAAACAACTCGATATTTCGAATTCGATATGCTCTTCATTTCACGGAACGACATTTCATTATAAGGTTTCCGAGTGAATGTGTCCCAACACTTTTCATTTCCATTTAAAAAGAATCGAGTCATAAATATTAAAGGGACGCGATTTATAACAGCTCATTTTTTTGTCACGTCTGTTTCAGTGCTCGTTAGATAAATGAAATGGTTCTCTGCCACCTTATGAATGGCAATTTTAGAGTATTCAACTGATCTTTATTTGTTATCTTGAAAGATGAACTCGTGATCTAGTACCATCTTGAAACGAAAAGTAGGAATTGAGCTATAGAGAAAGTAACAGACACAAAAAATTCACACAAATCTCCAAAAATATATACGAGTTTTGTGAGCCGTAAAGATTATTAAATTGAACATTTACTTATGGTATACAATATCACCAGTTAAAATCTATTAACTTTCTGATTAAGGAATCAATACAATAGTAACCAGATCAAATAAAAAGAGGTTCGTAAGAAAACTCTAGTGTGGAAAGACTACTATGGACTAATAACGATGAACAATCTAGACTTTAACTTAATATCTTACGCTGCGTGGTGGCATTTATTCTGTGATGTTTTAACCCATAGACACAGCCCACTGAGTTTCTTGCCGGATCTTCTTAGTGGGCCACGTTTCCGATCCGGTGGTAGATTCTGCGAAGCACTGCTCTTGCTAGGACTTCGCAGAGAGCCAGTGTTAGCAACACCCCGAGAGCTCACCTACACGCTAGGGTAACGCTGAAACAGCCTCTCAAGGCTATCAGCATAGGTAGGAAAAAATCTATGATGTTTATGAATATCGACAACCGAATGGTGGGCCGAAAGAACGTCCATCGTTTCAGAGAAAAAAACTTAAAAAAGGAGGCCCGTTCAATATTCATACAGTCGCTATCTTTTTGTACAACAAAGATACATAAGACTTAGAGATAAATAAGATGACATCAAAGTTAAAGTCGTTTTAAATAGGGATAATAATAACGTACAAGGCTAAAACTCTTGATTAACAAGAAGAAACAAAAAAACAGCTAAGTACACGTTTATTTGATTAATTGAAACCCTTGATGTCAATAATGTCAATTAGATGATCTTAGAGGCAAACAATATCCATATTGATATTAATATTAGTAATTATCAAACCAACTGATATAAATTTGAAATGGTTGTTTATACTACAATCGGAAATTTTCTTTGAAACATCTACCACTGCTTAGAGGAAAACCTGCGATCATCTATCATGAATGGCGTTAATAATTCTTAACGGTATTGAATGATCTATTTTTCTGCTAGCTTAAATATTTGTAGCGTGCAACATTCGATCACGTCGGGCTCACCACTGTGGTTTGTTATTTTATCTTCCTATTCGCGGGATATTTTCACTCCGAATATATAAAAGTCAAACAGACTATTTCAATAATATCTATAATGTGTACAATATTAAAATATAAACTAAAAAAAGAGTAAACAACGCAGGCACTAGGAGATACAAATTAAAACACAAACCACACATTAATAAATAAATATAAAAAATCGAAATTCATTGAAAAAAGTATTCAAATACCGCTTACGTTACGTGTTACACTCAAACTCTGATCTATGTTTATAAATCGTTTATTACGCCCTTATCGTTTCTTCGTGGAGGGACGGACTCTTTTGAATCATGACGTTTTAATACAAGGAGTGTAGAGCTATTGAATCAAATACGTTCGTAACCCTATTTCAGAAACGCGACACAAAGACCCGTTAAGTTAAAGAAAAAGGTATACAATATATACCGTAAGGCATTGTAATAAGATTCAAAAGGCTTTCTCTGCATAGGTTTTGTTCTTTTTGTTCCCTCTGAAACTAAGTTTAGAGGCGTTCCGAACTTCTACCCGATGGTATTCGCTGCCGACGTGCATTGTAGTCAGTTCTGTTTTACAAGCTGAGTTGATATACAATTCGTTTCTTTTCAATTATGGAATCTATATCTATATATATAAAAATGAATTGCTGTTCGTTAGTCTCGCTAAAGCTCGAGAACGGCTGGACCGATTTGGCTAATTTTGGTCTTGAATTATTTGTGGAAGTCCAGAGAAGGTTTAAAAGGTAGATAAATATGAAAATGCACGGAATTAAATAAAAATAACAATTTTGTTTTTCCTTTGATGTGTCCCCCGTCCGTCGGATTCCTTTTGTTTGTTTTAAGTTTATGTTATACAATAGTTTAGGTCTTTTATTTATCGATTGAGGCACTACAAAGTCTGCTGGGTCAGCTAGTTATCAATATAAAGATTTGTGACCCACCTATGTAGGTGGACCACGAATCCAAAGCATTCATAATTGTCTGCCTTATATGGACAATTATATTAGTTTAATAAAATTAAGGCGTAAAATCTACATTTTCAGTTTTTCTACAGTATTCCCGCAATTTAAAGAGTGGTACTCCTGGTAATGCCTATTACGCGTATAGTTTTAAATGTATATTATAGAAGAGCGGATAAATTTAATTTTACTTTCAATTTAACTGTGTCACGAAGCTACTTATATCTCAAGGTGTGTGGCGCATTTATGTTGTAGATGTCTATGGGCTCCAGTAACCATTTAACACCAGGTGGGCTGTGAGCTCGTCCACACATCTGAGCAATAAAAAAACTTATATTGAAATAAATTAAGTTTTTAACTTAAAGCTTATATCTGACGTTACAAGCATTTAAAATTACATACTACCAGTACATGTTGTATATTGGCGTTATAAAAGATAAATAAAAAAAATTTACCCACAAGTAAGAAGTAACTCAAACTGTAAATAAATTTCTGAAGTAGTGGGACTTTAGGTACAATGTCTTGTTAGTCCATACTGATTAGGTACCATGACCGGTCTTTTTCGACCACGGGGCGGTAAATGCGTTCTGGTTCGAAGGGTGGAACAGCTGTTATCCCATACAAATGAGACTTAGACGTCATATTTCAAGGTGGATGGCCGTTATCAAAAGTCGTCGTGGCCTAAAGGATGAGACGTCCAGTGCATTCGTATCTAGCGATGCACCGGTGTCGGAATCCCGCCGGCGGGTACCAATTTTTCTAAAGAAATACTTCCACGGTTAAGTAATAATTTCGTGTAATAAAAATCAAACCCGCAAAATTATAATTTGCGTAATTACTGATCGTAGGACCTCTTGTGAGTCCGCACGGACTTTCTATGTGTGACGGAGACAGACATATACTCGTACTATATAAAACATACCACGATACCAAATATTAAATAACTTCGACAAAAATAAGAAATTCGTTCACGAATCGAACGCTAACCTATGCTACAATAGTTATTGTCTCTAACTAGTAATTATTAGACAGCAAATTTGTAACACCCAGTGATCTTCATTTATGCAAGTGAAAAAACACTTTGAAAACTTACTCAAACATATTTAAATTAATTTAACTACTGGTGGTAGGACCTCTTGTGAGTACGCTGGGGTAGGTACCACCACCCCGCCTCGTTCTGCCGTGAAGCAGTAATGCGTTTCGGTTTGAAGGGTGGGGCAGCCGTTGTAACTATACTGAGACCTTAGAACTCATATCTGAAGGTGGCTGGCGGCATTTACGTTGTAGATGTCCATGGGCTCCAGTAACCATTTAACACCGGCTATGAGCTCATCCACTCATCTAAGCAATAAAAAAAAAGTATGTTTTTGAAACTAAATTAATAACAATTCTGTCCCAAATAACCAATATATATTTTTAACATCGGCTACTTGACAACACCACTGTAATTTTGTGTTTTGTGTATCGTTATGAAAACAGTTTCCTTTTCAAAGAGAAGCCAATTTTCATCATTTCTCTTGCCCAGCCATCTGTAGAAGCAGTATACATGAATGCACTGAAAAATGTACTGCGCCAGTTTTAAAACAAATCAGTAAACATTTTCCAGTGAACGAATTTGAATAACACAAACATAATTTTCAGTGGGGGAGTACTTTTTAATACTGTACTTTGTATAATTAAAAAAAATAACACAAACGCTCACTTCCTCATTTAGATTCAAATGAGAACTTCCCCTGGAATAAAATACGAATATATATATTATATAGCTATTTTATGTTAAGTAATTAAGGCGTTTTTTTTTTATTGCTTAAACGGGTGGACGAGCTCACAGCCCACCTGGTTAAGTGGTTACTGGAGCCCATAGACATCTACGACGTAAATGCGCCACCCACCTTGAGATATAAGTTCTAAGGTCTCAAGTATAATTACAACGGCTGCCCCACCCTTCAAACCGAAACGCATTACTGATTCACGACAGAAATAAGCAGGGCGGTGGTACCTACCCGTGCGGACTCACAAGAGGTCCTACCACCAGTAAGGAATAAATTAATATATATAGCTATTTTATGTTAAGTAATTAAGTCGATTAATGAATAATATGATCTCCCTCTCAACAAATCCTAAGCGACTCGAAACACGAAATACTACATGTATTACAATGTAATGAATGATGCAGAACCGAGGCCACTAAACCCCGGTACTAAAATCCTGCTATTCTCAGAATGATCATAAACGACGTTATTATGGTGTCACGTCCGAAATTATTATTTTAATGGCACAATGCAAACATCACAGCTCAGTCTTAGCAATATTCTGAGAGACAAAGTAAGATTACTATTGTGCTAGTTGAATGATGGGCGCTATTCAACGGAAATGTCAACAAACTCACCGAATCGAAAACATTCAATACGAAATGTGTTGATTAAATGCCTATCTGCTTTATATTATAGAAGATTAATACGTTTTATTATCGTTCTTTTTTATGACGGGAAGAAATCTCCCACGAACTACAGGGCAGCCTCATAGGTGTCAACTTTTTTTTCTTATAGTTTAGATGGGTGAACGAGCTTACACCTGGCTTTAAGTGGTTACTGGAGCTCATACACATCTACAACGTAAATGCGCCACCCACCTTGAGATATAAGTTCTAAGGACTCAGCATAGTTACAACGGCTGCCCCACCCTTCAAACCGAAACACATTACTGCTTCACGGCAGAAATAAGGCGGTGGTACCTACCACCAGCGATATATCCGAAGGCAATTGTAGTAGCGTTAAAAACAATTGACTTAAAATCTTTCGAAATCGTCGTAGCCTAAAGGGTCCCGCCGTCTCAATAGTTCCGACTGGGCTTCCACCCGGTCCGGGGTAGGGCGCCGGCTGTAAGCGGCAGGAGTTTTTAGTGAGGTTCGACTCCCACATACCCCACCTGCCGAACGATGCGATTGTGCTAGTGTCCATATTTTTCAGACAGGTACCAAATCTAGTAAAATACGTACTTAATAAATGTTCACGAATGACTTCAACGGTGAATGAATAGCATCGTGTAATAAAAGTATATATGTATGTGAATATATATAAGATGATATGATTATATATAAGATATAAGTGTAAATTTTAAATGATTATCATGATTCTTGAGTATTGTGAATTATTGATTGATTGAATATTGTGTACGTTGTATAATATTGTGTATACAGTGTATGTGTTTGTATATTTATGTAATATTATTATCAATTTTTTTATTTCCGCAATAAGTAACGCACCTATTACACAACTCTCTACACCACCCTTGGTTGTCTGAAAAAGAATACCTCAGGCATTAAGTCCGCCATTGTACCCTTGTGCATGAACTTGAATAAATAAATAAAAATCAAACCCGCAAAACTATTATTTGCGTAATTACTAGTGATGAGGCCTTTTGTGAGTCCGCACGGGTTTGCATCACAATCTCACCTATTTCTGTCGTGAAGCGTGAATGCGTTTCGATTTGAAGGGTGGGACAGACGTTGTACAGTACAGTAAAATAATTCCCAAGATGCTAATTGTACCATATCTAAATCAACGATTTCTATTAGTGACGTTCTATCAATTAAACCATTTATATGAATATACGTGTATAGGTGATTCAATCGTGTTCGTTAATCTTAGTAAAGTAAGTACACTGCACATGATATATTTTACAAGTTCATAAATTGGCTTCATCTAGCAACCCCAAGTAGGTTACTCTCAGATTGCAATTTTTCTCGCAGCATAAACCCTTGAATATTCATAAAAAGGAAAAAAAGCATTGATAACAAAATCTTCGCTGAAAAAGCGTTTCGAGGCTAAACAACCGTGAACACGTACCTACATATATATTCTCTCACTTTTTATCTTTTTTGGAGCTCGGCTATCTAAACAAGCACCGCGCCCGGATATGTACGGTTATGGCTCGTCTGGATGTACGAATTTTCCGCTTTTACCGACCGTACGTACGAGCTTTGTTTTAAATATATAAACTACTTTTAAACCGTTTTATGTTTTGTATCAGCTTAATACAGGTTGCTCTTCAGAGTAAAAACGCGCTTTTGTAAACGAAAAAGAGCTTGCTTTTTTTAAATTTGAATTTATTGGTCAATTTATATAAGTCTAAATTGGGTCTTATAATTTATCGTACTGTCAGATTAAGCTAATGGTTAGCAAATATGTTATCAAAGCTACCGAATATCTATTTTTTTTAATTGAATTTAAAACATTCTTGTGTGAAAATTTATATCAATTATATCATTATGTCTAACGTTGTGTCTTTCGTACTAAATGTGTTAAATATTATTTCAGATAATAAATAGATTTTATTATAGATAATACAGAATTTTAATAACTTACATGGCACATAGTAATATCGTATATAAGAATTTTTAGCAAATGTAGAGATGTTCAAATACTCACTGGTGGTCCACAGTGAGTGCTCGTCGTGGGGGCGCCACGAGTGCAACAGGCCACGCGGCCTGAACTAGCGATTCTCTGACGAACTGCTCCCACGATGGCGAGGGACCTGAAAAGATATCAGTTGAATTTCGGAATTTAAGTGCTTGTAAAAAATGCTTTAGTTGGGCTGACGAACCTCCTCTTCTCGCTAATTCTGCATCTGATTAGTACATAACCTTTTTCTCTGATATGTACCACCAGCTTAGACTCTAAGCAGTGCGTACCGCTTGAACGTTCAGTGTATTGGGATCGAAGAAACATTTGCCGTTAAATGCTTCTCGGAGGCCATAGACAACAAAAATACTTGAAACATGAAGTCTAAGTTAATATTATAATATTATAATAACTTACTAGCGGTCCGCTCCGGCTCCGCTCGGGTCTTTAACAAAAACTTGTAAATACTAATGTGTTCTACAAAGTCGTAGTACATTATTTTATTCTATCATCAATAGTTTTCGCAGAGCACACGATATTTTAGGTATTTTTTTTTACACCTTGGGTTACATTATTGGAGTTTTAGTAAAGATCCCTAATTTGTTTCAAAAAATATTATAGCCTGTGTCACTCGGGAATAGTGTAGCTTCCAAACAGTGAAAGAATTTTTCAAATCGGTTCAGTAGTTTCAGAGCCTATTCAACAAAACAAACAAACAAATCTTTCGTCTTTATAATATTAGTATAGATAGTATATTAATATATTATTAACAAAAATAATACTATTTTAAACGAATTTCGCAGCCCTAAAATAGTACGCTTGAAAGCTACGTGATAGAAACAGGCAGGATGGTGGCTACTATATGTGGGTTCGCGGTTAAAATATGAGTATGTAGCAGCAACCACAATCTTTTTTAAAGATTCGTGTTTTCGAATATGAATTTTACCACTTTTTATTAAACTCGATATCGTCTCGTTAAATATATCCTTACACGGATTTATCTGTTAAGCGCTTACAGGAAAAACGTTTTATGTTTAACAACGAACAAATCACCGAATACTATAAGATTACATTTGATTATTCGGAATCTTATTAACAGTCGCGGTAAAAGGCCTAACTCAATATTAAGGACTTTGGCAAAATTGTGTGTCGTAAAATTTTATAACTCTAGAGAATCCGCAATACCTCAGTCAATGACCCTGGTCCTTCAGGTAATATTTACATAAGGACGGGATGCCATTTTGTTTGATACCAAATATTACGGGTAGGTTTTGGTATGAGGTAGCAATCATAAATAATCCTAATCGTAATGAAGTATGGTTTACATAATATGTATAATGAGGTCCGCATCGATAGAAAGAAAGAAGATTATTTTCGATGACATTAAATTTAGCAGATGGATGTGCTCATTGACCGTATTTCTGCATATGGATTTGGATTTTACGATTTTTTTGTTATCATGTTTTGTTTTACTGTTACGCGCTGGGGTTCGGGATAAATAAATGTTCTACCAAAGTACAGCTTAAAACTGTATTTATCACTTAGAACACACACAGAACACTTTAAAACTCTCAATCCGCTTCTTCCGCTTCGCTTCAGGTGATCCATTCGCTGTATCACTTCGAGTAATTCCGATTACTGACTGCCTGCGTGCCATCTCTGCAACGCTTTTATAGTCGAGACGAAATCCCTAGAATCGTCGAGACCATTCCTCACAAGTCGAGTACCTTCGATGCGTGTTTCCGCTATCTGACAATAGATGTCGTTGTCCTTCTCGAGAGTTCTAGATGCTACTAGATCCTTCGATATGCGTTCGACTGTTCGGCGATAGATGGCGTTACTCTTACCAACGTAACAATACGTTTTTTTAACAATACAAAGCATATAATTAAAACAAAACGCATACAACTCTTCCCCACGGTTCTGACCATCATGTTCTTGTTCTTGTTTCTTACCTGTCTCAATTTCTATGTTAATTTTACGCATTAGCTTTGAATAGTTACTAACCAAAAAAATCGGTTTGCAAACACAGCAAGAAATGATATTGTTTTATCTTTGTATATTTATAAATAGATTATTAGTCCGATAGACGAAATTGTTTGTTAGGAAGACTATATTAGTAAAACAAATACCTGGCACAGTAAAATATCTGATAAAATGTACACATATGCACAAACATCCCTACATAAGCAAGGGAAAGTAATTCTGTTAACATTACATATTCTCACACGGTGCTCGTTTCTCTATCTCGAAAATTTTACAGAAAAATAAACGCTAACATCCAATTTCAGCGGGTCCATTCAAGTACCTCGTAGAGAAATAAACGATTCATCACTCGGAAGAATTTTTTGGATCGAAATTTCATAGCTCCTAAACGACAGTGGAAGTTCCATTTACATTTCATTAAACTAGTACTAAGCGGCACTTCTTCAAAGATAGGAATACACTAAAAAGGTTTATTTAGGTATAATTCCAAAGGTTTCATTGAAATCACTCATAGTGCTATGAACACACGCTGAGAACACAATCCTTGACCTGACCGGCAGTATTCGGTAGCGGCGTGGCCAATTTCGCCACTAATTGAGTTTTCGGCTTTTAAAGCCAACAGCCCCCAAAGTGCGGTGGGTAAATTTAAATCTCACTATAGTTTCGACTTTAGGACTCTAATTTGAATATCGATCGCAAAATTAATAGAGAAAGTTATGGACATCCGTGGTGTGACGCCGTAGCTTTTGTTGTTTTCGAATAATTTTATCCTCAAGTATTTTTATGCTTATGATTCATGAAAGTTATGTGAATTCCCGAATGTTAGCGAGGCTCTGCAGAGAAAACGCCACAACAACATAAAATTACTTTTGAAAAACAAACACATAATTACGAAAGCAATTAAGCGCTCTGATACAAAACAAAACCCACATAATTAAAAGTAGAAAACAACGTACGTTTTATAATTGTTTGGCTCTTTGAACATAACACATATTAAGTTTCAAAATGTGAGTCAGCTTCATTCAACCTTACGCATGAAACTGTGGCCGACATGCGTCGTAAACTTGTGTGATTTATATTAATTTGTATCGAGTTCAGTAACGCGTTCGCTGACACGGAGAGCTCTGAACTTTTCAAGATAAGATTTTCAGAGTATTCTCGAATACTTAAATACAGGAACATTCCACTCTTGAGCTGGACGTTTATGAGACAGGCGCTCATAAACGTCCAGCAGGCGCAGGCTTTTACTGTTGGTAGGACCTCTTGTGAGTCCGCGCGGGTAGGTACCTCCGCCCTGCCTATTTCTGCCGTGAAGCAGTAATGCGTTTCGGTTTGAAGAATGGGGCAGCCGCTGTAACTATACTGAGATCTTACAACTTATATCTCAAGATGGATGGCGCATTTACGTTGAAGATGTCTATGGGCTTCAGTAACCCCTATACACTAGGTGTGCTGTGAGCTCGACCACCCATCAAAGCAATAAAAAAAAATACACCAGGTGGGCTGTGAGCTCGTCTACCCATCTAAGCAATAATACAAAAAAAAACATATTTATACCTTCAAGCTCACAGGAGTAGCTACCTACCGGTCTTCAAGCTTGGGGTCACCTGTGTCGCACTCAGAGCAACCTGGCTGGTTAATTTCTCGTTCGCATGTTCATCATGTTTGGGCTACGTTTCCAATATTAGCTAGAGAGCAACTTTTATGAAAACAAAAAAATTTAGGTATTTTATTTTTATTTTTTATTGCTTAGGTGTGTGGACAAGCTGGATGTGGACCCATGGACCCATGGACCCACCTGGTGTTAAGTGGTTACTGGATCCCATAGATATCTACACGTAAATACGCAACCCACCTTGAGATATAAGTTCTAAGGTCTCAAGTATAGTTACAACGGCTGCCCCACCCTTCAAACCGAAACGCATTACTGCTTTAGGGCAGAAATAGGTAGGGTAGTGGTACCTATTATACCTGTGCGGACTCACAAGAGGTCCTATCAGCAGTAATTACGCAAATTATAATTTTACGGGTTTGATTTTTATTACACGATGTTATTCCTTCACCGTGGAAGTCAATTGTGAACATTTGTTGAGTCATTAGAAAAATTGGTACCCACCTGGGATTCGAACACTGGTGCATCGCTCAACATGAATGAATGCACGGACGGACGTCTTATCCTTTAAGCCACGACGAATGTAATTGACTAAATAATGACTGAATTGACTAAATACTAAATGCTTGAAATATATCATCGACTAAATTCGTTTTTAATTACCGCTAAATTGTTTTGTGGCCTCTTCCTTAAAATAAAAGAATAAAGTTACAAGAAACCCATAGATTTCTTTTAAATGAAAGAAGAGGTCAACCGTGATCATGTAATGTTGAAAGTAGCTATAGAACTAAATGTTTATTGTTATTATCACGAAGGTTTCAACGAGTTCTAACGACAGGAACGAGGTCTTCCGATATCCATTGAATGGATTTCCTCAGGGTTTTCTTTGAAGGTCCTTTTCATTTCTTACTATTTCTAGCATTTTGCAAGGTCTTTTGGTGTTTTTTTTTTCGTCAGGAGGAAATCGCCGGACTTCCGCTCTCCCTGGAGTTTTGTTTGGTGGGTAAGCACGAATTCACATTTTTAACATATTCGCTAATTAAGATGAAACTGCTAAATGGTAAAGCATATATTTTTTTTTTTAACAGAAACTTAATTATGAATCTTTTTTTATACGAAGGTAATCTGTGGCTTTAATTTTATATAGCATTATGTTATTATTTCATAGTGCTATTACATAGTAAGTCCAATATTTATAATAGTATCAATCGATATATACTTAGTCTGGCCATAAACACTGTTACAATAAAAAAATTGTATTTGGAATCTGTCATTTTTATATGATTGCTCATTGAGTTTTCTCATTTTGGCGCCAATACATTGTACAATATTTTGCGATATTAAAATGGAGTGGGGTGATAAAGAGAACCGAATCGCTGTGATTGCATTACACAAAGTAGGTATGCAGCCAAATGCAATTTTTAAAACTTTCCATACGCTTGGTATTAGTAAAATGTTTGTGTACCGGGCTATTAATAGGTGCATTGAGACCTCCTCTATTTGTGACAAAAAATATCTGGCCGTCCACATAGTGTTCGTACGAAAAAGGTGGTTAAAGCAGTAAGGGAAAGAATTCGAAGAAATCTTGTCCGAAAGCAAAAGATTTTATCTCGGGAGATGAAGATAGCACCTAGAACCATGTCGCGTATTTTAAAAGATGACTTAGGACTTGCAGCCTATAAGAGACGTACTGGTCATTTCTTAACTTATAATTTAAAAGAGAATAGGGTGGTAAAATCGAAACAACTACTGAAGCGGTACGCAAAGGGAGGTCATAGAAAATTTTTGTTTACGGACGAGGAAATTTTTCTAATTGAGCAACATTTTAACAAACAAAATGACCGTATTTATGCTCAAAGCTCTAAAGAAGCTTCCCAATTAGTGGACAGAGTGCAAAGTGGACACTATCCGACTTCAGTGAGAGTTTGGTGCGGTATTAGCTATGAAGGAGTGACTGAGCCATACTTTTGTGAAAAAGGTATCAAAACATCGGCACAAGTGTATCAAGATACCATTCTTGAGAAGGTAGTGAAGCTTTGTCTCAGTATTTATGGCAAGACTAAGTATAGACCTGGCCAGGTATCTATTCCTATTTCTAAAGCAATAAAAATACTGCAAATTCGGCATGAAATTTCGTGGCTGCAGAAATGATCAAAAGCAAAACTCATAAACATACTCATATTATGTTAAATCGTATCCCACCTGCCATCTAACATATTTTTATCTTGTACATTGTGAAATCATAGTCAAAGTAAAATATCACAACTAAAGGTTTTCTTTAGTAACCATTCATAACGCTGTACGGAAAGGACCTTCAATGTTACCAATAAAAGAAGCCTCTTTGACGTCGAATCGTTTGCAAACAATCTTTTTACAAAAGCCAAAACCCAATAAGCAAGAAGAAACAATGGTGTCTTATTCCTTTTATTTTCCCTCCAACTGAATACGCATTCTATGTAGAAATTCCTTTCCTCTTTTCAATGTTTTTATATCTCCCTATTTATTATTTCGTATTGTACAAAAAGCATCAACTGAAGCAAACAACAACACGGGTTGTTGGTAATACTAAAATTTCTAAGTGATGAGTAAGTTTGATGCTAAGGTAGAAAGCCTTTGGCTATAACCAGCGTTGAATTGGCAAAATTAATACAATTTTGTATGTATATTAATGAATAATTAATTAAGTAATGGTAATACTTCCCATAAATACAGTGGAAATTCATAATAACGTGGGATAAGTTTCTCGAACAACTTATTTTACTTATATTAACATTAAAGAATCAGATAATTGGGTGCGTAAACATTGCTCTATATTATCTATGACAAAAGAGGCGTGAGATGTCGATATGAATATGACTAACAACTATGGCTTGAATTAAAGAAAAAACACTGTCCAAACGATACAATGGTAGTAAAAAGTGAACTTTTATTCAAGAAGCACACGAAAACTTTAAAAATCAAAGGAGAAAACGGTATGGGTGGAAAAAAATTCTAAAGAATCGACTACCCTTCTAAATGAGTGCGGATAAAATGAGCACAGAAGAACAGCTTATGGATAATCTCGGTGTTTTAAAAACACAGTGACTATTAAGCCAGTTTGGATAAAACATCTTGAAGAGGAGTTGCGAAAATGGACTGGATAAATTAGTTAAATTGAAGGGAAGGAAAATCTTGTTTCTGGTAGATAATTTCTCTACTGACCTCGTTTCCAATCTTCAACAAATAGCATTTAATCAGAGTTTAATAATAATTAAAAGCCTATAAAATCATCGTAGTACAGAAAGTTGTTGGACGTGGTCGAAATTGACAGCAAGACCACGCTTTCCTGCAAGTAGGGAACTTCATATTGAAAATCTGGATAGGGATAGCACCAGCAGCAATCCAGCTTTATTGTCGTCAGGCAAGTACCTTGTAACAATCAGACAGAAGCATTTAACGCGTTGATCTACTGAGCAATTTCTTCAGCTCGGTGGAAGATCTACCTTTTGTCGTTACCTTTTGTCGTAAAATATATTATAATCCCTTTCAACGTCACTTAAAAAAAGCTGTACAACGTCAAAGTAGCATTCGGATTTAATTTAAGCACGTAGTTGCATAGCCTCGTAAGCTACTAATAGTTAGGTAGGGAAAAAAACAGTAGACATGGAGCAGAATGATAGCGAGGACAATCTACAACGGAATAGTTGGATTTTGAACTGTTTTCAAAATAGTAGAAAAATTCACAAATATCATTTTGCAAATATAAATGATTTCGACCTTTGGGCAAAACTGATTCTGAAAAAAACTGAGACTATGACATAGATGTCTCGATCTGAGCATGGCAATGTCAATGGCGGTGACATCACTCCTGTTGTGGCTTCTATCGGCTTTAATGACCCATTGACGCGCTTGGTACAGAAAATGGAAATAACAGCACCTGTTATTAAATTACAATTGAAAAGGAAATAGATAACTGAAATATTTAGGTACATATTGTTTTTTTGTGTTAATATTCTACACACTGTACTTATCTTGAAGATCTTCCCTTTTGATAACAGCGTTTATTAATAAGCAATCAGAATTTGCATAAAATTAATATTGAATGTCACGTTTCAGTTCGTTTTCGATATTATTACACGTGATCATTGTTTACTCGCGTATTTTCAGCGGTAACTTTTCCAGTATATAAGCACCACAATATGATTATCATATGTCCAAAATAAAGACCTCGTTTTTCAATGACTATCTCTTCACAGTAGCCTAAGTTTATTAGAAACCATTACCACAAAATCGATAGAAAATAAACCTTATCTAAACTTCAACGGCGCAAGATTAAAATTATTAGTTACCTTTAACGTAAATTCTAGTTTCGATAGTCAAGATTTACCTTTTTCAGCTACAGATTGACGATGCCAATCTGATTATTGGAAAACACGTTGCTAACGAAATATCACAGAAAATCTCGTGATTTGTCGTTTGCGGCTTATAGGATCAATATATCAACAGAGCGATAAAGCTTTAAATAAATTGCTTTTCAACACTTCCCCGATTAACAAAACAGAGCACTTTTTATTGTATTGAACTGTTTGATAAAATGAAATATTAATTATTGTACGTTGGTCTTAAAGCCGTCCATGAATTTCTAAACTGTGGATTAATTCAGTAGACTGGTTTAGAAATTCATACGCAGGCAAAGCTGCTTGTGGAATATTGGATTAATTTTAGATTCTCACTCGGAACACGATGTATTGTAAACAATTTATTTATTTACTTGTTTGTTTAGGATCAATTTGAGAAACTGCACTTGTTTGGATAGGATGTCTTCTAAAGCGCTGTCCTTTTCAAACTTGAAAGGAATATGGGCATAATTTTAATGTACATTGTAGTTAGATTTGTTTGCGACCGGCGAAGTGACTTATAAAGACAACGCGTCTTCGATCTTTGCTTATTCATTATTATAAAAATCGGCGCACGAATCCTATGACGAAGCGCGGTGTTCTCAAGAACTCATAGGAAAATGAGTTTGGGGTCTCTAAGCGGATTTCGTACAGTCTATTAACCAAGAGAGCTGACGGATGCGATGTCGATGACCACCGTCTCGGTGTCTCGTGGGCTGAAGTGGCAAACTTTACATCTAGTCTATTACTGCTTTGTTTCTAATTAATCGCCGGTAGCCTTGAGGGGCTATTTCGGCCTCACTCCTAAGTGGTAGGCGAGCTAATAGGGCTCGGTCATCGGAATCGGTATCGCGACCCACTAAGAAGATCCGGCGAGAAACTGTGGGTTTCTATTTCTTCGGTAAAGCAGTAATGCGTTCAAGTTTAAAAGACGGCCTTTATACAATTGAGAATTCGACTCCATATCTCAAGACGGATAGCAGTGTCGTATTACTCACACATTCACATTGTGATTTCGGTAGGTTCCAATAGCCATGACATCGAAATCTCGATTGTATTTCACGAATATTCCAGCCTTCTAACTAGAACACATGACGGCTTTGTAGCAGAAATAGGTAGAGCGATAGTATATACTCGGGCACACAACGTATATACAATACACACAACACAACGTTTATATACAACAGGCCCTACTACCAGTAAGACTATTAACTGATAAACAGAATTAACCATTAAGCATTATTAATTATTATTTTATTTATTTATTTTTATTTTATGGCTTTGATGGATGGACGAACTCACAGCCCACCTGGTGTTAAGTGGTTACTGGAGCCCATAGACATCTACAACGTAAATGCGCCACCCACCTCGAGATATAAGTTCTAAGTTCTCAGTATAGTTACAACGGCTACCCCACCCTTCGTACCGAAACGCATTATTACTTCACGGCGGAAATAGGCGGGGTGGTAGTACCTACCCGTGCGGACTCCCAAGAGGTCCTACCACCAGTGAAAATTAATATTGAATCCCGAATTGTGAAAAGCAAATCTTCGTGATTGCTTGATTTTTGAGAGAATATTCAGTCTTCATTCATACCGTAGGGAAGGCATGCGCGAGGAATATTGAACAAGGCTACTGCAGCTTTGTGGCAGCCGGAATTATGAAAATACTATCACATAGTACTTCTTGATTTCGTGGGTGCATGCCTAAAAATGTCTTAACTTGAAGAAACCTCTAGAAAACTGTGATAACATCACTACATAGTATAAAACAAAGTCGCTTTCTCTGTCCCTATATCCCTATGTATGCTTAAATCTTTAAAACTACGCAACGGATTTTGATGCGGTTTTTTTAATAGATAGAGTGATTGAAGAGGAAGGTTATATGTATATCCATTAAATAGTATAATAATATCCATGAAATAGTGGAAAAATCAATAATAAATTACAGTTTCCGAAGCGAAGCGAGGCCGGGTCGTTAGTGTTATTATAAAAAATAAAATTCTACATTTTGAATCAGTTGGATTTTAAATCGCTTAAACGTATTCCGTGAATAATGTTAAAAAATAAGCGAGTCATCCTCTTCAATCTGAGTCTTATTTACTAAATATTAAAGTATATAGTAGGTTGATAGTGAGTTCTGACCGTGACCTAACTTGAAGCAGAACATTTAATCTAATAAAACAGGTGCTAAATTGGAACTCACAGTCGCTGTGACTTCATAATCAAAAGACCACTTGTTATCAAATACAAATGCTTGTTACTAGATAAATAATTAAATGGAATTGTGTACACAAATTTTGATCGTGTTTAGTTAAATGCTACGAAAAATGTTTTGTTTGTGTAAATGAATAAAAATAAATGAAAGGGAAATTGATACTCAAATCTTGATAACACTTTCCGTGTTAATGGAGAATTTCTTTTTCTTTGAACATAGAACTTAGAACATTTCATTAATTTTATTCACTGAAATGTAATCCAAAGTATTGATTCAATGAATACAAACTTTTTTTTCAAACCACTGCATTTCTTAAATTTGCTTATTTTTACATTTCATTTCATTCAAATCTAAAATTCTTATCGGGCCGTGGAATATCTGTCTTATTTGAAAATTGAAGATATTTATTTGTAATAACTCTTGGCCGCCAATAAAAAAATGTCATGACTATCCTGTATTTAATTTAAATACAATTCTCTTTTAGATTTATCGGACTCAGAAATAAAAACAGAAACACTTATCTGGAATGTTGCAATAATACGCTGTCACACAACTCAACTTTATCACACACCACTTACATTGAGAGGAACCCAAAAATCATATAAAGCAGGAAAAGTACATTATTTGCGTAAACAAAAACCTGTTTTTAATGTAAAATTATTTGACTTGAACATACATAATACAGCATCAACGACCTATGGAAAAAGTAGTTTAATATTTATTACAGGTACGAATAAAATCATGTTTGTGAAGATAATTATATATTTGTTCCAAATTCCATATTGCATA
This sequence comes from Bombyx mori, assembly GCF_030269925.1. Taxonomy (NCBI): domain Eukaryota; kingdom Metazoa; phylum Arthropoda; class Insecta; order Lepidoptera; family Bombycidae; genus Bombyx; species Bombyx mori. The sequence continues at coordinate 4,937,130 of NC_085121.1, forward strand.
GTATTCGCCCATCCATCCTCACCAATGTGAGTCTGATCTGGCTTACAAACCAGGTTTAATGTTGCCCTACGTTTACCAGCCGTTGTACTAATCAACAACATTAGTTAACAAACTATTTTTTAATATGCTTTTATTAGCTTCAGACGTATGTATGTATGTTTATAACGGAATCTTTGAACATGATTAGGACCCCCTTCAAAACGTCGGATTAACTCGACATTTGGTATAGTAATTAAGGACCGATGACAATACAATATTTAAAAAAAATTGAAAAAATTGAGTATCAACTAAAAAATTATAATAAAATAATAGTTTAAAAAAAACTAACAAAATATGCTTTTATAGAAAATCCAACTAAAAAATAGAAAATAAATTTTAATAAATTTGAATTAAAAATACTGTAAGAAAAAATGATTTTATTGTAAAAAAGCTTGGGGTGCTGGTGGTTTAAGTAGTTATAAATATTTTATGAACCGATATGAGTAGAAGGGTTATTTTGATAATCCTGAAAAGCAGCCCACGCTTTTCTAATTTATTACAATTTATTTTCTATATTTTACTTGGATTTTCTATAAAAGCGTATTTTGTTAGTTTTTTTAAACTATTATTTATTTTACTATACATAAATTATTCACGCTGAAAAAAAACATAAACTCTCATCAGTTTTGCAGTTTCCTTTGTGAGACCGTCATTCAGCCAATCGCACGCCCCTTAGCGTCAAATCTTATGATCATTATTTACCACGAACGGCCGTGGATTTCAAGTAATTTACGTTCCTACATTATTGCTTGCACACATAGAAATAATTTTAGGTTATCATTAAGGACCGTCTGGTGTAGTGGTAAGTGACGTGGTCATTACACAAGCGGGTCGCGGGTTCGAATCCCGCCAAGAGAAGATATTTATATGATAAATATAAGATGTATTTTCCAGGGTTATGGATGTATATCAAATACATGTATGAAATATGTATAATAAAAATCCTACATTTATTTTCGTTATCTGGTACCTGTAACACAAGCTCTTTACGAACTTAGCACGGAAACAGTTAACGTGGCGTGAAAAAAAAGTTGTAATATTTTATTTCTAATTTGAATGTCAGTGAATCGCATCTATAGCAATAACTATTGAAAAATGATCTTGACTTACAATAAAGTATTTATTTTAAATAAAATCAGTATAAGTCAATGAATGAACAAAATCTAGGTTCAGTTATTCTAAATCAAGGAACTGGTTTTGTTCTATGTTTAATTTTTATTTTTATTACAAATAAAAACGTAAGACAATGAAACATGTTCTATCTATTCGATCCTAACTCTGTGTAAATACACTTGAATTGGGAAATTCAAAATGCAGACTCATAAATTGTATACATTTGGGAGAAATTAGAGGTTGTACGAAAGGAAATGAAATCTGATTGGAACGAAAAACAAAACCTGTTTATTGCTCGATTTATAAAATTGCAAAGGAAAGATTCGGTACGGTAGGGCGTAATTATGTATATGCACGGGATCCCACCACAGGTATTACCATATTATATCACCCATGCGCTCTGGTTTGGAGGGTAGGGCAGCCGTTGGACTATACAAGTGAGACTTATGTCTCATGTCTTAAAGAGTTTTTTTTTTATTTTTTTTAGTAGATGGGTGGACGAGCTTTCAGCCCACCTGGTGTTAAGTAGTTACTGGAGCCCATAGACGTAACTGCCGCCACCCACCTTAAGATATAAGTTCTAAGGTCACAACGGCTGCCCCACCCTTCAAGCCGAAACGCACTACTGTTTCACGGCAGAAATAGGCATAGTGGTGGTATCTACCCGTGCGGACTCACAAAAGGTCCTACCACCAGTAATGACAAAAATTACAATTTTGCGGGTTTGATTTTTATTACACGATGTTATTCCTTCACCTTAGAAGTCAATCGTGAATAATTATTGTGAAATACGTATTTGCATCGTGCATCACTACATACGAATGCATCGGACGTCTTATCCTTCAGGTCACGACGACTTCATTGGTGGCATCACATGTATAAGAGTACCGGTGACCAATCCAAATACGATCAGCTGTGGGCCCGTTCTGTTAACTACGAATAACGTTAAGCCATGAATTATGAAATTCGATTGTAGCCGTAGATCTATGAATGATTTGAAAAAGAACTGTTTACAGAACCGTGGTTAAAAACGTTACATATTTACGAAGGCTTTTTATATATCCATGGCTCTTGTAATGAAAAATATGACTTGTTTCATATACCTCCTGGGGCGTTCCGCTGAGAATACTCAACATACACGAAGAAGACTCCGTATGTGGACATATTTTCTTTCGAAAACGAAATAATATAAAAGCGTTTCTCCTCACGTGAAATTGAAACATCGACCACAGCTATCATTGTTAGCTACGAAATTATAAATCCGCCTATATTTATAACTTCGAAGAGGAAACCGAATGTAGGGCTGCACTCCAACGTCGGGTACTTTCTATATACCTACGTATTTCAATCTCATCTTACCTGTCATTGATGTCATTACTGACGCATTATAGACGCACAAAAATTAGATATACAAGACCATAATAGTCAGGCCGATCCTATTGTATGTTTGTGTGTTTATTTTGTTAGTTCCAAATCGATTTTCAATATATTGGCTACTGCCTGTGTTACAATTGATTCATGGTTACAGATAGTCATTTTTGGATAAAATAAATTACTAAGATGATATTTGCTACTAAATATTAAAAAAATACTTCATTCTACTGTTTTTCGCTGTAACCCATCTCCGGCCTAATTCTGGTCCGGGGCAGGCGGTGGCGAGTAATTTAAACTTTACAGAACATAGATTTGACACGGTATATCCAAGCTGACTTAACTATTTGTAGAATAGCCATAATGAACTACGAGATAAACTCTTAATTTTTGATCATAGTACGGATGGGATTAAAGGGTTTGTTGATACAAGCCCGGGCTGTTAGTTCAATATTGAGCTTAAATACGCATTTGCTTTGTACACAAGCACAGGAGATCGCAGTTGATACTAAGCGACTAAATTAAACCATAGACAATTACAATGTGAACGCCACTGCTCATCATGAGACAAAGGTCCGTGATTTTTTTTACTGCTTAAACGTTTATACCATGGTTTGGGTAAGGTCCCAATTTCTGCAGATATTGGCACCAGACCGTGGGCCCAATGATGTTTTACCGACCTACCCACCAAACCATTCCCCTTGCAGCTCTCACTCGACGTTCAATCTCCACCCACGTCAGAACCTAGGCTGAGTAGGGAGTTTCCCACGGTAAACACTATAACCAGACTCGCAGCGCCACCCCTAGAATCTTCGAGGCGATAATTGATGACTCTACGTCGGCCGTTTCGGTACGGCAGCCTATCCGGCCGTCCCAGGCAGTAGCGCTGGGGCCCAGAATACCCTCCTGGACCGGAGCCAGCCTGCCAGGTCAGAACGTCGTACACAGCTAAACGGTTGCTCTTACACAGCAGTTCCATGAAAACATACACACATATCTTCATAATAATGAACGGAGATAAGGCATTATTTACAGAAAATACGACTTTGTTATTGTTGTGTATAGTATAATATGGGAATGTTTTGTTTGTCTACTATTACGAGTGCCCATAGTAGAAACTGCACAAAAATACAATTTTACTCTATGTGAAAGTGTTTTTTTTTATTGCTTAGATGGGTGGACGAGCTCACAGGCCACCTGGTGCTAAGTGGTTACTGGAGCCCGTAGACATCCACAACGTAAATGCGCCACCCACCTTGAGATATAAGTTCTAAGGTCTCAGGTATAGTTACAACGGCTGCCCCACCCTTCAAACAGAAACGCATTACTGCTTCACGGCAGAAATAGGCTTACATTCTTGCTTAAATATATATGAAGGCATGATCGGTTCCATGTTGTTTGTAAAATGATGACGTCAGCGTTGTTAACGCCATTCTCTTCATCATTATCATTGCCATCCATGGTGACAGTAATTAAAACTTATTTTTTCAATGAATTCCACTTATTATATTTTAAGTGCACAACGATAACGGCAGCGAACTCCGCTCCGTTTGACTGCTCGAACCGAAAAGTTTTGTGCGACAATAGCTACTCGTATTTATAGTAGAAAGTGGGGGTAGCTTAGACATGAATTCTCTTGAATACCGTCTTAAACAATTATTGACATCCGTAACGTTAAGGAAACAGTTAAATTTAACTGTTTTTAGTTAACTAAATTGTTACGTTGCACCGACACATACATTTAAAAGTTAATATACTTTCTCAGCATTACCACAAAAATACGATACATAACTCTCTCACGTACACCTAACTCTCTCTTGTTATATAATATGGTAATCATAATATTTTTTATATGCACTATATAAGTTTATTAAGACCTGAGACAAACTGTCCAACTAGATAAGTCCGATTTCGAGAAAAAGATCAATTGTCGAATCAAATGTCGAATCCAACTAGGACAGGCAGGACTCGGGAAACTGCGTTAAAACTTCTTATCTCGAATACCGCAGTGTCTCACTACGAAAGTCTTTGATTAGTGTGTGTTGCCAATGATGACATACAGCATTGAGAAATAATACACTGGCCTTTATGGGTCAAAGTAACTCAAAGAGCAATAGAGAGGCCCATGCTCGGAGTTTCTCTGTGAAATAGAATCAGGAATGAGGAAAATGCGCAAAATAACCAAAGTAACTCACATAACCTAAAGGATTCCAAAATTAAAGTGGCTGTGGGCAGAGAACATTGCTCGTAGAGCAGATAGCCGTTGGGGCCTGAAAGTTCTCGAATGGTTTGTCCAGGCCAAAGTTCTCGAGTCGAAAATTATGGAGTATAAGTAGAAATTAGATCTACAGTACATATTGAAAAATCACAAAGAACTAACTTAAACTATCCAATTTGTGTGTGTGTGTTGACGATTGTTATTATTTTTTGCATCTACAAGATAAATTGAATACACAGAATGCACTTCAATTGTATTGTACTTTACTTATAAAATTTAGCGTTACAAAAGAGCCCAATCTAGTCAAATTACACTCTGTGAAACTTTTGCACTTAGCAGTATTTTTTCCCTTAAGCTGACTACGAACTATATAGTAGCTCGTAGAAATTATTTTAAAACTTAATTTACTTGGTAACTTTATGATCTTCAATGTAATGAGTTCCAAACAAACACGGTTAAATGGCCGTTCTGAAATGTATTTCTTTCGAACAGAATCGTCTTGATCTAAATGATAAGTCGTCCGGTGTACTCGTATGCGATTTGACTATGCCGGCGTTCAAATTTCGCATGCATGTACCAATTTGTGAGATACGTGCTTAACAAGCATTCACGAACAATTTCCGCAATAAAAAAAATCGATTTTCACGCAAATCGTTAAACATGTGGCGTCGACCTGATGTCACAACGTAGTTGGCGACACTTATTTTGTGACGTCGAAGTATTAGCCCCGGTAACCAATTAATACCAGATAGAGCATGATCTCATTCATGTATAAATGCTGAAAAAGGAATAACGTCTACATAAAACATTATATTTTGGAAGTCAACAGCCTGGCTGGTCCGTCGGTCCCCGATTTTTATTGAGATTGTGTACAATAATTGACTACCCCAGCACATACAAATGATGCTGACATCCCAACTCACGCAACGTCTACACAAATTAGTAGACTGCATCTCGGAAATTACAGCACCTGGCAGCACCTGGTGGCTGCTACTTCTTCAGCTTCGTCAATAGCCAGTAGAGACGGCTCAAATGAGGTTCAGACATCTGTCTAATATCTTGTGTTCTATGATGGTAACCGCAACAGCTTATTTATATTTTTCTACACACCAATGTTCGTTATAAAATCGGTTGAAAAAAGACTTTTCTTTTTGCACAAAGATATTTCTTAATTAAAAATGAAATTTCTTCAGTTAGTGTCTTATTAGTCTTTTCATTTAAGAAATATAATTTTATTTCCAAGAGACTTAGAAAATAATTATAATTTTAGCTAATCCAATCACGAATATGAACAAATTAATATATTTTCAAACGTAACTCAACGTCGGTGATAATACAAAAACACCAAAACAGGGATAGTTACATCAACGAAGTTTTGGAAAGCAAACGTTCACCACGTAATGTGTAGTAATGTAAATTGATGAGTTAGGTAAACCTGATTTGATTAATGGATTAATTTAACCTATAGAGTTTGAAAGTAGAACCGACCTCGGGATTCACGGCATCGAGATCCCAGATGAGAGAGCTGCAAAGAAAACTACACAAGATTATTATCTTAAAACAAGAAGGCTATCTATTGATATCAATCTTTTATGGTTTCCAGATAAAGGTAAGCGTGCCAATTGGAAGATTTGTTCGTTTCAGTTTAACAATAATACTTCTGAGGTCCGACATGTATGTCCTTCAAACGAGGCTTGTGGAGAGTATTAAGCGGTAGGCAGCGGCTTGGCTCCGCCCCTGGCATTGCTGAAGTTCATGGGCGACGGTAACCACTCACCATCAGGTGAGCCGTATGCTCGTCTGCCTACAAAGGCAATAAAAAAAAAAAGATATTTTTTTTTAATTTGAACTAAGTATAAAATGTACTTAGTGTTCCCCCAAAGATAGCATTTAATTGCGTTTAATTATTTAAAAAATATTTTTTTTTAGGTCTTTCGCCGAATGGGTGAAATTGTTCGACAGACCGAAAGTCCGAATGTTATTGTTTGGAACTTGAATAAATGCAATATTATCTTGAAAATATCGTTAGGGAGACTCAGGCATCTATCTGTCCAATATCTTGCATCAGCTACCGACACTTACTGATGGTGAGTCCCACCGCCACCGGTAGATAACCGCCCTACCTATTTCTGCCGTGAAGCAGTAATGCGTTTCGGTTTGAAGGGTGGGGCAGCCGTTTTACTGTAAAAACTGGGACCTTAGAACTCAAATCTCAACGTAGGTGGCGGCATTTACATTGTAGATCTCTATAGGCTTCGATAACTATATAACATCAGATGGGCCATCTCACAAGTCGTCTACCGATCTACAAAAGAAAAAAAAACTTCTTTTTTTTTTCGAATAGTGGGCCGAACCTCCTACGAGGTCCCCGCGCAAAAGGGGCGCGCGGGGTATGTGAGACTCAACGATCTGCATGGTGTTGTGAGCAGACCGCGGGCCCAAGGATTTTAGAGCCCACCCACTAAACGACTCCCCTGCACTCTTACACCCGACGTCCGATCCCCTCCGAGGTCAGAGCCCCTGATGAGGTAGGGGGGTTACTGCGGTCAACACTACAACCAAACGGCGCGGCTCACCCCAAGGACGCCCAGCCGACGGAGCCTTCGAGGCGAATCGAAGGCTCTGAAACGTCAGCCGTCTCGGTACGGCACCCCGTCGGGCCGCCCAGACGGTGCCGCTGATGTCCCGGAATACCCCGCTGGACCAGAAACAGCCTGCCGGGTCGGGACGCGATACACCATCCACCGGTCGCTCTATTTACTCAACGGCAGCGCGCTAGAGTGCTGGTAGCGCGCCGCGCGGCCTCTACCCCCTCAGGTCGCCCCTTGACCTTCACCGGGGGGAGGCCGCTACCTACAGGGGCCGGGACGCACGGGCGTATTCCTGCCTCCGGCCCCCGGCTCAACGGCGACGGATCGGTGCGGAAAGGGAAGAGCTCTCCCTCTCTCACTCCGCCGCCTCCTTCTGCGAGATGGTGGACTCGCAGAAGTCGAGCATCGCCTTCCAGGACTCGTCGCTGCCGCTGCTCGTCGCAGCGAGAGGTCCTCTCCTATGACTGCGACGAGGGCGGCGCGTTGCTCGTCGAATCCAGAGCAACGCGCCAATGTATGTTCCGCTGTGTCTTCCTCGTCGTGGTCCGCGCAGTGGTGGCACTGCGCCGTCGGTTCCCTTCCGGCTATCTTGTAAAGGTAACACCCATGGCCGGTCAACATTTGCGTCAGCCGGAAGGTGAGGCATCCGCGGTCGCGGCCCACCCAGTTGGTACGGACGCCGGCCGACGGGTCCGCCAAGTGGCGAGACCACGTCTCCAGCACGGACCGCCGAGAACAGAACCTCCGCAAGAAAAAAAGAAAAAAAAAAACCTAAGATAGCCAGAAAAGTTCATGGTCCAACTAAAGTAAGCGGTTATCGGAGAAAATGGTCTTCATAATGTCATGAGTCTACCCGTCATGCCTGTGCAGGGGTGGCATTTATCGGTAAGATTCGAAGGTTGGGCCTCGAGATGGCGGTCGAGAAATTTCAGGCCCTGCTGTTTCACAGGACTGGATACCGCAACGTCTCCTTCAAGGCGGCTTGTGTTCTCGCCGGAACGCCTTTCTGAGACCTGGAGACGGATGCGCTCGCCGCCGATTATGCGCGGCGATGTGACCGCGACAGGGGGAGCCACGTCCCGGCGAAGGAGCGATTAGAGCGCGGAGGTTCCAACCTCGACAGTCCGTGCTGGAGGCGTGGTCTAGCCACTTAACGAACCCGTCAGTCAGTCTCCGGATTGTTGAGGCGGTGTGCCCGGTCCTCGCGGAATGGGTGAACCGTGACCAAGGGCATCTCATCTTCCGGTTGACGCAAATACTCAACGGCCATGAGTGTTTCGGCTAATGCCTGCACCGCGTCGCCCGGAAGGAACCGACAATGCAATGCCACCCCTGTGACTGCGACAAGGACACAGTCGAGCGCACGCTCGCTCATTGCCCCACACGGTTGGGGCAGCACCGTGTCCTCGTCTCGCAAATGCGACCGGACTTGTCGCTGCCGACCATCCTGGCTACGATGCACGCCACTGACGAGTCCTGGAAGGCGACGCTCGATTTCTGCGAGTTCAACATCTCGTAGAAGGAGGCGGCGGAACGAGAGAGGGAGAACTCATCCCTTTCCACACCCATCCGTAGCCGCCGGAGTAGGACTTTTGCCTGACTCTGGCCCCTGCAGAAGGTGACCTGCCCCTCGGTGTGGGTTACGGGGTGCCCTGAGGGAAGAGACTACGCGGCGCGCTACCTGTGCTCTAGCGAGCTGCATGATAGCAATTCCATGGAACTGCTGTGCAAGAGCAACCGATTGGCGGTGTATCGAGTTCCGACCTGACAGGCTGATTCTGGTCCAGCCGGTTATTCTGGAACACCAGCGGGACTGCCTGAGGCAGCCTATGGAGTCCGAAACAAGGTAAAAAAATTAATGTAAATACCGAAGATGATTTTTTTTTATTGCTTAGATGGGTAGACGAGCTCACAGCCCACCTGGTGTTAAGTGGTCACTGGAGTCCATAGACATTTACAACGTAAATGCGCCACCCACCTTTAATGATAGAGAATACTATTAGAGACTTATACGGAGTAAACTCTTTCGATAAACAAAAAAAACTATTGTGCCACAGTGCCCACAGTGGGTTAGGCACAAACTATATCAAAATCAGAATTCAATAAAATTTTAAGATTTCTCGTCACATTAGTGCGTTATACAGTTGTAAATTAGTTACAACGAAACGAGGAGCAACATTTTCCGTATTGATTTTCAAGGGGAAGTAAGAATCGTGTCACGTACGTCCGAACAAAGGGTCGTTGTCGTTAGGCGTAAAAAATAACTTTAACCTGCACTGATTACCAGAGAAGGCTAACAAAGAGTTTGCTACAGTTGGCTCAAAGCCAATGTCCCAGTGATGCTCCAGACTTGTCTTAATTGAAGGATACGTGAGCTGAACAGAACTGCTTTCGTGAGATACAACAAAAAGCCAAGTGTGGCCTTTCAAATCAAACTAGTTACAATAGTATTAAAAAAATGCACTAAAATACGATAATTTTAAGTCCTTATGTTTCTTGTCTTATCTTATATCTTTAAACGAGCAATTTTTGTACATATATAAATATGTATATAATCTGAGTCTCGGAAACGGCTCCAACGATTTTCATAAAATTTAGTATACAGGGGATTTCGGGGGCGATAAATCGATCTAGCTACGAATTCTTTTTAGAAAATGTTGTTTTATTCGTGTTTTCAATAATCGACTTTATCGATAATCAACTTAAACATAAACTTATTTTTTTTTTATTGAAAGAAAATAACAAATAATATAAGTATACTATAATATCAATATTATTATGTAATTCGTATTTGAATATAACTTATAAAAAACACAATTTATCAAAAACAAACCGAGTAAAGCTCGGTCATCCTCTAGTTAAAATAAAGTAGGTTTAATTATTTATTCCACATTAATTTATAAAACAATATTATGATATTTTAAATAAAATGTAATGAATTAATTATAGTTACTAGAGATATAATTAAAGATTCATATGGTGCTTAGGAAAAACAAATTGATTTTAAGTAATTTATTTCAGGGTTAGGTTTGGCAAGATCTTAATTGATGCTGATGTTCCACTACTTCTAGGCTGGAAGTGATTTTGCGTATAATAAAATTTACATTTCTGTAGCACTTCTTCGGAATAGGTTGTTTTATACCAAATTCAATAATATTGAAGTGATACGAAGAATATGGCTTTAATGAATGGAATATCCGTAGCCTTCAAAATCTTTATAGAATAATGAATCCGAACAAACGACGGCGACGACGACATTCAATTACGTTTTTAAACAAAACTCATCCACGAAAATGTACATTTAAGTACGCTTAATGATAGCAATTTATTCCCTTAGATTAAATCAAGCATGAACGGTCTAATTACCAACATTTCCGTCTAACAGACTTACGCATCTGGGATTACTTAAACACGGTGGTGATTATGGGCTTTAACAGGCATCGCAATGAATTACACGGGTTCCTTCACGACAGGCAAATTATGGCGTGTCAGTAAAGAAAGCTCGTAGGCAGATCCTCGTCGCTCCAAGGGATTTGAGATAAGATGCACACATTTAATGTATTGGCTGTGACGAAAAAGTGACAACATAGTATTGATAACTCTTATCCGAATAACTTACGCAATATCCGGTATTCGTTATTTTTACTGAAGGAACTTTGAATCTAGAATAAAAAAACTACGGAACTATCGGGACTTCGGATTTTTGCTTCTCCAAATCATACGCATTATTTATTATTGGGTATAAAAGAAAATTTATATGTATCTTTAGCCGTTATCGCTTTATTATCAAATCTATTTAATCATTTATTCATCCGTCATAATTTGGAAGTCCCTGCCGTAATCTATGGTTCCATAAACGAAGCTCAAGTCCGTCTAGAAATAGTAAATAATAGTCGCTGACTTCTTAAAGTAGAATAAAGTAACAATAAAATTCGTAAATCAATAAATCTTGGAATACAACACATGGAAATTCAAAATCTATGGGTATGTACGAGATGAGTTTTGACGAAATTAATTATTCCTGTTGTCGGCGCCATAAGCTGACACAAACATTCAGACTGAAACGTAAATTTGATAAAGGCGATAACGAGAATCATTTCGACGAAATTCGTTTAATTGAATTAATAAGATCTAATTTCGTTTTGTTACAAATGAAGGCCTGAGATTTTTTTTCGTTGGAGAATCTAATATATCTGTTTTTTTTTTATTATTTTCATGTTAATACAAAGTAATGTAAAATACAGTTACTTTTTTTTCTTAATAGATTATCAGTCCCCTCTGAATCTGGGTTTATACTTCTTACTACTACCACCACCACTATTACTAATAATAAAATTTACCCACAGACACGTTTTTTTATTTATTGCTTAGATTGGTGGACAAGCTCACAGCCCACCTAGTATTAAGTGGTTACTGGAGCCCATAGACATCTACAACGTAAATGCGCCACCCACCTTGAGATATAAGTTCTTAGGTCTCAAGTATAGTTACAACGGCTGCCCCACCCTTCAAACCGAAACACATTACTGTTTCACGGCAGAAATAGGCGGTATTGGGGTGGTGCGCAGTATGGCCCTGTACGGTGCTCCCGTGTGGTCGCCCGCACTCTCCGCGAGAAACGCGGCTTTGCTGCTCAGGGGGTACCGCACCATCTCTCAAGATGTGGCCTGCGCTCTCGCCGGATACCTACCCTGGGACCTCGAGGCCGAAATCTTGGCTGCGGTATATCGGCGTAAGGCGCAGGTCTTGAGTCGGGGACGGTCGCCCGGCCCGTCGGCTGTCGGTCGGTGGAAGCGTGCTGCGCGTCATGTAGCATACGCTAAGTGGAGAGAGCAATTGCTGAAGGAACTTGGCCAAACTTCGGCCACCCGCCGGCGCACCCTCAAGGCCCTGATGCCCGTGCTGGAGGCATGGTCGGATCGGCGTCACGGCGTACTCTCCTTTCACCTTGCGCTGGTCCTCTCGGGACATGGCTGTTTCGGGAGGTACCTGTGGAAGGTCTGCAGGAGAGAGCCACATCCGGGCTGCCACCAGTGCGGGCACCCGGACGATGACGCGCAGCACGCGCTCGAAACGTGCCCGCGTTGGGAGCACTCGCGGCGAGATCTCGTCGCGGTGCTGGGGAGAAACCTCTCCCTGCGGGCTGTCGTCGCCCGCATGTTAGAGGATCAGGGCTCGTGGGAGGCCATGGCCAGGTTTTGTGACCTGGTAATGGCGTCCCGTGAGGCTGAGGAGCGTGAAAGGGAGTGGGATTCCTCTTCAGCACCTCAGCGCAGAAGACGGGATGGCCGGCGCGGGCGTGAAGCTCCCGCTCAGCCCCCGTAGGGACTATCAGGTGGCGGGTGCGGGGGCGCCCGGTACTCGACTGTTGGTCCAGTGGTGGGGCGGTGCACGGTGGCTCCTGTGCGCCGCCCACGGTGTATCTCCCGAAATGACGTCCTTCGGGATTTTCCCGGAGATGAAATCCCGTCTTATCATCAGGACGGGTACCGGCGAAGGCGGACTTTCGGCGCGCACTGCGGTACCGTAGGTCTGGTGTAGCCGGTGTGGTGGAGATCGATGGGGTTTAGTCGGTAGTCGTTCTGCGGGGCAAGTGCTTCGCGCGCCTTTTTCGAGGCGTAGTCTTTTGCGAGGAATTCGGGAAGGTGGAGGACCTTCTCGTCCCCTCTTCCTCTCAGGAGGCGCTGGAGTCCGACATAACCCGGTTCGTTACCCCCCCGGACCGGGTATCCGTAAATGGATTCCCCATTTTTTTAAAAAAAAAAAACGAAAAAGAAAAAAAAGGGTGGTGGTACCTTCCCGTGCGGACTCACAAAAGGTTTTACCACCAGTAATTACGCAAATTATAATTTTGCGGGTTTGATTTTTATCACACGATGTTATTCCTTAACCGTGGAAGTCAATCGTGAACATTTGTTGAGTACGTATTTCATTAGAAAAAATTATATTCGCTTGGGATTCGAACACCGGTGCATCGCTCAACACGAATGCATTGGACGTCTTATCCTTTAGGCCACGGCGACTTAATATTGGTTATCGGTGCCCATCTGCCTAAATAGTTGAAAGCTTTACAGCTTGCACAAGGCTTAGCGATCCGAAATAATTCTTAAAATATTGACATCAAACAATAATTATGGTGCATATTTTACTGTTTTTATCCAAGTTTTTTGTTGTTCAGGCTACGTAACTATCGAAGATCAAATACTCAATTAGATTTTAATAGCGACTTTGGTGGTCACTACCAACGTAAGCTGATTATATGCTCTTCTACCTGAAAATGAAATTCATACTATTGACTGTGAAAGATTACTTATCAAAGACACAATTTGTCATTTCATTATAGTGAAAGACTTTCTGTTATGTTTCAAAGCTACAAAAGTCGACCTAGTCGACCATTAATTAAAATGGAAACAAATTTAACAGCTAATTCAGTGTACTTATTCGCTAGCCAGACCAACTATTTTAATATATCCAAAATGGTTCTTGAACACAAAGAGTTGTTACGCCAAGACTAATTAGAATGTATATGCAGACATAGGAACCCCGGACTGAAAGATATTTTAATCGAAGTTTAAATTATATAACCCTAAATGAGACCTTTAAAATTAAATGTTTTAAAATTACTTCAATCTATAGTAAAAAAGTGTGTTTTAAATTACATTATTTCTTTGAGTCTGCTAGTGAAATAGCAACACAAACAAGGCGCAAATTACCAACTCAATTATGTTGGATATAAATTCTACAGCCTTATTAATAATTCTCTTTTTTCTAATTTATTTCAAAAAAAAAAAGGTCGAGCATATTCCATTAAAGTATTTTTGTAATCTTGACTATAAATTAATTGGTTCTTAAGTGGCTTTTGGCAATTGGCTTTTGGCTTAGTTATACCCCTGGCACTCCTGAAGTCCATGAGCGACGGTGACCACTTACTATTAAAAGGGTTGTTTAGTCGTCTGTCTGCAGCGGCAGTAAAAAAGACTTGTAGCCAAAACATTATTTCAGAGAGTATCTGTTAGTTAATAACCATTGTATTTGACAAAACATTTATCTAGCCAAATCATAATTTAATTTTACTTGAGTACATATTGGTGTGTCGGAACGAGTTTCTAGTATGCAAAGTAAATATTCGTTGTGTACGTTATAAATAAGCCGCGATTCTCATTCGTGGGCCTTTACTTGGCTTTATCATCCAGTCTCCATAGAGTTTGTTTGACAACGACGTTCCAAAACAATGACGTCGAGTGTTTGTGTTTAATATAATGTCTTTTCTTATGTTTAAAAGCTAAGAATACTTTCATACTTTAGAGACTGCAACTGGAGTACTTTGCACAGGTGGCTTTGTATAACTCGCTGACCTAGTTGGAATATTCAATATCGCATTGATACTTTCACGAGACCATTTCTATATGTATGTAAGCATCGAAGATCTTTTTACCTACGGACGTTTTTTACGACATTGAAGCAAAACAAATGGAGCGTTAAGTTCTTCGCAGTAGATTACACATTTTCCGTGTATTAATCTGCGGGGTTTTTGGGTGAAAACCATTAATAAATTACTGGAGAATATTAAAGCTGTCTTCAGAAAGTAATCGATTTCGTGCACGAGAAATAATCAAATTGCTATTTTCTGTTCAACAATACATTAATATTTTTGTAAATAGCATAAAACAAGTTAAGCGATATTGACATGTTTGCATTAAACACTTTAGTATAAAATCTTTCAACCACGAACCGTGAAATATTGAATTTACTTCATGCTCTCTCCTTTCAACGAAGAAACGGTGTATTCGCATAGCTTCAAGTAGCTTTCCCCTGAGAAATTCTTTGAACTTACTGCTTAATAATACTGCTTTGTGAAAACAGAATTTTGTTATTAAACAGTTTGATTTTGTTCCATTCCAGTACATATTTGGTTTAAATCTAGTATACTACTCAAGTTGAAAAAAAAGTTAATGCTAATTTTAAACGAAAAGTAAACCTTCATTTTAAAGCACAACATCAACAAAACTTATTACCTACAAAATCTCACCACCTATAGATACTCACGACTTGCACTTAACACCTTATTTTCACTACTGAACTTATATAATAATGTATTATGTATATGTAAGTCGAATGAATACCAATGATCAAAAGAAATCGTTGAGCAGGACAATGTCCTATAAATTACGTTGTAAAGAATGTGAAATCTAATATCTGAATTATTTAAACAACTTCAATAGCTCAATCGATACTTTAATCGTCAGGTCAGTGATACTAACAAAGTACAAAAAGCTTAAGAAGTTGTACTGAATAGTAACATTATATTAGCTGAACAAAAATGGACAATCATTGTACAAACTCACTTTATTTTTTACGGTACTGAATTTTTGGACAAGCTCACAGCCCACCTGGTGCTACCTGGTGCTGGTTACCGAAGCCCATAAACATCTACGATGTAGATGCCGCCATCCACCTTGAGATACTGTTCGAAGTTCTCAGTATGTAACAAAGGCTGTCCCACCCTTCAAACCGAAACGCATTGCTGCTTCACGGCAGAAATAGGCAGGGTGGTAGTGGTACCTATCCGTGCGGACCCACAAGAGGTCCTACCACCAGTAGTTACGCAAATCATAATTTTGCGGGTTTGGTTTTTATTACACCATGTTATTCCTTCACCGTGGAAGTCAATCGTGAACATTTGTCGAGTACGTGTTTCGTTAGAAAAATTGGTACTTGCCTGCGGGATTCGAACACCGGTGCTTCGCAACATACGAATGCACCGGACGTCTTATCCTTTAGGCCACGACGATTTTATAGCGGTTGTCCCAAACTTCAAATCGGCACAAATGACTGCTTCGCGTGTTCTTTCTTAAATGAGGTTAAAAAGATTGAGACGAGGTCACACGAGGTCACAGCCCATCTGGTGTGATACAAAGTTCCAAATTGTATAAAAGCGGTCCTACCTTTCAAACGCATGACCGGTTACCGATGTAAATAAATAAGATGCTATTTTTCAGTGGCGATGCCTCAGAATACGCCGTAAAACCAATGAAATATTACAAAACGTAAATAATGGTCACGTTCAATAATTTCGTTTTCAACAGTATTCCGATTCTGCAGGAGATCACAAAGATGAAAAGTTTATTTTATTCAAATGAATCGATTACATGAAGGTTCCTCTGGAGTTCAACGAAAGTTTCAAATAACACCTGAGTTGAATCCCAAGTAATTTGAAAATGGAATTCACGGTCTTATTAGTAGCTATGAAAATAATAAGGGAATGTTTATAAGTACTTTAAAATTATTCAAGAAAATAAATTATCTCAGTCCTAAATAATCGCTTTACGAATTTTTATATTATTCTATATATCAATTACAGCGACTAACGTAATAGTGGTGAATTTAGTATGTAGTCTAAATCTATACATATAAATAAAATTGGAGTGTCTGTTTGTAATATTGAAATAACCGCTTTTTACTATATGCATATGAATATATATACGGTACATACACCAAAATAATTTTTTTTTACAATTTTTGTCTGTCTGCCAGTCTGTCTGTTTGTTCCGGCTAATCTCTGGAACAGCTGGACGGATTTTGACGAGATTTTCTCGAGACTTTCACTGATAGGTAGCTGTAATATAAGGAGTAACTTAGGCTACTTTTTTTAGACTAGCTTCGCCCCGCGGCGTCACTTGCGGTACAACAATAATCGTAGGTGATATCGCAGGACTCAGCTATCAATAATAAAATTTAATGTTTCCGAAGCGAAGCGAGCGGGTCGCTAGTCTTAAATATATTGTACTAGTCTTCCGTCCGCTGGTACGTCGGCGTTAACTACTTTTATTTATTTGTTTTTTATTTATTTTTATTGATTCGATGGGTGGACGAGCTCACAGCCTACCTGGTGTTAAGTGGTTACTGAAGCCCATAGACATTCACAACATAAATGCGCCACCCATCATGAGATATAAGTTCTAAGGTCTCAAGTATAGTTACAACGGCTACCCCACCCTTCAAACCGAAACGCATTACTGCTTCACGGTAGAAATAGGCAAGGTGGTGGTACCCACCCGCGCGAATTCACAGAGGTCCTACTACCAGTAAAAAACTTTATATCGGAAGGGCCGAGATCCGTGATCAGCAGTGGAATCAATGGAAGCCTATATCCTTTCCCGATTCACTTGAAACTATTTCCATACCAAATTTCATCAAAATCAATTCAGGGTTTCGGGCGTTACAACCGAACGGTCAAAGTTATTTCCGCATAAAAAACAATATTATTTCGTATGTATCTTTCTGATAACATTATCAAAAGAAAAACCAAATACCAATATCGCGATATTTTTTTTTTGCTTCATCCGACTTTAATGAAACATATCCTTTTCCTAATTAATCACATGAGAAAACTATATGAAAATCGCTTCAAGCTTCCCTAGAAGTGCGCGATTAAACAAACAGACAATAAACCAATTTAAAGCACAATTATTTTTCATAACATATTTGGAGTCAATTTTATATAAAAATCAACAAACTTGATACTTGTATTACATTCCAAAATTAACATCACCTCAACGTTAACATGAGGTCAAATTAATGAGTACTCAGGCGCGCGTGTTACGAGTATTCTAAAACATTTTTGGGGCATTTTAATTTGGTACATTTCCGCTGAAAAAGTCGGCTAATCATTAATTCACGTGTTTTTGTGTACGCTTGTATTTTTAACTCACGAATAAACGAAATTAATGATTACTTTACTGAATCCGAGTAGGTGAATCCGCAAGTTCATAACTGAGATAACTGAGCTTTATTGAACTGAAACTTGAATTTCAATTAACGATATAATGATATCTCTAGGGCCATTGTTATAATAATTTATGTTTGAATGGCATCATTGATTGACAGAAATAATAAGAATAATTTAATTCAACCAGAATATATTGAAGAATACATTGATTAGTGAAGTCCTGATTTTGCAATTACAATGATAACTTGGGTTATAGAAGCACTCGTAAATAGACAGATTATGCATAACCTCTTATTTTTATGTTAGGCTAAACTAATACGATGCCTTGATTGTTTTGTAGTATGTTGTGGTTTATATAACTTAATTTATTTTATATGTATTTCTTATTTTTTTATTTTTATTATTGCTTAGATTGGTGGACGAGCTCACAGCCCACCTGGTGTTAAGTGGTTACTGGAGCCCATAGACATTTACAACGCAAATACGCCACCCACCTTGAGATATAAGTTCTAAGGTCTCAGTACAGTTACAACGCCTGCCCCACCTTTCAAGCCGAAACGTATTACTGCTTCACGGCAGAAATAGGCGGGACGGTATGTATCTTTGTATGTCTTTGTATGTATGTATCTATATATTTGTTTTAGCAATGTAATTTATAATCTAGTGTTCATTTTACTCATGTTTACTGTAATTCTTTAAATTATCGCCATGTATTAACTTCATCACAGCTACGCACTTCTTGAACCTTTCACTTCATCAACGAGGGTTAACTGGAAGAGAATGCCTACATGACGTTAAGTTTGCCTATTTTGTGCAATAAAGAATTGTCATTCATTCATTCATTCATGCATTCATTCATTCTATGAAAATTTCTCGATTAATTTAAATCAGCAAACAGTAAAACCGTTGAATTTGCTTTTCTAGAATGAGAAACTGACAAATTGTGTATACTACAACATGTAACATAATTAACGCACACCCTGAAAGTAATTTGTTCAGAATCGGAATCTGGATCGATTTTGATTGTTTTTTATGTACCAATTTTTTTTTTATATTTAGTTAAAACTAAGTAAATTACAGTCACCCTACACAGCTAGCTAAACAGTACATAGAAACGAAAATGGAACGTAAGTCAGGGTATTAAGACTTTTTAATATGAAATATCTAATTAGTAAAAAAAAAATTATTTAATTAAATAAATCTGATACTTATTTCAAGGCTAATAGTCTATTACAAAATAAAATACCTACGCACACAATACCAACAGCGACCGCCGGCACACAGCAACACTACAATACATAAAAGAAAACCACGTAATACAAAAATAATTACTATCCCTTTCTTTCGTCGGCTTAATATTCTTACAATAAACGGCAGGCTAATCCCGATGTTCGCGGCGACGCGGTTGCGTCGGCGGTGATCAAAGAAAAATCTAAACAACGAAGTCAACAAAATATTTTTGACAAGTCAGTCACGCCGCGTCCACCTTATCGATAAGAGGTCAAGTGATAGTGCAAATAAAATATCTCCCGTATTTCGCTATGTCTTTTCGGTCAGTGACCTCCTAGATCAGCTGATTTGACGCCTCTCGACTTTTTTTTGTGGGGGCGAATTAAATCGCTAGTTTATAACACACAGACAATAAGTGCCGAAGAACTAAAGAATAAGATAATAACCGCCTTTGATAAAGTGAAAAGTGACATTGCAGTATTATCTAAAATAAAACAAAAAATACGAAAACGGTCATTAAAGTGCATTGAACAAGCGGCGCGGCGAGTAGGTGTCTGTGTGTGTTTTTTTTTTTTTTTATGATTGAGAGATTACTGGTGGCCCGAAGGCCTTTCCAGTTTCACCAGGACAGGTGGGCGAGCATAGGCTCAGCCAGGAGGGGTGGGATTTGCTAACAGCTGCCCGAGCGCCTCCGAAGGAGACCTAACAACTCAAGAGCAATTGCTTCGCGAATGAATCTACTACCGGATCGGAATCGCGACCCGCTGAGAAGATCCGGCGAGAAACTCAGCGGGCTGATGCACGGGCTAGGTTGCACGTCGACCTCTTTGTCGAGTTCGACGAGTACGGTTACTGGGGTCCCTAAGCCTGCTCCTAGTATTAGAGCTGAAGGCATCTAATGCAAAGGTTATTGGATCTGATGGATCCGTAAGGACGTGTGTCTGTGTGTGCGTGCGCAGCGGAGTGTGAATCGGTGACCATTTTATTTCCACGAAATTGGAATAACTAATTTCACAAATAATCAATGTTAACGCACATATAAATAATATTTGGTGTATGCATAGCGTTTATACTATTAAAGTCTAATTGGGGTGTTTGAGGGTGTGCGTTAAATATGTTACATGTTGTATATATAACTATATATGTTAAGTATTTATCTCATAACTGTTATGTAATTAAAAGATTCTTAGTCTTTTCAGGAGTTTTGTCTGCATACATAAAATTTTGTAAGTTTTTATCCTGTTATTTATATCCTAGAATACATTCTTAGCAACATATCAACTAGTTGAAATAAGATGTATAAATAAAATACATTTTGAAAAAAAAATGTTCTTGTTTCTCATGTTTTGCAAAGGTAATATCGAGAGAGTGTAGAAAACGTGAATGCATGGATGCTACTTCCTTCAGGCGTACAATAGAGCATCATGCTCACCGCTTGTGTCTATATTGATAAGCATATTCCACTTACATCCATCGTGAAAATAAGGGGACTGAAATGATGAAAAAATCTTGATACATGATGCGTTGAAGGGCCTCAAGGTATTATTGGTTACAAATACCAAAAACATACAAGACAAGAAATAGACCAAGATCGCGAACAGCAAATATCGAACCCATAGTCATTGTCACTTACAAATAGATCAAGTAAAGTAATAATTTATACCTTGCACATATTTATTGTGTAAGAAATAATGTATATTTTATTTACATATTTATTATTCATTTTCCTGTCGAATTAATTATCCTTTTAAACATTTAAGCACTGGAGCAACACGAATATTAAAAAGCTCTATTTGTCTAAATTAGCATAATTTATTATTAAAATAAATTTACTATTTTCTTTTTTTATATATTTATTTGATAAAAGATTGTAGTACCATTGCATGTATCTATATGATAAAAAGAATACGTCAACGACAAACACGGTTTACATTATTGCGTTAATCACAATACATATTGTATAGTAAAATCACGTGACAACATCCCTTAAGCATTTTACATGTTCAATTATGATATGTACAATGATTCCGGTCCCAAGTGGAACGAGCTCTTGACGAGGGCGGACAGATGCTTCCGGCCGCTTCGCTTAAACGCCGTTCTTTCTTTCTTCACAGACATGCGCGGGTATAATTTCAGAACGAATTCTTTGAGTAGTATAATTTTTTCTCTTTGTATTGAGTTGTTGCGACCATGGCTATCGTAATTTAAAATAGTAGTTTAATAACAAACTAACTGAAGTTCGCGTTCGATTCTCATATAAATGGCATTTGTTTTTAATTAACACGCTTTCGCTAGTTTCAGACGTATTTATGTTAGTAACGGAATCCTTGAACATGATTTTTACCCCCTTCAAAACGTCGGATTAACTCGAAATTTGGTATACAATAAAACCATTTTTTCTTATACTATTTTTAATTCAAATGTATTAAAATCTATTTTCTATTTTTTAGTTAGATATTCTATAAAAGCGTATTTTGTTGTTTTTTTAAACTATTATTTATTTACCTTCCGAATCCAATACATAAATAAGACTTAAGATCGAAAATTCATATTTAGATACGCAGAGAAAACGCAACGAAATCCAAATAATTATTATTGTACTGTAAAGAACGGCTAGACTACACTGTTAGTCTTATCATAACTTAACTCAATTCAATATTCTACTTCTATACAACGATATTCTACTTCTAACACTGTCCCCTCTAACACTGTATGACGATCACGACTACTCTGTAAAAATGAAACGATTGAGACAAAGAAGAACTACTTGAGTGATATCATTTATTAAATTATTAAATTAAATTAGATTTAAAAAAGATTAAATAAATAAGTTGCTGTATAGCTTAAATCACCTACACAAATAAATGGATCACGGTGTACGCGTGCGAACAATATATCAGGAGCTAGTGATAAATCTTTCTAATCCAAGCCACAAATACGAAAATCAGATTACACAGATATCCAATAGACAAATGTCGTTTCGGTCATTTGAATAATGTCACCAGCTAAATCGAACATTTGAAACCTTTCGACTGAAAAGTACTTACTCATTTATATAACATCGACGGCAAAAGAATTTCTAACCAGTAGTACTTGATAAAAACCTGTATTTGGTAAATTCCTTTGACTTTACGTTCGATAAACACTAAATGGGAAGCAGAACAAGCCAAATGTTTCCTGCTTAAGTATATGAATCACTTTTTTGAACCTTTTAATGTGCAATAAGATGTTAATTTAAATTCACTTCTCATTTGTGCTGGAATGCTTCAATTAAACGAATTTCAAAACTCTTCCCCACAGTGTGAGGACATCTAACTCTTTCCACACGTACACAGAACGAAATGTTCAACATTAAAATTTGTGCAAACGTTATAAACGCGATTTTGTTAAAGGATTGTACTAGTAATTGTGATATGAGTTCTAAAATCTCAGTTTTTACAGTATGACTTTTTTTTTTTCATGCCATATCCTTCTAACCAAAGCGCATTACTGCTTCACGGCAGAAATAGGTGGTAGAACCTACCCGTGCCGATTCCCAAGAATTCCTACCACCAGTAATTACGCACAATATATGTACAAAATTTTTGCGAGTTTGATTTTTTATAAACGACGTTACCCTGAAAGTCATTTGTGAACATTTTAAAGTACATATTTAATTAGGAAAATTGGTATCTGACTGCGGGATTCGAACACCGTTGCACCGCTTGATATGAGTGCACCGGGCCCCTTATCTTTTAGACCACGACGATTATCCCATTAGCAACACCTTAATCGCCTCATAACACCTACAAGAAAATATGGGTTGGTGCCATTCTAAGTCAAAATACAACGCAACTACTTTAAACCTACTTAGATAATTAATTATACTGTGGTACGAAAAAATATTAATATATTACATATTAACCAGAAAATTCAGATTAAGATCCTGGCTACCTCGAACTGCTAGTCTTATTTCTTTAGCATTTAACTGGAGTAGTATACAATTTGGATAATAGTCGCTAGGGCCTGTCGACACGGGTAACTTGTATCCAGCCTATAGCTGCCAACCCAGCAATCCTAATACCAGCAACTATGCGTTCCTGTTCGAAGGGTAAATCAGCGGCTATACCAATACTATTGCGAATTCACGATGGACAGCGTCATTCGTCTCGTAGTGTCGACAGACTCTAGTTAAACATCAAATGGGACGAAAGGTGGTCTAGGCAAAAATAAAAAAATCAAGAACGACCAAATAATTCATCGTATGCGGCAACTTATTAGGCCGTAAAGAAATACATTGCTGTTACATAATAACTATGAAGGCATATTTCATATCTGCGGTCGGTCATGGAAATTTTTAATTTCCCTCAGCACAAGAGGAAGTGGAGCCAGTTTTTCTTTTGTTATTAAAATAAAACAACGTCGTGAAATGAGCTTGGTTTGCAGAGTTGTTTGTGAGATTCTTGCAATATTATTTGTGTTGGAAATGTTCTTTAATTAAAACCATCTGTCATTAATTGTATTAGACTTTTTTTGTGCCACTTTCGTCGGCTGTTGGTTGGTTGACATTGCTTATGCTACTATTTTATGTTAATAATTACTATTTACATAAGATTTTCTGAAAATGTGAATTTTAGCTCCACATGGCTTCACCTCACCAACCAAGTCGTAAAATATTGTGGTAAATGAAAAATGACGTACAAATTTTTATATACAAATAGTTAATTTGCACTTTTCACATTTTAAACTAAAATTAAGTGAGGTACATATTATACGAAATTACCATACTTAGTTAGGAACAAAGTATAGACAACCTGGATTCCGTTGTACATACAATTAATGAGTAAGCATATCGTAGGTACAATGGGCTTGTCAAAATTCCTATAAAATTTAGTGACAAATGATCGAGGTTTATCCAAGCGGGTAGACGAAAAAGCCATTTAACCCGAACATTTCTAAGGTAAACGAAGGATATAGCGACCGAAGTGGTGACATTGACAAAGGTAAAACATTTTACAAATAACCTGTTGGCATAAAATTCGCGCGTTAGGCATCTTTCAATTTTCGAATATTCTACGCTAACACTGACTATATTCAGAGAGCCTGGCGTCACTTTTGTCTTTCCCAGAGTAAATACCAACCGATAGTAAACAGATACGCGATAATATAATATATCGTTTTTGGTTAGTTATGGTTAAACTATGAATCCAGAACGATGATAGAAATGCGATTTTTATTTGATTGCTGTTTCTTTCACAAGAACCCAATGGACTTTCATTGGAACGAAGTTCCTTACGGCAGGCTTGGAGGGGATAGGGATTTTGCTGCACGACCGAACTGAAGAAAATATGATAGTAAAACCGTAAGAAAAAATCAGTGGAAAAAAGTGCGTGGAATAAAACGGTTAAATGAGACGTGCGCAGGCGCGACAGTCGTATACACAAGCGAGTAGTGTATAATACCTTTCTCTTTCTCCCTCTTTCTTTTCGTTCTCTCATCCCTTCTCTCTCTATTTTGTAATTATTTCTATTTCTATGTAATTTTATGTTGTCAAACAAAAATAAAGAGACATATTTTGTTATTTTAATTGATAATTTGAATTACGATTTTATTTTAATTTTACGTAATTTATTATTTCCTAAAATACTGAATATAATATAAAATATTTTTATTTAAAATACTTTTTACTTAAATAAAAAGTAATCAGCAAAATTTAAGAGAAAAATCAAGAAAACCAACATAAAATTGAGCACGATTTTTTTTTTGCAAATTGTGTCGATTCTACATTAGCCGAAGGAACTTCGTTCCTACCTGGTGTCTCACGACACCACATTTCTTTTATTATCATTTCTCTGAAGAAGTAGTTAGTAGAAGTATTAAGCAACAAGGATACATCATGACTTCCCCTGCGTACTAGATAGCTTTCCGGGTTCAAATCTGTAAAAAATTGACCACTTTTCTTGGGTAAAATTTCTTCACTTCCTCAAAGAAAATAAAGTGTTTTTGTAGGACTGCATATCTTTTGTTGCCTAAAGTGCAACACAATACATATTTTGGGTTTCTTCTGCTTTCTCACAATACCTGCAGACCGGATAAGCAGTGAGGACAGCTTGTGCATGTAGCTACGCAACTGCCAGAGACTTCCAGATAGTATTATTCATTTTGTACATTTCTTGTAAAAAAGCTTTTTATAGTGGCTATGAAGTTTGAATAACTCATTACCTTAAGGTTCTCCCTACGGCTATTAGCAGATAATACGGCTAGATTTTAAGCTCAGCTTCCTCGAGTTCCTGTTACTTACCATTTCCCTCTCCTCCGTCCATAACAGTAGTATTTTTTTCCTACCCAATAGCTAGTCCCCTAAAGGGCTATTTCAAGTACGCACGCTATGGTAGATGGGATTGAATTGGAATCGCAACCCATTGAGAAGGTCTGTTAAAAAACCAGAAGCAGCTTTACCAATGGTGCGTGGTGTGCGTTGCACAAGGACGAAGCAGCGTTAGGGGGTGCCAGCCCGGCACTTTCAATGAACGCGTGCTTAAGAAGCGCTAGGACAATGATTTCACACGAGCGCTACATGGGCTAGGGACGCATTTGGAGAAATTCAGTGGGTTTTTTCTATAAGCTAGGTTTGGTTAGGGCTTGGCTGACTCTGGAGAGATTCGCACAGTATTTTCAATTCGTTTTCCCAAAAAAAACATACCTGATTCCTACTGTAAATAGGATCACAAAGGTTATTGTAAGTCAGTACGGACACAACAGCGCCTTCTGTTTCCGAGATGAACCAATAGCGCGTTCAGTTTTGAACGACAAGCATTTCCATTATTGCAATGCAAAGTACTTACTACAAAGGAAATTTATCATTTGAGACGGTTTAGTAACATCTCGAGGTGGGCGAGTAACAGCTTAGCACCAGGCGGACTGTGAACTCGTCTACTACTTTAAATACGTCGTTTTATGAAGACATACGGAACAACAAACAAACTTTCTATAATACAAAAGCAGCAAAGTAAATTTCAATGCTCCGTGTTTATGTTTTTTTTATGCATACAAGTAATTAACCTCCCCTCTTACATTAAGTGATTAATGACCCCATAGACATAGCAACTTGAACACATTAAGTATAGATTTCAATTAAATAGTACCTACCAAAAGGCTGTTTGTTCACCCTTCAAAAGCAACCTACCCGTGTTAGCTCACAAGACGCCCTACCGGCTACCGCCAATCAATCGTGAATTCCATTTAATCATTTTATTTATTTATTTATTGTTCATTCCATTTCACAAATTGAAAGTCTGCAAGAAGAACATTAAAAATGCATCAGTACACGCAAAAGTATCTGGACGTGACATTGTTTGTGTACGGAGAATTTGCTAGTTTTAATTATTTATCTCGTCACGATGACTTCGTGCTCTTTAGCGTTCCAGATGAAGAGCTCTACTCAATTTATGGATATGACGTATACATTTCCAAATGCATAGCAAAAAAATCTAAACGTAGAAATCACGTAATGTTGAAGAAAACTAATATCTATAGTTACACTAACAACTTTTTTTTTTTTTTTGTCAGCAGGAAATCGCCGGACTTCCGCCCTTCACTGAGGATGGAGGGCGGGGCATGTCGGAGTCGAACCGACTAAAACCTCCTGTCTCTCAACAACCAACGTCCAAACCTCGCATGAGACAAAACTCATGAAAAGGAAAAGGGGGGAAAGTGAAGCGTTTAGTGCGGAGCACATCTTTCCCATCACCCTCCCCCTCGGGAAGCCGGACTGGCGGTCGTCGGCGCCACGATCACCAGCCCTCTCGGTCGGCAGGCTATCCGAAGCCCGCCTAGATGGCGCCGGTTAGAATGGTCTATCCTACGGAATACCCCGCTGGGTCAGAACCAGCGTGGGTTGAGGATAGCCGGCCTTCCATCACCCGGATGCTCATGCATAAAACGCGTGCAGAGCAGCTTGCACGTCGTCTTCTTAGGCCCCCTTCGCCGGTCCCCAGGCTGACATGTGAGGGAGACTCGAAACACTTAGAGGGCCAGGGCTTGGGCGATATCCGCCTCCCTGGCCCCCGCTCGACGGCGGCGGGCCTGTGCGTCTCTCACGCGCCCCGCCGCCTCCTTCTGCGAGATGGTGCACTCGCAGAAGTCGATCATCGCCTTCCACGACTCGTCGTCACCGAGCATCGATGCCACAACACTCGGCAACGACAAGTCGTTTCCTATTTTTGCGACGAGGACACGGCGCCACCCCTCCCATGCGGGGCAGGCGACGAGCGTGGGCTCCGCCGTGTCCAAGTCGCAACCACAATGGTGGCACTCTGCCGTCGGCTCGGCTCCGATCCGGTGCAGGAACTCACCGAAGCAACCATGCCCAGTGAGCACCTGCGTGAGCCGGAAAGTGAGGCGTCCTCTGTCACGATTCACCCAGTTCACAAGAACCGGGCGAATCGCCTCGACGGTCCTACGACCAGCCGAAGGATCGGCCAGCCGTATGGACCATGACTCCAGCAGTTACACTAACTTCAGTGACTTCAATTCAAACAATAGGTTTTGGTATTACTTTGTTTTAGTAGTTTTATTATTCATCGTAACTATAACCCCAAAAATCTACAGAAAGCAGTATATACTTACCCAAAATTAAAAAATACGAATCTGTTGACATTATTTCTGAAATTCATCCCCTTTATGTATATTTATTATTATGTACATAGAAATAGTTTTTGTTCATTTATCGCGTTCTATGTTACTTTTTTATACATTGAAAGAATTAACACTGACTTGAGGTATAGCAGCCGGTTTCATGATAAGAACCAGGAGATTGGTTGTGTTCGAGAAACCCCAATTTTCTTTATTTAAAATTGGATTACCTTTTAATTGCTTTCAATCATGTTTGAAACCGATGAAATTCTAAAAAAACAACGGCTAATAAGAAGTCTCCTCTCGTGAGTTTCGTAAGAACAACATCAACTTATTATAATATTTCTAAGACCAAGTCAAACACATAACAGGGAAGAGAGTGCACGAAAAGTTATACCAACACATATTACAAAAGAAAAAGTTGTTAAGTGAGTTGGTGAATTTGCAAAATTTTGGTTAAAGAAATCCACTTGCGATTTTGCACAGTTTAGCTCTCAGAGAAAGTTGGGAAAATGGTTTACTGGATACACGCAATCAGGAAGCTCTTCAAACTACAAATATCGATACAAAGAGGATTGCCGAGGGTGAGTTTATTTCCAATCACCGTTCTTAAAAAACGAACTAAATCGGTTTGGATTGTGACAGATAAGTATGTACTATACTATATATAGAGCACAAGCGTAGTTTAAATAGTGTGTACACTGGTTATATTAGACCGATCGCACATGTCAGCTGTAGGTATGATACTGTTACGCCAGTAAGAGCAACGCCATCTATCGTCGAATAGCAGAAACGAATATCAAAAGAACTAGTAAAATCTAGAACACTGGAGAAGTACAACACTATCTATAGTCAAATAGCGGAAACACATGTTGAAACTACTCGACTTGGCAGGAATGTTCTCGATAATTCTAGGGATATCGTATCGACTATAAAACCGTTGTAGAGATGACACGGAGGCAGTTAATAATCGGATCTACTCGAAGCGAAACAGCGAACGGATCACCTGAAGCGAAGCGTAAGAAGCGAGTTACTAATTGTAAAGTGTTCTATGAGTGTTCTAAGTGTTAAATAGAGTTTTAGTTTGTACTGCGGTGGAAGTTTGTATTTATCCGAACCCCAGCGTAACAATACTAATTTGACCACATGATAAGCAATAGATTGGCCATGGTCCTGGCACTCCTGACATCTATGTGCATTATGGTAGGTAGCGGCTTGGCTCTGCCCTGGCATTGCTGACGTCCATGAGCGACGGTGACCACTTACCATCAGGTGGGCCGTATGCTCGTCTGCCTGCAAAGGCAATAAAAAAAAAAAGTTGACCACTAACTTCAATGTCAAATGTGCCTTAAATTCATCTACCTAGAATACCAAAAAAAAAACATATGTTAATTAGACAAACTTTTTTTTTTTTTTTTTCCACAGGAGAAAATCGCCGGATCCCCACCCGCACGGCAGGTGAGGTATGTTGGAGTCGAACCTCACTAAAAACTCCTGCCGCTCACAGCCGGCGCCCTACCCCGGACCGGGTGGGAACCCAGTCGGAGTTATTGAGACGGCGGGACAGGGTTTACGCAGAGCACATTACATCCATCCCGCCGTCCCCCAGACGCCGGACCGGCGGCCGCCAACAACATGACCGCCGGTTCCCTCGGTCGACGGGCCAAGAGCCCGATTGATAGCACCGCGCTACACCTTCCCCCGGAGCGGTCGGGGGAACGCGACCTACCACGCTGCCCCACGCCTAAGCTCCTCCCCGCACAAAGCGGGTTTAGCCCGAAGCTCTAAGGGGGCCGGGTTACGGACGAGACCCCGGTCCCGACCCCCTGCTCGGCGGCGGCGGGTTTCTGCGTAGTGAGGAGAGCTTTGCCTCACTCGCCCCGCCGCCTCCTTCTGCGAGATGGTGCACTCGCAGAAGTCGAGCATAGCCTTCCAAGACTCGTCGCCGCCAAGCATCGACGCCACGACGCCAGGCAGCGACAAGTCTGGTCCTATCTTTGCGACAAGGACACGGCGCAAAGATAGGACCAGACAAACTTACAAACATTTGTATGAAAGACACGAATTTGTATGTTTAAACACTAGCCGAAACCACACTGGAAGCTAAAAATATAATAAAACATGACCAGTCTCAAATGTGCGATCTCATCTCCACCTCAGAGTAATTAGATTGGTAGACTAGCGTGTAAAATAATACGGATTTGTAGAGATTGAAGCTTCGGTGTTCAGAACAAATGCTTGCACTGGTTTCAATTCATTTATCGGATGACCTTTAATAGATTTCCAACTTAGATATGTTTTTCTTACCGTCTAGTTTATTTCTATCAAGATTTACTACGGGACTTTCTTTTATAATTCGACATGGGTTTTATTTATTTCAAAAAAACTTGTTAGTTGATTATCTTTAGTCGATTACTTGATTGACTCAGTGGTGTAGGAGTTAGCGCACCTAACCGCTAGGCCAAGGGTCGTGGGTTCGATTCCCGCATCGAGCAAACATTCGTGTGCGTTACATTTGGTATATAATTCGCTAACTAATAAAGGAGAATAGACAATTAACATTTTTTTTATTGCTTATACAGATGAAAGAGCTCACGGTCTACCTGGTTTTAGGTGGTTATTAGAATCTTTAGACTTAAAATCAGAGCCTTCAAATCATAGGTTTCGGCACCCACCTTGAGGTGAGTTCTAAGTCTCAGTTCAACAGTATAACGGCTGCCCCTCCCTTTTAACCTGAACGCATTACTGATTCACAACAAAAATAAGCAGGGCGAGTGGTATCTACAGGTGCCGATTCACAAGACGCCCTACCAGCGTGTACAAGCCGTTATTTTTTTTTTATAAAATTATTATACTCTGTGTTGATACATCACAGGGTGTGAACAAATTAGAACTGCTAGCTATATGAGAAAACAACAAATTTGATTAAAGCCGAAGAATGATAGCTGACGGTAAAAAAGTAGTGGATATGCTTTGTTTTTTAGACAGCTCAATCTCTTATCTTTTGATGCTCCTACAAATTATTGAGATTAAGAACAAATTTGTCTAATATTTATACAAAAATCAATAACATTTTGTTGCTATCGATGCGTTGAGTAAGTGGAAAGGAAACATGGTCGGCTAATATTGACCGGTGGCTTAATTTACATGTAAATTAAGGAACGGTTTGAACGACTTACGCACAATTTAACCACCAATATCGATTGGTTGGTTGAAGGTTTTCATAAGTACTGACCTTACAGCGCTTGTTTCGACAATAAATAATAACTAATAATATTATAAACACGAATTAAATTGAGTATCGGGAAACATGGTCATTGAAACCAACACAGATATCAAATATTTCTTTACGAATACAACTCAGTATAACATTCCGAATATTTGTATAAGAAAGGAAAACGAAAGCTTTATACAGAAGTCCAGTCTTTGTGTCTTCTGAAATTTATGTAAATCTCTCATCGGACTTTCCTTGTATTTGATTTCAAAGTTAGGTATTTCTCTCTCGGACACGTTTTGATCAAGATAAGACCCGTGTTTTTGTTTCAACCCTGCAGCTATATTCGAGAAACATTGTATTCATTACGTATTAAACACACTCTGCTAACATTTCTCTAGAAATTCAATGTAATTTACTTTTTTGGAATAGCGTGTTGTATTGTCTTGTTAAAACTATAATAATGATGACAGAAGTTTTGGATTTAGTAAATAGTTGTTCATATCTTTTTTTTATTTATTGCTTAGATGGGTGGACGATCTCACAGCCCACCTGGTGTTAAGTGGTTACTGGAGCCCATAGACATCTACAACGTAAATGCGCCGCCCACCTTGAAACATAAGTTCTAAGGTCTCAGTATAGTTACAACGGCTACCCCACCCTTCAAACCGAAACGCATTGCTGCTTCACGGCAGAAATAGGCGGGGTGGTGGTATCTACCCGTGTGGACTCACAAGAGGTCCTACCACCAGTCAAAAAGACATCTTATTGACTAGACTAACTGGACTGACCTAATAAAGAAATCAACTGAGTCCACCATGGTCCAGTGTACGGGAAACTCTTCGAATCGCCAGGTTTGCAAGCACCTCGCCGGGGGACCAATCCTCAAAAACATTGGGAACCTAACGAATGTTTCCACGTGCGTGCATGTCCCACTATCAGTGCAATCACGACCACTGACAAGAGTGCCCAACTAAGAAGAATTAGTATAATTTTATTTTTTATTATTATTTTATTAGCCAAGGAAAAATTATCATTTTTATACTCGAGACAAATCAAACTGCAAATCCTTAAAGATTTTAGAAAATCTACACGGCTCAAATAAATTAAATATAAAGGAATAAAAAATTTGTATTCATAGTACTGGAACAGCACAAACACCAAAACCGAAGGTCCTGGACGACAAGAGCAAACAACATGTCTTTGTACCTACTCGCTGACCTAAATTACCTAGCTCTATATGCAAATCGTTAGACAAGACATCTTTGTAGCAAACGAATTTAAACCTTTTTCGTCCTCTGAACCCTCTATAAATAGTCATGAGGGAATGCAACTTCAAAAGTCACATTGATATGCATATCACGTAATTTCTTTTCGTTTGTCATTTTTCTGTAAAATTAAAACAGTTTTTTTTTTTTTATAAAACCCTTTCATTGCGTACGTATCACATTATTTTTAATACGCTTTTATTAGCTTCAGACGTATGTATGTTTGTAACGGAACCTTTGAACATGATTTTGACTCCCTTCAAAAAGTCGGATTAACTCGAAATTTGGCATACTTATTAAGTATCGATGAAAATTCAATTTTAAAAAAAAAATGAAAAAATTTAAATTCAACAAAGAAAAAATTAAAAAAAATTATAATTTAAAAAAATCTAACAAAATACGCTTTTATAGAAAATCCAACTAAAAAATGGAAAATAAATTTTAATAAATTTGAATTAAAAATAGTGTAAGAAAAAATGATTTTATTGTAAAAAAAGTGCAGCGCAAAAAGGAGTGCATGGTATCAGTAGTTATAAATATTTCATGAACAGTAGAAGGGTTATTTTGATAATATCCTTAAAAGCACCCCACGCTTTCTTACAATAAAATCTTTTTTTTTTACACTATTTTTAATTCACATTTATTATTATTTTTTTAAATTATGAATATGGAAAATTGATATATAAAAAGGAAAAGTATTAATTTATTTATCACCTTCTTCTCCTCGGTTACCGTTTGACTTCTCGTAGGCTAATTTTACGAATTGCTTGCGAGATGCATCGACCGTGAAATAATAATGCCATGTCAAAACCAGGGAGACGGGCTTCATTGTATGCCTATCTACCTAAGTGTTTTTCACACAAGAATGAAGGAATGCGAGCGTGTATTCGAGTAGATTAACAACTTAAAAGCCGCCAGTGCAAAGGCAATTAAAGCTACACACAATTAAAGCTACACTACTCCACATGCACTTTTATGTTCATATATTCTTTCATAAGTTCTACGATGCCGCCGATAACTCCACCGATGCCGGTCCCAAGCCCGGATGCAAAAGGAGGAGGGTTAGTCTGGAGATGACAAAACCAACTGTAAAAACGCCGAACATCGGGCGGCGGTTAAGTAACCCGACTCGAAGGCTTTTAGTGACCTTGAGGAATTAAATCCCCTCGAAAAGACTAACGTGGAAGGACTTGGGAACCCACCACGAACCTCTCCCAAGAAAACCTCATGATGTCGACAGATAATCCTGTCGACATAATTACGACCCTCAGCAGTGAGAAAACGACGCGAGGAGGAAGTTCTACGAAGTTTTTGATGTTATAAAAGAGACGCTATTAATGCGTATAAATTCAGAGATGTATTCGAACTACACGATCCACTAACACTTTTATTAGACGCTTTCAGTTCCAACACTACGAACAGGCATAGGGACCATAGTAACCAAAATTGTCGAAGCGTTCGAAGTGAAGCATACCCAATTGCATGACCCTCTTCGTTTCTTGCCAGATTTTTTTTATTGATGTTAAGTGGTTACTGGAGCCCATAGACATCTAGAACGTAAATGCGCCACCCACCTTGAGATCTAAGTTCTAAGGTTGCAATATAGTTACAACGGCTGCTCCACCCTTCAAACCGAAACTAATTACTGCTTCACGTCTGAAATAGACGGGGTGGTGGTACCTACCTGTGCGGACTCACAAGAGGTCCTACCTCCAGTAAAAAATATTCTTATTGGATCGCGATTCCGGTCCGTTGGCAGATACCTCCGTGAAGTAGCATCCCTTGAGCTGTTAGGTCTCCTTTGAAGGGGCTCGGGAAGTAAGATAAGCACACCCATGTGACATTATTGAGAGAATCAATCACATCTTTTATTTTATTACCCTTGTAAGCAGACCAGCATACGGCCCACCTGATGGTGAGTGGTTACCGTCGCTCATGGACTTCAGCAATACCAGGGCCACACCCAAACCGCAGCCTACCGTTCAGTACTCTCCACATCGTTTCATCGATTAATTAATTAATGTCTCGTACTTATACGCTGTTACGTCTATAAAATAATTTCATTCATAAATACGTAACGTAATAAAAACTAATTTTATTACGTTATATTCTTCAGTGCTAGTGTCTGTGAAAAATGGTCTCTGTGAGATATATTTACTCACGCAACGAAGGGGCGAGGTCTCTTCCGCAGCAGCCAGTCGCCCCACATCCGCTAGCTTTATCTCCGGTACATCGTTTGACACATATAGTGGATAGCTTTAATAAAATACTGTCTTGTTTGTTGTCTCTCAACTTTTTATAAATGTATATAAATCAATAAGTTAAGTCTAAAACGAAAACTAATCGTTATTTATAAATTACTTAGAACAACTGAAGCCCGGATCTTATTTTATGAAATAGCATTACGTAATACTTAAAATTTTATTCTCTTTTACAATGATTCTTAATATTTTGGAACGCCGCTTATGCTTTCAGCACAGAGGCGCCGCAAATCGCGTTTAGTAAAAATAAGGACCTTATACTATAGACAAATTTCGCGTAAGTTACCTCTCGATCAAATTATGATGGCGTAAACTACCATTTTTATCTTTATGGCCCCTACTTATATAACACGCGATATTTATTTCACACTGATACGGCGGTATCCCACTACTGCTCCTGGGAGTATTCTGGTGGTTTGTCTTTTAGGTAATAATGTTTCAATGAAACAAGATGACGCTATAGCTATAGAGTAACATTTTTATTTAATTCGGTATTATGTATTTAACAGTTCCAGTAAGACTATTACTAACAACTTTCTTGAAGATATTTTGCTTTTCATATAGTATATGAAGCTCTCTTGACCCTTCGTTATATTTAAATAGCTCGTGTATTAACTTCGAGTATAGACGTAATACTATGTTCATTCTCTAATCACAAAAACTGCTCTCTGGCTTTGTATATTGAAAAAGACAATTGCTTTTATAAAAAAGAAATATTTCTAATTTTAAAAACTGTTTGTTTCAATAAACAATATGTTATTATATATATTTTGTCATGGATACCTTATATTGATGCACAATCATTAGTTAGACATTCTTCAGACACTATACAGTTTGGTTCAACTGGAATGATTGAAATGCCACCAAAAATTCTCGAATTACTGATAATGAACAGCAAATATCGCGCTCTTCTATTTGTAATTGAGTGTAATTTTATTTGAATACAATAAGGACAATAGCAATTTATTATTACTACTTTATCCATCCGCATAGGGCTACGCGATAACTTTAAAAGCATAATTCGTTATTGTGTAAAATATCGAGCCCCTGAAACGGTCCTCCAAATGTATCTTAACATATCGAATTGGTAGATAGCTATTTTTTATGTAAGCAAATCAATTTGTCCAAATGGAAAAGGCCTTAAATCTGTTTAGAAATACTGTTTCATCTTGTCTTTTACGCCTAAATAAAATAAACAGTATTGTTTAAAAAAATACATTTCGGCGTAACAATACGAACACATTCCTAGACAACTTATTTAAATAAACCCCAGTGTGGGTACGAAATGTTTATACGGAGCAATTTCATTAGGAGTCGTGCAGATTACAATTCTCGGTCGTAACAGAGAATCTAGCAGAACCAAATCTTCTTAATGTAAATGTATAACGTGTTTCTTTCAAACTTGTACACGTACATTATTCACAACTATCACACAAACTAAGTGACAATGGTTTCGCAGGTGTCAGTGATGTATTATCCAGAGACATTTCGAGCTATATACGCAGAATAAACAATGAAATTACATAATATTAAGATGTTTGATAAATGACGTAGTTTTCGTTTATTTGTGTTACACAATAGGTAATTTCGTTTCGAACAGAAGGATACAGCTGTCTCATTCAAAGACTAGTTTCATGAGATCGTTAATATTAACTCAGTCAAGTTATACCATTAACAGTTTCTGTTCCATATGTTCGTAGGCAGCTCTGGCTCTGCCCCTGGCATTGCTGAAGTCAATGGGCGACGGTAAACACCATCAGGTGGGCCGTATGGGTCGTCTGCCTACAAGGGCAATAGAAAAATAAAAAAATGTCCTTTGGCCTGGTAGAACAAAATCTTCCATTAGATTCTATCCATAGTCTTTGACTTCCAGTTGCTGAAGTCTATCATATCAGTTATTTTATCTACGCCAAGCAAATGCCTGATTTTGGGACGTCTACGGTTTTATTTGTGTGTGTTATTGCGTATATGTATATTATTATGTAAAATTATTTTACTGTGCCCACTCATCTCTGAATGATTTGATAAAAATAATATTATCTATGCCAGTATTATGATAATGCTGCAATGATACAACAAAATTTATGTTCCTGATTCAGCGGCAAAATAAAATTAATTATCTGAGTGCGGCCATATAACCGGTTCGGTATCCTTCCAACGACAATAAAAAGGCAATTCAACGGATCCTTCAGGGCGAGGCGTAATCCATCTAGCTCAGCCGTTAAGCTCGAAGCAATCAATTAGACGGCATATTTTTAAACTAAAAAACATTAATCACTTGTGGTACTTAAATTTGGGTTGTCTAAATTTTTGCATTATTTGACGAATAACGTTGGCCTCGTTTTGTTAAATAACTCTTTTTGTTACCGAAACCCACAGAGACCTCAATACGAATACCACAACCCACCTTGAGACACGGGTTCTAAAATATTATTATGGCTATCCGTTATCTTCAAAACGAAACGCATGACTGCTTCGCATGGAATTAACGGGCACGGTGGCGGTATCTAATTCCTGGTAATAATGCATTTAAAAATTTATTACCTGATATTAATCCTCCATCGTCGAAGTCATTCGTGAACACGTGTTAATATTTCCTGAAAACAAATTGTATCCGCCTGCGGGATTTGAACAATGCCATAGTGGCATCTCAATAAGACTACAGCGAGCGCGCTATCCATTAGGCTATAACGACTACAAGAAGAAAGTCTTGAAAACAAAAGAACCTGTGGAAAATCAGATAACTGATCTGAAATTTAAGATTGAAGCTCGGCAATTTAGATTGAATAAATACCGTTTCTTTTTTTTTCAAACAGAATTATAATAGAACACATGATTAGTTACAATTTTGATTGGTGACATAACGGCCTTGAATGACACTAAAAGTCATTTTTAGAAACTAGTAGACAGACGAGATGTTGTGCTTCCGCAAAAGCAATTCCATTCGCCGCTGCACACCGCAAGACATCATAGCAATCGGTGGTGCTATCTCCTCGGAAAACCTCATATAATCCAACTGGACATATGTCGTGGTGGTTTCTGCAAGATTTGAAGAATTGAACTCTATTGACTACACCAATACTTAACATTTTTATTATTATGTTGCTTATTTTTCGAGAAATCTCTTATTATGAAATCTGCCTAAAATCAACTAATTAAATGTTCTCTAAGCAGGTTTCATATTTTTATTTCACTACCAGTATCTACCGCATTCTATTTATAGTAATGCGTAATGTTAATTTTCACAAAAAAAATCCGTGAATTTTCTCATGAATTTCACTAAACTCACATACGTCAAACTCTTTATCACATTAGTGTTTGTAATTTGACAGGAGGGACATTTGGAGGGATAGACTTGACTCGATAAAAACAACAAAAAATATGTTACGCTAACTAAAAAAGTAACGGATTCCATCAGACTTGTAAGCAAGATGAAAAGTGATTCAAAAACATCAACTAAAAGCTTAGTAGTAGTAGGGCCTCTTGTAAGCCCGCACCATCCAGCCTATTTTTGCTGTAAAGCCGTTATACTATAAAAGTGAGACTTAAATAGAACTCATGTTTCAAGACGTGTGGCGATATTTAAGTTGTTCATGTCTATGGGCTCCGGTAGCTACTTAGCACCATATGGGCCGTGAGATGGTCCACCCATATAAACAATAACAAAAATAAACCGTAAAATAAGATAAATCAAATGTGAAGTCAGATGTAAAGCAGTGTTACAGAGGAATGTGAAAAATTTAATAACCTGAAAATCTGAGTATTATGGACAGATCATGGAACAACAAAAAGCTTAGGCTGCTCAGCTTTAAGCAAAAAAGGGACGACGTGTACCACAATGTTCAAGGATTTTACTGAAATTTTTTGGATACATAATTTTTTTCAATCGTAAAAATCATTTCCTTTCGTAAAAATGTAAGTGAAAGTTTTGGTTCATAATCACATGACAAACAAATCCATGATTTGTTGTTACTGTCCTTGTTTTCCTGCGTAATATATGTATTTATGGCATGCGTACAAGTGGTAGGAAAGAAAAGTCGTCAAAACAATTTATTTATCATCAGATTATGTTTGTGAATAAACAGAGGCCTTTGTGTACGTACCATAACATGTGATTAAGCATCTAAGTTATTCCTAATCAAGTCAATTTCATCAAACCTCAACTGTTGTGAACAAAAAACGTAACTTGTCGTATTTCTTCAAGAGACAAATAACAGATATCTAACTTAATAGTATTTAGAAGTTAGTTAAGCAAGTATAAAAGTAACTTTTAGTATACTCCACAATAGATGTGCTCCGCCTCTAAATCTTAAAAAGCGAATTTTTTGGATTCTATTATAAAAATAACTCATAAAACATGAATATAAAAATTACGTAGCCATTGCGCTCCCGTAGCCTTTTGATGTATAATTTCCGCGGGAATGTTATCATTATAATAATTTTTAGTATTTCAGTTTTTGTTGTATAAATGACAATTTAAGAGCATACGCTAGTAACGGACGATCTCGTTCTTTAGACTATAATCTATACTAATATTATAAAGAGGAAAGATTTGTTTGTTTGTTTGTTTCGAATAGGCTCCGAAACTACTGGACAGATTTGAAAAATTCTTTTTCCATTAGAAGCCGACATTGTCCCTGATGAACATAGGCTACTTTTTTAATTTTTTTTTTTTTTTTTTTTTTTCATATGTGTTTTAATGTTTCCGAAGCGAAGCGAGGGCGGGTCGCTAGTTGTTGATAAAGATATAAGTGCACATAGAAATCTAAAATTATCGTTCAGCGATTAACCGATCAGTATCTTCTAGTGTAGTCGTTGCTGTGGATCCTAGTAACAAAGAAGTTACAGAGGTAGAAAAGAGTGGCACACATCTGATGGGGAATAGTTTCCGCCGGTTATAGACGTCAGCAATAACAAGGGCATAGTCAATGCGCTGCCTACCGCTAAACAATACGCTCCTGAAGCTTTGCTTGAAGTAAAACATGTCATATCGCTCAAAAAGCACCGTTGACGGGAGATAATTCTAGAGCCAGATAGAAAATATCTATTTAATTGTTTCTCGATTGTTGCCGAAGAACTAATGTATCGACGTCGTATGGTATGCTTTTGAATAAAATTGACGAGGCCAGAGAGTCAATCATCTCGTAAAAGGAGGCGGTGGAGCGAGAGAGGGAGAGGTGTTCCTTTTCTGCACTAATTCGCCGCCATAGAATCGAGGGCCCGAGGAAGTATTTCGCCTAGCTCCGACCCTTGTAGAAGACAGCTTTCCCGCGGTGAAGGTCGACTGTCGACCGCAAGGGGTTGAAGCCGTGCGCCGCGCTATTATCAACTTAGCGCTCGTCGCCGGTTTGAAGAGCTACCAGTTGGCAGTGTATCATTTCAACCAAACAGACTGGTTCTGATTCTGCAGGGTATTTTGAAACACCAGCGGTTTCGCCTGGGCGGCACAATTAGCCATGTGCCGATATGGCCGACGTAAAGTCATCCATTCGCCACGACAAATCCGCCGACCATGGGCCTAGAACAGAACTGCGCATTAAGTTGCAGTATTGACCGCCGAGCTCTGTCTCGGGTAGAGATTAGATGCTTTACTGACAGTTGTTACTGATACTGTTGGCTAAGCTTTGTAGCGCATTCAGTTGTCAGATACTGTATGTTGTTTCGCTAGCTATAAAACTGGCAGTCCTACATACCCCACTTACCCCCTCGACACCAAGACTTCAATAGGGGTTCGGCCCCCGGCCCAAAAAATAGCCTACATAAGACAAAGCTTTTTTGTTAATAAGCTCACTATCAATTCCACAAACAAAGAAATGTAAAAACCACATATATTGATATTAACTTTCGAATTCAAATCCCACTACTACTACACTACTAACGAAATAAAAACATGAGAGTTGAATTTTAAAAAAAACGGTTTTTGGGCAGGTATCCGCGGGGGTTCCGCCTCGTTTTCCCGGTAATGGGAAAAGACAAGGCAAATTTGTTTAATGGCTCTACATACAACTTTACGACTTTATTTTTAATTAATTTTGAACAAAAACAATTTACATTAACTGACTGCATGCAGATAAGAGCAAACCAACAAAATTAGACTAAGTTAACCAGAGAAATGCATTAGAGTTTTCCTCCACTAAGACTTGAATGAATTGGGAATTGGTCCGTAGTAACACAGCCTCAACTCGAAGTTCCATAATAATATGCAGTTTTAATGAAACTAATTCAAACTTTATTCATCTATTCACCGTAATTGCACTTGTCTGCGCTTTGTTCTCATAGATACAACAGCACATAGCACTCAACTAATGTGATTTCACTTCAAACTATTTTTAACTTTTCTCTAGAGTAAAATGTATTGTCATTTAAAGTAACTAATAGTTTATTGTCCATTTTAAAGCAGTATAGTTAACAAAAATCTTACTTTTCATTTTAAGTAACAAAATAAATAACAATTACATTAATCCACGGTGTTTCCCGAGCGCTATGACATGTCCTTCTTCAAACGAGGCTTGTGGAGAGTATTAAACGGTAGCAGCAGCTTGGCTCTGCCCCTGGCATTGCTGAAGTCCATGGGCGACGGTAACCACTCACCATCAGGTGGGCCGTATGCTCGTCTGCCTACAAAGGCAATAAAATATAAATAAATAAAAAAAACAACTTGATATTTAAAAATTGAGGTTTCAATTGTATTGGAATCGACAGTTATTTAATTTTATCCCTTGATTTTGTCATTGCAAGCTTTCTTAGAAAGATTTAATTAGAGATAGTTTAGTTAGCATTAGACGTATTTATAATTTATGTTATTTTATTATACCTGTTTCTATTGTGAAACAGTTATATGTTCCGGTTTGAAGTGTGAGATAGCCGTTACAATAGAAACTTGACCTCTTATAATATAGATCTATGGGCTCAGGTAAACTCTTAACGCCGAGTGAGCGATGAGCTGTTCTATCTATGCTATAAAAGCAAACAATAAAACATTCCTTTATTTCCTTTAACAAAAGTTTCATACTAAACAGAAACAGAACAGTTAGGTGGCGGTGATTTAATTCTAAATACAAATAAATACGAACGTTCCGTCAACACGCCGTGGAAACTGCATCGCAGGCTATACAAACGAACCGAAGTACCTTATTCGATTTCCTTATTTGTATAGTTCAGTCTTTTTAACGTTTGCTACAAAAACTTCAACAAAACCTAAATACGTTTCTCGGAATTCAGTTTACAAATCAAACACTAACTAATGCTGTGCTCAGCACTCAATTCTGGTACAACCTCAATTAATCCGTCACTTCTTTAATCTTATTTTATCTTATACGTGATATTTAATCGCAGCAGTTAATCAGTGTAATTACGCCTATCTACCACTTCGATAAAGCGGCACGACATGAGAATCCTCTCATCGTAGCCGCCGGAAACTACAAAGCCGATCCTGCGGAACAAATGGTAAACAGTTGACGTCGCTCACAACACGTCATTTCGGATCCTCCCGATACACTAACGGTGCTTTTAGATACCACAAGTACCAGTCATCGTTCTCGTCGAACCCGTCGCTTGCGACGAAGGACTCGGCGAGTAAATTAATCCACAGAT
This sequence comes from Bombyx mori, assembly GCF_030269925.1. Lineage (NCBI taxonomy): Eukaryota > Metazoa > Arthropoda > Insecta > Lepidoptera > Bombycidae > Bombyx > Bombyx mori. Next base: position 4,979,370 of record NC_085121.1, read on the forward strand.
ACAGCCCACTAGGTTTCCCGCCGGATCTTCTCAGTGGGTCTCGTTTCCGATCCGGTGGTAGATTCTGCGAAGCACGGCTCTTGCTAAGGTTCGTGTTAGCAACATCGTCAGGTTTGAGCCCCGTGAGCTCACCTACTCTAGGTGAGGTTACGCTAATATGGTATCTCTAGAATCTAGACCATCAGCTTAGGGAGGCAAAAAAAACGCTTATCTTTTTCCTACCTAATAATAACCGATTTCCGCTATCCGTCGACACCAGCAATGCTAACAGCACAGCGAGGCTGCTAGCTTCTCAATGGAGAGTTATTATAATTTAAGAAAAAATATACTTTTTAAGAAAATAAAAATAAAAAACAGTTTTTCGATAGGCAACGGCTTAGTTGGTAAGCAATGGCTTGGCCGTAGGCAGCGGCTTGGCTCTGCCCCTATCGTTGCTGATGTCCATATGCGACGATAACCAACCAAGGACAATAAAAAAATCTGCACTAATAGTTCTTAAAATTTACGAACATTTTTCACATAAATAATTCGTAGCATTCTCATTTGACTCTTCGACTTAATTTTTTACGGCTTGCTAAATAAATTACCTGTCTCTTGAAGCTGTGGAGGGCGTAGTCTTCCGTCTTCAGCGCGTCTCTCCATCTCAGTCAACACGTCTTAGATTTTCCAAGTCCATCATTAACTGCGATTTTCAGTAGCCTATTGCAATTTTCTTGTATAAATTTAGTGGTAAGTTTGTTCGGTCTCAGTAACATGAATATTTAAATTTCTTCATTAAATTAAATTGAATGCTTTCGTATTGATTATTTTGGATCGGCATAAGTCGGGGATTGGTATTATTGAGATTTTCGGTTTTGTGTTTGTAGTATTTACTATTCTTTTTAATGAAGTGACAAAAAGGTATGACTTCTTTGTCATTTTTTTACCTTTTCTTTAGTGTTATAGTTGTAAAACATTCACGAATTGGAAAGTTGTGTTATAGTGACGTCTCAATTATATATTGTGATAATGTACATATCGAAATCAAGCAAAGGTTTAGAGCTCTACGTGTTACGTAGACATCCGTAGCGACTCTACGAACCGTAGCTCCATAGGTGTAGCAACAAAACGACTTATTTGTAAATCTAAGATTATTTGAATACAGGATGGTAGTGCTTTTAGAGCGCTCTTTATCTTTTTTTAGGGGTCTCTTTGGATTTTTTTGTTGATTTATGCAATAAATTCCGGCATTGGGCACGTACCCGTGACCGAATGTCGAACAAATTTTGGTAAACTACTATAAACATTACAGAAAATTTTCACGGGTATTTTATAATTTATATGTTTTTGAGTTGTTTTTTTTGTGTTCGTATACTGTACGCATTTCTATTGAAATTACGCGTGTGATCGGATAATTCGGATTAACTGAGTCTTGTGCATTATTTATGTTTTTTTTTAAATTACATCATTATAACCTATAAGATAAAACGGCTGACGTACTCGTTTTAATAAATGTGACTATGTTGATGATCAAATACCGTTGGTACCAATTGAATTTTTTTTTATCTTAATACGTCTTCACGATGGGCTTCCGCTATAAAATAATCTATTTAATTCTATAAGCACACAGACGTCCACTGGTGGACATAGGTTTCCCCCAAGTATCGCCACAAAGATCGGTCCAGCGCTGCTTGCATCCAGCAGATCCCCGCGAACCTCAATGGGTCGTCGGTCCATTGTGTGGGAGGCCAACCCACGCTACGTCTTCCGGTACCCTACCGGAAGATAAAATAATAATAAAGTGTAATTAAGCGCAAACCCACATAATTTATTAATTGCTGGTAGGGTAGCGACTTGGAAAACCGCACAGGTAGAGACCACTATGCAAACTATTTCTGTCGCGTAATTGTAAGGATAGAAAACATAAAAAGAAGTCTAAAAAATTACAATTGTGTCTTTAATCTTATATTTCGAGAAAGGCATTCACGTTGTGAGTTCTACGGACTTCAGTTACCACTTAAAACCAGGGGAGCATAAGGGCCTATATGAAAAGCGAATGAAATTTCTATTATTCAGTCAAATAATTTGCCGGGTGTCCAAATTTACAAACACACAATCCAATATCGACCAAAGAGACCAATATATTCATGTTTTCATAAATAAAGATTATACGATTACCCTTCCACCTGAGACAGCTATATCGAAATTAGTTTACCAATTCCGAAAGCAAATGTATTCCTATGAAATGAAATTTCAAACAGTTTTTTTTTGCATAGGCTTAAACTTTCATATTATAAGAATTAGCTGTGAATTCTATTGTTCGATCAGTAATTCAAAAAATAAAAAACGTGAATTATAAATAGCTATGACATCATATAAATAAATAAAACACTTGCGTGTCTATACAATTTGAGAATAGTTTTAGAATAAACGCTTTTTTCTACGATAAATTGATTTTCAAATTTTTTGTTGGATTTTCTATAAAAGCGTTTTTATTTAATTTTTTACCTATTATTTTATTCGAAGTAGATTAAAAAAGGTTGTTTTATAAAATAGCTCTAAATAATGCATAAATAAGTTCACCGCCTGTCAACTTCCATAAGAAAACACAAACTTCAAACGGGACATTTCCCACGACCAATGCTTTCGCGCCTCATGCGGTATTTAAATGATACCGTTAAATCATGTTACCAAAAAGGTTAAACGTGAATAAATTTTAAAACATACAAAATTACCACTGTTTTTCATTTAAATAATAATATTTTTCATTAAAGATCGCATACCGCGTGCGATAGCGGAGCGCTCGTCGGAGTGGCGCGTACCGCGACTGACCGAGTACTGAACACTGAGCAAAGTACTGACGGCAACTGAATACTGCTAAGCAATGAGCGTTGGTCACACTGAAAGCGAAAATCCTCGCTTATGTAAGCCTCTGCGCCAAGTATCGACATGCTCCCGACATCAGAATAACCTTGGACAACCACATGTTGATAGCAGAGTAGTTCAATGGTTTCAAATATTCATAAGGATTTCCTTGTTAAAAATTTGAGTTCGCTTAACCATTTCATTAATAAATTAAATTATTCTGAAAAGGTACTAATACACAAACTGAGAATCAGTCTCAGGTTTTTTTGAAGCTTTGAAACAGTGCACCACTTGTCTTAAAATAACTGTGAATCGGTTTAATATCGCATTTTTTATTGTTATTTATATTATTTCCGACTTTTTGAATATTTTACATTAGATTCTGTACCTACAGTTGTCGTAATCACCACAGACGACTGATGACATGATCTGACAGTCCACGTGGTATTAGTTACCAGTCTATAGACATCACAAGGTGAATTTAAGCCACCAACCACCTTGAGACATAAGGTCCTAGCCTCAATTGTAGATAACTCGGGAACTCGTGTATCTATGTGTACGGGCTCACAAAAGCCTTGCCCTGCTATTCCAATAATGAATTTTCAAACCACATGATGTTAGCGGCTATCAGAGAACATATTTATAACTATGACTGTCCATCAAACGCCTTCACTTTTGAAACACGAGGTTGAATTCGAATACTTAAAAAGTTCAGTGATTTTTACACAGACGGCGGTGCCAACTTGTGGGACCTCACATCACGCTCTACCAAGCCAACGGATGGCAGAGACCTAATTTGAAAGACCCGATAATTAAGACACGGGAAAGTTCATGTAGGTATATAAAATGTTTTCAACAATCGAATGAGTAACATAAAATATTGTTATGGCTTGAACAAATTTAAATATACTCAAAATAAAATCTAATCTATATGATCTTGAGCATGAGAACGAATTGTAAACTTTTGTTTAAGTTTATCTTTGTTTGATTTAGCGTCTTCGTATTCACGAAATTAACATAAAATATCTAATTATAGCTTGTTAAATTAAGACATGAGATCGATTTTCCACAAGTATGAAGACAAATCATTTCACTAAGTGATGACATGTAAAACTGTATACGCTAATACCGAAGAATTAGGACTGGGAGGTAACCTAAAAAACTTTGAAGCTCTTCCAAAAACACGGATACCTCCCGTTTTTCTCCTTATTCGTTCACTCGTGATACCGGTCGAGGTTGATGACGCTGCATTTTCCTTGGATGAAGCAGCCCCTGTTATGCGCATCCACTTGTTGCGGTCGTCAACCTCTCTGAAACCTTGGACCATGGAAGTTTGTGTCGCAGTTTTGATGAGAAGGTCTGTCCAATTCGTAAATGATTTACCGTGTAACCGTTTGCTCTCCACCTGACCCTGGACAACGAGTCGTTCCTTGGAGTCTTTATTTCAAACAACGTGTCCGAAATATTTGAGTATATGCACAGTCGACGATAATGTCTGCTCAATTTTCTTCAAACGAGGCTTGTGGAGAGTATTAAGCGGTAGGTAGTGGCTTGGCTCTGCCCCTGGCATCGCTGAAGTCCATGGGCGACGGTAACCACTCACCATCAGGTGGGCCGTATGCTCGTCTCCCTGCATACAAGGGCAATAAAAAAAAATAAAAAAAAAGTGCCATCTGGATCGAGACGTTGGTCCTAAACGCCATCCAAGGGATGCAATCATTCCGATGTTCGACCAGCCCATACCGATGTTCGACCAGCCCATACCGTGGGCCCCGAAGGTCAAATATTTAGGCGTCACCCTCGACAGTAGGATGACATTCCGCCCCCACATCAAGACGGTACGCGACCGTGCCGCCTTCATTCTAGGACGTCTCTACCCGATGATATGTAGGCGAAGTAAAATGTCCCTTAGAAATAAGGTGACACTCTACAAAACTTGCATACGCCCCGTCATGACCTATGCAAGTGTAGTGTTCGCTCACGCGGCCCGCATACACTTAAAATCCTTTCAAATTATTCAATCCCGTTTTTGCAGGATAGCCGTCGGAGCCCCGTGGTTCGTCAGGAACGTCGACCTCCATGACGACCTGGACTTAGAGTCCATCAGTAAGTATCTGCAGTCGGCGTCCATGCGCCACTTCGATAAAGCGGCACGACACGAGAACCCTCTCATCGTGGCCGCCGGTAACTACATTCCCGATCCTGCGGACAGAATGGAAAGCAGTCGACGTCGCCCAAAACACGTCATCTCGGATCCTCCCGATCCACTAACGGTGCTTTTAGGTACTTCAAGCACCGGTCACCGTTCTCGTCGAACCCGTCGCTTGCGACGAAGGGCTCGACGAGTAAATTAACTCTCAGACACAGCCCACTGAGTTTCTCGCCGGATCTTCTCAGTGGGTCGCGTTTCCGATCCGGTGGTAGATTCTGCGAAGCACGACTCTTGCTAGGGTTCGTGTTAGCAACATCGTCAGGTTTGAGCCCCGTGAGCTCACCTACTAAAGTTAGGGTTACGCTGACATAGCCGCTAGGGCTATAAGCTTAGGTAGGAAAAAAAAAAAAAAAAAAAAAAAGCATTCATTCACCGCTACTATCATATCTCTATGGATCGATTTTACGCGCCAGTCCTTGAGGCGAACCGTCTACGTATCTGCGCCATAAAAAAAAACGTTAAGACTAAGCGCATTAGGCGGACTTTTGTGGGTGCAGAGAAGACTCTACTCGCCCAGGAGCTGGCTTAACGGACGTATATGAACCCATGCCAGTAGCACAGACACTATCACGTAATAAGCCTCATGGCGCAAGGCGAACAGCGGCCTTCACTTGTTGATGTCTATGGGCTCCGATGAGCACGGCACGGGAGATAGTCTGCTCATTTAATACAATATATAAATTATGAAGTAACTTCGATTTTACTAACTATTATTGTATAGGACGTAACATAACTTTTTTTTTTATTGCTTAGATCGACGATAGACGAGCTCACAGCCCACTTGGTGTTAGTTACTGGAGCCCATAGACATCTACAACGTAAATGCGCCACCCACCACCCAGTATAGTTACAACGGCTGCCCCACCCTTCAAACCAAAACGCATTACTGCTTCACGGCAGAAATAGGCAGGACGGTGGTGCCTACCCGTGCCGACTTACGAGAGGTCCTACCACTTATTATGATTAATTATTTAAATATCTGCTCACTAACGAAGTCTATCATCTAAGAAAGTGCATAGCCAACTAGCTAGCTATCTTTGCAGCGCATCGAGCATTGTCTTAGAAACAAAACTTGTAGAACTTAACTACACCACGGTCTGTTCACTAGGAGCACGGATCAATTTCGGGCCGTAATCAAGTTTTAAACGGCTCGTAACATTATCAACGAGTACGTTGTTGTTTTTAAATATATATATTTTAGACGGAAAACTAAAAATCAACATTTAGGTACATATTTATATACCTTTGACCCCAGAAATACGAACACCACAGTATGCGAACCGTTTTCTATAAGTACGGTTTTGACTTACGCCTCGTAGAACATGCTACGGTGTAAAAGTAAAAGCAATCGTTTCTTGTTTGAAGGAACCGAGCATTATCAAACTACTGGCCGTACTCGCCCGTTTCGCTGGGGATTTAAAATTAACATTATTATTTATTGTCATTATTATTAGGGAGTCCAACACTCATATAAATATTAGGCTATCCATTAAGTACATGTATTTTCTACATGAACACCAAGTTTCAAGGCAATCGGATGCATGGTTTAGTAGTTATAACGGAACATCCGTAAAAATCACTGTAGATTTATATATTAGTATGGATGAGAAACGTGTTAGTCATCGATCTTTGCCGCAAAGGGAAGATGTTGGAAAGTTAAACGTAGACTTCTTGAAATATACGCCAGTGCTATCGCTGGAAGATGTTCCCAGATTACTGTTCTGTTTTTAAATAATTATAATTTAACACTACACGAATAAATAATGTTTTTCACTTAAAATAGTTCAGAAAACCTGCAGAAACAATGACTTTACACTTAACTTACGTAGTACTGCACTTGTCGTCGTGGCCTAAAGGACAAGACGTCCGGTGCATTCATCTAGCGATGCACCGGGCCCGTTCCATAGGCAAATACCTCTTTTTCTCATGAAATACGTAATTAACAAATGTTCACGATTGACTTCCACGGTGAAGGAATAGCATCGTGTAATAAAAATCAAACCCGCAAAATTATAATTTACGTAATTACTGGTGGTAGGACCTCTTGTGAGTCCCCGCGGGTAGGTACCACCATCCTGCCTAATTTCTGCCGTGAAGCAGTTATTCGTTTCGGTTTGAAGGGTGGGGCAGCCGTTGTAACTATACTGAGACCTTAGAACTTATATCTCAAGGTGGGTGGTGCATTTACGTTCTAGATATCTATGGGCTTCCGTAACCATTTAACACCAGGTGGGCTGTGAGCTCGTCCACCCATATAAGCAATAAAAATAAAGGTTCTTCGTGCTTTGTTGTAGTTGTTTTTTTCCTATCGCAATTGAAATATTGAAGTGAAAAAATCAAGATCTTGGAAGACAGATAAATCGAAATATTCACAAAATTTAGAAACTGTTATTAATGAACCATAATTCGCCCAAAAGAATTGATTCACTCTGATATCTTTTTTTTAATTGCTGGTGGTCCTGAGGCCTTTCCAGTTTCCATGGGCGAACTTTTCGTCAAGTTTAACGAATATGATAACATACGCTTTGTCGCTGCTACCATTAAAAGTATTAGCCTCCAACTGAGAGGGGATCAGCAGGATCCTACAGAACGTGGCAATGTTGTCGAAAGTTGACTACTATGTGAGTTGGATCAGGAGTGCAGTGCAGAAACGATAAGGGGATGATTGTGACGCATCGTTGCCGTGAGGTAGCGTCCTGACACTCTCACGGACACTGTATTTAACATTTGAGGGGCATTTTATACGTAGAAAATTCGAAAATTGGAAAAGTGGTCAAAAGGCCCACAAAACCACGCCCACAACAAAAGTGGCAGACGGCCAAGACGCAAGGCAGACGAGCTTACGACCCAATTTACTGGTGGTAGAACCTCTTGTGAGTTCGCATGGGTAGGTACCACCACCCTGCCTATTTCTGCCATGAAGCAGTAATGCGTTTCGGTTTGAAGGGTGGGGTAGCCGTTGTAACTGTACTTGAGACCTTAGAAGTTATATCTCAAGGCAGGTGGCGCATTTACGTTGTAGATATCTATGGGCTCCAGTAACCAACAACTGATCCATCAGGTTAAACTACTACTTTGGCGATTTCTGGCAATAGGAATTAACAATTGTTCTGATAGACCGGCTACTACCTATCCGTTAATCGGAACAGGTTATTACCCGACTTTTGGTAAGAATGTGCCCTTCACATCACCTCATCTGAATTTTTAACGTCATATTTGATTGCCACGTTCATTGAAGGATTCGTTCCCTTTGCCTTTTCAGGTACAAAAAACTAATTAAAAATCTATACCGTAAAATGGGGCGATTAGGGATTCAGAGGCGAATCGGGAAAAAACCGGGAAAATCTTTCGACGCTCAATATTAATATTATATTCGTTGCAAAATCTTCCATTTTTGTAGTTTAATAGTAGAATGTTGAAAGTTTACAAAGCAACTCTGAGTATGCATGATAATAGCTGCTAACTTATAAAAAATCGCGTTTCAAATTAACTTCCTGTGGTGGTCATTATTTTAGTGCTAGAAACTTTTGCTCTCTTTTATTTATTTGATAATAATAGAAGACGACTGTGATTTATAAACGTTATTTAGTGTTTGAACCATCATATATATTAAAGGTAAGTCTCAGTTGTTATTGATTTTAATGTATTTTATAAAATAAAAATACATGTAAAAATCTGTTGTTTCTGGGGATATTGGGGACGTCTTAGATACAAATAACAACGAAAAAGGGGTCAATTGGGATGAGAATACGTGAAATGGAAACGACCTAAGTATAAACAGGTACAGGTTTGTAGGGTTGTCTATGTAGTTATAACAATATTTTTTAAATTTGTTGGTAAAAATTTGGTTTATTCATAATGTTTTTGTCTAAAACTTTTATTCAAAATTATCAATGTGTTATTTTATTGTTTGGTAAATATTTATATTATCAGTTACGTATTGTTTTCTATTTTTAGATATGCCTCGCGTGTACGTATCAAAGAATGCAAAACCTTATAATAGATATGATCCCTTAATATTAAAAACAGCAATAGAAGCCTATGAAATTGGGAATAAGTCTTTAGTTGAAATAGCTAAGCAATTTAATATAAGTAAGTCGATTTTGCACAGACATGTAACAAGAACAATGAAATCTCAAGGTGGATAAAAATGTCTAAGTAATACATAATAAAATATTTAATATTTGTTCAGAGTGGGGGTATTCATCTGATTAATTCATGGAATAACCGACACACCTAATCACTTAACCCAAATAAAACCCTAAGTACTTACCAAGAACGAAGAAATGTAAACCGTTTATAAGAAAGCCCACTCGTTCGAATTTAGGTGCTTACTCTCCCATATACAGAATCCTTTGGGACTACAATAATGTCCACGGTAGCGTGGTCTCCGTCAATGTTCATTCGGAATAGTCTGATTGCGCTGAACTAATTTTAAGTGATGAAATAGATGTTTTTTTAATTGTCTCACAACTTACAGGACAAATCTGTCGCGGATAATTTCCCAAGTAAATATAAATTAATCATAAGTAAATAAATGTAATCAGGTTTTAGTTATATATATATTGTTGTTAATGCGCTGTCGATTGCAGCTATAATTGAGGTGACATCTGCCATGTACTTTTGTCAGTTATTCAATGTTTTTTATTGATGATCACTTTGTTGGTGCAACTAAAAAAATTAATTAATTAAAACCAAGTAGTACCACCAATAGCAAATTTCTCTTTTTTTTTTTTTTTCATTGATGGATGGATGAGCTTACACCCCACCTGGTGTTAAGTGGTTACTGGAGCCCATAGACATCTACAACGTAAATGCGCCACCCACCTCGAGATATAAGTTCTAAGGTCTCAGTATAGTTACAACGGCTACCCCCACCCTTCGAACCGAAACGCATTACTGCTTCACGGCGGAAATAGGCGGAGTGGTGGTACCTACCCGTGCGGACTCCCAAGAGGTCCTACCACCAGTGATTACGCAAATTATAATTTTTGCGGGTTTGATTTTTATTACACGATGTTATTCCTTCACCGTGGAAGTCAATCGTGAACATTTGTTGAGTACGTATTTCATTAGAAAAATTGGTACCCGCCTGCGGGATTCGAACACCGGTGCATCGCAACATACGAATGCACCGGACGTCTTATCCTTTAGGCCACGACGACTTCAAACTTCTTCATTTCTTCCCAATTAACGGCAATTTGCGGGTAAATAGGGATTACGCCTATTTTTGCTTTTTTGCTTAAACTGGAATGCTAGTTGCATAGTTTTAAATTGGACAACAAAGATGCCCCCAAGACTCAATTATTTTGATTCTGATATAGCATTATATACATCAACAACTACCTTAAAATTGGTCATAAAGTTGGAATTTGTCCCTAATCGCCCCATTTTACCGGTACTAAGAAAAATAACGGTTAATATCCTGACCTAACCATAATTTATTATCTATGATCCTGACACCAATGGGTCAAAAAGAGGGACATAGCCAAAAAGCCAAAGAGCAAAGTTACGATTGCAACGATTGCCAATATTGCCATTCTCCATTATCACTAAGATAACAGAGCAGAAGAGTACATAAACAAGCAAATTATTTAAAACATACTTTAACATACTAACATGCGTTCGGATCTAAGAACCTAGGTACTCTTGAAGTTGTTTAAACATATTTAAAAACAAATAATGCACAAACAAAAATCACCACAGACGTAACTCCGTACCATGGTATATTAATTAAGGTACATAAATTGTATTATATAGATTGTGGATAATAAAAAAATACAAATAAAATGCTAATTCGTTAGTAAAAAATGAATTTCAACAATAAAAAACGTACTATTAATATTCACGAAATGCTTGAAAAAGGAAATAATTCTAGTAAGAAATTATACCCAGCAGCTACAAAAACCACTATGAAGTCAAAATATAAGTTTACTAATAAAAAATCAAGGCGCTGCAGTAATGCGAGACCCTTGCCGTCTCTTGTCGATTTAGAGCGAATGTTCGAAGATTCTAATGATAATTCAATAGATATCAATTCAAACACTTCTGCTGTTAATAATAATCAGAGTTCTCAAGACTTACAGTTACAATTTTCACCTACTGAATTTAAAGACATACCTAAATACCCAAACGCTCAAACTATTGAATCAACATATAAGAAAAGCTTGAATACCCAAGATTCCTTCTCTCAAACACAAGAACAAGCCAGTGGATTATATACAAAGTTCTCAAATGATAAATTATTTGAAATAAAAAAATCTACAGAATTTGTTTCGAACGAAAATGATTGTACCATTGACTTAACTGATGAAACGGATGAAATACCTTTTGATGAATGTAAAAGAATAAACCATGTGGACTCAAAAGTCAAAATAAGTGCTGAAACACTTAACAAATCAAACAACAGTGAGCGTAATGAAGACGAAAATCATAGTGACTGCAGTGATAAAACAATTATTTATGATTATGGCACATGTCAAAAATTTTCACCTCTGCCAAGTACATCTACAGATATGGAAACAATTATGAAAAATGATGATAATTTGTCTAATAGTTTTATATGTGCTATAGAAACAAAACATTTGCCAGAAACAAATGATTCTTTTAACTATACTGATGTGCTGATTGAACTTACTGACCACAAAAATGAAGTTGAGAAAGCAAAACCAATACTAATTGAGAATATAGATAGTACTGACAATGACATTCAAATTATTGATGAGGTTTTTATAATTGACGAAGACAAAACAAATATAGGTGAAAATGACAAAAAACAAAAGACTGAAGTTATAAAAAAAAAAAAAGTTAAGAATACGTATCTGCCAGCCAAAAATGACATAACTGTAATTATCGATGATGACAACGATTACTCCAATAATGTAATAACAACATTACAACCTCAAGAAGAATGTGAATGTATTGAAATTATATGTGAAAATTCAAACTTAAAAGATGTTAGACCAGAAAGATTTACGTCTAAGATCACTAATACAAAGACAAATAATCAGTTCATTGAAGTGTCGGACGATTCAGATGTAATTAGCATTTTGCTAGATTTAAATCATTCACCAATACATACAAATTGTAGGACTATTTCTACAAATACATCTGTTGGGAATGTCAATTATTCAACTCAAAATAGTTCTGCAAATAATGCTATAGAATCCTTTAATCTCACCAAAGAATCCTTGAGTTTGAACAATAAAGTATCAAACAGTAGTAAAAGATTACTTGTAGAAACATCTATTTGTGAAGATTTAAATAAAATCCAAACTGAAAAACCTAGGACAGGTATAGGAGATTGCCCAATCTGTTTAGATTCTCTTTTAAATAATAACATAGTATCAACCATATGTGGTCATTTATTTTGTAAGAAATGTATAGATGCTGCTCTCAAACAAAGCAACAAAAGGTGTCCAACTTGCCGAAAATATCTTCGTAATAAACACTCTTATCATCCAATATTTTTGTGATTATAAAAACATGTTCAAATAGTTCACTTACTTCCTTAACATATTGTATTAGCATAGATTATTTACCATTGACTTTTACATTAAAATCTTTAAAACTGGCACATGCAGCCTTTGGTACCAAGAGAGCTTGACTGGAATTAGGATTGATATGTGGGAAACAATTGTTAAAGTAAATTAGTCTAGTGGTATTAATCACAAGCAATGATAGGGGAAGTAGAAGATTACCAGGAGTTTTAACAGTCTTGTGATAGAATGCTTTATCTTTCCATTAGTTGAAAATTATTATATCATCTGATATATATTAATGTAAAATGATTAAAAACACAAAAGAAGTTATGCAATTATAATGTTTAAAACATTTGTATACAACGTCGGTTAACTAAAATAATATTACTGTCTTCATACCTATTATGAAAGAAAAAACCAATGTTAAAAATAACTTTTTTTTACCTACTAATATTGCTTTAAGAACATAACTCTTACATTATTTGTAATCCAACAGTTTGTCAAAAAAATTAGAAAGTAGAATTTTATTGATATACATAATAAAGACCAGTATCATAAAAACTTGATTCTATACCTGCACTCTTTTTCAATAAATACTGACACAGGAAATTTAATTTTGGTCATACTTTATTAATCACCAATTTAAATTAAAGTCTAAATAGAATTATAAATACAGCACTATGTACAAAGTTCTTCCAGTGTGGATTGATGTTTCAATTTCAGTCATTAACAGATAAACAAATTAGAAATTAAGAATATATTTGACACATATCTCCTTGATGTAATTCAATTGTAACAATTCTTGAAAACATAAAATATATTTTTGGATTATCATTCAACTAGTATTAAACATGAAATAATATTTAAAAACAAAACAGAACACAATATTAGTGTGTGAAATTGATCAGTTTTGCTTTTTTAAGCAATATAATATAATAGGTAATTGGATTGGAACATTTTCTAAGTGATAATATAAACTTTCAATGCAAAAAAATATTAAACACCTACATGTTACAAAGTGAAACTATACTACTTTAAATAAAATAAATTTTAGGTTATGGTTTTTCTTCACTACTGCTACATGGATTTGTGTCACAATGTAGTCTTTCTATAGAATTCGACAACTGTTCCAAGCTTTTAACAAGCTGTTCCATTTTATCTCTAGATGCTGAATTTTCAAAATTATCTTCTGTGGGTTTATCTACATCAGCACACAAACGGAAATGCAACCTGGCTAAGTGCTCCTGTTGATCTCTTATGTTAATCATTTGTTCCATGCTACAACCTGATCCAAAAGCACTTAACTTTCCTGTGTGAAAATCATCTAATAGCTCAAGTAGTGCTTTCTCCATGTTCTTAACATCTGGGGTTTCTTTTGGTATGTTCTTGGGTCTATTAGTATAATTCGAGCGCATAAAATCTCTTTGAAGACGTCTTTCATTTACGTACGACACCTTCGTGGATTCGTTTAGACTGTTACCAGTACTGGTGAGTACTTTTTCATGATTTTTTGATGTTAAGCTTGCGGCTTCGCTTGATATCTTATTACTCGTGACAGGCGAAGTCGCACTTTGTGGTATCTTTTGTTCGTCATCTTCACCTTCATTCTGCATTAATTGTTGCGTTTCGTTTGCTTCTTCTAGATGTAAACTCATCTAAATATTTTTAATCTTAAAAATTCTAAACTTCCAAAACATGCTAAATATTATTGTATTTTCCATAGATAATACTTTAGTTTCAGTTTTTTTGCTGATTTGTCTCTTAGATACACAAGAGAGATATTGCCCATACAGACGATTTTTTGTTATAGGTTGTAGTCTGTCGTAGATGTAAAATGATGTTGATAAAACAATTACAACACCGCAAGTATTCGATAATATGACTTAAAGTAGTTCTCAATAAATTAGTAGGAATTTACTGTGGTGACTTTAATGAAACGGAAAAGCTGCACCTATACCATTAAACCATTAAAACCCATTAAAATACCGCTAGTATACGAAGTTAAGTGATTTTAATGTAATTGTTGTAAACGAAATGAAGTGTGCTGAATGTAAAAATTCATTAAAGTTTTGAGGCTTTCTCTGAAATTCAACGCATTTTGACGGACACTTTTAAATACAGAGATTGTGTCTTTACCTTTACCCTCAAATAGTATGATAATTAGGTAATCGCATTCCATTTTATTAACTACTACCTTTATTGGTAATTCATTTTTTAGTTTATTAAAAGCAAAGGTGTCACAGCATAAATTATATTTATATTTTCCTACTAGACGATGACCGAGCTTTGCTCGGTTTTTTTTTATAAGTGGCTTGACAACGCCATCTGCTGAAATAGCTTTAGTGTTATTGTGTCTTTAAAGCAGTTAGTTGAAATTATGAAAAACAGTATTATTATTCGCCAATAGATGCCGGGAAGATATCAATAAAGTTGATTATTGAAAACACGAATAAAACAACATTTTCTGAAAATAAATTGTAGCTAGATCGATTTATTGCCCCCGAAATCCCCTGTATACTAAATTTTATAAAAATCGTCGAAGCCGTTTCCGAGATTATATATATATATATATATATACAAGAATTGCTCGTTTAAAGGTATAAGATAAGATAAAAGACCGAAAAAAATTTTTTTAGAGACTTCAATGAGAATACGTTAAATCTGGATTTGGACCGTTGGTCTACTGAGCAGTTTCACTCTTCCCGTTGCAGGATAGCCGTCGAAGCACCATGTTACCTAAGGAACGTGGATCTCCATGATGACCTGAAGCTTGACTGGGTCAGTAAGTATCTACAGTCGGCATAATTGCGCCACTTCGAGAAGGCAGCACAACATGAAAACCCTCTTTTCGTGGCCGCCGGGAATTACATACCCGATCCTGTAGACCGAACGGTAAACACTTGACGTCGCCCTAAACACGTCATTACGGATCCTCCCGATCCATTAACGATGCCTTTAGGTACCACAAACACCGGTCACCTTCTTCGTTGAACCCGGCGCTTGCGACGAAGGGCTCGACGAGTGAATTAACATATAGACACAGCCCACTGAGTTTCTCGCCGGGTTTTCTCAGTGGGTCGCGTTTCCGATCTAGTGATAGATTCTGCGAAGCACTGCTCTTGCTAGGGCCAGTGCTAGCAACACACCTGGTTTGAGCCCCGTGAGCTCACCTACACGTCAAGGAGAGGCTGAAATAGCCAAGGCCAATCTCAAGGCTATTAGCATAGGTAGGGGGAAAAAACCTCTTCCCTTTGTTGAATGTATAGGGAGTGTGAAATGGAATAAACTTCATTCCATTTCACATTCCCTATAATATTACCATACCACAACTTGTAAATGAAAACTGGAATCCAAATAACTTATTAGGTTCTAAAAGTATTATATTAATATACGTTAACACAAACGCTGAAGGTAATATTGAACACTCTTAATTTACATTTATTAGGTAAATAAACCATGGAGCTAATAAGTCCTTACAACAAAACAAATGTGCTTTATAATAACTGCATAGATAATACTCCAAACATAAATGTCATAAGTATCAATGTATAATGTCATGATAATGTGATATGGGCTTAGATCCCCTTGCCTTTCCTAATAAGGAAAAATTGTACCAAAAAATGTCTATGCTGTACTGCTGTCACGTAGTAACTAGTAACAGTATGTAGCTAATAAGCTAATCTGTGGCTGCTGTGAGTGAGTGAAAATACATCGGTTAAGGTCAGTAAATTTGTAATAATTCATATCTTTTATAAATACTATCAAGCGATGCATTGAAAAAACATGAAAGAGAATACTAATTTATAGCAGTAGAAAATTCTAATGATTTCGAATATTCAGCTCAATTTACGAGAAAGTAAAATTTCCGCCACCATTGTTATTTTTTTCTGGCCACATCCTCAATTTACTCGTGCACGTTTCGCCTCAAAACTGCAAAAAACGTATTCTATTGAGAAAGTAAGCTCACCTTTTACTATCTGCGTTATTTGCAGGTTTACAATTCAACGAGCTAACTGTTCAGAGTCCTGGATGCTTGGTCAGTTGACGATCAATTTGCATTGTGTATGCAATATCAAACAAGCGAGAACTGTAATTCACTGAAACAGAATGACTGAAAAAAAAAATTCACTAGATCCAGCATTGCGCTGTAGAATTCTACGATACCTGTATACTGGAAATGAGGTTCCCAAGTACTACCCTGGTTGCTGGGAAGCCCATAATTATTTTAAAATCGATAAACTAACTGCACTTAATGAAGCATTGACAAATGATCCAAACAATACTGAAGTCATAAACCTTATTGTAAAGGTGGGTAGTAAAAATGAAAATAATGATTATTTAATTAGAAAAAATATGAGAGTATTATTAGATATCATATAATGTTAACATGTGTATTTTATTCAAATAAGAAAATTATTAAAATACAGGTTGCTAAAGATGGCATGTACACTCGTTTCGAACCAATTGCATTTGCTTTGGCCAAATGTCTCCTATTGGGAACTCCAACAATAAAGGAGGCTACATACAATGCTGCTGCAGAAATATGTGTTACCTCAGAACAGATGTTGTTATTCCAAAAATTCAGCAGGCTATTTAAAACAGGTAAACAGAAAACCAAAAAAATTAAGTACACATTTTGATACATAGAATTAATTGATACATAAATATTTTAAGATAGGGCCAGAACTTCGACAAACAAGGGACTTGATAATCCTGGTGATGTGGCAATGCAAAAGCGCCATCGCCCGAAACATGTCTTGTTGGATCCCCAGATCCACTCTCGGTGCTTTTAGGCCCCTCAAACACCAGTCGTGTTCGTCGAACTAGTTGATGATGATGAAATAACCCATAATCACAGACCACTGATTTCTTGCTGGATCTTCTCAGTGGCTTATCAGCCCACCTCGGGTTAATAGCTTGTTCACATTTGCTTTATTGTATTTGATGGCAAGAGATTTCAGCTTCTCAATATTAGTCACTGTCTATAAGTATAATAATATTTTCCTTCGCCTGTGTAAAAAATATTGATGTAAAATTTCTTAGTTTTGAACATCTCATAACATTTATTTTTGTTAGGTAATGGCCGTGGATGGTGTAAGAATGTAATCCAATGGTACACAAATAAAAAACCAATGGATCTCATTAAAGAAATTACTAGAGTCAGAGGACGCTATGGACGTACTCATAAGACATTGCTGCGTAAATCACACATCAAAGTTCCGGAAAATGACTTTTGTAAGTTTACAGTACAATATAATAAATCAGCAGTACTCTGCAAATCTATCCACAGGTGGTGTATACGTTCTTTAGAAGTTTACATGTTGTCAGTTTGTCAGTGACCTACTGGATGAAATGTATATAACTGCTAGTCTAAAATTCCAAACCAAGTATCATATTTTTATTTTTATTGTTTGTTATTATTATTATTGTTTAAATTGATAAATAAGTTCAAGCCCCAGCTGGTGCTAAGTCTATAGACATATCAACATGAATTGCACTGCCCTGCTTGAGACATCAGAATATTTTTTTTATTAAAGCAGCTTTTAGACCCTTAAAACTGGAACACATTGATGTTTGCCAGCAGAATGATGGTACTAAATACCTAACTGGGTTCGCAAGACTGTCTACCAGTAAATATGCAAATTATAATATTTATGAGTTACATTTTTATTATTCGATGTTATTTGTTCATCATGGAAGTCTTTCACATCAATGAACACATTTTAAGTATCTATTTCATTAGAAAAAATATTAATTTGGCTGGTGCTGATGTTCATACCAACATAACTGTGGGATTTGAACACCAGCTTAGCCATTTGCACCAAGCATCTTTAGGTCACACATGTTACAGTTACTTCAAATTTACTGCCATTTTTTATCTTTGCTGAAGTAGTAATGCTACTGGTTCAAGTTTTCCCACCTAAGAAAACAAGAAAAATATAGTACAAATATTTCTGCGATGGATAGTTTTTTTTTATTTATTGCTTAGATGGGTGGACGAGCTCACAGCCCACTTGGTGTTAAGTGGTTACTAGAGCCATGTTAGTACATCCACAACGTAAATGCGCCACCCACCTTGAGATATAAGTTCTAAGGTCTCAGTATAGTTACAACAGCTGCCCCACCCTTCAAACCGAAACGCATTACTGCTTCACGACAGAAATAGGCAAGTCGGTGGTACCCACCTGCGCGGACTCACAAGAGGTCCTACCACCAGTAATTACGCAAATTATAATTTTGCGGGTTTCATTTTTAATTACACGATGTTATTCCTTCACCGTGGAAATCAATCGTGAACATTTGTTGAGTACGTATTTCATTAGAAAAATTGGTACCCGCCTGAGATTCGAACATCGGTGCATCGCTCAACACGAATGCATCGGACGTCTTATCCGTTAGGTGACGACGACGATAAAGGGGAAGGTTTGTTCAACACACTGTTTTTATGCTGTATGTATGAAAACCAATTTGATAAAAATA
The DNA here is from genome assembly GCF_030269925.1 of Bombyx mori. Classification (NCBI taxonomy): domain Eukaryota; kingdom Metazoa; phylum Arthropoda; class Insecta; order Lepidoptera; family Bombycidae; genus Bombyx; species Bombyx mori. The sequence continues at coordinate 4,998,387 of NC_085121.1, forward strand.
TTTTCCGTAAGTTAAGGATATCCGAAATTAAAAGTATTACAGTATGTAAAACCATCTATTTTATTTATTTAGTGCGTGACGCCATTGTGAAGTATGCTATATTTGGTCTGAAACGTGCCAAGCAATTGATGGGCGACAAGCCAGGGACCAGTGAAATATTTGAATACATTCAAAAAGTAGAAGACCTACGCCACTGTGAAGATCCTCCAGCCGCTGCAGAGATGATTGTGAGGAATAAATTCGTCCTTGACCATATTCCTGGACATTTGCTGACAACTCAAGAGGTATAATGTCGAATCATTGAAATAAACATTGCAATATTTTAAACTTCTCATTTTAGTAACTCTTTAGTTTGTAATCCATAGGTGAGTGACACTGTTGAATGTAGTAATAAGACTGTCAGAACACCACAACTTTGTCATATCTACTTTGTGTAGTATATAAATCTATGGTGTTTGTGGTAAATGCTAGAAATCATCTTGATAAATCGAAAACAGTCATATTTATACATAATTTTACATTATATATATTTATCTTTCAGAATAACCTGCATTCTATACTTTGTAACATTACAAAAATAAATATTGTCACAGGTATGGGAAGCTCTTTTACCTCACTTCACTCTACCGCAACTACTGCACCACCTCCAGCGTATGCACAATATGGCCTTCTTGAGCGGAACATCTACTTTGATTCCAAAATTGTTGACCCTACTGAACAACCAGGATTACATTCAGAGTTCTGATGTTACTCCGCTGCATGTGTACATCGCGAAATGTGACTACAGACTAAAAACTAGGTATGTTTTATAAAAAAATTAAACAAATTTCTCCAAAGTTTTAGTATGTTAATTTGCCAGTCCATGTTATATAAATTGTACCCAAAATTAAAATGACACAGTCATATATAAAATGTTACCTCTCCTATTACTATTCCTCTATTCCGTTTAATCAATACTGTTCTCACAGACCAATGAGACACGAAAAAGCAAAAGTAGCCGCTGAAAAAGAGCAACGCCGTCGCAGTCGGCAAATATATGACAGCAAAACTGGACTGTGGGAGTGGACAACAACTCGAAGACATCCCAAAGAACTAAAAAATTGGGGTCAGTATACTCAATACAGACTTGTTGTAACATCAGAGCCATAATTTCGGATCTACTTATTACAGTATTGTGTTGAGTTTTTTTGTTCTTGCTATCTTGTCCTATTGTTGACCTCGTACGATACTATTTTTTACATAATTGTTATAATTTTTTGAGTCGCTTGCGACGAAGGGCTCGATGAGTAAATTAACCCTCAGACACAGCCCACTGAGTTTCTCGCCGGATCTTCTCAGGGGGTCGCGTGGGTCCGATCAGGTGGTAGATTCTGCGAAGCACGGCTCTTGCTAGGGCTCGTGCTAGCAACGTTGTCAGGTTTGAGCCCCGTGAGCTCACCTACTAGTTAAGGTTCCGCTGAAATAGCCTCTCAAGGCTATCAGCTTAGGGAGGACAAACAAAAAAAAAAACAATGTTTCACTTGTAATTTTTTTATTTCTTTAATTTTAGGCATTGACAAGCCACCCAATCCGCTCGTGCTTGCATCGTTGAGTAAGCTTGTTGACCAAACCTGGTGTTTAACTCCACCTACAAAAAAGCGTTACTTGATCACTATGGATATGAGACACCATATGTTTAAAGGTAAGTTTTGTCATTACATTTTTTTTAGTATTTACGAAGTCCTAACTTGAAATATCAAATAGTCAAACAACCACGTTATTGCAAAAATACTATTGTTAGTACATGAGCATATTGAAGCTACTATGTAATATCAAAAGCTAACTTTCCTAACAAAAAACTAAATTTCGTAACTATGTTCCGTATGTCAAATAGATAAAATACACAAAGATATTAAAATTTAATAACGTGTTTAAAATACGAGAACTCGCCTTGGCATAATGATGATGTCTAATCAGCCACCCTGGTACCACCACCCTGTCTATTTCTGCCGTGAAGCAGTAATGCGTTTTGGTTTGAAGGGTGGGGCAGCCGTTGTAACTATACTGAGACCCTTAGAACTTGTATCTCAAGGTGGGTGGCGCATTTACATTGTAGACGCCTATGGGCTCCAATAACCACTTAACACCAGGTGGGCTGTGAGCTCGTCCACCCATCTAAGCAATAAAAAAAAAGAGCCTAATGGTAAAGCATTTAAATACAATAAAAAATGGGGTATTTAATGTGTTCAGGTCGTCATTTCTGCAAGAGTTACACAGTGCCAAAGAAGGGTAAATTGGCAGCTAATAAAGCCACTGCTCTGGGATCTGGTGACACCGACACAGAGAAAAAAAGCAAAAAGCATCTTCTTGCTGAATGCTTCTACAATAAGCATATAACTCCAGGACATGCAGGTACAGATTAACACTTTAATCATATTTTAGTTTTGCAAATTAGAGGAACAAAACAATTATAAATAAAAAAATAGCAGTTTTGAAATCATTTAATTAGTTCGAAAATCATGAAGGTATGTTTTAAAATATTGTTTATTTTATCTATAAAACAACTATATATCCATACCAAGCTTGAGATAGGTGAAATAAGTTGCAATTATAAATTTGATCATTTTATTTTTTTACAGCAATTGTCATGGCTCTGCAATTGTTAAAACGCGAGAAAGATGTAAAACTAGCCGTATTTTCAGAGGAAGGTATCGAATTTGTTTCAATCGAACGGAACTTTACGAACATGGAGGAAGCTGAATTCGTTCTCAGAGTAATTAATATCTTATAGTTTTATTATGAATTCGGTATGACAAATGGAAAAGTGGACTTCTAAACACATTACAGTTGTAAACTTTATCTTTGACAAATTAAGTCTAACTAGGCAATATCTATATATTAATACGTGAAGGAAATACTTTGTATCCCTTTTTACCCCTTTTTACGAAAATTGCGCGGACGGAGGAGTATGACATTTCCCACACTTATAGAGAATATAGAGAAGTGCAGAATGTTAATAGTTTATTAAATGATGCCTAAAAAATACATTAAATCAATAAAAAAAACATTACACACACTGCCATGTATTTGACGCACACACGCATGCATATTTTTTATTTATTGTCAAACTTTTGTTCTTGACGTCTGTGGTCAAATTGAGAATAGATTAGTCTACAAACTTACAATTTCAATTAATTATAGTCGAATTTCGACTACTGCGGGACCACCAGTTAACATTAAACAGCCAAATAAACTGTTATTTTCGCATTTTTTTCTCAGTGTAGATCCTAATGATTTCAATATTTTTAGAAAGCGAATCTCGGACGCGTCCAGCTAGACGCTCCTATTGAATGGGCCGCGAAGTCCAACGTTAAGTTCGACGTGTTCATCAACATGGTAGACCGCGTTACTCGGTACATGGAGCTGGACCAAAAGGACCGCGGCGGCCGGGGTCCGGGAGGACGGTTCGGGCCTCCGCCGTCGCCGGAGAAGAACCTCGTCGATCATTGCCCCGTGCGAGCGCTCCAACGCTACAGGAAGACCAGCGGCGTCAAGGATGCTAAGTGAGTATGGTCAACCAGGGTAAACATCCCTCCGCAACCTGTAGTTTAATGTAAACTAGATGATGACCGAGCTTTACTCGGTTTTTTTTTATAACGCCATCTTGTTGTTATTTGCTCTCAATTAAGAAAAATAGTATTATTATTCCCCAATAGATGTCAGGAAGAGTCATAAAGTTGATTATTGAAAACACGAAAAAAAACAACATTTGAACTGAAAATAAATCGTAGCTAGATCGATTTATCGCCCCCGAAATCCCCTGTATACTAAATTTTATGAAAATCGTTGGAGCCGTTTCCGAGATTCAGATTATTATATATACAAGAATAATTGCTCGTTTAAAAGTATAAGATCTATACTGATATATAAATTTACAGTGGTTTTTACGGATGTTCCGTTATAACTGCTGAACCATGCATCCAATTGACCTGAAACTTGGTATCCACGTAGAAAATACATGTACTTAATGTATAGGCTTAGGAATATTTATATGAGTGTTGGACTCCCTACACCAGTTGCGGGGGCGTTAATGATGAAAATGTTTGTGGGGGTGAGAAATAATAATGTTAATTATAAATGCCCAGCGATGCGGGCGGGTACAGCTAGTGATTTATAGTAATGGAAGTTTCCATTAAAGTGTTGACTTGTTCCTGTTGCGTTCAAATATTGTTTATCCAATTGACTTGAAGCTTTGTACAGTTATTGTTAGTACTTTTTTACTTTTTATTTCATAGATGGGTGAACAAGCTCCAGCCCACATAGTATTGAGTACTAAAGCTCATAGATAACATCTCATGATTTTTTAATCCATTTTATTATGAGAAGAGATGAGTCCAAAATCTCAATTTTTTTGTAAAAGCGCTACGCATTGTGCTAATCTGAACGCATGACTGCATCGCAGCAGGAATAGGCAGAATACTTGCCCGTGCATGCAATTCTACCACCAGTAATTGCGCGAATTTAGATATTTTTCTTCAACGTTTATAACTTGATGTTATACCTGCATTGTGAAAGTCGGTCGTAAACACGTATTTACTCTGAAAGTTTGGTACCGGCATGCGGGATTTTTTAAAGCCAGCCATAGTGGCACCGCTTGTCACGTGTTTCCTTTTGGCAACGATAACCTTAAAACTCGACTTCAGAGAACCTTTTTGTCATGGTTTCCTTAAAGTAGGATAGGTGGTGTGTTATAGTATTAAAGGATAGTATACAATAAACAGATTAGCTTAGATAAGCTAATTGTCTAGTTTTAAAATTTGACAATAACTAAAAAACAAAAACAAATTATTTTAACATTATTTACAAATCTTTAAATATATCCGTAAAGCAGATAGTCATTCTTGACGGTAACCGCTTACCATTAGGTTAGGGTGGGCCACATTTGTCAGGACGGGTACCGGCGACGGCGAACCTTCGGCGCGCTCTGTGCGGTACCGTATTTCGTGGTGTCGGAGTGGTGGAGCTCGATGGGGCTTAGTCGGTAGTCGGTTTTGCGGGGCGGGTCCTGCATGGTTGACGCCGCGCAGCGCCTCGCGCCCCTTTCTCAAGGCGTAGTCTCCCGGTAGAAATTGGAAGAAGAGGAGGAATATGGTCTTCCTCTTCTTCTCTGGAGGCGCCGGAGTCCGACATAACCCGGTCTGTTACCCCTCTCGACCGGACATCCGTAAACGGATTCCTCAGCTTTAAAAAAAAAAGGTGGGCCACATGCTCGTCACCATTCTAAAGCAATAAAAAGAAACGCGTGCCAATATTGAATACATAAATTTAAAATTAGTAATAAAAAATGTGTTTTACTTACCAGATTGATCGTGATGAACTTGGCATCTCACCGCGTGTCCACGACTGACGGCAGCCACGAAGGAGTGCTCGACGTTGTCGGCGTCGACAAACACGTGCCCCAACTAATCGACGCATTCGCGTTGGGACACTTCTACTGAACGCAACTTCATACTTGTATTTTGCTTTGCAATTTACTTTACCGATCGACACCGATAATTATCAATTTCGATCGCATCGATTTATATCTCGGTATTATAACTAATATTTGAAAACCAATAATGTTTACAAATTAGATGGAAACAGTATGTCCGAAAATTTTTGTAAGAATTTTAATATCAGTCTACAAATGTCGCAACCCGTGGTCATATGGGACTCGAAAATGAATGCGTACCGTAACCTGCGTAAATCTACTTGTATGACGTTAATATTGGACCTAGAGAGATATTAGTTAGTTACGTATTATTTTAGAGTAACCTTGAAATAATCGCTTTAGCTTAGTTTAGGGGCATCTAAACGTATTGTCTCGCAAACTTTGATTTTGGATCTCTGCTTACATAATAATATAAGAGGCACGAATTTTTTATGCTAGTATTAGGTTAGAGGGCTTGATTGATATTCTCCATACATTTTTCGTACGAAACGCGAAACGAGTATTTTTTCCTTAACTAATACATCAGTCCGGTTATGTTTGTATAATTTTTTTTAATGTTTTGATTCCTTGAGTTCCTTAAATGCACTTATGATATTTTTGCATTAATCTTCAAATATATGTATAATTAACATAAGTATGAAGTGTTTATCTCTAGGTATTGGTAAGCTTAGTATATTATGTATGTAGCTTGAAACATTACGTAACAGGGTCTTTTTGGTTAATCAAAAATTTGGCACCTGGCGTTCACTCACAAGCTGTGTTCATAAGTCGATACAAAAATTTATTTATAAAATGAAATCAATGTGACCAAAAGAGCGATAATTCTTTTATTCTGGTTTTTATAAAAGAACATTCTTCGCCGATAGTCAGCTGTTTTAAAAAAAGTTTGCACGTCAGCATGTAGTTTTGTATTTTGGATTTTACGTGTGACTATTAAATTTTTACTAAAATAGTCGTTCATAGGTTGTGCGGTTAGACGATTTTAGACTCTGCCAAAGTTAATTGTGCATTTTTATTTAAAACATATTAAATTCTGACGTGCGAACTTTATGTATTTAGCAGATAGATAAAAATAGCATATCTTCGTAATAATTAGAAACAATGAAAACAGGTACATGCTCATTCTATGGTCTCAAACTTCCATAACATTATCAACGAATTTGTGGTATATTCGAATCCGTCAAAGATTGTAACTGAACATATAATGAATCAGTTGCATAAATGCATAATTATTTGAACATTTCCAAAAGATTCGCACAATTTATTATTTCTAAAAATAAAATATCGGAAAAAAACACGAATATTCACGGATTTATTTTTAACAAATTGTAACTATCGATTAGTGAATATCGGCCCTGCTTGACTGAATGAGAATGACACTAAGTTTATGTTTATGGAACGCACTAGCGACGCGCATCACTATCGCGGAACACTAATGTATTTCTTTCCTTTTGAGTGCAAACAGCAAAAGTAACTGCGAAATTTGAACTGAATCGAATAAAGAACACAGTAGGTACATGAACAAACGAATATGGATTGCATAATTGTGCGAATCTTCTGGAACACTAATGCGCATGCATCTGCTTTCATAAAATATAGCGATAGGTAAATCCGTTTCAGAACATTAGTTACTTTTGTACTGATCAATGAGCGGACCTTTCAGAATCTGTGATCACTTGGTACTCTCTCGGGTTTAAGTATTTTTATATCTGAAAATGTTTAGAATTTTCAAAACTTAGGAGGAAAATTGTTGAAAACTTTTTTTTCTGAAATACCTGTAATATTTTGTTTTGTTGATATTTTTTAGAATAACTCATTTTTCATGAACGAAAATAGCTTATATTTATTATGCTTTCAAAATGTAGCAGCCGACACTTCATAACTTCTAAGCAAATTCCTAGGTTCTAAAGAATATTTGGGCTTTTATAACTATTTCTTGTGATTTGTGCTAAAACATAATATACCTACTTTCATCACAATTTATTTGGTTGTAATAATAAAACAGTTACAACTGTCCAGCTGTGTTTAGCTTTCAGTTTAAAAGGTACAGTTTATAAATATATATATTGCAATTAGACCATGTGGCTGCTTCAACATGATTACAAGTTTTGTTACATCACCTTTGTTTTTGTTTCAAACTTTTTAGTTTGACGATAATGTTAGTGCATTTTTTCTTGATTACTAAAATGATCCGTCCCTTATGAAATAAACACACTAGTGCCGCATGCGATTCTAGTATATTATTATATAATATAATAGTGTAATTTTTAATCAATTCACCGCATACCAAAACCACACTACTGGATGAATAATAATAAAAAAATGTACTTGCATGTTTGTTTTCACGTTAATAAATCGTAAATAAGCAATTGTTTGTTTTACTTTACATACTGAAATAAAAATACAAATATTATATAATAATAATAGGTACAAAAGATTTGCTACTCATTGACATGACCATTACTCAACAAGTTCGGCGGAGTAAGAGGAACGTTCATATGGCTTGGATTGATTATAAGAAAGCGTATGACTCTGTGCCTCATACATGGCTAATGAGAGTTTTAGAGCTATATAAAATAAATCCCATACTATGCTCCTTTCTTAGCTCATGCATGGGTCAATGGTCTACGTTTCTTAGTCAACCAGGTCAGATGACTTCTTCTGCTGCCCCGAATTTAATAAGGATTAAGCGGGGTATCTTTCAGGGCGACAGTCTGAGTCCTTTGTGGTTTTGTTTGGCGCTTAATCCTTTAAGTACATTACTTAAAGATTCAACGCTAGGCTACCGACTTCGCAGAGGAGCTGAGGCTATATCACATCTCTTGTTCATGGATGATCTCAAATTATTTGCTTCCAAAAAACCAGACTTAATGAGTTTACTTAAAATAACCGACAGTTTTAGTAAAGCCATTGGGATGGAATTTGGTGTTGATAAATGTGCGTTCATAGATGTACAGAGAGGTAAAGTTGTAAGCTCAGATTGCTTACTACTTAACCATAGTGTGGTCCTCAAGTCTCTTTGTGAATCGGAAACTTACAAGTACCTTGGTATGTTTGAAGTGCTGAATATTGTTGACGCAGATATGAAACAATCGTTTAGACATCGGTTTTTTGGTCGTCTTATAAAGGTCTTAAAAAGCCATTTATCAGGCAGAAACAAAATCCGAGCGTTTAATGGTTGGGTCATGCCTATGTTAACATATTCCTTTGGCATACTAAGGTGGACGCAATCAGAGCTGGACGTACTGGACAGAAAAGTCAGGCGATTGTTAACGGCATACAGAATGCATCATCCACGTTCGTCTGTAATGAGGTTGTATATTCCTCGGAAATGTGGGGGTCGTGGTATTTTGAATGCCAAGGATCTACATAACCGAGAGATATACAACCTTAGGGAATATTTCCTTAAGATGAACGTGAATATGTATCGGGATGTCATTGCAGTCGATAAGGGGCTAACTCCGCTATCCTTAGCTAACGGGAATTGGAAGAGGCTGAAGGTAGAGAGTATTTCAGATCGCATAACCGTATGGAGGAGCAAGGAGTTACACGGTAGGTTCTACCGGGCTCTCACAGGGCCTGATGTAGACCAATTAGCTTCCGTGGCCTGGTTACGATTCAGTAACCTCTTTGGGGAAACTGAAGGTTTTATCTTTGCAATTATGGACGAAGTTATCATGACGAACAACTACCGGAAATATATACTAAAGGATGGGACGGTCGACATTTGTCGGGCATGCCACCGTCCGGGAGAGTCTATTAGACATATTGTTTCTGGCTGTTCTCGGTTTGCTAACGGCGAGTACTTGCATAGACATAATCAAGTGGCTAGGATTATCCATCAACAACTTGCTCTGAAATATGGTTTTCTTGATTCTGCTGTACCTTATTACCAATACCAACCTCAACCAGTTCTTGATAATGGTCATGTTACGCTCTACTGGGACCGATCTATTATCACGGATAGGTATATTGTTGCCAATAAACCTGATATTGTGATAATAGATCGATCTGCGCGTCGAGCAGTGTTGGTTGATGTCACCATTCCTCATGACGAGAACCTCGTGAAGGCAGAAAAGGACAAATTAATAAAATATTTAGACCTGGCCCACGAGACTACCGCCATGTGGCATGTTGATTCAACCATCATTGTTCCAATAGTTGTATCGGTACACGGCTTGATAGCGAAAAGTTTCGATCAACATCTTAAGAAACTTTCGTTATCCAGCTGGGTTAAGGGCCTAATACAGAAAGCAGTTATCCTCGATACTGCACGCATTGTGAGGAGGTTTCTCACTCTGGAGTCCTAACCACTGGTGGCTTGTGTCGTAGACACCGCCACAAAGAAAAGCAAAAAAAGAGAAAAAGGTAAAAGGAGGTGGCTCAGCTATTGCTGTTCAAGGTTGATAAATTGAACAGCGCTGATTTTCAGTCACCCCCGTTTCTCTTTGGTTCTTGCGGGAATGAAGACTCCGTACGTGTGTACATACTCAGAATATGGTATAAATTAGTAAAATTAGTAAATTATAAAAATTTAAGAAAAAAACAAAATAAAAATCAAATTAAATGGTGATCCCGAAAACAAAACCAAAAATTTAAGAAAAAAACAAAACAAAAATCAAATTAAATGGTGAACCCGAATACAAAACATAATAAGCACACAGTAATAACAACTTGTGGGCAGCCCAAAAAAAAATAAAAAAAAATAAAAATTTAATAAAAGGAAGTTTTCACAAGCTAGGATTAAATTAGTTACTATAAATACTATAAATTAGATTAGTTTTTGTGAGTCCAAAAGAAATGATTTTAAACTTCGATCAATAATAGTACTAGATTACGGATCAGGAACAAAAATAAGACGCTCCAGTGGCCACGTTTGCAGACACGAAAACATCTTCATTTCTTAGAAAAAAGTTTAATAATGTTAACGACTTCAGTTTATTATAAACCTTAAGACTTAAACATAAAGTTTAATTACCATTGCAAAATATATGTATTTAGGTCCTTTCGTCAGAAAAAGAATATTATGGAATAAATTTAAAATGTCACTTGAACATAAAAAGTCATCAGTACAAAAATATTTATTCTAAAATGATACTTAAAGCCTAATTTATAAGGTTAAAAATATTTGTTTAAAATTTCGTGCTTATTGTATTGTGGAACTAGATGTAGTTCTTGGTATTACATTTCAATGCTCAGAACACAGTAAGTATTGAAAGACATAGAGTTGCAGAATATACATATTTGTTTTAGGTTTGTTTTGTATGGTCGCAACTATTTTTGACCGATTCAAAAAAGTAGTAGATAATATTTTACATTGCCGCTATTACAACAAATAGGTGATAAAAAATAAAATTGAATAAAGTAAAAAAAATATGAAAGGAAACACGAAACATGTTTTCCACGTATTCTTTATACAGAAGTTATTAAAACAATAATGTAGGTTTAATTAACTTTAAACAGATTCAGTTTGTTATAAAGCTGTCTTTTAGAAGTCATTTTTATATGAGCGGTTTCTTTTTTACAAATATAATGTAATCTTATATCAATGAATTTTTCTATAATCAGTTTAATTTAGGCTTATTTTATGGCTGTGTTCGTTTCCCCCAGAAAACAAATCCTTTTCAGCATATACGCTTAAAATATTTACACATACATATTATAAAGTTTTTTTAATACTTTTTTGCATTGATTTGCCACCACCATTGAACAATTCTAGAATTTTTATAAGAGTTCTATATTTCTTCTCCTCTTTCTTTCGCGACAATATATATCCATTGTGCACAGCGACAAGGGGCTACTAGGAAATCTACAAACAAAAATAACATTATAAAATAACAAAACTACTCTATGCATTCCCTGTCCAAGAATAGGTGATGTTTGTTACAATAGTTGGTGCCTTGTTGCAAACATTGGCCAAACAATTACAATATTCGTAAATTGTGTTTTATTTACAATATAATTGTGTTTATTATTTTATGAAAAACACTTAATAATATAAATTTACCAAAAAAAGATATTCCTTCCAAAACCTTGGTGTTACGGTGGTTTTTTACTCCGTTTTTGAACGCGCAGTGCAGCGTTTTGACGTCTTAGTGTTGGCTATGATTGGACCATACTAATTTGAAATAAGACCACAAATTTATTTGTGGTCTTATTTTTCGGGCCGCTTTTGAAGCGCTAATCGCGAATCTAGTAGTATTATTGATCGAAGATTTTAAACGATTAATAAAGCCATGCTTTGTTACAATGTGACGAATAGGTGGTGGGAGATCATTCCAGCAATGCGTAGCTGCGTATTTAAACGCTCCCCGAAAAGCAGCTGTTCTGTATTTGGGCGTCAACAATGGCTTAACAGTAGCTCGTGAGCCATACCTGTACTGAGTACTTCTCCAATCTAACTTCTCATACAAGTACCTAGGTTCATGTTTCCGTTATGTGTCCTCTCACAGGAATGTCAAAGCAATACCTGGCACAGGCATTTTGAATGCGTTGTATTAATTTTTCAGTTCTCGAGAGTAAACAGGGACCATAAACAGTATCACAGTAATTTAATTTCGACAAAACTAGACTATCGATAAGCAACTTCCCGCTCGCTTGCCCGCCCGCCCCTCGACCTGTACGCTACTTTGCCCCGTTTACCGACCGCCGTGAATCTATTTTGCCCATTCGTTTTTGCTACTTAGCGCGGTGCCGTGTGGCGTGGCTCGAGTTCGACGAAACCATTAATTATTATTGTGACTCAACTTGTTATTAGAACCCTGTCAAGTGTTATGTTTTTTATGTTTAGAATGAACAAAGCTATTTATTTAAGTGCTTTGTTTATCAATATTTGACTACAGTGTAAAGTTATCATAGATTGAACACAGAGCTAGTGCGTTTTTGAGCACGATTTGTGTTTAAACGATCATACCTCAAAAATTAAAGCGATAACATAGGGTTTTTTATTTTTCATTACAATATATATACTATAAACATGAGGATATTAAATAAAAACATACACCTGTTCCTACAAAAATATTTATTTACAGCTCTTTTATTTTGCATAAAAATTTGGCGGCGCAAGCCGTAATTCTAGACAAACTTTTATCATCACAGATGCGCAAATATCACATTTAGGCCTACAATTTAAGTAGTATAATATGGGCTATCTTACATTCTTACAAAATATACAAAAATACAATCGATAGCATTAGCCATTACTGAAATATGTTAAAATTAGTGCTACAGGTCTCATTCGCACAGTGAAATCTTTGTAGTTTTACATATTTTTTGTTCTACAAAATAGACAATGTAAAAACAAGAATAATCATACCAAATAGAACATTTCAAGCTCTTTCTAAAAATATATCACACTTGTGTATTGTACTGTATTACAAAAACATATTCAAGAGTAAACAACAAAATCGGCGGGCTACACCAATATTTAAGGTTCGGTACACAGCGAGTGTGATCCGGAACATTATTTTTTCTTGATCCGGAGTTTTGTCGGTCGGTTTTGTTTGTTGTTGACTATCTGTGACACCCATCCCAAAATGCCTAAAGTTAATTATTACTTCCGTAGGTTTAGCAACTTCTCTGTGGAAAGTTTGCAGGGTATGATGATGACCAGAACAACAGATACTGGAACTGAGGAACGGAACAAGTTATTGAAGTCGTTTTTTCATCTAAATACTTCCAGAGATGTAGCAACTTCTCTGTAAAAAGTTTCCAGGGTCTGATGATGACCAGAACAACAGATACTGGAACTTATATATTTTGATACTTTATGTATTTCGAATTTCGGCACTTTGACTTTATTTATTTCGACCTTATGTATATTGATTTTATATACGTACTCTGACGTAGACTAGGTAGTCGGATCCGGAGTAAACAAAAAAACAAAAAACAACTTGCACTAAACGGCGGGCGTTTGCGCTAGATTGATATGGTATACGGTGTAGCATCCTATGATACACAGATTAACATTGCAGGTGGTACACCGCCACACCGTCGAGCGCTGCACTTTGGCAGAGTAGCAGAGCTTGCAGCGCTGTTTTTTTGTATTTTTTCCTGGCAAGTGCATGTCCCGTATGCATGCCGCTGGTTCTGGTCGTGCTGCCGGTGCTAAAGACCGGGAAGGTGCTGCTGATCTGCTGCTTTGCAGCAGTTGCTTTGCCAACTGCAGGCGGAATTCACGGTGACGAAGGGCGTGAGTGCGGTTGTGGTTGAACATTACGAAAGCATTATGCATCGATACATTTAAAAGTCGGCGAAATAATTTTTTGTACCAGATTATGTTACGTGATCTCTCAATGGGATAGGCAGACAGCATTTGATCTTTGTGGTCGATGCCGCCCATTGAGAAATTATAATCAAGAACAACTTGCGGTTTGTACCGGTAATAACCGTATTTTTCAATGCCGCCGACTTCTATGGGATGGAAAGAAGAAATCATTGCCACAATATTTTTGTCCATCCACACAACCACACTGAGGTCTTTGGTTGTGCTGAATGCCACCTCGCCCTCCTTCATGTTTTTTTTTGTTTTTTTTTTAAGAGCTTCGGGGACAAACTCTCTGTTAAGTCGTAGAGTACCCATCGAATCAGTCTTGTGCTGAACTTTTAGGATCCGAGACAAAAGTGGCGCATTATAAAAATTGTCCATTATTAATGTATGGCCTTTATCAAAAAGTGGTCTCGTTAAGTTCAGCACAATCTGGGCCGTGGCACTCTCCGGCTCGTCAGACTCTTGCCCGCGCTCTTCCGGCTCCCCGTCTTGTACCACATGTGCGTGCCCTTTGCCCGTGTAGACCTCGATCTGCCATAAATATCCAGTCCTGGATTCACATAACTCGTAAGACTTTATACCTACTCGAGCTCTTTTTGTAGCAATTTTTTGCGCAAATGAGAGGCGCCCCTTCCAAAGAAGGAGTGACTCGTCAATTGCTATATTTTGTTCTAGTACGTATAAAGACTTAAATTTTTTGTTTAGGTGCTCTATGATGGGGATGATTTTATCGAGTTTGGTAGGCGGCACGGGCAAAGTGGCATTGTCTATAAAATGGAGACAACGTTTGATGACGATGAAACGGTTATAAGTCATTATTTCTTTAAAATTGCCTATTTGGAGTTCTTCAATCACGGCATACCAATATTCGCGCTCCACATAATCTATAACTAGTGACTGTAACATCAAAACTGCTAAAAACCGTAGGATTTCGTCACTGGTGACGTCTTTCCAACGGCTTAATCTAGAATTTGGCTTGGATGGAATGGTCGACCTTATTAGCTGAGCACCGTAGCGGTTGGTTTCGCGCACGATGTAAGCAATAATATCTGCATCCCAAATCTTGAAAAAAACATCTAAGGGAATTAAATCGGCGTTATCAAACGTTGGTCCAGTAGATGGCACAGTAAATGCTTCCCTGACAGACTCAAAATTTTCCGGCTCGCCTCGCCAGTCAAAATGAAGCAGATCGGTTTCCGGTCCTACCACGTTCCGAAGGACTTCGTCGGCAGCTATTACGTTAGCCGGGAAGCGCGCGCCCAAAATATACCGTCAACTTTATCGGGTTCAGAAAAGGACAAATTTTGTGTTTCACGCTGAAAACTTTATTTCTACAGTTTAGTAGTTTACTTACCTTGATAATAATAAAAAATCAAGTAAAAATACTCACCGTAAGTATTAAAATTCTTCACAATGCGGCACGACACTTATATCACAGCACACGCGAACCACACATTTGCAAATGACAACTTCAACTTTGTTTTTTGTTTTTTTATAATTTTTTCCAGGACTGGAATACGGTCTATTGGTTTTATTTGGTTGGAAATTTATCAAAGAAGCAGGAAAGATATATATAAACACACTAATGAACGAGCAAGACGGATAATATTCATAAAACTAGAGGAAGGTCAAGTCAAGAGGGCTTGTAGACCACTAGTCCACACGGGCAATTTAATGGTCCTAAATCTAGTAGACTTGTGGTCTACGGGGCATAATAAGGTGCAGAATTTTGCAGACTGGTAGTCTACGGGGCAATGAAGCGGCTAATGGGTACACTGACGTACTGTCTAAACGAGTACAGAATCTTCAGAATCAGAATCTATATACCTACAGCTTATGTTTTTCAAAATCCAGTATACATCTGTTTACTTCTTGACTATTTGCGTCATTTGATTATTTTGGTCGAATTAAGCATCGTGATATCGATTTAATAACCCAGTAATATAACCATAGGCCAAAAATTATTTTGTCTTTGCCTTTAAAATAGACAAATTATAAATTGGCGGTTTCATATCACATATTATACATTAGAGAATGTGGAATAGAGACATCTTCAAACACAACATGAAATTATTTTATTTTACAACAAGTCAACTGGGGACTGGGGACCTTATGCAGTCGGTTGGGCGGGAGAGCGCGAGGATTACGAGTTGTGATTTTTTTTTTTTATAATTTAGTGTCTTTATAGTTTTAAACGTGTAGTGATGGTCGTTTACTGTTTAGCATCTGTAAAAGGACACAATTGTGGGAAAATGAAACAAGGCCGCTAGACATAACTTCTAAGGATCTCCAAAAAATTCAATAAATGACCACTATTTTGTAGAGCCTTTAAGTAATTCTGTATAGAATTCTATATATCTAATTAATTCTATATAGAATTAATTAAAGGCTCTACAAATGAGATAATATTATCTCGTTTCATTTCTTAATTGATTAACGGCTCAAATTAATCAAGTTATTTCCTTTTGCTCCATGTCATTTTTCATAAAACATAATTTACAAAAGATTAGACAGTATGGTGTTACATCTTCGCCTTTCCAATTAGAAAAACGGAACAGAGAACTGCCACTTTTGCATGTCTGTCACTGTCAACCAGTCTAAGGCAATTCATTTACCTCTAGTTCGGATTTATGCATTTAATATAAATTAAGGTTAAAAGGCCATTCTTCGTTTATCCGTAAATATATTTTAATTTGTTTTAGAAATGACGGATATAGATAAATGGATAGAAGTTGCAAAGAGATGCAAATACCTCCCGGAAGATGACCTACGGGAACTGTGCAATATAGTTTGTGATTTGTTACTTGAAGAACCTAATGTTCAGCCGGTACAGACACCTGTGACGGTTTGTGGTGATATTCATGGACAGGTAAGCTGCCTGATCCAACTGAAACATTTAAAATTACATCGGAAAACTAACCAGCTTATTCTCTTGTGACTTTACAACTTAAATCATTTAAAAAAGTTTGTTGGATAAAACCATCAGTTAATTTTCTAAATTACTGCAACTAATAAATTGTAAATTCAATTATAAGTATAAGAATAATAATAATGAAATGTTTAGTAATGAAATGTCTAAGAGCTCCTGTAGAAAAACTATATTTCAAAATGTAATTTCAATATTTTCAGTTCTATGATTTAGAGGAGCTTTTTCACATAGGTGGTCAAGTGCCATATACAAAATACATATTTATGGGAGATTATGTGGATCGAGGATATTATAGTTTAGAAACACTAACCTTGCTCATGGCCTTGAAAGCTAGATATCCAGATAGGTGAGTTGTACTTTAAAAAATTTAAAGTATTAAGTCAAAGATATGGATGAAAAAATACATATTGCTGTTACGTAATTATATCAATTATTATTAATATCAATTATCATTATATCAATATTGATTGAGGTTATATGAAATCAATAAATTTCCCCATTAATCAGAATAAGTTTTTTCATAATATACAAATAAAGGTAACTCCAGATAATAAGTATTTATGGATGCAAAATTAATATTGTTTTTTTTTGTCAATATTATTTCGTTGATACACATTGCCTTTCAACATCTTGTTTAATAATATTTATATTCAAATCTTCTTATTCAGGATAATCTTATTAAGGGGTAATCATGAAACATGTCAAATAACTAAGGTTTATGGATTTTATGATGAATGTCTCAATAAATATGGAAATGCAAATGCATGGAAAGACTGTTGCAGAGTTTTTGATTTGCTCACTGTTGCTGCAGTAAGTGGACATTGAATAAATATTATCTAAAATAAAAATATAAATTAGCTTAAAATTTTAGTTATAAAGCTTATTTCTTAAGAATAAATTGGGATTATGGTTCATGTTTGTCATAGTTTTATGGCTGAAAACTTCAGACAATTTTGCAATTTTAACGAAGTCAATAACATTTTCAACAATAAAATGATGGTATCAATTTTTCTAATGATATAAGTACTGAACACATGTGTCCAAGTGACTTCCATGATGGAGGATTACTAATTTGTAATAAAAATTGAACCAACTAGGTATGTACTAAGTATAATTTGTATAATTAATTTAGGTAGGGCATCTTGTTAACCGGCACAGGTAGATATCATTATCGCGCTTATTTCTAAGATGAAGCAGGCATTGTACTGCAAAACAGAGTTAGAACTTTGTCTCGAGGTGGGGGATAAGATTGGCTTTTGTTCATGTTTACAGACTAGTAACCACTTAATAATAGGTGGGCCGTAAACTCCTTTATCTATATAAGCAATAAAAAAATTAAATTAGATTATGTTACAACAAATCATTTAAGTCAGCAACTTTTACAGTTAATTGATGAAACCGTCCTATGTGTGCACGGTGGTCTATCACCAGAAATATCTATGATTGATCAAATAAGATGCATTGATAGAAATCAACAAATTCCACACAAAGGTGCATTCTGTGATTTGTTGTGGTCAGATCCTGCTGATGTGAAAATGTGGTGAGTATGTAGCTAATGCTGATGTAGAGTATATGAAAGATGTAGAATGTAGGCTCTGGGTAAGACATTGTCTGGTTTCACTCATCCTCACTAATTAAAAGTACTTTTACGGTTTAATCTTGTGTTTTGTATAATTATTACAGTCAAAACCGTTTACTGCGACATCGTTTAATACAACATGCCGGTTATAATAACCAAGAACAAAGGTCCCGGCTGAATGCCATATGACCGCCTTATTAAAAATATTGCTTTCTACGACATACCTCATAAAACGACCACATTTAACTAATATTTCGGAGAATTAGATCTGTTAGAACGACCGGCTAAGCTGTATTGTAAACAATTTGAATAGGTATCCACATTTGTCTTCAATGGCTTTTAAAATCACGAAAGAAAACAATAGGATTTAGTTTAGTGTAGGGTCTTTTCTAATTCTTAGAAACAAAACACGTGCATGCGGTAGTCAAAGTCCGCTTCTTCATATTTCTTCAGTTAGTTTGTTACTTATCTATACACAAGACGCACCAAAACTTTGTGGAGTTATTCATGAAACTTTAAAAATGTCACAAAAAAAAAGAAAACAAATTAATATTGAAGAAAAATCGCGTATTATGTAAATATATTTTTCCAATAATTCCCTATCGATTTATTTGTACTTGCGCGATACACATTAAACATCACCGGTTGTTACGACTATCGGTTTTTACGACTGAATATGAGCAGTCCCTTCGATGTCGTTATAACAGATTTTGACTGTATATTATTTCTAATATTTCTAATACTTTATAGTGTTTGTGGTCCAAACTAGGTCACTTTGTGTACTAAGTGTCAGTATGATCATGATAAGATTTAGTGTTTTAATTGTGGAGAACCCAGATCCAAATGATTATAAAAAAAAACATGTAA